>NC_135695.1:20476748-21076748 GCF_964276395.1 Gasterosteus aculeatus | reverse complement strand
TCAACCGGGTGGCCTGCGGATCGGCTCACACCCTCTCCTGGTCCACCAGCAAGCCCACCAACGCCGGGAAGCTGCCGGCTCAGGTACCCACTTCTCCAGCAGGGGGCAGTAAAGCTGCTGCGGGCGGACGCTCTGACTGCCTGGGTGCTGTGTTCAAGGTCCCCATGGAGTACAACCACCTGCAGGAGATCCCCATCATGGCCCTGAGGAACCGGCTGCTGCTGCTGCATCACATCTCGGAGCTCTTCTGCCCGTGTATCCCCATGTTCGACCTGGAGGGTCGGCTGGGTCAGACGGGCCACGGACCCCCGGTGGGCTTCGACACGCTCCGAGGCATCCTCATCTCCCAGGGCAAGGTGGGGCAGCAACACCGAATACGGCCGGTGGATTATTCCCACTTGAGCCGATACATTAAACCGTCTCGTTAACCTTTTTAGACTCTGAAGCGTTGGACAATCGTTATCGGCGCCAAGAGCACTTTGTGTGACTTTTGCAGTTTTTATGGATTTTAATTTTAGCATTTTTTAAGTGACCTCTGCTCATGTTCTGGCATCACTGCGAGAGGAAGTAGTGAGGCAAACGTATGCACGGAATAACGAGGAATAAGATGACATCTCCTCCTTCATCTAAATCTTGATTGTCTGCGAACAGGAAGCCGCGTTCCGGAAGGTGGTTCAAGCCACGATGGTGAGGGACCGACAGCACGGACCCGTGGTGGAGCTCAACCGCATACAGGTAGGAAATGCACACGTCTGTCACACGCTTACCGTAGCAACATGTGATGTCTTTCATAAGGGGATTAGTGTGTCTGCTCCTCCTCCCCCTCATGTCCAGGATGATCCACCCAACAGGAAGTAATTAAACGCATAACAGAAACAAGCTCTTTAATCTCTTCTTCTTTGTTCTTCTTCGCCGCCGCGCAGGTGAAGCGTTCCCGTAGCAAAGGCGGACTAGCGGGACCCGACGGAACCAAGTCCGTGTTCGGCCAGATGTGCGCCAAGATGAGTTCGTTCAGCCCGGACAGCCTGCTGCTCCCCCACCGAGTGTGGAAGGTCAAGTTTGTGGGTGTGTTCGCGTCGCCCATCTCTTCCGCCGCCCCTCGCTGTTTCTTTAAGAACGCGCCTCTCGCTTGTCTTTGGTCCCAGGGGAGTCCGTGGACGACTGCGGCGGGGGCTACAGCGAGTCCATCGCCGAGATGTGCGAGGAGCTGCAGAACGCCCTGACGCCGCTGCTCATCGTCACGCCCAACGGCCGCGACGAGTCGGGCGCCAACAGGGACTGTTTCCTGCTCAACCCCGCGGCCAAGTCGCCGCTCCACATGAGCATGTTCCGCTTCCTGGGTACGAGCCGCCGCCGGCACCCGACAAGAGACGCGCGAGTCTATTTTCAAATGCTGCGCTTTCAGCTCGAAACTGTGACAAGCGTCGTCTCAGCAGAGCGCCACGTGGCGTTCCTTGTTTGACCTCCTGCTCGCTGCTTCTGCAGGAGTTCTCCTTGGCATCGCCATCCGGACCGGGAGCCCTCTGAGTCTGAATCTGGCCGAGCCGGTGTGGAAGCAGCTGGCCGGCATGAACCTGACCATCGCCGACCTCAGCGAGGTGCGTACGCGGACCCGTCGGATCGAAGCCGCGGGCCGTAAACGGAATCTCTAAAGCGTCACTTACGCGTTACATAAACCATGCGGGTTTAACTGCCGTGGCGGTTGTCGCAGTGCTAATCGACGTCGGTGGGTTTTCTTTTTCCGGGAGAGTCTGGGAACAAATTCTTTTAATTGGTCAATCGTGGATTTCTGCTGAAATTGAGGCCCGTCTGCGTATTGTTCTGCTCTTACGGTCTGCAGGGGTCGGAACGGATTCACAGGAAAATCCCCTTTCATAAATATCCGTGTGAAACATCAACGTAAGTCCTGAGTCGCTTTTGGGGTCAAATCAACATGATCGTGATCCATCAGGAATCGAGCGACACTAAGCAGGTGAACTAAGGGGCGGAGCCTCGGCCCGAAACCCCAGACGTGCCCGAAACACGCTTTGTCTGGCAGAGTTTGACCTCAAAGAAAACCCTCTTGGGAAAAGCGCCGTACGAGCTACCAGCGAGGAAGGTCTCTTGCCGTCAGACACTAAGTAGCACAAAGCCCTCATGATCTGCATTACAACCTGCAGAGAGAACACATTCCTACACATTCCTGCTGCGATTAAACCGTAATCTCCTCAGAGAAACTCGCGTCCTGAGTCCGCTGCTTTCCTCGCGCTGAGATCATGAGCTCCTGGACCGTCGCTGGGAGAGAAAAAGACCTTTTTTTTCCCTCACAAAGCGGCTCTTGTTTCGCGCTTTGTGCCCCTGAGAGATGAGAAAGGTTAGAAGGGAAAAGAGTCCAGCGTACGTGACGAGGAGCCGAGTGCGTCAATACACGAATCCGCCAAGGGCCTTCTGGGTATCTGAGGGACACTAAAGGAACAGTGTGTGATATTTAAGTGGATTATTTACTACAGCGATGGAATCTACAGGAGCCCAGAGCGGACAATAAAGATGTGTAACAGAGGACAAGTAGTCTGTAAGTTCTCACACGTGTCTGACGTAACGTCCTCCTTCCTACGTCTCCAGGTCGATAAGGATTTCATTCCCGGCTTGATGTACATCCGGGACAACGAGGCCCCGGCCGAGGAGTTCGAGGCCATGACCCTCCCCTTCACGGTGCCCAACGCCAGCGGGCAGGACATCCAGCTCAGCTCCAAGTACTCCCACATCACGCTGGAGAACCGCGCCGAATACGTCCGCCTGGCTATTAACTACAGGTGAGAGTCATGAGGCCCCTCCCCCCTCCCCCCCACGGTCTGTGTCCCAATGCCTGAACTTCCCGTCGGTTTCCCCCTCCAGGCTCCATGAGTTTGACGAGCAGGTGTCGGCGGTCCGCGAGGGGATGGCCCGCGTGGTTCCCGTCCCCCTGTTGTCTCTGTTCACCGGATACGAACTGGAGACCATGGTCAGTGAGAGCAAGTTGTGCGGTGGTGGTTCTGCCCCCCTGCTGTGTCCTGTTTTTTTTTTTTTTTTTACAGAGACTCTAACCCCTCCCCCCCCCCCCCCCCTCCCCCTCAGGTGTGTGGGAGCCCGGACATCCCGCTCCACCTGCTGAAGTCGGTGGCCACGTATAAAGGAGTGGAGCCCACGTCGTCGCTCATCCAGTGGTTCTGGGAGGTGATGGAGTCCTTCTCCAACACGGAGAGGTCCCTCTTCCTGAGGTTCGTCTGGGGGCGAACGCGTCTGCCGCGCACCATCGCCGACTTCCGGGGGCGGGACTTTGTTGTGCAGGTAAGAAGTTAGAAAGTCCTCATTGAAACTAGTGAGCCAGTGAACAGGAAGTGACCATATTTGGAATGTGGAGTGATGTAGAGACCTGTCAATTGGCGTGTAGCCCCGCCCTAAAGCATCCTCTGCTTTATGGTCTGTTTGACTCTAAATGGACCATCATTTACTAAATGAACGTCATGATGTGTTGAAGACTTGAAACTAGAGACTGAGACCATGAACTCATGTTTACAATGTTTACTGAGGGAATAAATAAAGAGAAGTAGAGTAATTTTCTCATAGACGTCTATGGGAGCAGAGGAGTCGCCCCCTGCTGGTCACTGCACAGAATGCAGCTTTAATAGAGAAGCTTTGACGTCACTTTTTTAAGAACCCACGGTTGCTGCCTGCTTTTTAAAGTTTGCCAACGTCTCACATGAACACATTGTTGAGCCTTCAGCGACGTGTTAGACTCCTACGAGAAACTAACGCCGTGTCTGAAGCCGAGAGGTCGGCGTGCTGCGGCTGGTCTGCATGGAGCCTCCGCGCGGCGCGGCCCTCAAACAGCTTCCAGAGTCCCTTTAGAGCGCCGTCTCGTCTGTCCCCCTGCAGGTGCTGGATAAGTACAACCCCCCCGACCATTTCCTGCCGGAGTCCTACACCTGCTTCTTCCTGCTCAAGCTGCCCAGGTACTCGTGCAAACAGGTGCTGGAGGAGAAGCTCAAATACGCGATCCACTTCTGCAAGTCCATCGACACCGACGACTACGCCCGCATCGCGCTGTCCGGGGAGCCGGCCGCCGACGACAGCAGCGAGGACTCGGACAACGAAGACGCCGACTCCTTCGCCTCGGACTCCACCCAGGACTACCTGACGGGGCACTGAGGGCGATCATCTCAGCCTGTTAACACACACACACACACACACACACACATTCATTCAAGACACCGGAAGTCTGTGGGGGAAACGTGTGCACTGAGCTGCACGTGTAATCGTTGTGTCACATGGGATTGTGTATATTGTTGCAGTTTAAATAAACCTTATAAGCACTGTGGTAGATCCCCTCCCTCTGGTATGTGTACAACAGGACCGTAGAATCACACTTGTTTCTGTCCACAAACACGTTTTTAACTTAACGTCTGAAGCCCCCCCCCCCCCCACAGTGTCCCTAAAGAATGTACATAATATGATCGTGCCATGTATTCACAGAAGGTCTCATTCCTGCTTTTCAATGTTAATACATTTCTGTTAATAAATTCAAGTGCAAAAAGGAGTCTTGGCGTCGGGGGGGGGTGGGCGGGACAGGAAGTGACCGAGTCGGGACATTTCCTTGCTGTTACTCATCGGCTGGCGTCTGCGTGATGCACGGCGGCTTCTCAGGCGACGCGTCCTCTGGAGGGAACGGCGGCGAGTACAAACCGTACGAGGGTCAAAAGACGAGCTCGTTGTTTCCTTTTCGCCGATAACGATCCGTTTCGTTTCGCTTCCCTCGGGGGGTCTTCAGTGTGTGACGTCGCTGCTGATGAAAGAGATTCCTGTGATTCCTCCCAGTGTCACATTCCTCCGTGTGTACACGCACACACACACACACACCATTACACACATTAATACGCACCGTCAAACAGTTTAAGCGTCTTAAACCTCGAGGTGGCAGGTTTCAGGGGGTTGATACTAATAACTATTATCTAAACTGATGTTGGAGCCGCTTTGTTGTGTAAAAGTTTTATGGATTTGGTTCCGTGACGACGAGCATTATTTTTTTGTTTTTCTTTTTAAAATTAATTCATGATGAATCTGGTTTCATTTTATAGAAACTGTCAGTTTCAGTAGGTTTAGTATATTTAAATGAAATATATTCTATGCTTTTACGTATAAGCAAACGTGCAGATTACAATGGTTTTTATAGCTTAATAGAGCAGGTTCAGGAATATGATCTCATACATTTACTAAACATTTAAAATCCATCCAAAGTGACTCCATATGAAAGCAACTCGAGTATTGTTTCAATAACATAAATATCATTTAGTATTGTAGAAAAGTACAGAGTTAGAACACTTCATCATTTGACATGGAAGTGTCATGATTAAAGCATTAAAAATGGACAAACATTAACGAGTTAATATGCAGACTTTAAATGTACCTGAAATAACCGTGTTTTACTGGACTGACATTCAAAACTCCTTTATGTACCTTTTATTTCTGCCCTTATTATCAGTATTAGTGAGATGTTTAACACGTCAGTGCAGACGACTCAGTCCACCGAGCGGAGTGTGTGTCTGTGTGTGTGTGAGTGTCTGTCTGTCTGTCTGTGAGAGTGTGTGTGTGTGTACGTGTCTGTGAGTGTAGGTGTGTCAGTGTGTGTGTGCACGTGCGTGTGTGTGCGTGTGAGTGTAGGTGTGTGTGTCCTGTCCGTGTGAGTGTGTGTCTGAGCGTGTGAGTATGTCTGTGTGTGTGTGTGTCTGTGAGTGTGTGTACGTGTCTGTGAGTGTGAGTGTAGGTGTGTCAGTGTGTGTGTGCGTGTACGTGCGTGTGTGTACGTGTGCGTGTGAGTGTAGGTGTGCGTGTGTCTGAGTGTGTGTGTACGTGTATGTGAGTGTGAGTGTAGGTGTGTGTGTGTGCGTGTTTGTGTGTGTCCTGTCTGTGTGAGTGTGTGTCTGAGCGTGTGTGTGTGTGTGTGTCTGTGAGTATGTCTGTGTGTGTGTGTGTGTGTGTGTCTGTGAGTGTGTGTACGTGTCTGTGAGTGTAGGTGTGTCTGTGTGCGTGTACGTGCGTGCGTGTACGTGCGTGTGTGTACGTGTGTGTGTGTGCGTGTGAGTGTAGGTGTGCGTGTGTGTGTGTGAGTGTAGGTGTGTGTGTGTGAGTGTGAGTGTAGGTGTGTCTGTGTGTGTGCGTGTGTGTTTGTGTGTGTCCTGTCTGTGTGAGTGTGTGTCTGAGCGTGTGTGTGTGAGTGTGTGTCTGTGAGTATGTCTGTGTGTGTGTGTCTGTGAGTATGTCTGTGTGTGTGTGTGTGTGTGTGTCTGTGAGTGTGTGTACGTGTCTGTGAGTGTAGGTGTGTCTGTGTGCGTGTACGTGCGTGCGTGTACGTGCGTGTGTGTACGTGTGTGTGTGTGCGTGTGAGTGTGTGAGTGTAGGTGTGTGTGTGTGAGTGTGAGTGTAGGTGTGTCTGTGTGTGTGCGTGTGTGTTTGTGTGTGTCCTGTCTGTGTGAGTGTGTGTCTGAGCGTGTGTGTGTGAGTGTGTGTCTGTGAGTATGTCTGTGTGTGTGTGTCTGTGTGTGTGTGTGTGTGTGTGTGTGTGTGTGTCTGAGCGTGTGTGTGTGAGTGTGTGTCTGTGAGTATGTCTGTGTGTGTGTGTGTGTGTGTCTGTCTGTGTGTGTGTCTGTGTGTGTGTGTGTGTGTCTGTCTGTGAGTGAGTGTGTGTCTGTGAGTATGTCTGTGTGTGTGTGTGTGTGTGTCTGTCTGTGTGTGTGTGTGTCTGTCTGTGTGTGTGTGTGTGTGTCTGTGTGTGTGTGTGTCTCTCAGCAGCATGTGACTGCATGAGGCATGAAGACAAAGGAGCGTGATGCTCCTGCGTCGGCTTTGAACTTTGAGGAAAAAAAGCAGCTTCTTGTTTCTGGGAAGTCACTCCTGACTCCGCCCACTGCGCCGAGCCGCCTCAGCGCTTTATTCTATAAGATGCTCGCTAAATAAAACTCAGCAGCTGACGGTCAAACTGCTTGATGTTCGCTCCAGTTCTCCCCGTCGCTCATCTTCAAAAGGCCGCTCGGCCGTAGATGGACGTCACCTGACCTCCTAAGGTGCGCTGAGGTCGATGACGGCGAGGTCACGTGACCCCTCAGAGAGGAACTCATTCATGCAGGAGTCGAGTGTCCCGCGGCTCGCTCTCCTCTCGTCCTGCATGTGATCGTCAGCCCACCAGACCCAGTGTGCCGTCTCCCCCCCCTGGACATCCTCTCCTCGCTCAGGCGTCAGGACAGACCAGGTGACCCCCCCCCCCCCCCCTCTAACCCCCCTCAATAGGAAGCATTGTCCTCCCTCGGTGGGAATCAGATGGGACAGAGATCCATTTTTTATCTTTAAGGAATTCATTTAGCATCCAGTTCAGTGGACGGGGGCCGAGGGTTCAGTGGTGGGGGGGTTATAATCCCCCCCCCCCCCCCCTCCTCATGCAACCCCATTAAAGGTGCACTCCTGACACAGCAGCCCCCCAATGCCCGTTCTCTGCTGTTATAGGAGTATAAAAACGTGTGTGAGAAAAGCAGTGTGCAAACATAAAGCTGCTGGAGCACTTGGGGGGGGCGTGTTTGACCCCTCTGACCTTTCCTACACCCTAATCTGTGGAGTGGAGCGATATTGGCTCCGTGGTTTTTATTTCTAAAATCTTCCTCGTCTCTAATCGACCCAGAAAAAACAGCTGATAATTCATTAAAATCACAACGTCCAGATCAGCATGAAAAGCATTAGATGAGTGTGTGTGTGTGTGTGTGTGTGTGTGTGTGTGTGTATGTGTGTGTGTGTGTGTTGAGGGGGGGGGGGGGGGGGGGGGGGGGTTGAATGGGTAAGTTGTTCTGCTGTTAGGGCCCCTCCTCCTCTCCCCTCAGACTGCTCGCCTCCTCGCACCGGGGACGACGAAGAGGAGAAGCATCACCTCGTCTTCCTCACAGTGCAGCATCAGCAGCAGGATTCTCCGCCTGCTTTCTGGGGTTTTTTGGTGTGATTTTGACTGTTGGATGTTTATTGTTTGAATTCACAAACTCATCATCATCATCATCATCATCATCACTGTCCTCCTCTTCCCGTTTATCATCATCAAACTTTAAAGGTGAGTTTGTTCACTTACGCCTGCGTCTCTTTCTCTTCCACTCGCCAAAATAAAGGTTTTGAATTTGATGTTTTGAAGTCAGCAGCTTCACATTCCTGCTCCGTCACACCGGTGGGCTTTGTTTTAGGCTTTTTAGGAATTAAGCCCAAACGTGGCTGCACATTAGAGAGCTTAAGCCCACTAAGACGGTAAATGAACTGGTATTCCAACTATTCATGCTCAGAATCATTATTCTGATTTACAGAATGATACATAAGGGTTACGCCTAAAAAGGCCTTTAAATGGCTAAAACAATACAAAATAAAATACAGGGAGACTTTATAGCTGTAAAAAACTTAAATGACTTGCATCTCTTTTTTTATGTTTATTTTTTTTTACCTGTAACTCAAAATGAAAAGGACACATGAAATCTGCACTTTGTTTGTTGAAGGAAATGCGTCTCCAATCGATAACCGCTGTGAACGAATTAGGGAAGCAGTTTGTCTTCGTGGTCTCTCTGCAATCAAAAGGGCCGTTCTTCTGCCGCCTCGGGCGAGGACGTCACGCGTGACCGGCGACGGCGGACCCTTATTTTGAAAAAAACGGCGCACTTGTCATGAAAGAATAAAAAAATGCTCCGTCTGTGAATCAGAAAATCAGTTCCTGATAAGCTTTCATAACAACGGAGGATCACAGCGTCAGGAGAAGGATCAGGTACCTCCTCCCCTCGGGTCCAGAGTCTCGCTCCTCACGGAGGAATTACCCCCCGACGGCTCAAATGTCACGAGTTCCCGCCGCCTTTTTCACGGGAGCGATAATCCCGCCGACTTTCCCGCCGCCTCTGTGCTGGCGAGGGCCGCGCGTCTGCCTCCGCTGACCTCATCCGCTGACCTCCTGCTGAGGAGGCGCTTACATCTAAAATGCTCCCTGTGGACGGACTTCACGGCCTCCTCCTTCCTCCGTCTCCCAGGGAGAAGGAGCTCAGTGGTGTCCTAACGTGACGACGCTCCCGAGGTTCTTCAGTCAGAGTTTTTACTGCGGACGTTAAACCATCTCATCTTCTCCAAAGACACATGACTCCATTCACCAACAGGTCTCGTTCACACCGCGGATGCTGCTTCCATCGGGCAGTTAGTTGTTATTGTGTGACGTTGTTGATGCGAATTGACTCGTAATCAAACCAGAGTCACGTGATAACACGAGCTATTAACTAGTAGAAGGAGTAGAACTAGTAGAAGGAGTAGAACTAGTAGAAGGAGTAGAACTAGTAGAATGAGTAGCACTAGTAGAAGGAGCAGAACTAGTAGAAGGAGCAGCAGAGCAGCAGCCGAGTTCTAAAATCAATGTTTTTGTGAATGTTGACGGGAGCTTCTGTTGCCCCTTTAAGGCGGCAGTTTGCTAGTTAATGACTCATGTCACTGGATGAGGACTTAAAAGGGCATAAAAGTATTACTGCTATTATCAATATTACCGCATTACAAACGGGTCACATGACGCTGTCACAGACTCCGATCACCTGACTCCTTTTTAGTCCTGTTTAGTGTTTTAGCGGCTTTTGGCTCATTGCTCTGTTTTTCCAGCTGTAACGTGGATGTTTCCTTTGCGCTCATGGTTCTCGTAGCGTTGCTGAAGAGGCAGCTGGTGGAGACCAAAAACGGAGCAAAAAATCACATCACACAAAGTTTGCATGTTAAACTCGACCTGTTCTGAGATTTTACACTGGATAACCCCCCCCTCTCCCTCCCCTCTCCTCCATCAGCCCCAGCATGTATCTGGAGAACCAAACGGAGATGGAGATGTCTCCGGCGTCGGCGCAGGGCCACCAGGGCCGGAGCTTCGGGGACCTTCGTCTGCTGCAGGGCATCTCGGAGAGGAGAGACGCTCAGAAGCCTTCGGGCTGCGTCATCCACGCCGAGGGCTTCGTCCCCGTCCGGCCGGACGACGGGTACGAGGCCTTTTCTTCATTATTATTGTTATTATTATTATTTACCAGCGTTGTTGGTGGGAAAGCCGCCCGTTTGGATCCTAATTTCTGGAGTTGAAAGACGAGTCGCGAGTCAAACGTGGAAGAAACTAAACAAACAAGAGTTTATTTATTAATCAGTTATTAAAGACTAGCAATGAATGAACAGCAATGAATATCAGAATAAAAATACAAGCGGATACAAAAGTCCATCCTGACTTTTTATCCACACAGACTTGATTTATTATGCAGCACTTTATATGAAGCAGTTGATCCACATGTTTTGTGCATTTTCTTACAAAACGTGTCTCTTTTCTGCTCGTTTTATGAATTCAGTCTTTTAAAGTATAAACCGTTGAACCAGCAATCGTCTCTCTGAGGACATCGGACAGCAGACGAACAAAGCCGGAGGACAAAGTGCTAAAGACAAACTGAGCTAAAGGGAAACGCAAAGTAGATCTTCATCTGCCAAACGTGTCAGTGAGCAACTTTTTGCAAACAAGTTTCAGCTTAGTTCCAAATGTTCTTCATGTGGGTGAACCGTGGTTCTCTGTTCTCCCCTCGCTGTCTCTTGGTCTCAGGTCAAAGCTTCCGGAGGGGGGGGGGGGGGGGGGGCGCTAATCTTAAACCCGTGGGTTTGACGTTACTGGGATTAAATCAAGGGATTTTTTGCTTTGTGCGTTCAGTTTAAAGCTTCACGTGAAGAGCGTAGTACGGCTACACAACGTGTGCGTGTGTGATCCAACGTTTTCTCCTGCAGAGATTACAGGGAATTCTCTTTAATCTCTGAGGGACACTTTCAGCCCCCTGACTTTGTGTCGGGGGCCTGTGTGTGTGTGTGTGTGTGTCTGTGTGTGTGTGTCTGTCTGTGTGTTTCCCCCAACAATAACGACCATCACAAAACCAAGCGCCCAAAAGGCCTCTAACTCCCGCTGGTGTGAAGGAACTCACGAAGGCCCAGAGGCCGGGGGTCAAAGTTCAAAAGAACAGTTTTTTTAGAAAAGAGTTTCAACAAATTGCTGTTGTGTTTTTCATCTATTTGTCCCACAGTTTCAGCGTGGTGAATATTCTCAGAGGGAAATCCACCTCCGCCAACCTGACGGAGAAGTCGCCTCTGCTGAGATTCTCTCAAGACGACGGGTTTGTTTCTGTGGTGTTTTATTGATCTTCATTGATCCCCAAAGCAAATCTTGATTAACATGGAAACAATTCAAACAGGGTGTGTGTCTCCCCTGCTGGCATGACCTACATGACCTTACACGACCCCGGCTTCGTCGGCGGGGAGGAGCCTTGGCACGGCGGGTCGCTGGACCTGGAGAGGAGGTACCGGCTGGGCAGCGAGGTCACCAGTCTGTCGGCGTCCCGGTCCGGCTCCTCGGAGAAGAGCGACCCGCTGGACGGCCTCAACCTCAGCCGCCGCTTCACCAGCAGCGTGAAGTGAGAGACGCACAGATGTGCTACAGATGTGTGCTGCAAACCACCAGTATGAATCAAAGCATCTTAATGCTGCTTTATTTCGTTCTACTTTATGTCTTTTCAGATGCTGCTTCAGAGTTTCCAAAATTGCCACAATGTTTACAATCGTCGTCCTCTGCAGCGTAAGTCCAAAAGAACTTTTTCTACAAAATACTCCCATTTATAAAAAACACCTAATAACAGAATAGATGTCCAGGTTGTGTTACTCCGTCATTCATGATAACGTGTAACGTTTTGGTAACTGTGCTTATTGGATGTGTTTCAATCCCTCTGATTGGACCGTGTGTGTCCTGCTTGCAGCTCTTCTTCAGCATGTATCCAGACAGAGACAACCCCACCCGGCTGCTGGCCGTCTCCCCGGCAGACAGCTTCTGTATCCTTTCCTGAGGCTTCCAGCGTCGCCGTTTGTCTCTAACAAACAAGGGAGCATCTACGGATGGATCACTGAATGGGCCTGAATGGGGGCCTGAATGGGGGTCTGAATGGGGGTCTGAATGGGGGCCTGAATGGGGGTCTGCGGGTCTGACTAACTGGATGCTGTTGAAAGAGAGGCGTGAAATGATCACAAAGAGACATTCGATTAACACAAACACAAACAGAGCAAATTCAAACGACCCCAAAATGAAGACTCGGAGATGCAACGTGAATTCTAATCAACATAAAACGTCCACCAATGAGATGCAAGACTTCCAACGACCTGAAACGTTCAAACTACTATAAATACCTCGACTTAATTACAAAAGACCCAACGTGAAAGTGTCAATAGATGGAAAACAACCACAAAAAGATCCAAAATCTCAAAAGAGTAGAACTATGAGAATTGATCAAAATATGTTTGTTCGGAAAATGTCATTAAAAATAAGTAAAAGAAATACTAGATTGAAAAGTCTTAGTTGAAAGGTCGAAAGTCTTTTTAAAAAAAAAGTCAAAACATGTTATGGACAGAAATACTAATGTTTTGAAAAAGACGTGATTTCAGACGTGATCTCGTCTTCGTTCACCACATCTGGAGTGAACATGTGTCGCGTCCTCTCACACACACACACACGCTTTTCTCTTGACGCCGCGGCGCCTCAGCGGTGAACCTGACGGACTTCAGAGACAACGCTCTGCTCAAGCTGCAGGTGGGCGGGCCCTTCGCCCGCGGCAAGGTGGACCTCCAAGACCAGGACTACATCCTGGTCCAGGTGGAGCAGACGGAGCAGGCGGGACAGCGGAGGAGGAGGACTCAGCAGGTACGTCCACATCATCATCATCATCTTCTTCATCATCTAAACCTGTGACCTCATGGATGTTCTGCTGCAGGTGATTCATAACTGGACCATCCCTCTGCACGGGGAACGGAGCGACCAGATCCTGGTGACCAAAACCTTTGAGATGCTCAGCAGGTACTTTTATTTGTGTTTATTTAAACACCGAGGTCACTTCAAGACACTTGAACTTTACAGAAGGGAAGATTCATATTTCATTTCAGCTTTCTGTTGTATGTCTCCTTGTAGCTTCTTTGTGTCTCTTTGTAGTGGTTTGTCTCTTTGTAGCTTCTTTGTGTCTCTTTGTAGTCATATTTCTCTTTGTAGCTTCATTGTGTCTCTTTGTAGTCGTTTGTCTCTTTGTAGCTTCTTTGTGTTTCTTTGTAGTGGTTTGTCTCTTTGTAGCTTCTTTGTGTCTCTTTGTAGTCGTATGTCTCTTTGTAGCTTCTTTGTGTCTCTTTGTAGTCGTTTGTCTTATAGCTACTTTGTGTCTATTTTTAGTAATTTGTCTGTTTGTAGCTTCTTTGTGTCTCTTTGTAGTGGTTTGTCTCTTTGTAGCTACTTTGTGTCTCTTTGTAGTGGTTTGTCTCTTTGTAGCTACTTTGTGTCTCTTTGTAGCTTCTTTGTGTCTCTTTATAGTGGTTTGTCTCTTTGTAGCTACTTTGTGTCTCTTTGTAGTGGTTTGTCTCTTTGTAGCTACTTTGTGTTTCTTTGTAGCTACTTTTTGTCTCTTTGTAGTGGTTTGTCTCTTTGTAGCTACTTTGTGTCTCTTTGTAGTGGTTTGTCTCTTTGTAGTTGTTTGGTTTACTTTGCAATTGTTTTCTTGCAGTTATTTATTTTGGTTTAGTCTCTTTGTAGCTATTTATGTGTTTTTCTTGTTTTCCTTTTTTTAAGTGAAAAAAACATACACATTTATAAAAAATAGCTTGTAAACTTCCTCATAATTCATATACAATATTTCTTTCGTGGTTCATTGGACCTCTGTAGTTTGTAGTTCCTTTGTCTATTTGTAGTTCCTTTGTGTCTGATTGATTCATTACACACACCCAGACATTATTATGTCTGCATCCAGAAAGAGACTTTAAATTATTTCATGCTGGCAATGTTAATTTAATAATGTGATTTGATTTATTGTTGCTGAGTAAGTGGCGGCGTCACATAAATACAAACATATATCCAGTCCCATTAAACCACGCGGGTCATTGCGTCTGCCCCCGTCTCCCCCCGTCTCCCTCCCAGTGACCCCATCGTCATCACGTTCCAGGCCTTCCTGCCGGACAACGAGGTGGTGCCGCTGTCCATGACCCACCAGTCGCTCTACGTCACCGTGGAGACGCAGGTGGCCATCGCGGGCGTCATCCTGACCGGAGTCTACGTGCTCATCATCTTCGAGGTGAACGCACAGCCGCTGCCTTTACGGGAGGAAGTTTGACTCATTCTACTTATAGATGTCAAATAAACACATTTAGTTAAACTCTCCTTCTTTTAAGTAAAAACCAATACAAGAGAATTCAATCATCATCATTCAGGCTCCATCATGAGGCTCAAAGGTGAACTGCAGACACAAACGTTTTAGAATATGGAAGTTGCTCCACCCGGAGCAGGTTCTAATAACCACCGTGCATCAAACATGAGATGGCGTCTGTGAGATCACCTTTGACCTCTGCATTTCATACAAAAATGAAGAAAGACACAGTTAACTTCCCATTAAAAACAATACATCACAAATAAACGACAATGCAACAAAATATATATTTTCATTTATCTGAATATCGCGGCCGCGTTGAAGATGAACCTTTTGAATCTTCCAGATTGTGCATCGCACTCTGGCCGCCATGTTGGGCTCTCTGGCCGCGTTGGCCGCTCTGGCCATCATCGGGGACGTGAGTCTCTCCAGTCAGCTTGGACATCCACCAGTAATCTCTGGAAACAACGAAGGAACGAACAAACGTGACATTAATGTATGAACTCTCTTCTTAACGCCCCTCAGAGGCCCAGTCTGGTCACCGTGGTCGAGTGGATCGACTACGAGACGCTGGCTCTTCTCTTTGGCATGGTGAGCCTCAAACAATATACATATCATACATATATGTATATATTATGTGTACTCACGTGTCCTTTGGACAGTTTTACAAAAAGCTTTGTTTGAATTTGACTCATTTTACTTCACTGTCTCTGGCGTCGTCCCGACTGCTCATCTTTTAATAACGGATCACATCCTCTTATTATTATTATTATTATTCGCTCACAAGATCCTTCTGCCACACCAGTGATATAAATGATTAAATGCCACAGACGGTTGGACAACTTCCACAGCCGACAGCTGCTACTGAAATGTTCCTCTCAGTCTGAACGCGGCAGACGGACATTCTGGAAATATTCCACACAAATAAAGATTTTATTGAAATGTGCCGCAAGCAACGAGCCACAACTGTTTGATCTGAAGTCACGTCGCTGTATCATGTAATCAGAGCCTTCTTCTTTGATAAAAAAGTATCTGTGAAAAGAATCCACTAAAATCGTGATGAACATAAAACACCCTGTTCCATAAAGTGAGACGCTTTGTGTCTCTGTCCCAGATGGTGCTGGTGGCCATCTTCTCGGAGACGGGCTTCTTTGATTACTGCGCCGTGAAGGTGAGCCCTCGCACACGGGACCACCGCCCCAGACGCGTCAATCAGAGAGAGTCGTGATGTTGTTGGACGCGATGTCTCACAACAAGTCTCGCGTCTCCCTCACGTGTCCACCGCGTCCCCGCTTACCTTCGGGGTGCTGATGCTTTGAGTCTCTTTGATTTGTGAGGACGTCCGGAGGAGGCGACACGTCGGCGGCTTCACTCATCAGCGCCGCTCTGTCACCATGACAACGAGCCCGAACATCAAACCGGCACATAGAGACAAGAAAGCTGTAGAAAGCTACACGAGACACCATGACAAAAGGACATAAAATGACTGCATGAGACACAATTACCGTCTGGAGAGAATAAACAGCTGTGAAGAGTTTTCTCAGTGAGTGTCGTTAACGTCCGTCCACTGTCGTCCCTCCGAAGGCCTACCAGCTGTCCAGAGGGAAAGTGTGGCCGATGATCTTCATCCTCTGCCTCATCGCCGCCATCCTCTCCGCCTTCCTGGACAACGTGACCACCATGATGCTCTTCACCCCGGTGACCATCAGGTAGCCCGACACACGCAAGCTACAAAGAGACACCAAGCAACACAACTACACGCAAACCTTTAGTTCTTCTTAGTTCTTTGAGGTTTTGTTTCTAAAAGTATTTGCTGGTTATTTTATTGTGTTTCTAAATCGGTCAGTTGACAAATCACAGATTCAGAAGCTGTTTCCTGTAGTATCAGCTGGATGTGAGCCGCCCCCCCTCTGTCCTCCCTGCACCCCCCCCTCTGTCCTCCCTGCGTCCCCCCTGCGTCCTCCCTCTGTCCTCCCAGCGTCCCCCCTGCGTCCTCCCTCTGTCCTCCCAGCGTCCCCCCTGCGTCCTCCCTCTGTCCTCCCTGCGTCCCCCCTGCCTCCTCCCTCTGTCCTCCCAGCGTCCTCCCTGCGTCCTCCCTCTGTCCTCCTAGCGTCCTCCCTGCGTCCCCCTCTGTCCTCCTAGCGTCCTCCCTGCGTCCCCCTCTGTCCTCCTAGCGTTCTCCCTGCGTCCCCCTCTGTCCTCCTAGCGTCCTCCCTGCGTTCCCCCTGCGCCCCCCCCTCTGTCCTCCCAGCGTCCTTCCTGCGTCCCCCTCTGTCCCCCCAGCGTCCTCCCTGCGTCCCCCTGCCTCCTCCCTCTGTCCTCCCAGCGTCCTCCCTGCGCCCCCCCTCTGTCCTTCCAGCGTCCTCCCTGCGTCCCCCTCTGTCCTCCTAGCGTTCTCCCTGCGTCCCCCTCTGTCCTCCCAGCGTCCTCCCTGCGTCCCCCTCTGTCCTCCTAGCGTTCTCCCTGCGTCCCCCTCTGTCCTCCCAGCGTCCTCCCTGCGTCCCCCTCTGTCCTCCTAGCGTTCTCCCTGCGTCCCCCTCTGTCCTCCCAGCGTCCTCCCTGCGTCCCCCTCTGTCCTCCTAGCGTTCTGCCTGCGTCCCCCTCTGTCCTCCCAGCGTCCTCCCTGCGTCCCCCTCTGTCTTCCTAGCGTTCTCCCTGCGTCCCCCTCTGTCCTCCCTGCGTTCCCCCTGCGTCCTCCCTCTGTCCTCCCAGCGTCCTCCCTGCGCCCCCCTCTGTCCTCCCTGCCCCCCCCCCTCTGTCCTCCCAGCGTTCTCCCTGCGTCCCCCTCTGTCCTCCTAGCGTCCTTCCTGCGTCCTCCCTCTGTCCTCCCAGCGTTCTCCCTGCGTCCCCCTCTGTCCTCCCTGCGTCCCCCTCTGTCCTCCTAGCGTCCTTCCTGCGTCCTCCCTCTGTCCTCCCAGCGTTCTCCCTGCGTCCCCCTCTGTCCTCCCTGCGTCCCCCTCGGTCCTCCCAGCGTCCTCCCTGCGTTCCCCCTGCCTCCTCCCTCTGTCCTCCCAGCATCCCCCTCTGTCCTCCTAGCGTTCTCCCTGCGTCCCCCTCTGTCCTCCTAGCGTCCTTCCTGCGTCCTCCCTCTGTCCTCCCAGCGTTCTCCCTGCGTCCCCCTCTGTCCTCCCTGCGTCCCCCCTGCCTCCTCCCTCTGTCCTCCCAGCGTCTTTCCTGCGCCCCCCCCTCTGTCCTCCTAGCGTTCTCCCTGCGTCCCCCTCTGTCCTCCCTGCGTTCCCCCTGCGTCCTCCCTCTGTCCTCCCTGCGTTCCCCCTGCGTCCTCCCTGCGTTCCCCCTGCGTCCCCCCTCTGTCCTCCCAGCGTCCCTCCGTCCTCCCTCATTATTCGTGTCCCTCTCTCTCACTATTACGTTTCAGAAGGTGATGATGTTTAACGGGTGAAACTGGGCTCCAATTAGAAGCAGAGCAGCAGGGCGTAAATCCCGCTCGTCCAAAGGGTCAAAGGGTCAAAGGGTCTCTCCTGTCCTCTGACGTCCGTCTCGTCAGGATCCCGTCGGGCCTGAAGGGCTTTTCTGTCTGATGTTTCCGCAGGTTGTGCGAGGTGCTTAATCTGGACCCCAGACACGTCCTGATCGCAGAAGTCATCTTCACCAACATCGGCGGCGCCGCCACGGCGGTCGGAGATCCGCCCAACGTGATCATAGTGTCCAACCAGGACCTCCGCAAAGAAGTAGGAACCTCCGCAGACGGCCTCAGCGTCTTGACATGCAGACGTGGTCCAGCACACGCAAAGCTTTAGGACATTACAATGATGAGAGGAGCAAAAGATTCTTGTAACATTGGATACATCAAATGTCACAATGTCAACAACACGCTCTGTTCATGACGTACAGTCGCCTTTGAGGTGCAGACACACAAGAGTGTACAAACGGAAGTATTTCAGTTGTATGCGCTCCATCTCCTCCACCGTGACCTTTGACCCTCTGACATGCCGGTGTGCCGGCAGTGAATGAAGATTCAGTGGCGGGGAAACCCAATTTATATGTCCCGCCGCCGCTCATAAATCAGATTAATTGAACCTGTCAAAACAGTAGAGGAAGAAACCGGAATGCAATCTGATTCCAAGGAAGCTGCTGGCTGTTAAAGCGCACGAGGCTCAACGCGTATGATAATAATAATAACGCTGTCATGCTGTTCATCACACACCTGGAGCTGCTGTTTGCCTCATGCAACGTGGCCCAACGCGTCCTGCCGGGCAAACACCATTCAGCCTGCTGGAGGGAAAACTCTGTTCTATTGATCCTTGATGATGATGATTGATCAGCAATCAACAAATGTTCCAGTTCCTTCTTAAAGCCCCCCGGAAGGTCCATTTAGAATAGAAACCTTTTGTTTGCGTCCCTCTCAGAGGGGACAGACGTCGGTTTGTCTCGGCTCGGTGTCCCTGGTGGTGGGACGAACCCGGGGGGACGGAAGAGGACGGGGGGGGGTGGGGGAGACGCAGACGGCCTCATGCTTGGTTGTTTGCATGCGTGCTTGGTCGTTTGCAGGCGTGTTTGGTTGCAGGCATGTTTGGTTGTTTGCATGCGTGTTTGGTCGTTTGCGTGCGTGTTTGGTTGTTTGCATGCGTGATTGGTCGTTTGCAGGCGTGTTTGGTTGTTTGCATGCGTGATTGGTCGTTTGCAGGCGTGTTTGGTTGTTTGCATGCGTGTTTGGTCGTTTGCATGCGTGTTTGGTTGTTTGCATGCGTGTTTGGTCGTTTGCAGGCATGTTTGGTCGTTTGCAGGCGTGTTTGGTCGTTTGCATGCGTGTTTGGTCGTTTGCGGGCGTGTTTGGTCGTTTGCATGCGTGTTTGGTTGTTTGCATGCGTGTTTGGTCGTTTGCATGCGTGTTTGGTCGTTTGCATGCGTGTTTGGTCGTTTGCATGCGTGTTTGGTCGTTTGCATGCGTGTTTGGTCGTTTGCAGGCGTGTTTGGTCGTTTGCAGGCGTGTTTGGTCGTTTGCATGCGTGTTTGGTCGTTTGCGGGCGTGTTTGGTCGTTTGCATGCGTGTTTGGTCGTTTGCATGCGTGTTTGGTCGTTTGCGTGCGTGTTTGGTTGTTTGCATGCGTGTTTGGTCGTTTGCGTGCGTGTTTGGTTGTTTGCATGCGTGATTGGTCGTTTGCAGGCGTGTTTGGTTGTTTGCATGCGTGTTTGGTCGTTTGCAGGCGTGTTTGGTCGTTTTCAGGCGTGTTTGGTCGTTTTCAGGCGTGTTTGGTCGTTTGCGGGCGTGTTTGGTCGTTTGCATGCGTGTTTGGTCGTTTGCGTGCGTGTTTGGTTGTTTGCATGCGTGATTGGTCGTTTGCAGGCGTGTTTGGTTGTTTGCATGCGTGTTTGGTCGTTTGCGTGCGTGTTTGGTTGTTTGCAGGCGTGTTTGGTCGTTTGCAGGCGTGTTTGGTTGCAGGCGTGTTTGGTTGTTTGCATGCGTGTTTGGATGTTTGCATGCGTGTTTGGTTGTTTGCATGCGTGTTTGGTTGTGTTGGGGGGTCCAGAGATAGAATGAATGGCATCAGCCCCCCTCGCATCCCCCCCATCAGTTAGTGTGTGGGACAGAGAAGCCTCCTTTATGTTATCGGTGGCTCTGGTTTGCCACTAATGGGACGGGCTGTTGGTTCCGCGTCTTGTCTCATTCTCAGGACGACCTCGGCCACCTTTCAACATCAGGAAGTGAGATGGTGGAAACATCTAGAGGATTCGGCCTTTTCACATATTTCGTGTCATTATCACAGACTGAAACACAATGTTCTGAATGCACCTGAACGCCTCCATTCTTCGCCAAAAGCACCGAGCTGTAATCACTTGAGCAGAGACAATGAGCAGGTTGAGCCTGATGCTCTTTGTCTTTTGAGATAATTCTCTGTCTCCGTTGGTTCCCTCACAGGGGATCGACTTCGCCAGCTTCACAGGCTACATGTTCCTCGGGATTTTCCTCGTCCTCCTCACCTCCTTCCCGTTCCTGCGGCTGCTCTACTGGAACAAAAAGCTCTACAACAAAGAGTCCATTGAAATAGTCGGTGAGTTCAGACCAAAGGGCACTCATGGTGTGTGTGTGTGTGTGTGTGTGTGTGTGTGGCAGCGCAACTGCGTTATTGTTCTCATGAGCTGATTCATGTCAGAGAAGATTCCTCCCTTTTAGTATTTTGCTCTTTATTAGTGAGGATAGAGAGCAAAATACACCCATTGATCCCTTTCTTTGTCCTTACTGCTTATTAAAGCACTACAGTGTGTATGTGTATCACTCATTTATTAATATATGGATGCTTGATTGTGTATTTGTTTTTTTAGTATCCATCAAAAGAAGGACACTCTGCACGCAGAACCCAATAAAAACAGCTCTTATTTGTGTGAAATTCTCTCTTTGCCGGCGAGCAACTTGTCAGCCGAGTCAGCATGCGATCATTAAAACACAGACCACCAAGGGGAGGGGGGGGGGGGGGGGGGGGGGGCTGTCACACCGACCCGACCCGTCTCCACCGGGACGAAGCCTCCAGCCGGTTCTGTAGATGTTGATGCTCTCATTGCACCGCCGCGCCGGTTAGATCCCATTAAGCAACGCTCTGAAAACCCCCCCGCTGGCATCTCCAGCCCCTCCGGCCGCAGCTCTCCTCCCGCAGCCGGTTGAGGAGGCCAGATTAACCGACGCTGTCCTCCCCCCCCTCTACCCCCCCCCCCCGCAGAACTCAAGCACGAGATTCTGGTCTGGAGGCAGACGGCTCAGCGCATCAACCCGGCCAGCCGGGAGGAGACGGCGGTGAAGTGCCTCCTGATGCAGAAGGTCCTCAACCTGGAGAGTCTGCTCCGCAAGATGATGAAGACCTTCCACAGGTGTGTTTGCGTGTGAGACAACAAATACACACACATTAAATCTGTTTGGTTGTGTGGGAAACAGGCTGAAGTATTACCTGAATAAGGTTTATTATTCCAGGTTCATGAATGACACGTGTGACACACGCTCGTTTATGGACATACCAGTTCCTTTGACATGATTTCATTGCTTAAAACACATTCATTTATTTTTGTTTTGAGACAACGGAGGAGCTTCTACTTCTCTGTCTGTAATAGAAGGTTTCCTGCTTCTAACACGAACCAAATGTGGCCCCATTCAACAGTCAAATTTCTCAAGAGGACAAGAACTGGGAGCAGAACATCCAGGAGCTGCAGAAGAAGGTGAGCCGGCGAACTGCATCGACGTCCCCTCAACGACAGCGCCGGGGTCAGCGTGCACGGCGATAACACCAGCGTTGTCCCCGTGTTGTCCTCTGTCCCCTGTCTCCCCCCCCCCCCAGCACAGGATAACCGACACGGTGCTGCTGGTGAAGTGCGTGTCCGTCCTCGCCGTGGTCATCTTCATGTTCTTTCTCAACTCCTTCGTCCCCAGCATTCATCTGGAGCTCGGTGAGCACTGCTGTCTCATTACTGTCCCCCCACCCCACCTCGTCCCCCACCTCGTCCCCCACCTCGTCCCCCACCTCGTCCCCCCCCCTCGTCCCCCGCTCATGCAATTATGAAACGCAGCTTCTTCTGTCCCCCAAACAAAAGCACGGGAGCGATTCGATGGACGCTGAGCTGCATCCACAGCTTCACTTTGTGACCAAACCGGCGGTTTCATCCACAACTGTGTTTCCTTATTCAACACAAACGAGCCGTCCTCTCCGTCCCGTGTGAACCGCGGCAATATTTACACGTTCGATGTGCGACTCGCTTTGTGTGCTTCTCGTTCCAGGCCGACAAAAGCTCGTCGTTACGAATGAGGACACCGTTTTAAATAATGAATGGATTATTCTGGAAGGTTGCAGCCCTGAACATCAGAACATTTATTATTTTCTGTGTGCGTCAGGTTGCCGGTGTGTGAGTCGATTACCTTAACAACATCTCATTAAATGAAGACCCCCACCGGCCCCCCACCGGGCGCTGCTGAGGCCCTCCAGCCTCCAGTCGTGCTCAGTTAATTGCAGCGGCGGCGGGGGGGGGGGGGGGGACGCCTGTCCACACACGTCTCTGCTTAATGCCGCAGGTCACAGTCTTCCTTCACACCTGCTTCAGTTTCATTCACTTCCACGTCTGATTATCAGCTGCTCGCGGGGTCGTGGGTCATGTGACCTACAACTGCAGTGTGGGTAAAACTTTAAACGCAAAAGAAAAATGCTCGCAACAGTGTTTAGAATGTCCACCGTCGGGAACGTAGCAGCTAATCATTAAATAAATACTTAGTTTGCATAAAGAGCAGCTAGATTGTTTAATATTGAGGTTTTCTTGCGTAACGTTTTCTGGCCGCAGCACAAATGTCTTTCTTCTTTGTTGTTGTGCTCCTCACAGACGAGTCAATCACAAGCTGCTTAAGAGTAAAAGCTCTTTTTGATTGGGGAGCTTTCGGGTTTGTTGTTTCTTGCTTCTCCTCAAAGCAGCTCAGAGAAATATCCAACGTAGGGCGAAAACCAGAAATGTCATATTTCTCTCTATTATTTTCCTCCTCTGTTGCTTGAAGGAATCATAGATCTTTGGAGCGGTAAGATGCTTATTTAAAGGACACACAGTCAGGAGATAAATGAATATTGAGTCATTATGATGGTAAAGGAAATAATGGAACACCAGTGAGCTCTGGAGTGTGACTCCTGTTCTGGATTGGTCACTAAAGGGGGTTTTATACTGAGGGCCCCTAAACTGTGGACCTGTCTACATCTCTTCTAAACACTCACTTTTACCAGCTGGCTTATTTACATATTTGCCGGATTTTATCTGCCTGATTGTGTTTTGTTTAACTCGCGTGTGCGTATTGTTGTTTGGAAGCTGCCGTATCAATAAAAGACAAACCGAATGAAAAGACGTCACACCACTAAAAGCCCCGAAAGAAGGGAAAGGAAATTGTGTGTGTTTCGTCCTGAGGTCACGCGTGGTCTTTTTGGGCTTCTTCTCAGGCTGGATCGCTATCCTGGGTTCACTGTGGCTGCTGGTTCTGGCGGACATCCAGGACTTCGAGATCATCTTGCATCGGGTGGAGTGGGCCACGTTGCTCTTCTTCGCCGGCCTCTTCGTCTTGATGGAGGTATTTAACTGTTTCAGCCACCAAAGTCGTTCAAAGGTTCTCTTCAGAGTAGATGTTTCAATTTAAATTGATGAATATGATGCGTTCAGGCTCTGTTCAGCAAAAATGAGTGTTGGGAGAAAGTAAATGATCATGTCATGAAATGTAATCTAGTAAAATGTGGAAATGAGCAACAATTAGACGAGATATTACAGGAGAACAAGATGCTTTTACTGACACGAATATGTCGCGGTTTGTTGCACGTTAAACCATGAGCGTGTCAGAGAGCAGGGACGAAGCCCCCCGTGTCCCCCTGCTCTCTGCACGACACCCACAGCAACAACACGTCCGTCTAAACAAAAAAAACAATTGCTTTTTGTTTCCCATTCTAATGTCGCCTTGGTCTTGCAGGCTTTAGCTCAGCTGCAGCTCATCGACTACGTCGGGGAACAGACGGCGCTGCTCATCAAAGTGAGTTTTCTCCCCTTGGATTCTCAAAAAAGAAACAATCGTCCCTCGTGGGCGCCGCACGACTGGCAGCATTGATAATTGTGCACAGGTGATGTGTTATTGCGTTTCATGCATATTGATCCTTGTCGTTCGGCGCGGTTGGATTTATTGGTCTGCATCTGGGTCCCGTTGGCGGGCGGGTGGGGTCGGGGGGGTCGGGGGTAATCTTTGCAGGCCGTGTGTTTCATGCGGGCCGAGGATTGCTGCAGTAATGGAGACGTCAGCTCGTGTTTCGGGCCGCGGGCCTCGGGGAGGCCAATAATCACACGTGACAGCTGTGAGCGCGACTTTCTCACCTGCTCGGCCTCCACCAACGACAAACTGCATGCTGGGTAGAAGTGCACAGCACCACCCCTGACGCAAAGGGGGGGGGGGGGGGGGGGGGGCGGTCGCGTTTTCACCATTTTCGGTGCAACCCCTCGACTCCTCCGGCTCCTTCTCCGAGGAAACCCCACTTCCTGAAGTCCCCCCTGAGGAGAAGCCGGGGGGGGGAGGGGGCGAGAGACGAGCAATGAGCCGTGTGCTGTGATGTCCCCTCGCAGGCGGTGCCAGAGGACCAGCGCTTGGCCGTTGCCATCATCTTGGTCATGTGGGTCTCGGCTCTGGCTTCTTCTCTCATCGACAACATTCCCTTCACTGCCACCATGGTGAGGAGCCGCGTCAATGACACTAACCAACCGTCGACCGCTTCCCTGCTGCCCGCCTCATTCTGTCCTTCTGTTCGGGGACAGCAGGAGAAACGACTCTCGGACGCCGATGAATTTCACACCGTAGCTGTGACGCGATATTCTTCAGTTCGTTCTGTTACAACTTATTTACTCTTTTCTGCTCCGCCGCTTTTTGTTGTCGTTGCTGAGAGTCAACAGAGATGAACGCTTGTCTCAGGCGCTCTGTTGAAATGACAGTCAGACCAGCAGAAGACGTGATGCGGGCTGACAGGATGAGTCGGCCGGAGCGTCCAAGACGTCCTTTTCTCTGAGACATTTTCAGGGTGATGCTAAATTTATTCCCCCGATAAAAGAAGACTTCAAACTTGTCAAGAAAATACTTGTTTTTCCACATTCAGAACAATCAATTAAATAATTCTTTTAAATGTAATTGTTAAAAAAGGAATCGTATGACAGTTTGGGGAATATGTCACTTCCAAAACGCTGAACTTGAGACTCAAACAAGCGGGTGACGTCGCAACGACTACGTCCACTTCTTACGTAAAATCTACGATCATTACTTAGTTACCTAGAAAAATAACCAGTCAAAGTAAACCATCTTCTTGGTCCGTCCAACCGTCTTCTTATGATTGTAATGAAGATTACTCACTTTGTTAAACTAAAAAACGTCTCTCTGTGGATGTTTCTAATAATTCCCAGTCGTCTCTGTACTTTCAGATTCCAGTTCTCATCAACCTGAGTCAGGACGCAGACGTGAACCTACCGGTGAAACCTCTCATCTACGCCTTGGCCATGGGGGCCTGCCTCGGGGGTGACATGTTTCTGTGTTCTTTGTTTAGAGAGACATGAGGGGGAAGTGAATGAGAGACAACAGCGCGCAGCCGGGAATATGTGGACATGTGACCAAACCCACCGCGTCAACATCTCAGCCTGAAGTAGTGAAATACAGACGGTTGCTTTCTGAAGAAATAACGACAATTAGAAATCGCACACTAAGTGCATGTGACGTACTTTCTGATATCTGAGGGAAGGCGTTTGGTGGACGTGAGGGGAGAACGACGGGACCCGCAGGGGATGAGAGGGTGAGAGAGGGTGAGGGAGTGAGAGTGTGAGAGAGTGAGGGAGTGAGAGAGGGTGAGGGAGAGAGGGTGTGAGAGAGTGAGGGAGTGTGCGATGGTGAGAGAGTGAGATAGTGAGAGGGTGAGATGGTGAGAGATAGTGATAGAGTGAGAGGCTGAGAATGTGAGAGAGTGAGCTGGTAAGAGGGTGAGGGGTGCGATGGTGAGAGAGTGAGATAGTGATAGAGTGAGAGGGTCAGATGGTGAGAGAGTGAGAGAGTGAGATGGTGAGAGGGTGATAGAGTGAGATGGTGATAGAGGGTGAGATGGTGAGATAGTGAGAGGGTGAGAGAGTGGGAGGGTGAGAGTGTGAGATGGTGAGAGAGTGAGGGAGTGAGAGTGTGAGAGAGTAAGGGAGTGAGAGATTTAGAGGGTGAGAGTGCTGTCATTGTGTAGAGATAGTGAGAGGGTGAGAGAGTGGGAGGGTGAGAGTGTAAGATAGTGATAGAGTGATGGGGTGAGATGGTGAGTGAGTGAGACGGTGAGGGTTGCGATGGTGAGAGAGTGAGATAGTGATAGAGTGAGATGGTGAGAGAGTGAGACAGTGAGAGGGAGAGATAGTGAGAGGGTGAGAGGGTCAGATGGTGAGAGAGTGGGAGGGTGAGAGTGTGAGATGGTGAGAGAGTGAGGGAGTGAGAGTGTGAGAGAGTGAGGGAGTGAGAGATTTAGAGGGTGAGAGTGCTGTCATTGTGTTTCAGTTTTAATCAACTGCTCCGTGTCGTGTCGGCATCGATCGGCAGTGCGACGCTCGCCTCCTCTGACGCTGACACCTTGTCGAGACGTGAGCCGTATCGAACGGGGGGATTGAGACGCAGCCCAACTGTCAAAACGCAGCCTTGAGGGAATCAGAGTAAAGCTTCCTGCAGGATTCAGGCCTCTGACAGAATGCTGACTGATGCTGATTGTCTCCGTCCTCGTAGCTCTGCGTGAATGTTGGAGTCCTTTATTCAAGGATCATTTCCTGTCACCATCCAACCTGTTTGTACCAGAACGAACACTTGACAAACTGCTGTAGAGACTTTATCTAAGTTGCGTCATAACGAATGTAAACAGTAGCAAAAAAGACATCATGTACATTCTCACATTTTATTGTGCATCTTTGACAGTGTTTGAGCAGCAAACCTCGTGATGTAAAAAGACACAGTTCACATGTCTTCCTGTGGACAGCGGGACAGAAACCTCGACCTGAAGGGAGAATTAGAGAAGAAGTGAACATTAAACAGGAGCCTCATAAATCCAGTGGTGCATCTTCACTAAAACCCGAATGTCTAAAAACACTCTTCTTTGCTCGCCTGCAACCAGCGTGAAACCCCTCAATCGTTATTTCCTGAACAACACGCTCATGTTCCTTTTGGATTAAACTTGCTTTCCCGTCTGTTTAGGAAACGGCACGTTGATCGGCGCTTCGGCCAACGTCGTGTGCGCGGGCATCGCCGAGCAGCACGGCTACGGCTTCTCCTTCATCGAGTTCTTCAGGTGAGCTTTCCTCGTCCCCCGAGTGGAGAAACGCGTCACCGCGGCGCCGTTAAACATTTGGCCAGACTCTGGCACCAGTGCGAGCCCCGTTCTGAGGCCCAGAGGGCTGCTCGCATCTTAATGACCATCATATGCTCCGATACGAGAGCCAACGGCGCCCTGAGAACATTCAGAGATCTCACACGTGGAGACGAGGAGAAGAGCGAGGCATCTCCATGTGGGCTTCGGTTCTACAGCAGATGGCGTTTGAACGTCGACTGCTGGCGTTGACACGAAGCTCTGGGCTTTGTGTCACAGCGGGACGCTTGTTCTTTGAGGCGGCGTTGAAAACCAAAGGGCCACGTCGAGGTTACCAAGGAACGTTTGCACTGGAGCGAGTGACAAGAATTGATCGCGGCTGGCGAGCTAATGGAGAGTCCTCTCACGGATGAGCGGCCCTTTTGTCTGCCATCCTCTGGACATTTAGTGTGTTTGTTTCTTTGCTATTTTCATCCACCAGCGGTGGGATTTTAGGGATTTCAACGTCGGTCGTGGCTACATTTAAGTCTTTTGTTTGTCATCGTGTTTTATGGCGTCGTGGAAAGAAAATCCTCAAAGAAAATCCTCTAACTGAATTAAATGATGAACTAGATTAGTTTTTCAGAGGCTAAACGGTAACAAAAATAAAAACATAACAATAACTTTTTAATAATAATTAATTGGAGCTGTTGTGGTTGATTGCTCAGGGTTTTCCACCTCGTCAGGAAGTGGACAGGAAGTAATATTACAACAGCATTAGTGTAAAGAAAAACAAATGCACAATTACAGAGGGATTCCGTTATGCTCGTAATGAGCGTAAAAGATCCTCACAGTTGGTTCTAATTCTGTTTCAGTTTGTTTTTTGCGCAAAAAAAGACTCTTGTGATTTCCCCGTCTGCACGAGATCTCACAGGAATAAATTAGCGCCCTTGCAGCCTGTCGGCTCCGCTCCTCTCACACACAGCCGTGTTTACGGTTATCTGCCCCGTTATCTTCAGTTCAGCCTGTAATTGCCTTTCTGTGGCAAAAGGTCTCAGCTGGTCAGAGAGACAGGTAGGATAGTGGGGGGGGGGGGGGCGTCTGTCTGCAGACTGGGACTGATTGGTGCCGTATCAGATGGTGCGATTCGTGGCCCAGATGAGGCGGCAGAGACGTGGACGCCTTTAAAAGTGAGGGACCCCGGAGCGCTGGGCTCAGTTGGTGCCTGTTGCTTCCTTCACGCCTCCTGGTCCTCGTCCTCCTCCATTCCTCCAATTATCAACATGGGGGACATGAGCAACTTACTCAACAGCTGTCAAAATAGGATGAAGAGATTTTAAGTTTCCATTAAAGAGGCATAACAGCAATTACAAAGTACTGCCCACCTCCAACGTTTAAACGTTGTTTTCCGATTTCCTCTTTGAACTGTGACTAAGTTGTTCTCATGCGGGTGAATTACGGGGCCATACTGAAGACAGCTTGACACTGTCGCCAAGATGCCTTCAAGGTCTCTTACAGCAACCGTGAACAATATTACATTACAGGTCATTTAGCTGACACTTTTATCCAAAGCGACTTACATTGTGTTATTGACACATGGCTTTTTACATTTTAGCCTGGGGAGCAATTAGGGGTTAGGTGTCTTGCTCAGGGACACTTCCACATGGGACATGAGGGAAGCCGGGGCTCGAACTGCCAACCTTGCGGTTCCCTGCAGTTAGGTCAGGCCCTCTCTACTCCATGCGCCACCTTCGACCCTAATATCTCCAAAACGCGTCTAAACTGAATATGAGAGCACGTTATGGTCTCATCCAGCTCATCCTTCAAATACACTTCAGTAACTTGACTTCCTTTAATGAGCTAACATTGACACAGTGTTGCTGGATACCCTTAGGTCAAATAATGAAATATGAGCAGTAACCTTTCGTAAGATAAAATACGAGGCACCGCATCAGGGTACGTTTCATACATATCTGATTTTGGCGGGGCTCCCGGTCCGCCGTCCACCAGACAGGGAACAAACGGAAACCATTTTCGCCGACGCGAGTGGATTTAGAGAGAGGGGGCTATTATTTTCCACATGTGACAGGATTAATATTCCCATTTTCCATCAATTGAAAGAAATCCAGCATAAACTGCATGTTAGCCACAGTCACTCTGCCCGTTGAACGGGTCTGTCAGCCGGCACCGACTGACGACAGGGGCCCTCTGGTTTATCTAAACAAAGCCCGTGTGATTGCAATCGGTTCGTCCGGGGAGAGTACCCATCACGGGCAATTTAAATCAAAGTGGTAGATTATAAAGTATTTTTTTGACAAGGTGAACCTCGTGCCCTACCGCGGCAGATTTCTCATCTGCCCTCGGTCCCGTCGTGATGTGCCTCTAATGGGGGAAAGAAAAGTGTCTCTCAGCGGAAAGAGACTCACTTGAGTGGAGGTGAACTCGGCCTGTCTGATTGTGAGAGGTTACGGATTCCACGACCCCGTCCGTCTTCTAGTCGGCGTTCATTCATCAAAGAATAAAGGCAGCACTGCTCTAATGTTGATGGAATATTTAAAGAAATACTTCACCCACTGAATCTGCACATCAGTTGTTCTCCCTGTTTTATCGTGGATCCTTGAGGAAACGTTTTTTCAACAAAAAAATAAGAGAGAGAAAAAATAATTCAACAACTGTATAAAAATATCTGTTTACAAGCTATCACATATTTAATAAAACTTTAACCTCTTTTTCATTTTCAGAGTTTCATGTGTTAAAGCTGCATTCTCTCACATCACCACCAGGGGGCGACTCCTCTGGTCCCATAGAAGTCCATGAGAAGATAACTCTCTTGATTTATTCCCTCAGTAAACATTGTAAACACGAGTTTATGGTCTCAATCTCTAGTTTCAACGACAACGTGCGCTCCTTATATTCACTCTGTTATTCAAACGCTTATCACCGTGTTGTCTAGAAATAATGTAAATGTGGAAAAATGGAGTTAATTGCTAATTTTATCGAAAGGCAAAAGTCTCTTTCCTCTTAAGACGTTTCAGTGGCAAATGGCAAAAAACTTCTCAAAGGCTACAGGAAGTAAAAGGTCAGGATAGTCGGATCATGACAAATCTTTGTTTAGCCGGCTGACACGTCTGCCTCTCCCTATTATTAGAGCTTTTTTTCTGAGGTTTCCCTCATTATTCACATCCTGTTTTAAACCTTTGATGTGTAAATACAAATGATAATCACCTGACCTTTGCAGCTCAGTTCAGTTTGCCAATCAAAAAGGTGTGACTCCGTCACAATTTAAATGCACCGTCACGCCGGGCTGAACTCATTATTAATGAGCCTCATTAGTCCTTCATCAACTTTTAATTTGACATTTACACATGCATATTAAATAGAAACGCCATCATTTTATTTTATGAATAAATGCTGAATAGAAGAAATAGTTGAGGCGATAAAGAGTAATACATCAACAGACTCACACACAACAACATTTACTCTTGATTTACTTTCAACTTTAATTTGAGGTCTTCTTCTCCAAGAAGACTCGATACATGGAGGCTTTCGAAAGGTCGTCTTAAAATAGGGATCTGAAATGGCTCAAAGGAACTTATATAATTATATCCAGCTGCTTTTAGTCACTTTTGCCATTCAGCAATGACCATAATATGGCATCCGAATCAAAGGATTTATCATCTGCTGATTTTGAATTTCTGTTATTGATGTTTGATTAGACAAGGGCCTAAACTCCCACGAAATCCCCCAAACATTTCACTTTTTTCAGCTGTCAGAAATATCTGGAACAAGGAGCTTGTGCAATACCGCCTTAATTGGCCAATTGGGGGATCCGTAATTAAAGCTCAGTTTTGACCACATCACACATGTGAAGCTTGTTACACTCACACTTACATGTTCTTCCCTTGCTGTTTTGTTTATTGACCATTTTCTTTACAAAGTAGGAATATAAACTCATTGAAACACATTCTGAAATGATTGTTCACCAATAAGCGCTCCATAAGCCTTACCACAATACTCAATTAGGAAAGTACTAAAAACATCATGATAAACATCAGTTATCAGTGTGCTGAACTTTATTTACATGAAACGTATTGGCCTCCAATCAGCGTCCAAAAAGTCATATTTTCAGTAGTAAAAGAAGTGTTTAGCGCAACGAATGCCTGTTGTTAAAAATATATTGAACTCATATTTAAGGCTGGCCAGTGAACGGCTCATTAACCAACTGCTCTTGTTCGTCGTCATGACAACCGGACATGCGGGCACGCAAACCTCCGGCCTTTGGAGCAGCCATGTGTCCACATAGGACGTGGTAGACGTCCAAGTGACGGCCCATCAGCAGGTCCGGAGTCCTCTAGGGCCACGCACTAAATCTATGACGCTGGCTGAGGATCCCCAGAACCCGGGAGAGCAGTCTGGACTGTAGTTTGACTGTTGCTATTTAGCTCACTAAATTCCAGACGTAATGAGAATTGTCCTTTTCAAAGGCATGGAATCACTATTCAAATATGATCATATTCATAATTCAACGCGTGCATCACTTCTCCAGCTTTATGAACTAACTACTACTATGAGTGTTTTTTTGTTCAAGCTAATAACTCATGTTTACAAAAGACATCTACGAGACCAGAGGAGTCGCCCCCTGGTGGTCATTAGAGAGACGGCAGCTTTAAATCCTGCAGCATGGACACGACGACTTACACGATCCCCGACGCAAATCTGTCCTTTCCCTTTTTTCTCACAGGTTAGGATTCCCCATGATGATCATGACCTGCATGATCGGCATGTGCTACCTGCTGGCCACCCACATCGGACTCGGCTGGAACATGTGATCCATGCAAAGAGACATTTGGCTCGCTGTGATTCACCCGATGGAGCGATCAGATGACGGGCGCTTAATGGTGCACGGCGGCCATAATCACAGCAGGGACCAGAGCAACGGGAGCTTTGACCAGAATTCTGAACCCTACGTGCAGAAATTCAAAGTCACAAATTCTCTTTTTGTCCTCACAAAAGTTGATCCAAGGGACGTCCCCCAGGAAAGGTCCCAGTCCGTAACGCTGCTCATGGTGCTACTGGTGCCTCTACTGGTGTAACTGGTGTTATTCCAGGTAGTTCCTCTGGTGTCACAATCATTTCCGTTTACAAATGTTTTCCTGATGAATTGTATGACTCTGACTTGCTTTTAGAGACACTGAGGACACCGATGACTCACAAACATTTCCCTCACTGTGATATTTTAAAGGAACCGTTAATACCCAGTGAAAGGGATTTCATCTTTAAATGTTAGTGTGCTCAAGATTCCCAAATTTTAACGTGAATGAAAAGCGGAGATCAAACTGGAGCGTTGGCGGAGTGATTAAATAAGACGGATTTAGACTGTTATAAAGGTAATATATCAACAATTGTACTATGTACACGATGATGGCATGTAAACTCAATGATTTTAGTCTACCACATTTAATGTAGAAGATGCTGAGACATGTAATGGATTAATATCACCTGTATTTATTGTACATTTATGATTCACGTTTGAGACCAACACGAACAATAAAGGTTGTGATGTTTCTGCTTTTCACTTTCGGCTCAGTTTCACATTTGTCTTTACGAACTCTTTCTACTAAAAAGTCCTTAATGAAAAGCTTCAAAAGAAGCCAAGCAGCAAAACATTTTTTACATTATTAAAACATTAAAAACCTTGTGTACAACTGTATGGGAACTAAAGGAAGGTAATGCTGATGAACACCATCCAGAACGAGGTCGCGATGATGATAATCATTAATAAAGCATTAATAAAGCTGTTAGTCACAAAGCGCCAACTCTTTCCAAACGGGTCTGAAGTGGTTTACACAAGCTTTTTTTTTTTAATTATTCCATCCACCCACGCTTTGCCATCCAGCTACGGGAAACCTTAAATGTGGTAAATGGAAAATAGATGGATGCTCAACGCAACAGAACGACAAACGTGACAAAATAACTCTCGCCGAGGACGGAGAGCGTTCTCCTTTGTGTGAAAAGCTTTCTGGCGCTTCGCCGTGTTTCATCTGAAGTGCTCAACTCCTCCTGTGTTTATCATCCAGCTCTCCTGTTCCCCTTTAAACGAGTCCGTCTGCAGGCCAACTGGGTTAGAACTTCCCTCCCAGAGGACCACGCAGGTTCAAGAGAAGAACAGCCCTGTTTGATGGAGTTATTGGGGATCTGTTTGTGTTGTCCACTTTGTTGCCACCACAGAGCCGTTGTTCTGGATCACAACGTTAATTAGCAGCTAAGCTAATAGAGGCGCTAGCAATAACGCCGTGCATCCCAAGTGTCTTCAACGTGTAACTGGGGTAATTCTTGGCCGGGAGTTCAGACCCTCATTATTCTGCACTAAAATGAGCCGTGTATCATTTGCTAAAGAAATCATCCGATGTGGAGGGTGGGAACCTGACCGGGACGTTTCAAATGACACCTACTCAGATGTAATGGTGGAACTTTTAGCCTCTCTCATTTCACAGAAGGTGTTATTTTATTTCAATCAGGGCAATTTTCTGCCTTCACATGACACACAACTGACTTCAAGCAATGTCCTCCTCGTGTATGATCTACGGATGCTCTATAAATTGTGCATTGTCCATGGAGACACATGGACTTTTTAGACTATATTTCAGATTTTTACTCCTTTCGTAAAATTAAAGTGGTGTTTCCACTTCTTGTAGAAGTCAATGTGTTTTTGGTCAGATGTCTGAAATAAGGTGAAGGAATGTCATTTTGTAGAGGGAGCCATGTCGGACTATTAAAGTCATCCCTGCAGTTCAGAGAGAGAACCATTTTTTGTAGGTAAAGGACACATTTCACATTCTAAACATGCCGTCTCGTTGCATTGGCTTGTTTTGTTGATTATTGCCTTACTTTCGGTACTTTGCCTGAAAAAAGAAATGAGTTGGCTCCTGTCTTGTTTGCTGTGCTCTTTTGCATAACTGCTGACATTCTGTTGGGGCTGGAGGTAATCCAGCAGCTGTAAGCCACTTATCTTTTTGCTTTGCCCGTCCTCAGTGAGAGCTAGGAGCATATTTATTATGGACACTGATCCAGACGCCTCTATGAAGACAGTCAGCTAAATATTCAATCTTTGTTTCCTGGAACAAATATTCAAATCAATTACAATGACCCTGCTTTTAATGTAATCCGATTATCGTTTTCATAGAAGTGGTAATGCGCGGTCTTTTTTGATTTTGATGTCAACATTTATTAATAGAAAGCATTCTTAATAATGGGTGACAACTCAATTTTCCTGCCGATGCAAAGGTCAATCAATAGGATGGGTTTACTTGAGCAGGTTGTGTTTCTCTTGATACTATTGTTCCTGTGACCATGTGAACTAATTAATTAACGCTGGTTCAATGAGAACTCATTCTCCTCTCTGGCTAATGCTCTTATTCACCAAGAAGGGATTAAATGTTTTCTGCCCTCTGTAATTAAGAACCGGAGGGAGAGAGCTTAACAGGATTCACTTTAAAGGCTATTTTTAAAAAGCCGGATCCTCTTGTTACAAGACAAAGTAATGTGATATAAACCGGAATAAAAACGTCTCGCTTTGATCAGCCTAACAGCGGGAACTGACCTCATGCAAGGTCTTTTTTAATTAGCACGAGGGGGAGAATTACACAGGTCATTATCAAATACCAAATAAGTCTTTTATGTGAAATGTTATTGTTGGATTAACATGTGCAGATGATAAGAAGGTTGCAACAGTTGAGGAAAACACAATGTGAAGAACAAGACCTTTTGAGTTGAAACAAAGGTTGAGAAAATGCCGATCAAACCGGATTTTATTATAGAAATAACTTTTAGGACCGATAAAGATGAAGATAATTGGAAATAAAATAAAAGTAAAGCGAGCAGGAAAGTAATGAATAGCCTATACTGAGAATCGGAATATTCAAAAAGGAAGCTGGAACGTTAGATAAGAGAATAGTGACGTTCAGATCGCTGATACACTGTACGATGCACGAGACTAAGTGAACTTTCCAACAACCCAGAGACTTTCTACCTTTCATGAAGATAAGTGCTGCCACCATTTTGGTTAGCGAAAGCATTAGCTAAAACATTAGCAAAAGCGTTAGCTAAAACATTAGCAAAAGCGTTAGCTAAAACATTAGCGAAAGCATTAGCTAAAACATTAGCAAAAGCGTTAGCTAAGACGTTAGACAAAGCGTTATCTAAGACATTAGCAAAAGCGTTAGCTAAGACGTTAGACAAAGCGTTATCTAAGACATTAGCAAAAGCGTTAGCTAAGACGTTAGACAAAGCGTTATCTAAGACATTAGCAAAAGCGTTAGCTAAGACGTTAGACAAAGCGTTATCTAAGACATTAGCGAGAGCGTTAGCTAAAACATTAGCAACAGCGTTGAAAAACTGTGAAAACTGAGACTGGAAAACTTGTAGAACTAGAAACTTAAACCCGGGAGCTTTTAGCATGAACAGCGGGAGCAATAAGCTTGAATCCTGGCAGGGCAGGGTTCGTACGGTCATAGAAAACCTGGAAAAGTAATGGAATTTTAAAAAAGGTCGTTTCCAGGCGTCGTTTGCAAATCCCAAAGGTTTTGGAAAAGTTATGAAAATTAGTTATATGTGGTTTATTTAGGATACGTTTTAAATAATTCAGATGGTTTTGAAAGAGACGCTCAAAATATAAGCAGGACGCTCTCAAACCATTTCCGCAAGTTTGGTGGCCGTAAAAACAGTAGCTTAGGGAAGTGTAGATTTAACCGTGGTTGGCTACATATGGAAAAGTGCATGTCATGAGTTACAACAAACAAAGACCCGGGACGAGCAGAATGTAAGTAATGTGGAGGCAGAACATTAGATATTTCAAACATGGGAGAGCGGCGTTAGTGCTAAAGGAAGCAGACTGCTGGCGAAGCAGAAAGCCCATCAGAGGGCGACTCCTGGCGAAGCTTCTACGCCGACCAGCGCGTCTCTCTCTTCGACCACCGGCTCCGTACACGACACCGACATTTTCCAACGCACGCTGTATAATATGTACACTGTATGAACGCTGTATGTACGCTGTAAAATATAATTGAGCCGAAGCGAATGAGGTGTGAACATGAACCCCCATGACGTCTTTAACGAAGGCCTTCCTGAACAAACGTTCTGCAGTTTTTAAATCCTCGATGCGTCTCATTCGTTCAGGTCATTGAGGTCCAGCTCCGATCTGTACCCGGAGGTCTGGGAGAAGTTCAGGGTCGTCTGGTTCTCCTCGCCGACCTGGAGCTTCGACAGCCACCCGAGAACGTTGTCCAAGCGGCGGGAGGAATTTCCCCCCTGAGACGCCGGAGTCGCCGCGTTTACTGTGGAAAGTAACACAAGGCCACGCTCAGGTTACCATGGTGATGACGGGGAGGATAAGCCCCACCCCTCAACAGGAGCATCATGGGACATTGTTTTCCTGGTGTCCTTAAAGGTTTAGGTTTAAGTAGGCTACTAAGTTCAACGTCTCCTCATACCAACGGTTTGTTAAGTTATTCCTTGTGCCCTTTCTACAAAAGCCACCAACATGTGACAGTTCAAAAAAAAACTTCTGTCCTCACAGGAAACAACTTTTTGGAAACGACTCATAAAAGAGTCGCTGGAGTAAGATCCAGTATATTTTGAACAGAGCTAAGCTAGGCTTAGCTAGCTAGCTAGCGGCTCAACAGAATGTCTGTTTACCGTCGTACAAATTAGGTTGAATCATCAGTGAGCCCGGAAGGGGCGGGGCTTAGCCTCATTACTTACAATCGGGGAAGATGAAGTCCATGCTGCTCTGCACATCAACTGAGGATTTTGTTTTTTCCATTTCCTTATCCAGCTTTTCAATTTCCAGGCAGATTGTTCTGTCAATTATTTCCTCCTCCTTTCCGACTTCCTTCTTCTGGAGGAAACCTGTGGCTTTGAAAACGACAAGAAAACAAAATATCAGAAGAGCAGGATATCGATGGGGTAGAAATCGAAGGACTCGCGAAGCTCGAGGGACTCACGAAGCTCGAGGGAATCAAGAAGCTCGAGGGACTCACTTGGCGACTTTGATCTGCTCCTCACGCTTCCCTGCAGGCGGAGGAGCGTCTCCTTGAAGCTCTCCATCAGCTCCAGCTCCCTCCGCCTGAACTCCGCCTCCATCCGCCGCTTCTTCACCTCCTTCAGCCGCGTACTCGCAAACTTCTCCTCTATCCTCAGGTGGACCTTGCCCGCCTCGGGGTGGAAGAGCTGCCCGCCGTTTCCCGCCACCATTTCCTCGATCTTCTGGAAGAGCTCTGCGGTCTGACCCGGCTCCGCCCTTTTGGCGTTGTTAACCACGTGGTAGCGATGCTCGCACCTTTCGACCAGCCAGCGCAGGGCGCCGCTCTCCAGCTCGATGTGCTCCTCCACGGGTCGGCCCGCCAAGCTGTCCCCGTGGGTGAGGAGGACCACGGCGTGCCCCCAGACGCCGGCGCCCAGGAGGCCCACGTGAGCCTCCAAGGCGGCCCGCTCCTTGTCTCCGAAGTTCTGGTCCAAGGCGACCACCAGCAGGACGGCGTGGACCCCCTGGGGGCTTAGCGAGAGACCTCGGACTATTTCTTTGTCCCGCGCTTCGGTGCAGGCAGAGGGATTATTCCGCCAGCCCGGGGTGTCGATGACAGTGAGAACCCTGCCGGCGACTGCCCCCCCCGCCACCTGGCAGGTCTTGTTCTTGCAGGTGGGGAACACCTCTTTGCTCAGGAGGTGGTTTCCCGTGGCGCTCTTCCCAGAGGTCTTCTGACCGAGCATCACGATGGTGATCTCCAGAGGCTCGCTAGTGGCGTCTGAGGAGGGAAAAAAATGAATAAATAATACAAAATATAAGAAGTGGACGAATAGCTCTTGTTGGTTTGTGGTCGATCTGAAGCCTCTTGTTTGGCATTTTGACCGTCGCCATTGGTTGTTTGACTCTAAATGGACCATAATTTACTAAATGAACATCATGCTGTGTCGAAGAAGACCTGAAACTAGAGATTAAGACATAAACTCTTGTTTACAATATTTACAGAGGGAATAAATCAAGTCATTTTCTTATAGACTTCTATGGGACCAGAGGAGTCGCCCCCTGCTGGTCACTAGGGAGAATGCAGCTTTAAGACATTGAGGCTTCCATGCGGCAGTAAAACAGATTTTGAGGAAGTGAAGCTTTGAGGTGCATTTGAATCGTCGGTAAAACGTCACCTGGAAAGAGTTCCCTCCTTTGTCTCCTCTGCTCTTCGGTCCTCCTCTTCCTCTCTTTCGCCCTCTCTTCCGCTTCCCGCTGCTTCTCCTTGACGGCGTTCAGCGTCGCCTCGTTTAGCCGGAAGAAGCCGCCACGCTGCGCCATCTCCTCCACCTTCTCCAGCAGCCCCTGTACCTGACGGAGGTTCCCCTTCTCCTCGTTGTGGAACACGTGGTACCTGTTCCCGCACCTCTCCGTCAACCACCTGAGCGACTCTCCCTCGCCCTCGATGTGCTGCTCGATGGTCTTCTCCCCGAGGAAGTCCCCGCAGGTGAAGAGCAGCAGGGTGTGTCTCCAGGCCGCCTCCCCCAGCAGCTTCATGTGCTCCTCCACCGCCCGCCGGCTCCCCGACGAGAAGGCCGTGTCCAGGGGCACCACCAGGAGGAAGGCGTGGGGCCCCGGCGGGCACGCGGAGGCGTGGAGTTTAAACCGCTGCTTCTCGGCGAGGGAGAGGGAGCCGCTCCACCCGGGGCCGTCCACCACCACCACCAGCCGCCGGCCCTCCACCCTCGCGTGCCTCACCTGGGTCTGAGCTGTCCGCGTGCGGCCGCACTCCAACGCGTCCTTCCCCAGGATGGTGTTGCCGGAGAAGCTCTTGCCGGACCCCCGGCCGCCGATCAGGACGAGTCGGACCTCCGTCAGGGTGGTGCTCCCCGGCTCCCCTGGAAGCAATAAGATAAGGTTGACGCACAGCAGATATCAAACATAAGCACCACCTCCATAACTAACACAGCGTTAGTTTCACTGTTTTGACGACCTGATGGAGTTTAAATAGTTTTGTCTCTCTACAACTGATCCAACTGGTTGAGGAATGCTGTGTGTGCAGTCTTAAAACCAAGGACCCAGAATGCATCTCTGCAGGAGCTGGTCAGGAAGATGAGACGGGAACCTTTTCAGAATGACCCTGAACCAACACAAATCATTTAGAGGCAAATGAAAAGAAGCTGCTGGGGGAAGAAAAGAGTGACTCATCACCAAACCTCATCCCACAATAAGACAACCAGCAGTGATGAGACAGGAGGCAGAAAGTGGACACGTTCAGAGGCTTTTATCTGAGCGTCACAACTTTAAAATAGTTTGTCCGTAGATATACAAGTAAATAGATCCAAAGAATCTGCACCGTTAAATGCATTCTAGGAATAATGGAACAATTAAGAAGGGTCAATTTAAATTCTAAAAAGCATAATTTGTGCGTGTGACGCCTCGGCTCCTCTTACGACTCGCTGTTCACACGAAGCCGTCGGGAGTCTTTGAGGGAAGAGTTTTGTTCTTTTTCTGGAGATCTAGTCGGGTCCAAGCGGTTTCTCACCAGTCGGAGGAAGCGATCAAAAGGTCGTTGCCATGAAAACGAGAGTGCTTTAACAGCTGATCTGAGCTGTGAGTAAAACAAGGGGGGACCTGAATGCCTCTCGCCGCTCAGACGTCCTGGTGAAGGTTGATTTGATCTGAAAACAACCTGCACTGCAACTTCCACTGATCAAATACAATCACAGTCATATGAAGAACAACAAATCTATTCCTCGTTACTTTTACATTTATCTGGACCATAAACTCACCGAGAGGACTTTCCATCGTTTACCCGTCTCCTCTTCTCAAAGCCGGCTGAAGAGGGACGAGCGTTTCTCCTCGAACACCCAAGAAAACATGAAGTGAGGCGTCTGTTGCCGCCGGCGGCCTCTGTTCCCACTGAAGGAATGAGACAGCAGAGCGAGCGCCACGACCGGTTCCACCGGTTCCACCGGTTCCACCGCTGCCTCGTCATAGATCACGTGGAATCAGAAGCATCTGCAGACCCTGACATGCTTTCATAACCTTTGTGCTCTTTGTGTTGAAGTCCAGGGAGAAGAAGCAACAGTTTATTAGCATCAGTATTTATGAGCAGCAATGAGCCAAAAACAAGTGCGAGTTAACTGGGACTGAAGACGGATTATCGGATTTCATCACATACTGTGAAAACACCACAAGCCCTAAAGACAATACAAATTATAAATAATATATTTAGTCACAAACACATGCACGTTGCATGTGTGATTCCTGCAGAGCGCCGTGCCTTCACGGACAGATATAAATATACTAATACACCCCACAAGTAAAGGTCCTGCCTTAAAAACTTTATTCAAAGCCGCTATGAGGAGCTTTCGTGTCGTGTTGCTTGTGTCTGTTGAAGTGTCCCCGACCACCAGAGTCCCTTTAGAAAACCTCTCCTTCTACTGCAGGGCCTCACAGTCGGTCCCCCCGGTCCTGCTCCTGGTCCTGGTCCTGGTTCACCTCGCTCACCGCCTCACTTCCCTCCAGCGGGTCCAGCACCACGTCCCGCTTCAGGAGCTCTGCAGGAGGATCAACCCAAGTACTACTAATCACAGAGAAGTTCAAGTGTCATAATGACCATCAATGCTGAATCTGTTATTATTAAGTATTGCAGATGTGATTAGATGCGCAGTTGAAGGAGCAGCTTCAGAGGATTTGGGGATGAACGCGTCCAGCGACAGTATGAAGCTGACTGCTGTGATGGGCTCAACGCGGGTATTATTCTTTATTTGAATTAACCAGGCAGGAGCAGGTGATGGTACAGGTCACCTGGCAGAGCCCAAACCCTCAAACTGTCTGACCTCCAAAGCACGAAAGGCTTTTCCCGCCCGGGTCCGACTGGACGGAGCAAATTACTCGCGACCTTTATCGCACGCATCAGAAACCCTCAAACAGGCGCCATCGAAGGCCTATTTTTCTTTTCAAAGCGGCTGCGAAAAGGTCTCACAGGGTAAAAGCTGCAGTGTCTCTAACTGGTTGAACCCCAGTTGTCATTGCAGCTAATCAAAAACTCACTCGTTTTGTTACCGATCCCTCCCCTAACAATAGAGCATTTGCATATCTATGACGAAAATGTATTACACTTTCAATGGCTCATTGTTTATAGACATGTATGAGATGATGGGAAATAACCCTGTGCTGCATCGACTTAATTGGATTCCTTATCTCGGCATTGTGTGCGTGATGAAATCGAATAAGAGTGCGAATGTTGAAGTTATGAACCACGCAGAAGAAACTCTCTTGGACAAACTTTGTTTCTTGCGCTCAAACAATCAGATTTATATCTACACGTTAGACGCTAAGAGATGAGCTCCTTTCACGGGCTCACGCAAAGCCAACCTGCATTTTATTGCAGTGTCTTTGTCCTGGAGAAGGGGGCCTGAGCGGGGACTCGATGGCTTTGTGTTGTAGAGAGAGGACCTGTGGGGTACCAGTGTATCGTCATGGCGACCCGTCCAATACTTTTCTCGCCATATTGTTTCCATCGGTGAACCAGATGTGATCGCAAGCGCCGAGTTACAAAAAGTTAAGAGAGCGGAGAGAGAGAGAGAGTTAGCGAGCTACCGTAGACGGGCGGAGCGCAACATGGTGTCAAGGCCGGGAGACAAAGCGGTGTCAGATTCTCCCTCGCTGCCTGCCATTCAAATCTCTCGCTGCACACACTTCAAAGAATACGGTTACCGTGGCAACTGGCCACTTGTAGTGGCGAGCGGGCGACGGTACGAGATGAGACTGGCTTTTGGTTTGTTCTGTAGCTCCATCACGCAGATCTCCTTAGAGCCGTGGTGCCCCACTTCCCCTTTTCTCGACCCCCAACGACACGCTGCTCGCTGCCGGGACACTAAGAAAGAGACTGAGGACGCACACCAGACACAACCCAAACCCCAGGTTAGACCGGTGACTCTATGAGGCTCTATGAAATGGATGTCTGAGGATTGATTGTGACACAGCACTTAATAAAAGTCACATTTGACAGTTTTGATTCTCTAATCCATTGATTAGGTATTTGAGAAGTATAAAAAACATGTCAAGTGAAGTCAAAATGCAGTTTGAATAAAAGAACCCTCTATTTAAACGTGCATAAGTGGTACTAATTTGATTTCACTTGTTTCTGTTCATCAATATAAGCAGTTTAAACATGTTTTAATAGTTTTAATGACAGAAGAGAACAAATGATAGTAATGGTTGGATTAGTGTTAAATTCAAGAACATGAGCTCTAAGCTGTGATGCAACAAACATCACAGGCCGGGTTGGACTCACCGGGCTCGTCTCCGTCCACACTTCACCGCTCCCACAGCAACATCTGGAGGTCATCGACCCGCTCAGCGGTCACGGGCATGTTCTACTAGTAGTGAGCGAGGAGTCAGTGGCCGAATAAATGCAAGAGCTTGTGAGTTTACTGCACCAGGATGAGGCGATTTGTTTCTTTTCACTGTTGATTGAATGTTTCTCTCGCTGGTCTCCTACACACAGTTGGTTTAAAGGACGTGCATGGTGATAAATTGACGGCAATGATTTACACTTATGTAAAGAATACTTTATTACAAAGAAAACAGTGGTATGAAAAAAGCACTTGAATGGATTGTAGATGCTTCAGCAAAAAGAGATGAAACTCAGCTCACTAAGAGGACGCCACGCTGCGGAAGCCAATGACGTCTACGTGACGCTGAAGCTGCAGGTATGAAACACAACCGGGCCAATTATCTCCAACGACACGTCACGGCGCTGCAGAGAAAACACGGAAACCAAAGCCTGGACCCCAAAACACGGCAATCAGAGAATAAACTGAAACAGAGACATCTTTGGCTCATTCGTCACATTGACAAACTGTCAGGCAGCTCCAGCTTGTTCAGAACGCCGCTGCTAGAGTTCTAACAATCATTTAGTTACTACGCAACAAACAGCTGGAATAAACTTCCTGAAGATTTAAGACTTGCCCCAACTCTGACCACGTTTAAAACAAGACTGAAAACTTTTACGTTCGTAAGAGTCCAGTTTGTGTGTCCAATCTGTCATCTAAAGCATCGAGTGTGAACTACAGCTATAATCTAACAATATTAGAAATGACATCAAATACCATGACAACTATCATTATTGTCCTGCATGTAAATCACAACCCTAAAACACACACGTTTAGCGTTGGTTTGCAACACACCTTCTTATGTCACGTTATGAGCGTGGAGAAAGAATAACCTTTGACCTTTTGAATTTGAGACACTGTTGCCTGATGATACATAGTCGGCATGATTTGAACAGTCTGTTGTGCGTTCGTGGTGCTCGGCATTGACCGATGGAGGGATGAACACTCACCCCTGATTTGTATTGTATTAAATCACATTGTGGCGAAACAAAACTTCCTCGTGTGGCAGGTCAGAGTTTATGATTAAATATGATTAACTAAAAAAAAAAAAAAAAAAGCGTAAAGAAACGAAGTGCTTGGCGCGATGAACACATGAACCACGACTCGGCGTCAGTCGGTCCCTCACACACAACGCCGGAGCCGTTTATTACCACACAGAATGATCGACAGGGACCAAAGCAGCGAGCATCATGGGACATTAATCCACACTTTACTCTGCGCCTCCTGTGGGTGAAGTACACATTTAAGGTTCAGTATCAAAACACACACTCGTGTCACCGTTACTGGGCAGTTTGAACTCGCCTGAAAACACAGATGACACGTGGCACATACGTGAAATATCCAGCGCATATACAGCAACTATATTGAAAAAAAACACAGTTCAAAAAGGGACATAAAAAGTCCCACTTCAGTGAACTGCCAGGCGGAATGAGTGAAGTCTCACTACCGGAGGTAAGGACGCTCTCGTGGGCGCGGCTACACTAAACGCCAAAATGAAACACAACATGATTAGAAGATATCCATATTGGAACTATAATCGTAACCCGGATCGTTTAACAACTTCTTCAGCGGTCGAAAGTCTATTGCATGCAAACAAGAGTCAGACGGGGAGATAAGTGATGCCGAATAACATACGTGTGCCTGCCGTCATGTGCAAACGTTATCCGTTATATTGACTGTGGGAACCCGGAGGTCGTCGTGAGAAGAATCTATCCGTCTATTCACTTCATCTAATCGGTGACAGTGCAGCCGGACACGAGGTTTGTGTCCACATACGTTTAAACAAAGAGCCGTTATTTGTACAACAAATACAGTCACGCCCCATAAATCAAGTATTACTCCCAATGATGCAAAAGGAATAATATTTGCAGTTTAAATATGGAGCAGAAAACGAGCATCCTGATTAATATCACCGGGTTTGTGTTGAGCTAAAGACGTCTGCTGGGCCGATGAATACGTGAATAACGTATAATAATAATAATAATAACGTTGAATAATGTCCAACCCGAGGACAGCAGTCCACAGAGCAACATATTTAGTGTGAAGATATGTCTTAAAACATCCCAAAACTCTTCCTGTGAAGGAAAGGTATTTAAAAAAGGTGTCGTTGAAACTATCGGCGAGACACTCGGGCCGTTAGATCTGCGCCAATGAACACGTGAAATACACGAGAAAAGGGGACAAATTAAAGCCTCAGAGCTCCAACGAGAGCAGCCATAATCAGTCAAAGCCAGGCCTTGTATTAATAAATGACTCTTCCCTGATAGTTGCAGCAGACAGCATCTACCCCTCCAGAGGAAGGCACTGGGAGTGTTGGAACGTCCTTGGCTTTTTCATCGACTGGGTTTGACTGATTGCTGGATAACGGTCCGCTGACGCGCCCCGCCGTTGGGGTAGCGGAGCCCGTTCCCTCCTCCTCCTCCTCTGCCGTAACGCCGCCATTCGCGCGCCGAAGGGAATCGGCATTGTGGAACATTGAAGGCGTCTCCGGGGCAGAAAACCCCATCGCATCCGGGCGGTGACGGCTTCAGAGTTTTATTGGGTGTTACCGTTTTTTAATCTCCGAATCGATTCCTCCCGTCGCACCGTCCCGGCGTGGCGGGTTAAAGGTAGAGGTATCCCACCCAGTACACGATGTTGAACAGCAGGAAGGAGGTGGGGAAGAAGACGCGCGAGTACGCGTCCAGATCCAACAGGTCCAGGTGGACCCGTCCTTTCCTCCAGCCTCCTCCTCTGCACTCCTCGAAGCAGCAGAAGAAGCTCCGGCAGTCCTTCCCGTCCAGACAATCGTACACGCACGCGTCCTCAAAGTCCTGCCAGTACAGCGAGTTGTTCAGGGCGATGACGGCGTGCGGCGGCCTCGCGTCCAGGGCCGAGTAGTTCTGAAAAGAAAAGGGCGGGTCTTAAAAAAGAAAAACGATTTCTGGGTCTACGTCACTGCTGCGTCGACGAACCCGACCCGACACACACGCGCTCATATTAAAAAGACGATAGAACGCCAACTCACGGGTCGCTTGGGCTCCCTGCATCTGGGTCCGCGGGCGCCGCTTGAGTAGTAGTTCAACGCGGCGTACTCCATCAGAGCCGCGAAGACGAACAGGAAGCAGACGGTGACGAAGAGGTCCATGGCGGTGATGTAGGACACTCTGGGCAGGGACGTCCTGGCCACGCTGCTGAGGGTCGTCATGGTCAGGACGGTGGTTATGCCTGCAGAGGACACCAACGCGGGAACCCGTCACGCGGCGTTTGAAGGTCCTCTGGGCAGCGAGGAAAGCGGAAGCTCGGCTGCGTCCGTCCCTTTTCACAACCACATTTAAAGAGCCGTGACGCGTATTACCGAGGCCAACAACTATCACCTTGAACAAAGATGTGTCCATTAACTAGTAACTAACAGATACAAACCGTAAAAGTAACCTCATCTTCATCTTGACACCTAGTTGCAGTAACGTGTCGCCGTGGCGACCAGATGTTTTCTGTGGACACACGTTCTTCTCCTCTCTCCCGTCTCCTGCTCCAGGAGCATTACGGAGGAGACAAAACGCCTGTGACTGTTTCCCTGGCGTTGCCATGGCAACAAGCTGGCGCCGTCTATTTCGGGACCTCGCACTTTTCCTCGAACCTCCGCCTGCCACATCTACTACGCTCACCTGCCTCCTGCAGGCGCCGGGGCACAAATTCCGAAAAATACTGAAAAACAGAATGAACATACGAGCTTGAAGAAAATCGTTTGTAATCTCCTGATGAAAACTTAAAAGAGAGACTAAAAGTGAGCTCGAATCTGAGCCGCACCCGAGTCGGTCGGCCTGTAGCCTCTTTGCTAAACCTCCCTGCGTGTCTGCACTAGGATCCGTCCGCAGGCTTCATCCTTCCCACGAGTTGAACGCAAAACGATCCAGACGCTTCGCGGCGGGGGCGGCCGATACGTAGCGCACATTCATTTCCCGCCTTCATCTGATACAGCTTGAGTGACACAAGCGACGTGGGTGAGTGGCAGGTGAAATGTTTGACACTTCGGGTCACTCGTGAGAGGACGAACACGTGTTTTCCGCGGTGAGCTCAGAGAAAATCTGCCGTTCACACAAACGATTCATGAAAACGTAAGTTTGGGTGGTTACTTGTTTCGACCGAGGAGCCCAATTCGACTGGCGAGTCGCGGCTAAGAGGCGGGACGATTCCAGTCCGGCTGCATCTGAATGTCTGATTTAACTTTGAGGGGCGTCGGCTCGTGTAAAGCGGGTTTCCGATCGCGCTCAAATTTGGTATAAAGTATAAAAGATCCAAATGTTTCTTTGTCACGACTCCGCATCAGCTCACTCCACACGGTCACGTTTCATGTCTGTCTAGAAGAGTGACATCATTCTTTCATTGAAGGACAAACGGCGCCTCACTCAAACGAAAGAATATCGATCAAATGTTAACAGAAAAAGAAAAATGGATGGATGTAGTGAATTACCTTCACCAAAGCGTTCCACGGGACTGCACAACAACAAGTGGAGAGCATGCAGCAGAGAAAGAAGCAAAACAAAACCGTGACTCAAGATAACAAAGATGAATAGTGAAGCGGAGAGTATTCAAAACCCGACGCAGAGACGTGGCGTTTGCATCAGAACTTTCCTCCCTTTTAACAGCCGAAGTGTCGCCGACGTGAAGATGCCGCTGAGTCTCGGACTCGTTGAGAGGACGGAGAGGACGGAGAGGACGGAGAGGACGGAGTACCTAAAGCCGTTCTGGCTGGCGTGGCGTCTTTCTTGATCCAGAAGGACACCCAGGAGAGGACCACGGTGAGGATGCAGGGGATGTAGGTCTGGATGGTGAAGTAGCCCATCCTTCGGCTCAGGTCAAAGTACACCGTCATCAACACGTACTCGCCTGTGTGCGAAAGGGACGGCACGAGCCGGCGAGACGAGCCGGCGAGTCATTTAAAGAGAAATCAGTGAGGGTTGAAAAAAGGAAATGGACTCATTATCCTCTCTGGGTCACAGCTGGTTCCTCTGAAGTGGAGAACAGAGAAAGTAGCACAACGGTTTACATGCATGAGGCTGTAAACATGTTTATTCCTGCTTTAAACGTCATTTTAACATTGAGTTCAATGGGGATTGAGTCACAACAGTCAAAACTCTGGGATTTAGTTACTCTTTAAACTCTCTAAAGATCATCCGACACGTTAAACGCAACTTCATATGAATGTGGAAGACGATATTTATCAGAGGAGGACGAAGTCGTCTTTAGTGCTCATTGCTCATAGAGTCAGAATCAGCATTAGACGGCTATTTTTGTGAGTTGCCAGCTCAGTAACAATGACAATAAACAAGCGAGGACGGGTCAGCGTGTCGGCTAGTTTGTTTATCTTCAATGGACTTCAAGTTCACAGAAACCGAACCCTGTCGACGTGAGTTGCAGTGCTCATGCTGGGAGACGTCTTCAACGCTTCAGACTCTCCAACCGGTTCGTCCAGACTTTATTTAAGAAAACGGGCAAAAGACTCTTCGGTCAAGGGGACAACTGTGTGAGAAGTCACGACAATTTCAAGCCAACCGACCTGCCGTAGTCTTTATTATGTCCGTGGTGTTTCTCAGTCCCATGAAATCAAACTGGTAGAGACGCCAGGACTTCTGGTCAGCCGCCTCCACCGAGTTCTTCCGCCACTTGTAAATCAGCTCATCTCGTGGGTACCCATCTGCAATCACACAGAGCATGTGTGTGTGTGTGTGTGTGTGTGTGTGTGTGTGTGCACGTGGTTGCTTACGGGCCAGAACCTAATGATGGAAGTCCTGAGCAGACTGACCACCCAGGGCAACATTTGTCTCCTGCTAAAGGCAATGGAGGCCTTCGACACACAGGCAAACGGGCAAGTGGATTAAATGAAAGCTTAAAGCTTATAATAATGTACGGGATCCATCTTGATGTCGGGCCTGACCTTCACGCGGCGCGCCAGGAGCCTGGCAGTGCTTTAACAATCGATCATGGGAGGTTAATGGTGGGTTAATGATTCCAGTTCTGCCGCGCTGTGGCACTAGCCGGATCTTCCCCGTCTTCAACGGATGCATAATTGTTTTAAGAAGGAAAACAGAATTATCGTCTTGCCTGACAGCAGTTTGATGTAACAGGCTTTCAATTAACAAAACCATTAACTGTGGAGGAAGATGCTGCCCGAACTACAGATTGTTTAAACATGAATGGATTCTGCCCCAGTTCTCTCTTTTGTTATTAATGATTCCATCAAACATTCAGGAATACTTATGTAAGGCTTTTAAATAAAACATCTAATGTGCTAATCGGTCACAATTTATGATGCATTCGTTTTTTTTTAACAATATTCTAAGCAGACTAGACTAAATACTCCTTTTTTATGTGTAAACTCTACTTGAGGATAATCAAGAGGAGAATGATGATCTTACGTTAACTCCCTTTCCAACTCTGTTTTTGGTCTCCACCGCCTTCCGAAGGCAAACTGGCTTCATTCTGTCCGCCAAGTTGCGGCTGCCGTGTCCGTGTGCCACATGGTGCGTGCACGTGCACATTACGGGTTGTTTTTAACTGCTGGTCATTGTGCAGCACGTTTACTGTACTTAGTTTCACTGTAAGACGCCCGCTGTCTGAGCTTCTGCTGAGTCTCATTGATCAGATGTTGCCACGGTTACCAACAAAGCAGCGAGCGGCTAAGGATTCGACATGCTGTCCCTGTGACGGCCTGCGAATCAATAGGTTTTGGGGGCAGGTACGACGCGAGGCAGGAGGTATTATGTGGATCTAGTTACCGAGGGGGGAGAAATAATCATCTCTTTGTCCTTTCATATGGCCTGGAGTCATGAGCAGCTTATATCGTTATAAAACTATTATTGTATAAGTATTATATATTATATTATATATTTATTATATTATATTAAGAGAAAATGGGCCCCTCGTCTCAAATATGTAAAAGTACCGCCATATTTTTTTTAACATATTAGCAAAACATTCAGACATTTCTTTTGTCTCTTTGTAGTCTTTTTGCATCTGGTAGTGTTTGTTTTTTGTCTCTAAGTCCTTTGGCGCCCACATGGTCACCTTGTAGAGTTTTCTTATTGTTTTGTCATTTTTTTGTGGTTGTTTTCCACCACTTTGTCATCCTTTGTGTTTTTCTCTGGTCCTTTAAGTCTATTTTCTTTTTGTTTTGTAGTCACCTGATTGACTCTTCCTCAAAACACCATTATACTTTATACCTTTATCCTGATTTGGGATCCTGACAGGGCTGTAATTGTACGTGGCAGTGATCCATCCATTATACAATTAAACGTCTCTTTCTGATTGAGGTAGGGGGCATCGGGTGGAGACAATCAAGCTGCAGGGGAGGGTGGGGGCTTATTTTCCCTGCTGGTACATTTGAGGCTTTTAAGCCGTCACAGCGAGCTCTGAGGAGCTGTGGCGTGAAACGTGAATGTCCTCCAGTCCCTCGGCCATGCGGGTCTTCTACCACCACTTTCACGGCTAAAACCAAATCTTGTGTTAATTAATCAAACACTTCTAAAAGTGAAGCTCAACCCGGGACACTAACATCAGCTCACATTCAGCGAGCACTTAGTGCGCAGAAATAATTAAGAGAACAGCACAATCACCTGAAACAGAGGAAATACGGTACTCCAAAAATAATACCTGTTTCATACTGGGTACTTCTGGACCGACAGAGAGGACGACATTGTACTCACAGCTGGAGAAGATGAGCGGACAGGAGTGTTCGTCCATCGGAAAGTTGTGCAGCTGAAGCTGGCATTCTGCGTTTATTGTGAGTCTGTAGAGAAAACAATAGTAATGAGCAAGTACTTTATTTTATCGATTGACACCAAACCACATCAATACAGTAATGTCGGTTCAGACTTTCAAAGCAAAGTAATTTGTTTTACATCTTCTTTTTTATGTTTTCTAAATGAGACCAGAATATGGAAATGCATCAGTGCAATTTGGAATAGAAAACAATCTCTCAACCTCAAATGGAATAGCTGTTTGTTTTACAGAAGTCATCCACGTACAGGGTACACAATGAAAAACCATCACTTGGACAGCTGGGAGTGCAAACTGTGGGACGTCATTATAGTTAATCACCAAAGTGCAGAGGTGGAGGAAGAATCTGTCCTTCGCAGTGGAATTCCCTACAAACTGCTTCTGGAATTCCCCTCAAGACTTTCTGCAGTCATTAAATGTTAATCGTTGGTGTCCCTCAAGGTTCGGTTCTCGGCCCGCTCCGATTTGACCTTTACAGGCTCCCACTTGCCCGCATCTTTCAGAGAACCAATTGTTATTATAATTATACTGACATACTCTCATCAAATGATTGCTCATGGAGATAGATGAATACCTGGAAGGTTAGAAATGGCTTACATTCAAAGAAAGACAAAAGAGAGATCATCATATTTGGCATATTAGAGGGTTTTTTCTCCCCTATAGGAAACAGCACTAAAAGTGGAACTGCAGGTTAACAACCTTAGTGTTTTAATTGGCAACCAACAGCGCTGAGAATGATGGACCCGCTGTGAGACGTCTCTCCAGTTAATCACCGAGCTAAAGTACAAGTCCTACAGGGGCAGAGCGCCAGTCTGCCCTTTACGGCCGGGTTCTCTATGAAGTGCTTTTTGAGCTCCGCTCGAGGCCATTTGTAGCCATCACGTGTTAATGGTTTGCTTTTCTGGAACAATTTAAATAATTATCCTGACGATCCCCAGATATACGTAGTTCCCCCATTAAATGATCACGGCCAATAGAGACCGGTAGAGTCTCAAAATGACTTACAATCAAACAAAGACATAACAGGGATCATTATATTTGGCGGCGTAGGGGAGAGCAGGATTGTTTCTCACCTTAAGGGAAAAGCACTGAAAGTGGAAGAGCAGGTTAAGAACCGTGGTGCTCTAATTAAAGGACCTGCTGTGAGTGGAGACTGTGGGATATTTCCACAGTTAATCGCCAGACTGCAGCACAAGTCCTACAGGGGCAGAGGTGGAGAAAAAATATGCCCAGACAGCTCGATTCTCTCGGGCTTCTGGAATTAACCTCAAGGCCATTTGTAGTCTACAAATCACAACGAAACATAAAAGGGTAAAAACATGTTATAACTAAAGTAATTTATAAGATATTAAGTCAATAACGTGTCCTTTTATGACCCTAACCCTTTTTCTAAAACACACAATGATGTTTTTTACCTTGAAAGCTAAAGTGTTTTACCACTTGTTTAGATGCCGAGTCACGTTCTTCAAGTATCTGCACGGCGAAACACGTCTGCCCTCATATAGTGATTACGATGCAACTTCTTTGGAATCCACAAAGTACAATTATTTTTTGTAATGAATACAGTATAAGGCCAATTATGCAGCAAGTACGTCACTGACCTTCAATTATGAACCGTTTGTAGAAGCGAAGTAACATTTCTGATCTCAAAGGAAGCCCGAGGGCACAGGAAGCATTAAGAGTTCACTGACCTCTATAAACAGGATGAAATAACACTAATGAGCCCGATGCTTCAATGAAACTGGAAGTGGTGTTTCCAGTACGAACCATCTCACTGAGGAGACACTCAGCCTGGTCAACGTGGGGTTGTGGTGGTTAAATGCTCGCTGGTATTCAATGGTTTTGTTCTCTCGGACACGGAAGCAAAAGATAAAAAAAAAAGTTTGGATTCAATTATAGACCTAATGTTCCAGAATAGACACATATAACAGGAACTAGCCGGAGATAGACTCCTCTGCAGGTGTGATCTTTAAAACTTAATTAAAGCGTGGAATTGGGACAAAAAATGAATGTTGGAGAGTCACGGATATCACAAAATGTCATCTGTGTTTACTGTGGCCAAGCCAATGGACAATTAATACCACCTGACATTTCATATTCTTCCTCACATGCACATAAGCAGATATTGCTCCTGAACGTTTGCACTCATTTGTCAATATCAGTAGAGCTGCATCAGGAAGAGCGGTGCAGGTTGTTGGCAGATACCGTTCCTCTTCTCTTGTGGAGATGAAAAAAGTTCTGCACAGTTCTGCAGGAATGAGTCCAGAACAACAAACTGGATGTGACCATATTTGGACTGTCTCTGGTAGAAACCTATCAATCATGAGGTAGCCCCGCCCCTAAAGCATGCATTATGGTCTTTTTGGCTCTAAATTGACCATTATTTTTGAATTATTCATGAAATGATTATGCCGTTTTAAAGACTTCAAACCATGAATTAATACATGTTTACAATGTTTACTAAGGGAAGAAATCAAACGAACGAGGCGTTTTCTCATAGACGTCTGCAGGACCAGAGGAGTCGCCCCCTGGTGGACATTAGAGAGAATGCAGCTTTGCTTCACTAGCTACAGCATGAGGGACCCGTTAGGTTCTACAATAACACTCGTCCTGCTTTGGCTCAGGGTTGAGACGTGGAGTCATGTGACCGTTGTGGAGTTCCTTAATAGCGTGACATAATCTTTATACTTAAAAAAAAACAAATAAGGATGTTCATTCGTGAGGATATTTAGAGAGATTCTTTTCTGTATGATTTAATCAAAATGGAAGAATCAGTGGATTGAACCAGCGATCGTAAAGTACAGTGTGTGGACGTCTCACAACAGAAGCACAGTGCCATGAAGATTGGGGGAGAAATGTGGAGAAGCTTATTACTGAAGGAGCGGCTTTTATTAATGTCTAGTGGTCTAATTACAAAGAGAGCTCTGGGGCATGAGGGGGGCAGCCGGCAAATTGGTCTGAAAGCTCAAGCAGCCTATTTGCACTCACGGTGGTAATGACGGGAGCTAATTGCGTTTGCGCTGCTCTTTCTGGGTAATGTTGGCACCACAAAGAGTTTTCCGTACAGGGCCAAGGAACCAAGGAACCAAGGAACTGCTTGGTTGATTCCAAAAGGAGAAGTTTAAACTGACAGACTTCTTGCAGATGGAGAAGAATTTTTCTGAAAATATGGATCCAGCTATCAAATACAAAGGGAAAATTTGGGTACTACGAGGAAACCAAGAACTCCAGACAGTGAAAGCCTGAAGCTGTGTGTTCCTTTGTTAAGTAGTAAACGGCAAAATAAAGTATTTAAGCATTTTGTTTAAGAAACATAACTTGTGTAAACTAGCAGACCTAAACTATTAATTAAACTATTAAACTACTACTATTTGGATGGTTAACTGTATATAAATAAATACACACTACGTTTTGTGGCTACATCCTCTGAGATGCTTCTGTCATAAGATCATCAGACATTTCTTTCCACAATTATTCTGAATTTTGATGCAAGTGGTGAAAACAACATATTCTGTCCAGATTTTTTAATTTTCGGATTAAATCATGTCTAATATGGTGTCATTATTCAGGTCTTAGGAGCTTTAAGGAGCTTCACCACGAGTTAAACGCGTTTACCTCAAAGTGTAGAGTATCTTCCCGTCGTTCCATATCCGGAGCAGCTGGTTCGGCGTCGTGATCCAGTGGGAATCTGCGTTCTTGGAGTTTCTGAAGATGGTGTCGGGCAGCCAGATGAGTCCGACCATGTTACTGTTCAGAGTCAATCGCTTCATGGTGCCGTTGTAGCTGAGGCGGCTGTCCATCCACGTCTGGGCGAAGATGATGTCGATCTGGTATTCCTAACGGACAGACGTGGGAGGAGAGTGATCCTGCTACTCAGGATTAGATGGCTCTTAGTAGAAGCATTACGGCTTTGAGAATCACATCTTTCTTCCTTCGCTTCGCGAGTCGTGAAGTGAAGTTGCTGCTTTAACGACATGTGACGTTGACACAGAGAAAGTCTTTGTTTTTTTTCAGTATCCAGAAGTAAAACAAGGTATCAGAAGATCTCTACAAGGAAGCCACTCAAGGTTTTAATTACTCTGCACGAGCAGACGTCCACTGACTGGTCTCCACTTTGTAATCTGACAAAACCAAACAGTTATTAGGCTCCGACAAACGCAGAAATATGTCACCGCATAATCAATCAACCAATAATAACTTCCCTCCTTTGGCCCTCAACACCTTTTCGTACTGCTGCCGCCGCCCGAAATGCATTCAACCTTTTCTCCGGTCCGAGCGAAAAACATTATCGAGGATTTAATGACCAATAGGGGGCGACGCGGTGGTGTGGCGTATTAGCACGAAACCCCCCAGCAGTCAAAAAATCGAAATGTCCATCTCTGCTATCTCATAAAGGTTTTCGCCTGCTGAAGGCGTATTGATCTCACTCCGCTCCCTGTGGTCTCAGCTGGGTTCTTCGGCCTTCACAGCGGGCTTCGCTGTAACAGAAAATGGGTCGTTCACCTCGGCGGCCTCGGAGGAGCTGCTATTTTAAGCCTGCTGGTCCGAAGCTGCTGCGTCGCAGTGAAATCAAAGCTGTGCAGTAAGAAAAAAAGATTCCCGCGTGATAAAATGTGCTTCAAACCGAAGTACAGAACAGCGGATCTCCTGAGACGTGAGGACCTGATGGGACGGGCCAGCCAGGAGACGGAGGAATACTCCATCAGTTTGCCTTTTGAAGTTTGAAAAAGAGCCCGCAGAGGTGGATGTGTCAAAAAAAACTGTCTCCTCCTAGTGTGGAAAACGAAACGCTGAAACACCAGCAGAGAACCAGGCTTTTCCTCTCTGGGGACCCAGGACGTAGTGCTGGACCCAGGGAGGCCCAGGAGAACCAAACCAGAGGGACTGTGAGAGCCTTCTGCAGTAGAAAGAGGGGTTTTCTAAAGGGACCCTGGCAGGAGACACTTCAGTCCACAGGGACACAAAATAGAAGTTCTTAGTAACTTTGATTGAGAAAACACAGTCTTTTGCAGTTTGTTTGTGGGCTGATGATCTTTTACTGTATTTTCTTGTATTCATGCAGGTTTTTGACATCTGAACATGCAAACGGAAACACTTTTTCAGTGTGCAGTAAAATGCTCCACATACCGTAAACTAGGACAAAGTATCCGTCTCAAGTGTGAAGCCGGCCCTCTATGATTATGCAGCAAAACGCATCTGTCCTGTGCCCCGAGACGTCTTGTCATGTCGGGTCTGTCCTCGTGTCCTCATTAGCTGAAGGTTGTTCGGAACGAGGGCGCAAACTTTCCCCGTGCACCTGCTGTGTGCACACTCTTTAAATAACTCAACATGCATACGGTAAGGCCGTGGTTTTCCTTTCTATCTGCTGTATGATCTGCAGATGCACGTTTTAAAGCTGCATTCTCTGCGGTGACCAGCAGGGGGCGACTCCTCTGCTCCCATAGACGTCTATGAGAAAATGACTCTTTTCTCTTGATTTATTCCCTCAATAAACATTGTAAACATGAGTTTATGTTCTCAACCTGTGGTTTAAAGTCTTATTCATGCAGCATGATGTTCATTTAGTAAATTATGGTCCATTAAGAGTCAAATAAGTCCACAAACCAACGGGCGACGTCACTATGCTCCCTGTCTTATTAAAAGGTTTTTGAGAGACGAGCAGTTACATTCGCTGCTCCTCATCTGCATAAAGTTAAGGTCAAAACTACTTTATGCAAATCAGAGGCTCGAGCGTGACTCGCTGCCTTTGAAAAAGTGCCTAAAGACTTTTAAATTAAAAGTTGTTGATCAAAAATGAAAAGGGAAGCGCCTTGTTTTGAAGCTCGTCAGGCCTCCTGTGTGGACTCACGAGGTAACAAAGCACCAGTTACTGTATTCTATCTATTCTATCTTCATCCAGGATGCAGGTAACAGTCCAAACAACAGCCTCATTCATTCAAGCCTAAATTCATTTCTAAAGAGCGAATGCCAACACATCTGTGTCTATTGAGACAACGGGAAAAAGCCCTAAAATGCAGGATTTTGTAATCGATTCCCATTTCCTGTCGCTCAGGATAACGGCAGTCCAACATCATTCAGACTTAACGCATCTCCGACTGCCTACAACAGGGAAACCTACAGGAAACACATAATGTCACCTACGCGGGTAAAACGGGAAATGTATATTAGCGGGGTTATTACAGGCTGATTGAAACACGACAGAAGGGTAATAATGAATTAATATTGCAACCCTCCTGTTGATGAATTCATTACACGAACCCACCCAAGCAAATAAGGAGGCTAATCTGGTGAAATATTTTCTTTTCTTTTGTATCCGAGACATCAGCTGAAGCAGCTGTACGGCCACAAAAAACGTCTTATAGAGCGAAATGAAAGACATGTGAAACCCGTCGAGTCAAACGACGGGCCTGCAGTTGGCGGCACGAAACAAACGGCCGTGAACACATGAACTGGCATGACTGTTGTATTTGGTTGGGGGGGCGGCGTGAGAGCTCTCCACAGGGGGCACCGGCTCCTGGTCTGCCAGGGACTCCTGGGTGACACCCGGTTGCCTTGGACACCGAATGACCCGGCGGGGATAAATGCGGCGTCTTCACGACGACGCAACCCGAGGCTCCTTCAGCTTCCCTCGTCCGTGGCGCTCCGTCGGGTCCGATGAGGAATTTAGGGAGATTTTTACAAACCGTTGCGGATGTGCGAGCAGCAGGAGGCAGAAAGAGGAACGACGCTGCGAAGGGTTTAGAAATGAAGCAACGTAGACGTAGAAAAAGAACAGTTTAAATCACATTTAAGACTTTACTACACATTGTGTAAATGAGGTTAGCATTAGAGAAGTAGTGTTAGTATTAAAAAGTACTATTAAGTAATGATAGCTTGTTAAGTGACGTGAGAGAACATTAAAAGAGATGAATTAAAGTACAAAGATGATTTGAATTAAATAAATGATACAAGCATTTTAAAAGTAACATCATTACCAAAATAAATTAACTACATGAATTACGTTGTTGATTTTCTTTTTGTGTGGATGGCTCCCGATTTGATCATTTATTTCTCTCTTTTTGAAGTGACGACATCATATTTTTGTCAGTATTCTTGTGTCTTCTCTGCTCATGCTGCAGCTTGTGCAACATTCAGCTACTAAATAAATTGAAATCCTTGCAGGCTAATTGATTCCCACCGACGGAAGCTTTTCCTGCTGGGACGCGCTGTTGATCAAAGGGCTTTGGACCACACGGAAATGGATATTTCATGGTGATAATAGGAAACGTTGGGCTTGATGAAGGTGCATTGTGTATTGATTTGGGACGCAGCAATAACTTCCCACCTTTGGTCCATTCGGCCACGAATACATCGGACCAACAGCACAAGTCAACTAAGGAAAAGAAGCATTGGTTCACTAATTATGTAATTAATATATGTCTTCTTTCTTTACATGAACTGAAATGATATGGCCTCAAACCGGTTTGAATCCACGTTCTATTTTAAGAGTTTTTCATTCACTGTGTTTTTTTAATGCACCACCATCATTAATAAGATGATTCTACATTCAAAAGGTTTGTAATGAAGGTGGAATAAAGTAATGCATGTTGAACAATGGAGTCCTTATTAATATGATGAACTTTCGATAGGTGTATTTATTAGAAGTAGTGAAGAAATGAATCACTGACAGCTCTTATCTGGACCTCGTTCTCCATATTAAATAACACATAGTGTGAATCTGGAGAACTTAGAGCTACATAGATATAGAGTGATGGAGCGACTCATTGGATGGATTATAGATCCATGAGTGGCACATTTCTCTTGTATTTTTAAGCTGAAACGCCATCACAGAAGTCTGACCTCATTTCTCCTGAGTTCATCCCTGGAGGAGGCGGATTAATCACCGTCTGTCTCCAGGAAAAGTCACGACACCCAGAATTATACACTGCATTGTACTTAGAAACAATACAGGAATGACATCTGATGGCGATTATGAATCCTTCTCTCACAATGGGGCTTAAATGAGCTCGTCACACTGCGGGGGTGTCGAGTGCCTTGCAGCGCCGCCACCGGCTTCTACTTAACATGATGTTGTACTTTAGTAAGTTGAAATATATCAGTCTAAATAATCTCATCTGAATACCAACACGGAGCACATTACGATTAAGACGACAGGAGAAGGAGGTTGAAATGACAGAGCTGTATTGTTCAATATGTCTTGTTTAAATTCTAAGTCCCTTAAGAAGCCACGATTGATTCATCTGGGACCAACAGAGGAGAGGCTGTGAAACTGCGATGAGCTCAGCGCTCCGATTGCGACTATTCTGCTCTTTGGGTTGAACACGTTCGGACTAATCAAGAGCCCAATGTGAGACTGAAGATCATCAGACGCTCAGAGCGGAGAAGCTGCTGCGTGTGACAGACATGAAGAGGAACCGTCACCCGGTCGGACCCGAACACGCCGTCGCTCAGCAGCAACAGCAGGCGTGGGCTCACCATGTTGATGGAGGAGACGGGCCCGATGCTGTTCACGAACAGGCCCACGTCGACGACGGTCGGCTGGACTGAGGAGGAGCAGAGAGAGAGGAATCGTTATTGATCAGAGGCGGCGTTTTCCGGTGGTATGTCACTCTGTGGTGCCGAACCGCTGCCGCCTGGAGCGGGGGGGGGGGGGGGGCGCCTCGGGGGGGGGAGACGTCGCTGACCGGCGGCAAAAAAACACTAATTGTTTGAGCGCGACAGGCCGCATTAAGCTCCCCGCTGTCGGCCCGTCGCCGAGGACCAGAGCAGCGGCGGCGGCGGCGCCGGGTGGTCCACCAGGAGCTCAGTCAGCCCGCTAATTAAGACCTGGATGGCACCCGGGGAGCCGGATGGACGCAATTAACTGATAAGCAGAGGAGCTCCGATCGGTAATGGAACCGTTGCAAACGGACCTGAAGCGCTCGAGTGGACCGAGATGGTTTTACATTGTAAACAAAAACATATATACACACATATATGTTTATATATATGTATAATATTACAACACATCACGTGCTTCCAAAATGGAGCTTAAGCTTTTTATCAAAAACATTTTATTGATAAAGAGAAGATTCTTTTGTCTGTTTGACGTCGAGGATCATCGTCACCATCATTTAATTACAAATAATGTTGAAATATGTGCAAAGGTGAAAGGTCACGCAGCATGTTGTGCTGCCTCATTATGGGATAATAAAGAGGGGACGGACCAGAAGGAGAGAGACAAAACATGAAATTGATTTTGCCCCTTTATGTAAAACGTTTTTGCTTGTTTTGATTTGGCGACCAAATATTTACTGAAACATTTTTCACAACTTCCTGTTTCTAAAGCGTCTAAAAAACGAATCTGTTGTTCTTTGTAAAAATGCTCCAACGTGCAACCGGTGTTTAATCAGTGACCTTCTTCCGACCTTCCCAGGATCCACTCCAGGCCGCGAAGCGCTGGTTTTAATGCGAGTCGGGATCGGGATCGTTCCCACGGAGCCGCTTGGCAGCTCGCCGCCACTCGCTCCACGTGAATCACCCGTCATTCATCGTCCCGATTACACAAAGCAATACAAGTTTTCCCTCTGAAGAGAGGAGGAGCAGATTGTAACAAAGGAAGACAAGAGAATAAACGAGAGTCACGTCTCTCTGGAGACGAGGAGGATGAGGAGGACGAGGAGGACGAGGAGGACGCGCCCTCTCGGGGTGATTCAGTTCGTCATTCGGGAGGGGAGGGGATGATGAAGATGTCCTATACATATATATGTACATTATGTAATGTGTATATATATATATATATATGGCAAAACACGGGGACGCTGTAAAATTGTCATTGTGTGAAACTAGAAAGCGTCCTTGTCAGGACACGTTAGTCCCTCGTTCTTAGACAAAGAGACTAACAGAAGAAAAAGTAAAAAGCGTGAATAATAAATAGTGACAAAGAGTCAACAGTCCTTCAGTCGGCTGTCGTCTCTGAAGTGTTTAACACACGTCCGTCCTCACCGAGGCGACGGAAACATTTCATGAGTCATCGGCCTCATTCTGCTCCGGAGGATTCACCAAAACAAAGGGAGGGCTTCACATCGGTGATAGACGGCGTAGTTTAACACTGCGGACCCCCTGACACCTCGTCTGATGTGACCCATCAGTGGAACCTGGTTAATTAAAGTCCATGTGATCGATCCATCACTGTCTCCGCTCAGCGACCTCGGCGGCGACGTTACCAACAAAAAGGTGGAGCGACTGATCCGTCCGACTAAAAAGCCAAAATCTAACACATTCTGATCAGGCTTCTTTCAGCTAAACCCTTTCGGTGGACTTGACCTCTGGTGAGTCCGCCGGACTCCTGCTGGATTTCACATTGGATACCGGAGTTATGAGAAATTTACAAACTGTATTAAGTAGCTAACATTTTGTGCAGCTGCCAGGAAACAGACTGTTTTTAAGAACAAATAAGGTACGGTTGAGGAAAATATTCTTGAAAACACGTTGACTTCTTATTTCCCATAAAAATTAATAACTGAACTTACTATGTTTATTATCCGTAATTAATAAATATAAACTACTTAGGGACCATTTGTGTTGTCGATGACATCGTGCTGTCGATGACTTGGTGCTCTGTCGATGACATCGTGTTGTCGATGTCATCGTGCTCTGTCGATGACATCGTGCTGTCGATGACATCGTGCTGTCGATGACATCGTGCTGTCGATGACTTCGTGCTCTGTCGATGACTTGGTGCTCTGTCGATGACATCGTGCTCTGTCGATGACATCGTGCTGTCGATGACATCGTGCTGTCGATGACATCGTGCTCTGTCGATGACATCGTGCTGTCGATGACATCGTGCTGTCGATGACTTCGTGCTCTGTCGATGACATCGTGCTCTGTCGATGACATCGTGCTGTCGATGACTTCGTGCTGTCGATGACATCGTGCTGTCGATGACTTCGTGCTGTCGATGACATCGTGCTGTCGATGACTTCGTGCTGTCGATGACATCGTGCTGTCGATGACTTCGTGCTGTCGATGACTTCGTGCTGTCGATGACATCGTGCTGTCGATGACATCGTGCTGTCGATGACTTCTTGCTGTCGATGACTTCGTGCTGTCGATGACTTCGTGCTGTCGATGACATCGTGCTCTGTCGATGACATCGTGCTGTCGATGACTTCGTGCTGTCGATGACATCGTGCTGTCGATGACTTCGTGCTGTCGATGACATCGTGCTGTCGATGACTTCGTGCTGTCGATGACATCGTGCTCTGTCGATGACATCGTGCTGTCGATGACTTCGTGCTGTCGATGACATCGTGCTGTCGATGACATCGTGCTCTGTCGATGACATCGTGCTCTGTCGATGACATCGTGCTGTCGATGACTTCGTGCTGTCGATGACTTCGTGCTGTCGATGACATCGTGCTCTGTCGATGACATCGTGCTGTCGATGACTTCGTGCTGTCGATGACATCGTGCTGTCGATGACATCGTGCTGTCGATGACATCGTGCTGTCGATGACTTCGTGCTGTCGATGACATCGTGCTCTGTCGATGTTACAGAGTTCGGTGACGTCACACACAACCTCCGTCTGTCTTTCCTCCTCTCGCTGATACCGGGAGATGAACACGTCACCTGAGAGAGGAAGACCTCTATCGCTGCACCTTGCTGCCCTGTGGGAGAATTGCTGTGTAACCAACGCACGTTTTAAAGAGGCACATTTATTCAAGGTCAAATGACCTCAAAGCACCATCTGCCTTCAGAGGACCGGCGCCAATAGCAACGATTCCCTTCTCGGGGTGTTTAGGCAATAAAATAATGAATTAATCATTAATAAAGTGAATTGCAAATATTCTATTTATCTTTGACATTTTCCAGTTAGTCAGCAACAAGCAGGGAGGGATGTGTGTGAGACCCAGTAGTGCCCCGTGGAATGTGTGTGTGTGTGTGTGTGTGTGTTTTGTGAAAAGGTCGCTCTGTTTACGACAGCTGAACCCTTCTTGGGTTTCTATTGAATTGATTCAATTGTTTGAATTTTAATCAAACCTTTGGAATGTATGGAACATGAATGAGAGGAGAAACAGCTGATCGGTAATGACAAGTTGAATGTTTGCGCCTTCGTAATTTATTTAAATAAACCGTTGACATTAACCTCTTCAAGCGGGAGTAAAAATGATTTAATAATGCGACACTTCTCCGCATAACGCACAACTTAAAATATATCTCTGGTCATAGATTTCACTGTTTAACTGGATTACTAATTAGTGGCTGTCATTTCCGAGACGCGTAGCACCACCACACACACACTCAATGCATTGGACGTGATGTACTGACCACACGTGGTGGTGAAATACCCGGGAAGAGGATCCGGCTGTACGGAGCTCTAAAGCCTTTCAGCTCGTTCTTGTGACATCGAATAAAGGTTCAATAAACCTTGAGGTGAGATTGTTGTTGTGAGCTGATGTTTGACTTCACGGCCTTTGACAACAGGGGACATTTCAAAAAGCTCAGCAGTAATGACAAGGAATGTATTCTCTCTAATATATTATTCTCCTTCTGTGGGGAAACCAGGTCAGAATAAACACCCACTGTTTTTCCCTGCCGCTGTTTTCAGTGAAGCAAATAAGGAAAAATAGTCCACAAGATAGACGACCAATTCATGAGATGGACAGGAGGAGGTGACCATTTATAACCCCTGTAAGATGTTTGTAGGTATGTTAAGATGTTTAAAGTGGCCCAGATGTGTGAGGCGGGAGAGATCTGTGAGAGGTCCGAGTTTTCTGCCCGAGGCCAAGTGGCGCGAGGAGGCGGTGACACCAGGAGAAGTGGCACTGGAGCTGTGATGGAGGAGTCCAACCCTGTCAGGACACCAACAGGTCTTCTCCGCCGCCCCGGGAGACGCCCGGTTGCACCGTGGTGTGTCTCCTCTCCGCGAGCCCCAGACAACAGAGCTCTGTGTCCATAGCGACAGCCGAAACCGTGGCGAGACACCAACAGGTGTTTGTCAACAGGACATGGCCAGAGAAGGACCACCTTCAGCTGGATAGTGGTTTAGTTCCTCAGATGGATCGAAACCTTCTCTCTCTGTGGTACGTCGGCTCTTATTATGTCCTCATTACAAACCACAGGTCACGCCGACGGGAAACTGCAGCAGGGCCCAGCAGCATCTCACATCCTCACACACTGCGGATATAAACCCTGCTCTAAAAGTTGTAACCTCTAAATGTAATTTATATTCATGAGGATATGCAAATCAGTTCAATTTGGACCTGCAGGTCAGCTACAAACAAACAAGATTGGAGGTTACAATCAAAAAAGGATTTACGTAACTAGGACTTTATTATTATAGATTATGAAGATAATGACAATTATATGAATACGCTGCTCAGTGGTTCTCTGTATGACATTTAGAACGTATGTACAACCCCTTCTCACAAGTCAAATATCGACGCTTTGCTAAGACTCTGCATCTGAATGAGACACAACAGGCTTTAAATCCGCAATGGGGCAGGAAAGTGCTGACTAAAGATAAAGATCCCCCCAAAAGGAGACACGTGTTCCCGTCCCAAACTGTTGATCTGTTGATTTACGTTGTACGTTGTACAGTGACCTTGGCGAGGGTCGAGAGTGTGACGGCGAGCTCGAAGGAGAAAACGCTGCGCTCTCAACAAAGCGATGACTGAGCCGCAGGCTAGCAGATAGCGGCGCAAACGGCGCTAACAGTGTTTCCGTGAGGGGCTACATCTCCACTACACCACCACCAGCTACCAGGGGCCGATATCATGAATCCCACTGACCGACGGGTGACAGAAGGGTGACTGGCAGGTGACTGACGAGTCACAGACGGGTGACCGACAGCTGACTGACGGGTGACAGAAGGGTGACTGGCAGGTGACTGACGAGTGACAGAAGGGTGACTGGCAGGTGACTGACGAGTGACAGAAGGGTGACCGACGGCTGACTGACGGGTGACTGACGGGTGACAGAAGGGTGACTGGCAGGTGACTGACGGGTGACCAACGGCTGACCGACGGCTGACTGACGGGTGACTGACGGGTGACAGAAGGGTGACCGACGGGTGACAGACGGGTGACCGACGGCTGACCGACGGCTGACCGACGGCTGACTGACGGGTGACTGACGGGTGACAGAAGGGTGACTGGCAGGTGACTGACGGGTGACCGACGGGTGACCGACGGCTGACCGACGGGTGACTGACAAGTGACAGAAGGGTGACTGACGGGTGACAGACGGGTGACCGACGGCTGACTGACGGGTGACTGACGGGTGACAGAAGGGTGACTGGCAGGTGACTGACGGCTGACCGACGGCTGACCGACGGCTGACTGACGGGTGACTGACGGGTGACAGAAGGGTGACTGACGGGTGACAGACGGGTGACCGACGGCTGACCGACGGCTGACTGACGGGTGACTGACGGGTGACAGAAGGGTGACTGGCAGGTGACTGACGGGTGACCGACGGGTGACCGACGGCTGACTGACGGCTGACTGACGGGTGACAGACGGCTGACTGACGGCTGACTGACGGCTGACAGAAGGGTGACTGACGGGTGACTGACGGGTGACAGAAGGGTGACGGACGGGTGCCAGACAGGTGACCAACGGCTGACCGATGGGAGACCGACGGGTGACTGACGGGTCATGACCTTGACCCCCCTCAACCTCTAACCGATCGTCTCAGCCTCAACATGTACGTTCCCATGCATTGCAACATGCAACATTAAATGTTGCATTGCAACATGCAACATTAAATGTTGCGCCTTTAATTATTCACTATAGAGGAGGAGCTATTGACTTGACTTGCGATGTCAATAGCAACATATTTATTACACACACGCTATTGATCAGGTGCATAACGTCCGACACCTCCCGACCGATGGTGTCACCACCTCGTGACCTCCATAGGTGGCGCCGTTTGACGTTAAACAACAACTCCTGCGTCCCTCGCGACCCGACACACCTGCTCGTTTGTCCCACCATCCGGGGACCGGCGGGGACCGGGCGGCGGAGGAACTTTACCTCCGATGTCCGGCCGCAGTTTCTTGTCGTACTCCCTCAGCAGCGCGTTCAGTATCTCCGTGGCGTCGGTGTCCTGCGCTTTGGGGGCCAGCATCTGGCTCGCGGCGACGTCCCCCCCGTAGTCCTCCTCCTCGTCCCCCGGAGCCACACAGCTGTGGAGGCAAAGTGAGACAGAGCTGATGCGTCTCCGCGGGAAACCACCGCGTGTCCCTTATTCGCGCGGAATAAAGTTTCCGCGTGGGAGAAACAAACACCAAGTTTGGATTTGATCAAAACAGCCGCGAACGCAAAGCGTCTCTCGCTCCGTCTCACCAGGTGAGAAGGACAGACAGCAGGAGGACATACGCCAGGACTTTGGGAGACATGTTCGTCTCGGGGGACCCGAGTCGGCGCGACCGAGGAGCTCCGCGTGGTTCGTAATCCAACGGAGGTGTCACTCCCCCCCCTCACCCCTCCCCCCTCTCCCCCCCCCGGACCGCGACCTCCTCTCGCGCAGGTGCGCAACGTGCCGGATGCAGAGACTCCAGGTGGGTCTGGATCGATCCGGACCAGCGGGGACTCGTTACAACAAAAGCTCCTTTAAACGTCCTGGTGGAACAAAGGAAAATGCAATCCTTGTTTGCCTGAATGCAATACAGCAGTTTTATAATGACGACAATTGCATTAATTAAATAGGACAATAAATATTGTCCGCTGATATGAAACGCATGGACAGATTTTGACTTTCAGAAAAGGGATTTTTGTTTTGTTGCAGCAGCACCTTTTCCAGATCTCCCTCTCTCTCTCTTTCTCTCTCTCCTCTCTCTCTTTGTCTCTCTCTCTTTCTTTCTCTCCAACTCTCTTTGTCTCTCTCTTTCTCTCCTCTTCTCTCTCTCTCTTTATATATACAATATGTATGTATCGTATATACCGTCAACAATATGTATGTGTATGTATATATATATATGTTTAAATATACATATCATACATATATATATATATATATATATATATATATATATATATATATATACATATGTATGATATGTACACACACACACACATACATATCGTTGACGTTCATCCGGCTAAAAGCGTTCAATGTGGGTTCATTGTGCCTCTGTAGGTGTTTGTGTCTCCTCTCAGGAGGATCTAGTCGCTGCGATTCTATCGAGTTACTCGGTGCGACACCATGAAGTCAGGAAGAAGTCAGCACCAGTGCATCGGAGGTAAAGATGACACTCTGCTATTAAAATGAGCCAAGATGCAAAACACACTGAATGCTGCGTTTCCGTTATTAAGCCCGAGCCGGTGACCCTGGCAACGTGACGATGACATCATCGGAGCAGGTAAACGGAGGGTCCCTTTGATAAAGAATAAGTGACACGCAAAGACACGCAGAGATATGCTGCGTATTATGAGGTAAATATTAAATCGCATATTCAGGGAATCGTGAGACTGATTTCATCAGCATCCTTTCAGAAGAATCTCAGTGAAGATGAAAAGATTCTGGAAGCTGCTATTACTGTTATTATGATTACTATTATTATTATGAGGTCAATGATGATAAATGTAGGTCCGGTTGACTTTGGATGGTATGAAATAATTAGACTCTTGAGTTCTCATCATGAGAGTGAGAATAAAAGAATCCAGAGACTCGACCAGGAGTCTTTCTATTTCTGTTTAGTTCTCTGCTGTCGCCCTCTGCTGGTTCCAAAGAGACTCTGGGGGCAAATCAGCTGTTAATCCCTGCAGGGAGTCCATTCATACAGTTTACTTAAAGTTACTGTGAGTCAGTTCAGTTCATTTCACAGGAACTATTTTCTACAACGAGTGTCTCCGGTCGGCAGCCATGACGTCACGAGATGAACACGTGGTGTGATTAATTACGTCACGTATGCTCCCATTTTATTGAATGTCCTTCCTGTGAGCACAGAGCCATATTTCATGCTACTAATTGCACCTGTGTTCACTTACGCGGCGGCAGGTCAGCCTGGCTGCTCTGTGCACAGGGGCGACTACTCCGTCACCGCGATGCACGCCGGTGGGATTTGTGTCCGACCTGCTCTGACATCACGCAGTGCATGATGGGAAACACCTGCTCGACGCCTGACCTCTGCACACTGATTCAGACGGTTCAACGTGCAGCACGAAAGGTGGACTGGAGTTGTCTTAAAGACATTTCTACGGCTGAATTCTGAGGGAATGGGGATTAAAAACGTACTTTTACCTTCAGGGCTGGTGACTTTTATTCCCGTGCATCATTTGGAATTTGATAGACGGCTAAATGATCAAGTTTCCTTGCGACCTTTCAAAGACAGAGACCCCAGATCTCGTTAATTACCTGACTGTTTGAAGAGGCTTCATATCTCTACATACATGACGAACACGTCCCTGCTGCGTGCATCGCCTCGGAAGGAAACAGAAGGTCACGTGAATTTGATCAAAGGTCACGCTGGTAATGTAAGTTTTATTTTTACTTTTCAGCTTTTTTGCATCAAACACAAGACTTTTTTTTCTTCAACTTTCTGATCACTTTTTATGTCTTGTTTTATTTGACCTATTTGTTTTCTTCATCCTTTTGTTACTGCATTCTTTTGAGATGGCTGTTATTAACCGGGTGCTACTGCAGGACTTTAATTAAGGTGACCCGATGATTTAGACAAAATAAATCATAATTCGATTGCTTAATACTTTGTATGCTTTCTTTAAATATTACTTTCGTGGTGAGCTGCGAATGTCTAAAATCAACATAAAATGTTTGTCCCTGGTGTCATAAAGGGTCCGTAGGAAGTTCTCCCAGAACATTGACCCTAATAACAGCGAAATGCGCTGGAATCCACAGGCCACACGATTTCAAAGATTACAAATGTTTTATATGCTGAGGAAGTGGTGTAGATAATAAAAACTGCTTCATATTTGAACAATAGATATTCTTAAAGCTGCAGCCTGTAAACTCCTCACTGATAACGCTTTATAGTGTTCTTGCTGCACACATCTGTCTCCTCTGTGTGTAAGAAGATTGTCAGCCAGCAGCAGCTTAGCTTAGCTTAGCATAAAGATGCTTACATCATACAAATATGTACACACTATGTAATCGTTCACTGTGTTTGCTTCGGCTTCAACTGGGGACGCAGTCGGCATTTGGATGGGAGGGATTTGAATCCACAGCCTTTATTTTGTGTGAAAATGAGTTCTAATAAAAGCTTTTGATTTCATGAAGAGTTTTTGGACGCTTGGTAAGAGTCTCTCCTTATTTCTCCTGCAAAAAAAGTCCAGCAGCATGTATCAATCTCTCTTAAAAATACATAATAAATAGGTTAACGTTTTAATGGACTTTGTTTCTACGTAGTGTGCATGGAGGGAGTTTGCTTGGGTCGGAGTCCAGTGTGTTTAAGCAGCATGTTTGATGGAGTTTTCCTCGATGCTTTATTGTTACTGTGGAGGAAAGAGGTCCATCTCTGCTCCTCCAGCTATACGCTTCCATCAGTGGCGGCTTAATTTGCAGAGGAAGCCACGGACCAGCTGAAAGGAGAAAGCAACTTAAATGGAGCTAAATCCTTGACAAACAGATGCGAGCCAGATGTTGAGACCCCCCAAGATGGATTTGTTAGCCCACCAGCCATACAGGCTGCGTGATCTGCATGCATGCGTATAATCAGAGGACAGGCCGCACGTGCAGAGCGTTGTTCCATCAAGGAAGATTAAGGGAGCTTTTTATCACATCGACTGCAGAAACACATCAATATAAACCGTACTTTCATTTGTCATTCCGAGGCATCATGCTGCATCTTTTTCTGTAATCTCTCAGGAGAGAAACAATCAACATGGAGGCTTTTGTTATCTGAGCATCTTGACCAATAATGGCAGACTGAGGGAGTCAGTGAAGCTTTATTGGGAATCAGTTCCGCATAACAAGTAAGAAAGAAAGCAAAGTTTAGGTCTTCATTGTGTCCCGGACCCTTAGATCTGTGCAAGTACTTTACAAAAATAAATGAATAATAGATCATGGTCAGAGAGAACTGTGCTTCCAGAGATGGAGGGGCTGAGCGAGAGGGAATCAGGGCCGTTATAGAAAAAGACTGTCGTCAAATCTGGATAGAAAGACGTCAACAAAGTTGAAGTCAATTATCACCACAAACGGAAGTCATTAATTGTATGAGAATTACTTATTGCTTCAGATATTTGCATTTAAAGAGCTGCCTGCACCTAAAAATACACACGTGTGCGTGTGTGTGTGTGTGTGTGTGTGTGTGTGTGTGTGTGTGTGTGAATAGAGGCAGGCCACACAAAAGGCATGAAGTCACATGATCACATTCAGATCGACGCCGGAGACGAGGCGACTGCGTGCTGTTTAGCAGCATCATCATGTAAAAGGCTCGAGTTCCTTCTGATCGAGTAACGTGAGAAGATCAATACCACTCCTACGTCTGTGCATTCTTAGCTTAGCTTAGCATAAAACCAGAGGGAAACGCTAGCCGGGCTCTCTAGAAGAATGTCTTTCAGCATTTCTAGAACTTTTTAAACAACAACCCTTCTTTTTATATTTCTTATTACAACTTGATCGTATTTACCTTTTATCACTTTGAAATCAAATGAACAATTATTTAATATTGGCTTTTTCTTTTTCTTTCATCATTTTTCGTAGGCGTTAATTGGGGTGCTTTAGTCTTTTCTTCTTCTTTCCCTTTCATCTTGTTTGTGTCTTGTCAATCATTTCCGTTTGAAAGGTGCTTATGAAATTAACCTTATTTAACCTTATTTTATTGGTTAATCGTTGCTTGATGTGTTCAAAAATGAAATAAAAGTTTAAAAAAAGAGTTTCACTGTGACCTCAAAAACTTTTGTTGTGAAGAAGTGAAGACATTTGACATTTGACAGACTTTGATATAAACTGTAACTTGACCAACTGGTGGAAGTGACTCCAGATGGAAATCTGTTCTTCAGCGTGAAGTAAGTCACCAGATTCAAATGTTATCATCGTATCAACGCTTACATTCCTCAACCAAGACACGCTTCATATCACCATTTCAGTTTTAAAACTGCATTCTTAACTACTTTTAGGTTTAGTGAACAAAACCAGCACCTCAAGTTCCTCCCCTGACCCGCTGACCCCACTTGACCTCATCAGGTTTGCCAAAAAAACAATAATGATCCGAACGCAATAATCCTCACGACTTTTAGTCCCTTGGATTTTCCTTATTAGCTCAAGTCAGTCTCTTAACTACAGCTGTTACTCACAATGATAACAAACAAGTGGTCCTGCTCAGAGCATCCAAATGTATGTATGATACATACTATGTATGTATGTATGTATGTATGTATGTATGCATGCATGTATGCATGCATGTATGTATGCATGCATGTATGTATGTATGTATGTATGTATGTATGTATGTATGTATGTATGTATGTATGCATGTATGTATGTATGTATGTATGTATGCATGTATGCATGTATGCATGCATGTATGTATGTATGTATGTATGTATGTATGTATGTATGTATGCATGCATACATGCATGCATGTATGTATGCATGCATGTATGTATGTATGTATGCATGTATGCATGTATGTATGTATGCATGCATGCATGCATGCATGTATGTATGTATGTATGTATGTATGTATGTATGTATGCATGTATGTATGTATGTATGCATTCATGTATGTATGTATGTATGCACGTATGTATGCACGTATGTATGCACGTATGTAGTATGTATGTGTGTATGTATCAGGAATATGTGCAGGCTTCCCTCCAAGCTCAACTGAAAATGAACTACTCCTACTACTACTACTAGAAAAGAAGCTATCCCGTCTGAACATCCATCCAATGAAGCACTAGAGTAACACTGAGAGGCATATCACATAGAAGCTAACCTTACTGGCTTAGTGGTGCTTTTCTAAAAGCAGGGCATATATACAAGTTCCTTAAACTACAACTGTGCATCCGTACAAACAGGATTTTCAACATGGTGCCCTGGGAACAGAAGGTGCCACCGTCACGTCAGCTCAGAATCCGTCCTCATTTAAAAACTCATCTTCATGAAAAAGTGGCATTTCAAAATTTTGAGGAAATAGCAAAAGAAGTAGCAAAACCAGACCACGATTCAATGACTACGCCTACAAGCACCATACAGTTGTTATTATGAAAAAAACAATACGTGTTGACACGGCTGATAAAACTGAATAGTCCACTCATATTCCCGTTCACAGACGTTGTTGACCTCGTGCCTCTTCCTACTCCTCTTCTTCATCACCAGTGACGGACTCGCTCTCTTCTGCGTCCCAGCGTGTTGTTCATCACGTTTGAATTTGGAAGAGTGAAAGATCAGGAGCTTCTTCTGCTGCTTCGCTTCTTAGCGCCACGATCTGTTTTTACCAAAGTGTTCCATCGAAAAGGTCGGCGTTGAGATAATTGTATCCAAAAACCAGTTGATATCCAAGTCCTTCATAATGTTTATAAGTAGGAGGGTTTCTCCTTTTTTTACTACTGGACGTGCGTCTCTGTTCAAACTTTACAAACTGTAAAAAACCTCCTAAAACCAGCAAAATATCGACAAATCACACACGTTTTCATCTGAAAAGGAGCCACCTGAAATAGAACTGAATACCCAAACAGATTATTACTTCAACATTAAATTGAGAATATTGTCTTGTATTATTCAGAATATTAACGGTACATTAATGTGAATGCAAACGTAGTCAGTGAAAGTTAAATGTGGCTTCTGGCAAAAGTAACTGCAGGAGATTTCAGTGCATTCAAAATGAGTAATCACACTCTGAAGGCAACACATTTAGCATGGCTATTCATCTGCTTTTGACAAGGAAGCAAAGTCCTCACTGTTCCCCCGGCCCGACCTCGTACACCTGCACCTCCGGCTCCTCTGTACAAAGTGAGAGCTGCTCTGGCGCAGTGACACATGTAGAGATGTAGCTTTGCATAGCATTCGGCCTGGCTGTACACGTCTACTGCGGACTCGAGGAAAATTAAAAACATTTCACAATTTGGCAGAAACGAACCAGTGACTGAAGTTCTAAAATGAGATTAAACAGTTTTTAAGGAAAGAAAATCGTAACTCAAGGCAACATGAAGTTGACGGACATGCAATGTTATCCAATGACCTAAAAAAACACTTCCATTTACCTCTTTGCACCTGGCATTAAACCGTGTCTCATATTCAGATTGCATTTACTCTGTTCCACTCAAACCACCGAACGTCACTTCCTCCTCCTGCTTGTATTGCACCCACAAACCTTCTCCATGACTTACTTGGGATAAGAAAGGTTCACCTGTGTACCTTTGACCGACGAGAAAGCCCCTCGGTCTCGTCTTGATAAATGTCCTTTCTCGCCAGTAGCGTAGCTCGCTAACTTGCCGATGGTCGTTTCTCTGTGGTTTTCGGATCAGTCCTGCAAGATGTTCCTCCAACATGTGGTGAGAGAGGTGGTCAGTTAGACCACAACCCGTCCTTGACGCGCGTTGGGTGCATTTACACCTGGACTTTCAAGAGTTCACGCTCTATCCGAGCAGCCAAACCACGTTTTAATGCCAAGTGTAAAGGGGATTCTATGGTAAAAGTGGTGTTGTTTTTTGTTTGCGTTCCAGTGGTGAAATCCTGAAGTGGTTTTCAGGAGGATGGAAGATCTTAAACTGCTCCTTTGATCACTGGCTCCCTGTTGAGATACGTGGCCCAGTACACCAGGTTGAAGGTCCCAAAAAGCACCGGGAATACGATTCTGGACATCTTGTCGATCTTGCTGACACTGTTGTAAGTCTTTTTGGGGTCCGGGGCCTTGGTCTCAGAAGGTTTGAGCTGAACAGCCGTGCTGTTGGAGATGGTAGAGATGGACGAGTCCTTCGTGAGGTTGGTCGTGTAATTCACGCCGGACAAACAGGTGTTGTTGGGCTTTTTAGACAGAGCCAAATGGTCCTTCTTCTGTGGGGCCAAAGAAAGAGCAAAGACACACTTCGGTTAACAGCACAGTAACACGCGCACATACACAAAAACACAAAGGCAAGAATGAAAGATGGAAAGTGGCGATCGATGTCCTTGGGCGGCGAGGAACTGGAACAACACTGACCGACTGACGCCGATTCATCTCTTAATTCGTAATCATGTGTGACTCCTTTCTCCATTTCCACAAAGAAGATGGAATGAAAGCAGTCGAGAAGAAAAGAAAAGCCACTCAAAAGCTGCTGTGGCATTAACTTGTAATGTAACATGCTAGAAAACCGCGGATTTCGGGAGGGATATTTTTCATAACGTAACCGCAGATGTAGATCAGCACTTCAGTTTTTCCCTTTTTTCAGTCACCAACCAAGAGACGATACTATGAAAAACGACATCCAGACATTCACACAACAACAACATGATATAATAACATGACAATGGTGAGGACCCCACAACGTTAGTCAGCTGGGTCTCCACACACACACACACACACACCTTGGGCTGCTGGGCCTCCATCGCCTTCTTTCCATCCCAGGCCCAGCTCCTCTTGGTGAAGTAGTTGACCGTGGCGAACTCGATGAGCGCGGAGAAGACGAAGGCGTAGCACACGGCGATGAACCAGTCCATGGCGGTGGCGTAGGCCACTTTGGGCAGCGAGTTGCGAGCGCTGATGCTGAGGGTGGTCATGGTGAGCACGGTGGTCACACCTGGTGGAGCAGAAAGCCGGGTCACCTTTGGCCGAACGTACACATCGACCGCGCAAGCGAGAACAAAGTGTTTCCATTTGCAGCGCGACTTCACCGCGCCGGCTCACCAAAGACGGTGCGCGCCGGCACCGACTCCCTGTTGAGCCAAAAGGAGACCTGCGACAGGATGACAGTCATGAAGCACGGCATGTAGGTCTGGATGACGAAGTAGCCGATCTTCCTCTTCAGGTAGAAGTGAGCCATCATCACGGTGTATTGACCTGCAGGTGAACAACGAGACAGAGGACGGGGACACGCGGCGGATGACTCGGGCACTGGAGGAAATGTTCAAAGATTCGGCCACAGAGTTGTATTAAAGAAAAACTGATGGTGTTTCATCGAAGCTCTTAAACAGATGAGAAAACACTTCACGGAGGAGTACACGAACCCTGAGGGGATTTTGTGTTGACTGTTCATTTATTGGGGTTAATAGCGTTTACTGGGTACGAAATGATCTATATGGAGAAAGAAAGATTTTAGGTTTGAGGGGAAAAGAGAGATTGGAGTCAAGAAATTAGTGCGACTTAAAAGTAAAATCAATACAAGCAAACCAAGGTCTCAGACACGTGATGATGGTGATTATGATGATGAACACAGTGACCACAGTGGGAGCAGTGTGCTGCTGTAAAGGCGCCCGGGGAGCAGTCAGGAATTAGGTGTCCTGCTCAGGGACACTTGGACACGGGGACACGGGGACATGTAGCAGCCAGCGTTCACTTCATGCACCACCGTCGCCCCAAGTTCCTGTTTGAGGTCCAGCTTGGCGCCATGTGAAGTGCAGTTTTCGGCTGTGTTGGCTTCCTCGTGCGGCCGCTCAACTTAAACCGACTCATTGACAAAGCGGCTTTGGCGAGTAAACCTTCACTTCACCGGTCAATCAGCTGACGGTCTCCGTCCCTCTGATGCACTAAAGGAAATCCACAGACGGCTGCTGCTTTCTCAACATCAGGTTTTTCTGTCCCGCTAATCCCTCGACACAATCTGCATCCTGTGCGTGTCTCTCTCCCTCTCTCTCTCCCTCTCTCTCCCCCTCTGAGTGTGAGAGGGACGGACAGCCGGCCCCATTCAGGACACTCCTGATGGGGGGGGACACACATCCTTTCTGTTCTGACGTCCGAAAACAGACCTTGGATCAGCGGAGATTACCAGCAGGTGTCCAGGTCGGATGAGTGAGGCCGGGGGGAGAGGGAGGGGTTGAGAGGGACGCCGGCAGAGGGGGGGGGGGGAGGAGGAAGGGTGAGAAAGTTTGCGCCATGCGGCGACGAGCATCGTGTCTTTAACGAAGGGGGGACACGCTGCGCTGCCTTCGCTCCGAGGACGAGCTCGCTGTGGGGGGGAGCCGGGAGGGGGGGGGGCGAGGTCGGCAGGCGCGACCCCGCTCTGTCGTGACCTCCTGATGACGGGACCCCGGAACCGGACGGAAGCCTCACAGGCGTGAAGGGAAGAAGATGCGGTTGTGGTGGATTTTACTGGCGGGCTTGGGGAGCGTCGGCGGCGAGCTGCCGTTCGTGGGGGAGAACGACGCGGCGATGCTGGTGGACTGGTGAGTGCAGAAGACATAGCGACGGTTGTCTCCTACGACAAATTCCTGTGTCTGTGTTTTCACGCTCCCGGGCTTAACCTGTAAAGGTCAAAGGTCACCCTTTGGCTTTGCTGAGCTGTTCTCGGCTTGTTAAAGAGGGCTTGTACCTCAGATTAGCAAAGCTAATTAAGGCCGTGGTGTGTTTGTCTGAGCAGCGCATGCTGGGTGTCGGGGGGGCGTGAGGGGTGTGTGTGGGTGGGGGGGGGGGGGGGGCTGAGGGGGCGACCACGTTTGGCTGCATCAACCCAATGAAGCACGGCGACACATGAACAACCTGCACGCATCCATTATCATTTACATAGCAGAGTTGAGCAGACGCCGTACAACCCCCCCCCCGCCCCCCCAACTAATGTGTCCCCGCCGGCGGCGGTGACATCACTGGGTAAAAGCACAACTGATGGGCCTGCGTATGGATTAACCCGACACACCCGGATAAGTGATTTCTGTGGTCTCTGTCAGAGACAGCTGGCCGACACGTTCCCAAATCCTTGTGATTCATTTGTTTGGGACACTGTGATAACAACACGGAGCTGGGCGGGGGGGGTTAACATGCTGATGGATCTATTTATATATATATATATATATAAATACAACATTAAGTGTCATTGTAACAGACGATGAAGGGAGGTGAAGTGAGTTTAATCCTGTTCCGTTCTCTGCAGTCACAAAGAACTAACGACGGAAAACACATCTTGCGTAGCTGCTTTTTTACTGCTGATTGGTTACAGAAACGACGCACTTATTTGGCTGTGGGAAAAAAGACGGCTGCATACAAAGAATAATGGCGAGAAAAAAGGGTGTTTGAGCGCCGTTACAAAGCAGCGCTTTAAGGTCCCTCAGTGGAGGGGCTGTAAAAAGCTCAGTGGCATTTATTTCCGTTATTTCTGAGTGAGTGAACGAAGGGATGCCGCCTTGAATTATGGGTATAATTATTCCCTGAATGAATCTCTAATAGTTTAGTACATTAACAAAACGTGCTGTCCTCTCTAATAGTTGAGCCTGTTAGCATTAAGCGGTGTCCATCACGAGGAGCGCTGCGCGTCGGTACCTCGGCTGGTGTAGATGTCCTCGGTCCCTTCAGTCTGACCGATCAGATGGTACTGATTGAGGCGGGAGCCTTCCTCTGCCACCACCACGGACTTGGCTTGTTCCCCAGACCACATGTAGACCACCTCTGAGACGGGATACGCATCTACGACAGCAGCACAGACACAAGGACACATCCAATCGTGATCTGCATCTCGTTTAAGCTGAAAAGGCCCAAATGATTTGAGTAGATGTTAGTGAATTGAATGGTGAATTGCACACGCACACACACACACACACACGCACACACACACGCACACACACACGCACAGAGCGGCGGAAGCCTACAGGTGCATGTTTTGTTTATTACGTTTACCTCTCTTGGCTTTCGTTGTTGTCGTTGTTGTTTCGTTGTACTTTTACCAAGAGTTTATGGATGTGGAGGTTTTCTTGTTGAAACTACCTTTTAAAATAATTAAATATTGCCTTGCTTACAGTAAAATCCCATAGTTATTTTCTTATTTGAACACTCTTGTTGTGAAGCAGCAGAATCGGCACATGTTGTGTGCGTTCACCTGTTCAATCAGTGACCTCTGAGCTCTACAATGATTCTGATCTCCTCCTCGTTGATGCTGATTTGCTGATTGAAAACACGCGAATCGCTAAAAAAGGAGCCGCGGCTCTCAGGCGCCGCGCTGCAGCCTCACGCATCGTGCACACGCTCTGAATCTGCAGCATTAATCCAACAACTGTGGTGTTAGAACAGGGGGGATTTAGATTGACCTCGGGCCTCCCGACGGTGGATTATCGCCTGTGAGACGCGCCGCGTTGTCTCCACTGGGTCTTTGTGCAAGTGCGTTACGTCGTCGGTTGAGTCAATTCTTCTTGTTGTTGTCCGTTTATTTTTGGAACGATCGTGATTTTATTTTTTAAAAGCTCAACCTTCGAAAATAGACAACAAGATCCCACTAACTTGAAACTATAAAGAGTGTATTTGGTTTTGAAGATGCAGTCTGTGCATGTCCTTCTTCTCCACATTCAATAGCTCCACTTTATTTTTAAAAGAACAATGGTCTGTAAATGTGTTTTAAAGCTCGTTGGCTGCCACTAAAATCGCTTTTTACAATTTCACTGCGTTTATGTAAATGTGACCGCATGCTTAAAGGTTGGTGGATGGTCGAATTTAAAATGTATAAAATGTTATTGATCGATTCCACAGTGTTTAAAAGTCTGGAGAAAAAAGGTCAAGCGGAAACAACAAATACTGTTTGAGTTCCACAGCGTTGAAGAAGAGTTGGGAGGCTCAGCTTTAATCTACTACAAACTACATTATCCAACAATGACCAGTTGTCAAGCCTTTTTTAAACCTGTTCCTATTTCGTGCACGAGAGACCATTTAGATCCCACTGAGGAAATCCATCACTTCCTTTTCCCTCCACGGAGGCGGTGGTTTGCAGATGCAGATTTCAGCGCGTGGACCCAAAGGTTTGGACCGCTGAGGACGCGGGCCGTCTCCTCACGAGATGATTCTGAAGAGGACACAGATGAGCTCACCCAGTGACGGGGGTCCAGAGAGGTGATTAACAGGCAGGTCCGGCTCTCATGCTGAGTGCCCCCCATTAAGGTCGAAGGGTTAGCGAGGGTCAACGGAGACAACGGGACACACTGAACTGCCCCACGGTGGCTGTGGCGGTTCATAAACTCCCTGCTGCGCGGTTCCATGCGTGATGTTTCACGATGATTTAACCTGCAAGTTGTATTCGTTGCACTTATGCCGGATTTTGCTTTTATCAATACGTCAACTTTTCGTGCTTTTCCGCTTTTTTTTTTACCAGTGAAATGACCCGTTTGCTTCCTGCGGTGGACTTGAGTGGTGTTTACGACCAGTGCTCAAAGTGGGCCGGTACTCTACGCCCCGTCCGTCCGTCCGTCTACGACAGACCAAACATGGCGTCCGTGAACGCCTCCTGACTCAACAGCAATCGCCCTGAATCTCGGGCCTAACCTGTATTTAGATCTTGTATAATTAAATCAAGCAGGTTTTGTTAATCCACATCAGAGAGCACGCGGACCGACGTGGGCCGGGGTTACTTCCTCAGATTAGACCCGTCCTGGTCATGGCGTCCTGAGGGATTTAATGGCGGTCGGCTGACCGCACGAGGTGCGATTACTCTCCTCGCCTGCGCGGCAGGGAAGACCTCAAAGCCTAATCTTAAACCGACACAACGGGAGATCCTCAAATGTGAGGCCTCTTAAGCGGCTTAGGAGTCACGGGGAAGCCCGGGCACGTGTCACACGCCTGGATTAGCTTTGCATGAGCAAGGTGTCGGGCTTTTAAAGGTTACCCTGGTGGTAAATATAGGCTGTGTGTGTGTGTGTGTGTGTGTGTGGCCGAGGCAGGAGAGCAGCTCTGACACAATGATTAATGGTTTAATCAGGAGTCGTGTGTCGGCGTCTACATGGTTATTTCCTGCACCGCGGCCACAACAATAAGGCTTTGCACCAGAGGGACACGGGCTGTCGAACACACACAGGTGCATCTGCCCCATCCCCCCCCCCCCCGGGTCCAACCCCGTCCCCCGTCCTCCGTGGATAACAGACGTGAAGCATTGTACGCGTGGTCTCATTGAGAAGTGTCGAAGTTCACAAAGAAACTGAATAGGAGCAAAGGAATAAATGTCCTTCATATTAAGAGGAAGTATGAAGCCCGACCTTTTGTTATTAAAGAAAACAGTAACACTCGAGTGTATTGTCGGTAACACACGCGAGTGTACGTGGGTCATGCGATGCGATTGGACCGGAGGTTTAAAAGCCACGCGTATTGGTGGATGCGGCCTCGCTGTTACACACATGTGGAGCACATTAAACATCTGCTCTCTGGACATTCAAAGCTGTACTTTGTGTCTACTCACAGCTTCCAAATTTCAGGGGACAAGCGTGAGCGTCCATTGGGAAGTCCTCCAGCTGCATGGGACACTCTGCCGAGATTGTCAGTCTGGAAAACGGAAGCCATTCACCCAAAGTCACAACACATCATCAGCATCAGCATCATCATCATCAGCATCCTGATCATCAGTTTATTTTACTCTCTGATTATGAATCGTTTCTTTTATTTTGGGTTTAGTTCAGCCAGCGAGAACCATGTTCCGTCTCCGTCGGTGCCTTCGGCAATGAGCCGCTGAGCCGCCAGAGGGAAACCGTGAAGGTTCCCGAGGAGGACGATGGGCGGCGAGGTGGAGCGAGGCTGCCACCTGTCTGTGGAGCTGAAACAGAGCAGGGAACCAAACGAAGGAGCTCTTCTGTGTGCAGCGTGAAGCACGGCGGGGTGCTGACGTCTCCTGGCCACCGACATCATCCCCATGACTCTAAACACACGCTGCTGGTAGATGGTCTACATAGGAAGTAATATACAAGGTGCTTTATACTTCTACCTCAATACTTTTAAGAGGGATGAACTGGACCTTTTCCTGCACTTACCTACTTTTTACACCTACAGTAAAGACTCTATCATTTGACCTAAAGCATAAGCTTCTCTACGGTCTATCTGACTCTAAAAGGAACTTACTCAGAGAGTAATGGAGGTTTGAAAATGTTTCTCTAACAACGCATTACAGGGGCCATCGTGACGACTTTGCTAATGGCTCGTGGTCTTTGACCATGTGAAGCATTTCCTCCAACTTCCTGTGTAAATATTTTATCGGGAGGATTTATCGTCCTGATAAGATGGAGGCGTGAAGGTGGGTGTTTCTATGAGCAATATATATTATCTCTTTCTACATTATGGGGCCCATTGAGGATTTATTATTTAGACCGTAACCTGATGCTCTCAAAAACCATCAATTAAAGCATGAAAAAGATTAGAATGCTTAGATGTGGGAGAACAGTTGGGGACTGAAGGGATGCAGAGCGGAGTGTAGTGGAACTTTAAAATGTTCATTATAAGCTACTGAAAACACAACAATTCCCAGTTTTAAGTTATTATACATTAAACAACTAGAGAGGATCTCTCCACTGAGAAGATCAAACCTTCTTCTCCTTCATATCTTAAGATGCCAGCAAGGAGTTTGTTAAGTTGCTGAAGCTCTCTTAGCTTTTTTTCATAAAACTGTTGAATATCAGTCACACAAGAACCAGAGAATAAATTAAGCTACCTGTTGTGATTTTTGTTTGAATCACAATGACTTCGACTCAACACGTTAGCCTTTGTGCTACTGGGTTAGCCTTTGTGCTACTGTGTTAGCCTTTGTGCTACTGGTTTAGCCTTTTTGCTACTGTGTTAGCCTTTGTCCTTCTGTGTTAGCCTTTGTGCTACTGGGTTAGCCTTTGTGCTACTGTGTTAGCCTTTGTGCTACTGTGTTAGCCTTTATGCTACTGTGTTAGCCTTTGTGCTACTGTGTTAGCCTTTGTACTACTGTGTTAGCCTTTGTGCTACTGTGTTAACCTTTGTACTTCTGGGTTAGCCTTTGTGCTACTGGGGTAGCCTTTATGCTTCTGGGTTAGCCTTTGTGCTACTGGGGTAGCCTTTATGCTACTGGGTTAGCCTTTGTGCTACTGTGTTAGCCTTTATGCTACTGTGTTAGCCTTTGTGCTACTCGGGTAGCCTTTGTGCTACTGTGTTAACCTTTGTACTTCTGGGTTAGCCTTTGTGCTACTGGGGTAGCCTTTATGCTACTGGGTTAGCCTTTGTGCTACTGGGGTAGCCTTTGTGCTACTGTGTTAGCCTTCGTGCTACTGTGTTAGCCTTCGTGCTACTGTGTTAACCTTTGTACTTCTGGGTTAGCCTTTGTGCTACTGGGGTAGCCTTTATGCTACGGGGTTAGCCTTTGTGCTACTGGGTTAGCCTTTGTGCTACTGTGTTAACCTTTGTGCTTCGGGGTTAGCCTTTGTGCTACTGGGGTAGCCTTTATGCTACGGAGTTAGCCTTTGTGCTACTGGGTTAGCCTTTGTGCTACTGGGTTAGCCTTTGTGCTACTGGGTTAGCCTTTGTGCTACTGAGGTAGCCGTCGTGGTAAAGTTACCGACTTTGGATCACCGTTGGTTCCTCGTGTGCTGGGAGAACAGTCCACCTAATCTGACACAGTAGCTAAAAGCAACCCTCAAAACACAACCTAAGAGTCACTTTCACCCTCGATATTTGCAGTGTGGACACAACAACTTAGAACGATGAAAAATGTCATTTCATGAACATTAGATATTGTTTCTATGAAAAAATCCTACACTGCCTCACATTGGCCCTTCAACGGCTGTTCACCTGTCCAATGCAGGTGTAACACAAAACGCTATGAATCTCGTACACCAGTCATGCATGTCAATATTCTATGCAGTTACTGTGATGCGAGCAGGGGAAGGAGGAGCACCAGGTCAAGCCAATCATTTGAAGTTCCTCCCCTCCCGTGTCCACTACGAGGACAACGCGATGACGCATCAACGCAGCACCAGCGCACAGTGCGTGGGCTCGTCGCCGCAGCGGGGGTCTCACAAGCCACCACCTGTCACAGGCCGAGGGACGGCTCGGTCCGCTCTAACCGAAATTGCAACGACACTCCTGCACCGCAATCGTCACTCTGGGATTCAACGTCTCACTCGTCGGTCTGGTTGGTTAGCGGTGAACCCGGCGGAGGGGCTCACCTCATGGTGTAGAGCAGCGTCCCGTCGTCTTTCAGGCGCAGCAGCTTGTTCGGTGTTGTCATATTGTGGGCGATGGATTTCTTGCCGTTGAGGAAGAAGGTGTCCGGAGTCCAGATGTTACTGGCCAGGAGGTTATTCAGAGGAAGCATCTCCATCGGGCCTTTAAAGCAAAGCCTTTCATCTTTCCAGCTCTGACGGAAGAACACGTCGATAGTGTATTCCTACAGGACGAAGCGCATGATTTAAACACATCAATTGAGTAGCACAACTACGACAGGTGTAACAGGGCCGGTTTAGATAAAAGCAAAATGAATAATAATGTAATCAGGTAGAATCAGCCATGATGCAAATGCTTTGAACGTAGTGATGCGTGATGTCCTTGTTTTAATAAGTAGATCACACAATCAGCATTAAGGCTGGATTTGATCAAAATAATTAGTTACAGGAGATGACAACTTAATAAAAGAAGCTTCTTACCATTTCAGTGTCAGAGACCGGACCAAAGCTTGTGACAAAGATGTTGGTTTTGATCTCTGTCACCTTCTCTGTAAGAATAGAAAGAAAATTGATTATTTTTTAGCCCTAAAATCCCTTTTTTTTAATTTTTTATTGAATACAAAGGCTAGATGCAGGTTTTTGTTTTCCTTGATTTTACAGAATTCAAAGTAATTCATTATAAATCCCCTGATTTTAATTCATGAAAGTATAATTTGTCGCAGCGTCTACTGCACATAAAGCAAATACTCACTTTTACTGGAAAACGTTTAAATGTTTAAACAGAAAAACGTTTTCATCAGATTCTGCATTGAGAGAAGAACTGGGAGGACAAACACAAGACTTTCAGCCAGGAGACCAAGCTGTGGCTCGCGTGAAATAACATGAACTTAATAAACTTAATGTAGATCACGTTGACTACGTAAGAAGCACAACAAAACAGCAAGAGTGGCGGGACAAGGTGGCAGGACAAGGTGGCGGGACAAGGGGGCGGGACAAGGGGGCGGGACAAGGGGGCGGGGCAAGGTAGCTACCATGCCGCTTTTATTCTGTCCCTCGCTTTGACCAAAAGAATGATCAATATTCTGAATGCTGCTGCTGTTTCTGATTCACACATTTGGATGAAAGTCTGTGAGAGACTCGGTCATCCTTTGAATAAATCAATATAAAACCACAGTACCAGTCAAAAGTTTGGACACACCTCATTCACTTCGAGGAGAAATTCCAAAGAAAGAACATTTTCTGTGACACTCAACACACAGAGGTTCCTAAACTGGACGAAACTTTGTGATTGAACATGTGTGTTTTACTCTTTATTCATGAGAATACGTTTAAATGCTGAACGTCCTCGACACCACGAGGCCAACAGAGCAGCTCGGCACAACGTACACAGCAAATTCCACTCTGTGAGGTTCGGCCCAGTGTGAAAAACATTACAGGTTTATCCAAAGCAACTTACATTGCATTTTTAACCCATGGTTTCTACATTTCAGCCTGCTGAGGAATTAGGGCTTAGGTGTCTTGCTCAGGGACACTTTGAACCTGGGATACGTAGCAGCCGGGATTCAAACCGCCAACCTTGTGGTTCCGAGCTCGCCATCTCTACTCCACGCGCCACAGTACAACACCAAGAGGTTACATTTCAAACCTATCAAAGAGTTAATTTAACTCTACTGAGTGTCGCTGAATGAATCTGATCCTGACGCTGAATAATGACTCCAGCTCTTTCCTACAATTGACTCTGTAAGAGTTGAATCAACTTTTTGCAGTGTGATTTCAACTCTGCACTTCAACACTTTTGCCAAACACCGGAAAATGAACGCTAAGGATTTTGCTGTGTACGCCTGACCATCGTGATGCAGACAACGGGGAAATGTGCACCTCAAAGTGGGATGTTCGGATGCTAATAGCGTTCACTGTACAAAGTCTATTGGTGTTGCGATCTAAATGTGATCTATTTCATTAAAGCATTAAGACACTAAAAGCACAGAGCGGCAGAAAAAGACAAGTGTCCTCATTTTATTTTAAAGACCAGATTCAGCATCTTTTCAGAGAATCTACGGAGCATCTACGCCAACAATAAAGCTGCTGTTTTATCAGGAATATCGGCCCCCCTCAAGGTCACGGCGGCACACTTTCAGCTCACTGTGACATCAAACCACACGTAGAGGAGGCAGACACGTGTTCTCGGGTGGAATGAGGAGACAGATGTTCTCCGCGTGGCTCTCATCTATCCAAACAAATCTTCTTCCATCACAGTCTGGAGCTCGGCGCATGAGACATTTATAGAATGACATGTTCGGGTCTCCCCCGCCATCTGTGTGGTCGTCCCAATTAATGAAATGTGGAGGAAATGACAGCGGCGTGGAGGCGTGGAGGCGTGGAGGCATCCGGGGAGCCTACCTCCCAGTCCAGGCCGCAGTCGGTTGTCATACCCGTCCAGCAGGCCGTCCAGGATGCGCGTGAAGATGGTGATGTTGTCGTTCAGTTCGGCCTCTTTGGGGGTTCCGGCTACATCCTGGGCGAGGCTGCAGGTGAGAACACCCCCCCCCCTCAAAGTCAGACTCACTTTCAAAAAGCCAACTTGAAAAAAAATGCATTTCAATCATTCAAGAAAAAACAGAACCAGAGCTTTTTTTTTTTTTTTTTTAAATGTGTATCTCTTCCGTCGGAGGTTGTTGAAGACCAAGTTCCCAGCAGTCAGTTCTCACCTCAGACGGCAGGCGATGCTCACAAGCAGGACGCAGACCCACAGACGTCTCATTGCGGAGCTGCAGCACATTCCATCGCCCATTCCTGAAACAACACGTCCAAAAGCACAGGAACTGCAATGTTCACTGGCGGCTTCTTATCAGAGCGGCGTTTATTACATTTGTTTTCCTGCAACCAAAAATCACAAATTTGCCCCCCGGAGGACTTTGGAATCTGTACAATTAAAGAGGTCTAAACGAACAAACGGCTGCTTCTCGTTGCTGTTTTCACTGTGGAAACTAAATGGCAAACATCTCTGAGGAGACAGCTGCTCGTGACAGAGCTTCTCGCATGCAATAAACTGACAGCATCCCAGCACACGATGCAGCACCCAAATGTGTGTGTGTGCACGGGTACAACCTGCGCTTTTCTAAAGAGCAACATCTGTACAGATGTTAGCCCAAATAAAAAGAGGAAAAAAAAAAAGGCTGATCATTCAAAGTTGTCTCCACCTCACTGCAGGCGCCTCTGGTCAATCCCACTCATGCACCTCCTCTCTGTGAGTTGGCGACGGACACGCTGAGCTGCTTGTACACCTGCACAATGTCACATCTGCACGAGCACAGCTGTAAATCCCGCTAATCGGGTCCGCGGCGCAGCGGGACTCTCCTCCTACACAGAAGCCCGCATCGCGCATCCAACTCTCCAATCCCCTTCGGTGAAAGTGTGATGCCTACAGTATCCCCGGTGCAGGGTCCCCTTCGTCCTCCTCCTCTTCCTCCTCCTCCGGCAGCACGCCGTCAGCACGCCGGCCTGGATGTCAGCGCTGCGCACACCGCACAAGACGATGCGCATCCAACTTCTTTCCCTCTTCTCTCTGCCCCGCGGATATCTCACACGCAGATCTCGCTGTTAGTATTTGGCATCAATCCTGCAGAGCGGCCGCTCCATCCAGAGAGAGAGAGAGAGAGAGAGGGAGGGAGGGAGGGAGGGAGGGAGAAGGAAAGGGGTGAAGATGAAGATGATGAAGATGTGGACTAATTCCACAGTCAGCGAGGTTTATTTCTCCCCAGAGCGATTAAAAGGTTGGCAGCGGTAATGCAAAGGGCTTCATCCCAACACTTGTGCTGACTGACCATCCTTTGCCCCCCCCCCCGCGCACACACACAGCCCCCCGCCCTCCCTCCCCTCTGAGGAGGAGCCGCGAGCTCTGCAAGAAAATCCAATACAATGGCGAGGTACAATGCAAATAGACTTTTGGTGCTGATGAAAGAGAGGAGGAGAAAGAAAGCGCCGGTACTGCACGGAGGGGGCGGACTGGAAAGAGTAAGCATCTCCACAATAACACGAACCTCCAATATTATCATAATGCTTCAGCAGATAGAATCCTCCCACACACCTTTATTTCATTATGTTTAACTTCCATTGATTCTGACAGCGTTTATAAAAGTCAGCTGTGCCACGTGGTTAAATTGAGCCACTTGTCATTATTCAACACAGGGATGCACAACAAAAACACAGTACTCTGTGCTGCATTTTCGTTTACATTGTAATAATTAAAACACACAGATACCTACAAATTAGATCATTGTGTAACTTGAGACGTTTTGTGTTTACTTCAGACTCTTGTCAAGAGAATCGACATAAAAGTGAGACAGGACGTCAGGTGACGTGGTATAATGAAGACCAATGAGGAGGAGGTTGTGGTGGGCGGAGGAAAACAAAGGGGGAGTTACAATCAGGACGCCGCTGTTTGTGTCCAATTGGATGAGTGAACGCGGGTAGATAAATAGGTAGACAGCAGGCCAGACCGGCAGACGGGTAGACCGGGGGGTAAGCAGACAGGTGGACCGGGGGGTAAGTAGACAGGTAGACAGGGGGGTAAGCAGACAGGTAGACCGGGGGGTAAGCAGACAGGTAGACCGGGGGGTAAGTAGACAGGTAGACAGGGGGGTAAGCAGACAGGTAGACCGGGGGGTAAGCAGACAGGTAGGCCGGGGGGTAAGCAGACAGGTGGACCGGGGGGTAAGTAGACAGGTAGACAGGGGGGTAAGCAGACAGGTGGACCGGGGGGTAAGTAGACAGGTAGACAGGGGGGTAAGCAGACAGGTAGACCGGGGGGTAAGCAGACAGGTAGAGCGGGGGGTAAGCAGACAGGTAGACCGGTGGTGAAGCAGACAGGTAGGCCGGGGGGTAGGCACACAGGTAGACCGGGGGGTAAGTAGACAGGTAGACAGGGGGGTAAGCAGACAGGTAGACCGGGGGGTAAGCAGACGGGTAGACCGGGGGGTAAGTAGACGGGTAGACCGGGGGGTAAGTAGACGGGTAGACCGGGGGGTAAGTAGACGGGTAGAGCGGGGGGTAAGCAGACAGGTAGAGCGGGGGGTAAGCAGACAGGTAGACCGGTGGGTAAGCAGACAGGTAGAGCGGGGGGTAAGCAGACAGGTAGAGCGGGGGGTAAGCAGACAGGTAGAGCGGGGGGTAAGCAGACAGGTAGAGCGGGGGGTAAGCAGACAGGTAGACCAGGGGGGTAAGCAGACAGGTAGACAGGGGGGTAAGCAGACAGGTAGACCGGGGGGTAAGCAGACAGGTAGAGCGGGGGGTAAGCAGACAGGTAGACCGGGGGGTAAGCAGACAGGTAGACCGGGGGGTAAGCAGACAGGTAGACCGGTGGGTAAGCAGACAGGTAGACCGGGGGGTAAGCAGACAGGTAGAGCGGGGGGTAAGCAGACAGGTAGACCGGGGGGTAAGCAGACAGGTAGACCGGGGGGTAAGCAGACAGGTAGACCGGGGGGTAAGCAGACAGGTAGACCGGTGGTAGCGCACATCGTTTCATGGTACTGACCTCAAAGCACCATCTTTTCTTCTCATCTCAGCTCTTCAGCAGGTGAACTGATGATGTAAAACAAAGAGAGAAGTAACCTTTGGATGGTTACCATAGTAACTGAGGACGCGTTGCACAGTTTCAGTGTCGGGTATCAATATGGATTTTAAAGAGAAGACTGTATCGGATCACAATCGTCAGTCATGATTTCAGATCGAATAATCTCTTCCCTCTCAAGGAGATTCACCGCTCAACTACTTGATGAAGCCTTCAGTTTGTTTTCCCTCTCCTGGTCGGGCGGCCTATATTAGGCCTTACGATGTGGGACACAAACCTGGGAAGGCCCTGATTCTTTTTGGGTCAATGGTCCAGATTGCAGGGGAAGACAAAATGTCTGGAGCAGTTTATCTTCACTCACCTCCTGCGGGCAAGCGGGTCAGCCCGGTCCTCCTGGTTCTTCAGAAACTAAGACCAGTATTTAAAACCTCCTTGTTTTGTGTTTGCAGGAACGCTGTTGACGGGAACAAGAAGCTGTTCGCCATCTACGACACCAGGTAACAATCCCCACAGGACGTCTCCTGAGGAGTGCAGCTCCAATTTCATCACAGATTCTTTCTCACGAAGACCTTTGAAGAGTCCTTAGAAATCCATCCACGCAACACGGACACCCTTATATTTTAGTTTAATTGTTTACTTTATTTATTTACTCTTATTTCTATTACTTTCTGTGTCACACTGTTACCAGTACTACTTTTATTTTTACACCTAATTGTTACTTTATTGCTCACATATGTTTCTATTGTATTCTTCTGAGGATTATCTTTGATCTAATGTTTGACCGAATAAATTCTGCATGAATATACTGTACATACATGTAAAACCAGTGTTTTAGTCCTTTAAAACTCCTAGTACATAATTATGACGTATCGCCATTTCTTAAACCTAAAAATCATTTGAATGATCCTCAGATGACTTTAAGACCCCAAAAGAATGTGTAGCATTTGTTTGGATTTAAAGGAGCCAAATCACACCCATTTACTTGTTTTCAAGGTTTCTATTGGGACATGTTTGCATGGTTTCATTATGAGCTATCGGTAGGTTGAGTGCTAAAACGTACCGGGAGGGTGTCCGTCCATCGCGGGTGTCCGTCACCATTGTCTTCTGTGTGTTTTCAGCGTGAAGGAAACGAGGGACATGTCACATGTCAAAGACACTGTGGACAAACTGTTGAAGGGATACGACATCCGTCTGCGGCCGGACTTTGGAGGTAAACACGTGCGCGATCGCACCAAATCCTCATGGTCTATGATCAATCAGTGTAATGAACCGTGTTCGGTTTGTTTCAAGGCGCACCGGTGGCTGTCGGCATGAGCATCGACGTGGCGAGCATCGACAGGGTGTCAGAGGTCAATATGGTAAGTTAACTGACTTTCTGTACTATTTTATTGATTGGTTAAATTCCTTAGAATATAGAGAACCACTTTCATATGGGACACAAATGATCATTTACTGATGCTGACAACATGTATTTGTTTTAAGATAAAAGAATACTGTATTAATCCTAAAGGAAGATTCTTTAAAGATGACAAAATAATCATTTTTAAAAACGAGAGAATAAAAATATCAACATATATGAACAATTGAACAACAATTAAGTTTACAAAAAATAACTGACACGTCTGCCAATCAGAACAAAATATTGATCAGAGTAAGTAATAAATAAATTACAACATTCTACTGAATTACAAAAGATAAATACAAGAGTAAAAGTTTACAATACTTAATTGGAGGAAGTATTTGTTGGTGTCTATAATAATATAAAACCTCATCTTACCCTGCTTTTGAGTCAATCAAATTTAGAAGAAAAAGTGTGATTTAAGGATGTCGGCAAAACATTTCAGAGACTGAGAGAAAGTCCTAAACTTTCCTGCCTCTCTGCCTCACGCATTGGCTCGAGGAGAGCAGGAGCTAACTAGCCAGCTAACTAGCCAGCTCTGGCTACCTAACGTTAGTCCAGGACGTGCTAGCTAGCTAACTACCCAGCTTTGTAGATAGACATGGTGGCTACCAGTAGCCCTGGACTAGCTAACGTCATGTAGCCCTGTAGATAGCTAGCTAGCTAACTGTCTAGCTGTTTTCCCCGAAGCTCAAACGCTCTCCTCCAGGTCAAGTTGTCTGCCAATGGCGCTAAGGTGGTGCTAAGGTGGTGCTAAGGTGGTGCTAAGGTGGTGCTAACGCCTCACATCCTTCTCAAAAAGTAGTTTTGCATTTCACAACCTTGTAACCGAAAAACTGTTCATATAAATAGAATGTATTAATAGTTGCATTAATATAACAGTTATTAAACCGGCTGGGGCTTTATCTCACAGTTCGGTGCTTCAAAGCATCATTAAATGTGTGCGGTGACACACGCATGTTCTCACATCTAATTTCTCATAAAAATAAAGAATTCAAAGCTCCATTCAAAAGTTTAATAGAAGCTTTAAATGATATTCCTTAAATGCACGAGAAGCACCTCAAATGAAAGGTGACTTGTTATCAAGTAATACCATCTCTAGAACAAACATAAATGAATCTGCACAATCTGCACTGCCTGAACAGTCTGGTTTGTGAGCAGGGCGCCGTGTTGATGTCCACAGCGGTTTGCGTCAGATAATCCTCGCACGGTTTCACATCCTGGTTCAGTGGCCGACTGACTCCAGCACTGACGCCCCGGTGCTCCTGCTCCGGTCGGAGCCTTCAGGGCCTCCAGATTAATGTCTTATGCCATCTATCATCGGGCCGGGCTGCTGACGGAGCACGATGCCCCGTCACATGCAACCAGGAGGAAACAGCGGTGCTGCTGTTTTTTTGTGCGTCTCCGCCCGGCAGCCCAGTGAGAAGAGAAAACACAACCTTATTTCATTGTTGTAGATAATGGGATCAGGTTTTTTTTTTTGTTCTTCAGTTGTGGGAAAGTTCTCATTTTCTCTACAACACATTTTACAAACATTATGCGATGTCAAGGAAAACAAATGAAATGCTGAGCAGAAGTTTTCAAGCTGGCGACGCATTTTTTGTTGTTGTGGTGCCGTTAGAGTGCTGCTTTTGGGGTAAATTGTTCATGCAGATGGAACAGACGGGAATACGTTTCCTCCTCATCTGAACTGGACACCATGAACTCTCTCAGCCCGTCCAGTCAACCTGTGTTACGTATGTGTGGATTACTGTGAGTTGCTCTGAGGCAACACAAACATCAGTTGTTACGTTGTAGCATTTGCATGTCCAGATTATATATTTGGGTAAATTTATTCAAAGTCAAATCTTGTTCTTCAAGTAATTCAATCAATTAATTGCCCTTCTCAAACTGCTTTGATCTCTCTTATGAGCAATTCAATCCTTGATTCTTCCCGGAAAAGATTACATGAAGTCAGCGGGATTTAAAATATGATCTGTTTACGTGGTGAATGAGTTCAAATGCCACTTTACAGTTTACACAACCGTTTGACCTTATGGATTCAATCGTACTCCGTTTTGACAGACGAGGCCGCGTGTCCAGAGCGGTGACGCGAGCCGTCAGTCATCTATTTACAACCCAGTGAACGGACGTCCGTCAAAAGCTGAGCCTGGCCAAAGGAAACACAACTCTTACAGAGCGCCTCACAAAGTGTATCTGTGCACGATGGGCCGTTAATCCGCTGATCATAGACTATACTCCGAGCTCTCAGAAGAGCGGATCTAAAACCAAGAGCAAGTGTTCTTCCTGTTAGCAGCTGGACTCTTCATCCTCACATGTGGGGCGGTCTTCCTCAGCCCAATTCCACTTTACTTATGGAGTGATGACGAGCAGAGCTGGCTGTCCTTCAGAACATCCATCACACGTGTCGTGGGACATTTTTCACTTTTCCACAAGTTATTTTACTCCTTTTTTTAAGCCACATTTCACCAAGTGATCCACCAGGAACTCCCTCTCTTATTTTGAAATACGTCAATAAGATCTAATTCAACAAGGATTCATCGTGGAGCGTATTTTTTTTAAAGTTGTCTCAACAAAATAATAATAATAATAATTGATTTGACTGGCAGTTCTGCTCCTGGAGCCTCCTCACATCCAAAGGACAAAAGAGATTATACATCTGCAATCCATCCTTCGCGAGCCGTCGGACGCGTTTCATTCCTTTTGGAGATGTGAAACGTGGTCGGAGGCGACTTGAGAGTGGGACGAGTTTGTGGTTGAGGCCTCTCTCTCTCTCTCTCTCTCTCTCTCTCTGGTTTCTGTTTTCACACAAGTCTCCCGCCCGTTTTAGCCCGCGTGGGCTGAGCCGAGGCTCGTTGTCTAGGAAATGAGAAGTATTTATAACGTTTCTCGCCCTACTCTGCCGCTCTCCTTTTTCATTTCTACTTCGTAGAGGCGACGTGGAGCGCCGGCGTGTTTTTCGGGGGTCGCTCTTTCGGGGGCCTCGTCCCACCGGTTCCCTTTCTAAAAACAAGAAGCACCCGTCCAGGAACAAGAGCTGCGAAGCACCGACTCCCGGCGGGGCTGTTGGTGTTAAGACTAATCCATCACGCGCTAAACCTCCACATCCCTGCGACACTTTAACATGATCCGACCTCCTGCCCGGAGGAGGCGTCGGCCCTTAAAGCGTCGCCGCCACGACGGATGTTCCCCCGGATTTATGTCCAACGGGTTTATTCGATAGAATAAGTCACGGCGACACATCTGTTGGCCCTCGGGGCTCCTCGGGGCTAACAAGGACTAAAGGCCTCATCATTTTTCTTTTCTTTCCTTTTCCTCCATCTTCTTTCTCCTCCATCCTCTTTTGCTTTGTCTTATTTTTGTTGTCCTCCTCCTTTTCCTTTCAGCTGTAAATGGCAGTTTAAAGGTCCTGATGGTGTTAAATGGGTCCGACTGCACATCTTCTTTTTTTTTAAATCAGATTGACGTTTTTATCCTTGCTAAAGAAGTTTTACTGTTTAAATTGAGACGTATTTAATCAAAGTAATTGATCGAAAGGAATATGCTTTCCTACCATTTTGAGTTCTGGCCTTTTTTGGAGATGAGTAAGCTTAGTTTTGTGATGACGAGAGTTTCTTCAGTTATTGCTCTATTGATGAGATGTTATACAGTTGTGTAGAAGAATTTCTACAAGTCTGATTTTTCTCTGATAGAGTGATTGGAACTGCACCAATTCTGTCAAGAGGATTCAACGAGAAGCTTCCCAGAAGATTGTAAATGGACCAAAAGTGCCACTTCTTTGTCACAAAAAACATTCATGAAGTTTGGTTATTTTATGACTTTATTATGGGTCAACAGATCAAATCTGCTGGGTCAAAAACATACAGTGCATCCGGAAAGTATTCACAGCGCTTCCACATTTTGTTATGTTACAGCCTTATTCCAAGATGGATTAAATTCATTACTTTCCTCAACATTCTACACACAACAACCTGCAAATTTTGCAAAAAAAAATTTGCAAATTTTTTCAAATCTGTTAAAAATAAAGAAGGAAAACATAACATGTACATAAGTATTCACAGCCTTTGCCATGACACTCAAGATGTAGCTCAGGTGCATCCCGTTTCGGATGCACTGTACATACAGCAGCGCTAGGTTTTGGTTACATGTCCGTTGGCCATTTTTACTTCAATTAGGGGCTTTCGGTCCGTCCACAAGCTTCTGGCAAGCTTCTCGTTGAATCCTCCCGACAGAATTGGTGCAGTTCCAATCACTCTATCAGATAAAAATCTGACTTGTAGAAATAACGGGAAACTCAAGAGAGCCTCGACATTATGTTCTTTACAAGTGTATGTAAACTTTTGACCACAACTGTACTTACTCATAATAGTTATTCTTAATGGGCAGCTTCATTTGGCATCACATGAGGCTAAATCCTGATAAGACTCAGGTAGACTTCAGATAGTTTATGTTCATCTGATGTGTCACCAATATCAATATGTATAATGGTCAGGGAATGAAAATGACACTTTGGCACCAAAGAGCTGGTTTAGGACCCTCCATTTGTCAAACCCAACGCCGTCTCCGTGGCGTTTCAGCTCTCCGTTGAGCTCCCACCTTCGCTCTGGTGAGACAGCGGCAGGACATCCGGTGACACGGAGTCGCGTGGGCGGACGCGTGGACGTCGGTTGTCCTCGCCGCGGAGCACGGATCCGCCCGGCGGAGCGGGCCGGGCCTCCCCCGGCAGACGCTGCCTGACGTGGACGAGGTTTGACTGGCGCGCCGTAACCACGTCTGAAGGAGGACAACAGCGGGGAGCGACGCGACCGTCTCGTCCTCCCACCGGGCCTCATTTACTCGCCGGTGCTGAAAGCCGAAACCTCCTTCTGTCCCCTGTGGTTTACGTACCTGACGGCTCCCGTGAATCAGAGGCAGGGGGCCGGAAAACTGGGGTTTTTTTTCGGGATGGTGATTGGAATCCTCACAGACACAATATTATACTTCTTGGTTTTCAGTGGAATGGAGAACAGGAATAAAATATGCCGATATTTCACGTTACGATTCTTGAGGCCAGTTTAGCGACGGCATGCTGACGCGTCGAGTTCCTTCAAAACGTTCCAAAAAAAGGGTAAAAAAACGTTAAAAATAAAAAATGTGCTTAAAGGCCTTTAGTTGTGTGTCAAAAGTCCCTGTTGGCTTTGTATCATATTCAGTCACCTGGTTGTGATAGTAAACACAATATTAAACTCATCAATATTAAAAAAACAATTTTTAAATTTTTAAAAACTGAACAAAATTGTTGGCAACTTCACCATCATAGCGTTAAACATAAAAATATAATATTAACATTTTTTTGCTGCGCAACATCGTTTTTGTGTGCATGTATTTTTTTTCATCTGGTATTTAAGAGAAAGATCAAGCTACACGAGTACACAAGTATTACACAAATTATCGAGTTAAATGAACCTACTAGATGATCCTTGTGCTGCAGAGAGGTGACTTGAAACTAGAGACTGAGACCATAAACTCATGTTTACAATGTTTACTGAGGCGATAAGTCAAGAGAGAAGTAGATTCATTTTCTCATAGACTTCTATGTAGGCAAAGGAGTCGCCTCCTGGTGGACATTAGAGAGAATGCAGCTTTAAGACTTCACTGCTGCATGCTTGCTCACACAATGAAAAACCCTTTGAGGCCTAGAATAGAGCCCTGCGGGACCCCCTCGCCCCCCCGCAGCTTACACAGGGTACGAGGAGGGCGTTCGGTACAGTGAGTACAGGGAGACGGACGCGTATACATTCGTTTCTGAGACTGCTGCTGGGGTGAAATGATCTGGAGGATCTGAAACGGACGGAAATAGTCGAGGTCCAGACGCTGAGTGAGCGGGTTGATAGATGGGCTCCATCTCTGTAGTGGAAGAGCTGTTGTGTAAAGCTGATTCACTCGGCCCACAGCTCAGCTGCATGTGGGAGGGAGCGTAAAGGGGGCGTCTTCTTACCAAGTCTCAAGCCTCAGATTTCCTACAAATATGTTACACGGCCTTCTCCCTCTGCCTCTCTTTACATGCGAAAATGGAGTTCATTATATAACTGGAAAAATACTTTCCAAAACCAGAAATACATTAAATGGAGGAAAATAAACTTTTCGGCACATAAAATAAATATGTCCTCTGACTGTACAAGCAGGCTAAATCATTCACAAGAATCAATACCATATTACACTGTCGGTCCAACCTCGTGGCTTAATTCATTCTAAACACTGAACCAGCCTCCGGTTTTTCAGCCGTGTCGTTGAGAGAATCAACCAAAATAAAGCAATCCTTTATTATGTCAAAATGAGATCAGCAGTTTGGAACCATGCGCACTGGAGATAATTAATTCTGTCTGGAAGTTGTGCTATTGCTATTGATTTTTATATCCAAAGTAAAGATCTGGGCATTTCTTAAACACTTTTTTATGAATATGAGATTGCACCAGAGGATTGAAATGTAGGCATTTTCTGCGATGCCAAGTTTTTGTGTATTTCCTGCGACCTGCTTATTTATTTAAGAGAACATTAGTCAGCAAAACAGCCGAGCGAGCTGGTAAAGAGCTCCATTAACGGACTCGAAAAGCTTTTGTGGCTGATGGATGCAGTAGTGGAGCAAGCTGCGAATGCCAATAAATTATTCAAATAGACTCATGTCGTTGCATGTAAGGCTGTTAATATGTGATGAAATCTATCCAGCTCGCTATCCATCCATCCACCATCTATTCATCCATATATCTATTCTTTCACCCACCCGTCATCTAGTTTTCCGTACATCTATCTATCCATCCCTCCAACATATATTCTTCTCTCTATCCATCCATCCATCAGCTATTTCTCCATATATCCATCCTGCATCCATCCAGTTATCTCTATCCACCCGTTAACATTAACCATCATCCATCCATCCTCCAACAATCTGTCCATTCTCCATCCATCGACTCATCATCTTTTCATCTGTCCTTCATCCATCATCTACCCACCCACCCTGGATCCATTCTCCATCCGTCCATCATCAATCTTCCATCCATCCATCGCTATCCTTACCTCCCTATCTAGAAATACAGTGTTGGTGTTGTCGGGTGAACGTGGTCAGTTGCTGGACTGGAAGCGAGGGGTAGATGGCGGTTCCGCAGTATTGGGAATCCATGTGAAGGCCAGTGCCAGTCTCGTGCACAGAACAGCTGAGAGAGGTGGACCTTGAAGAATGTTCACCCGGGGGCAGACCAAAGAGAATCCGAGCTGTTTGACGATTCTATAAATATCCCCATTGTTCCTTAAAAACAATCCTTCCTGAGCTCCGGGCTGTAGACACTGAAGATAAATTAGAAGAAAGAGTTTGGACATTTCTGTAAATCTGGCCTGAAGAACCCGCCTGGAACAAAAAGCACTTTATTCGTACCGTATCATGTCGTATAGTCGCACATCTCCGACCCCTATTTATTGTTGAGTACATAAAAAAACCTCACACGCTGCAGTTTTTCTCCCCTCAGGACTATACCTTGACGATGTACTTCCAGCAGTACTGGAGGGACAAGAGACTGGCCTACGCGGGGATCCCGCTCAACCTCACGCTGGACAACCGAGTGGCAGACCAGCTGTGGGTCCCGGACACGTACTTCCTCAACGACAAGAGGTCCTTCGTTCACGGCGTCACCGTTAAGAACCGCATGATCCGACTTCACCCGGACGGCACCGTCCTCCACGGCCTCAGGTGAGCCCTGTTGCTTCTCCGATGGTCAACGCCCGTTACCCGGTTGCAAAAAGAACACACTTCGTGTCATTATCAACACCCCCGACGATCGGCTAGCGATCCATTGCTAACGGTTATTAGCCGCATTCGCTGGCGGCTTTTAGGCCTCTCGTCTGTCCGTCGCCGGGAGGCCTCAAGTGGCCAAGTGTCTCATCTGTTTGGTCGACGTCCTCCGAGCTGCAGATCACGTCTCCCTCAGGTTTATCAGGGTAAACCTCTGAAGTGCCATTTGCAGTAACTGACAGAGAGTCTGATCCTCAAACACAGAATAATGAATGTTTCCGCACCGCCGGGATGTTCGTGTCTTTCCGTGAGTCTTTGTTCCGTTTAATGTGTTGCTACAGGGCCCCGGGAAGGAGCTCATGGCTGAGACTTCACTTTGTATCTTCCTCTTCGATAACGTGTCTTCATTACCTTTTTAAGAGACGCTCTGAGTAAAGAACCTCTCGTGTGTTCAGAATCACGACGACAGCAGCCTGCATGATGGATCTGAGGCGATACCCGCTGGACGAGCAGAACTGCACTCTGGAAATTGAGAGTTGTAAGTTTCAGCCCCACATCTTGTTCTCGGGGAAGAAATACAGCTTTGCTCGCTCCCCTCCTTTTGAAAATATGAACAGCGCCATGATTCCCGTAAAAGAAAAAAAGCTTCTCACACAAGAAGCACCCGGAGACGGAAAACTGCACCGACGGCTGAACTGCTCTTCGATTTATTAAGCGGTCGTATCTCAGCCAGATTGCTCGCGTCTGCGTCTCCGGCGAGAGCTGCTGAGTCGCTGCAGTCGTTTCTGTAGTGAAGCGGCGAGGGATGTGAGACGAAACTATATCAGGAAATGATTAAATTAACTAATCCATCATTATTATCCTCGTTATTTGATGCTGCTTGATTGTCAACAGAAATAAATACACCACGGATTAAATGTGTAATTTATTTATTATTTTATAAAAAAATATATATATGCATCTCAACATACCCATATTCCTTTATTATTTTTAGTTTTTTGGTTATTTACTTAACTTATTCAGACACAGTGCTTAAGCGAAATAAGTCGATTTCGTTAAAACACTTTAAATGTAAACTTTTAGAACCACAGATTCCTCCACTCGTAATAATCCCGCCTCCCTCCTTGTTCCCCGTGTCCACGTTTGCAGACGGTTACACGACGGATGACATCGAGTTCTACTGGAAGGGAGGCGACACCGCCGTGACCGGGGTGACGCGCATCGAGCTCCCTCAGTTCTCCATCGTGGACTACAAGCTGGTCTCCAGGAACGTGGTCTTCTCCACAGGCGAGTTTCGCCTGAAGCTCACGCCTTGAAGCTTTTCTGGTCCCATTGTCGGCAGAAAGTGTTGTTGCTACAAAGAGCCTTTAAAGGTTGAAGTGAGGCCGTGGATCAGTGTTCACATTAGTCAGATCAAACTCTCTCCCCCCAGCAGCAGAACCCTGATCCAAAGAGCGAGGGCCGAACTCACACCATGAATTACTCTCTCATTACACCAAAAAATGATTATTCCCACAGACGATGTAGCAGAGGCTGAACATTTCTGAGAGGACGATACAGGTGTTTGATCTGATCTTTTAACGTCTTCTATGTAGCGCCAGGAGCTACACCTTTTGGCGGATGGCATCTTGTGGTTTTTACCAGAAGAGCACATTTGGATGATGTTAGCAAAGGTTAGCTCGGTTAGCAAGATGCATCTGTAATTTCCCGCCTACTTTGATGTTAATTTGAAATGCAAAACATGCTTTAAACCAACAGTTTTATCCTTTCTGTCAGACAGAACTTTCTGAACGAGAACTCTAGCTGTTATTTATTATCTCTTCAACGTCACCAAACTCCATTCAGAAAAAACGTCATTTCACCACTCAGAATACGGCAGCTGTTGGTCTGCTGCTGCATCCGTCTGTTGGTTGGTTTCTGTTATTGTGAGACTTTCGTGTTTTAAAAGTTTGGTTCAGTTCAGCGAAGTCTGTTTCCTCACTAATAATCTCAAGTTCCATAAGATGATTTGCTTGCTTCCTGTTTCTATGGCGATGGAAAAAAAAAACATGGTCCCATCGCCATAGAAACCAAAAGAAAGTGCCAGACGTCTGCTTGTTCGTCTTGTGTAACAGTCTTCCTCCTCTTCGTCTCCTCCTGCAGGAGCCTACCCTCGACTCTCCCTGAGCTTCAGGCTGAAGCGGAACATCGGATACTTCATCCTGCAGACGTACATGCCCTCCATCCTCATCACCATCCTTTCCTGGGTGTCGTTCTGGATAAATTATGACGCCTCGGCTGCCAGAGTCGCATTAGGTACGGGCGCGCGGCGGCGCGCGGCGGGTCGACCCCGGGCCGGCTTCACCTTGAGTCCTGACGTCCGTTTTGACCGATGGACGAGCCGTTCATTCCCGCGAAAGTTCCACGTGAGGCAAAGACTTCAGTGTGATGAAATCACCCGAATCCTCGGCATCCAAAGGGCGACGCAGAGCTTCTGTCCCCGCGTCCTCTTACCCTCTTAAAGGCCTTCAAGTCGTGACTAGCAGCTACGAACTGCTAACTGCTAAGAGCTTAAGCTCTTAACATAAGCTCAGAGTGAAGGTTTTATCAGGCTGATATCTGGTGTAAGACTTTCTTCTGACCCCTTGGACTGAATCAATGACAGAAACACACTCAAAATACGTAACTTAAAAGGTCAAACAACTAAAACTTAAAAAACTAAAACGCAACTTGAAGTTGAACTTGAAATCAATACTTAAAAATTTCTTAATAACCTAAATGCATTGACTTGCCTCAATAAACAAACTGTTCATCTTTATAAGGACCGAAATGGACTCGTGTTGCTGCACAAAATTTACCAGAAAATGAGCAGTAACATTTCAGAGGAAATAATCCAAACTGTTGCGTGAGCGTTTGGGGGAGGAGTTAAGCGAACCGCTAGTGATGACACCCTTTCGTAACGCGTCCCTGCGCCTTTAACGGCCGCCAGCCCAGCAAACTGCGCTGAAACCATACGTTTCTTCTGGTGGAGGACCTCTCCGGGTGAGGCTCCTCTTTGTTCCGCAGAGATCGATGCTGTAAAGCCACAGAGGCCTCGCCTCCCCCACGCTCCCCCCCCCCCCCCCCAGACCCACGCTCGCGGCAAACGCCGCCACGCTCGTGGTGTAATTATGTAAGCCTGAGTCGACAGGAATAGACGCGGCCTCCGCAAACACAACACGGACCCGTTTACTGTTGATGGTGCACATTACGGAGGAGAATTACTACGCCGCGGTTTGTTGTGTATCTGCTGAGTGCGTTCGCTCCGAGAGCCGAGCGGTTTTCTGCTTATCCGACAACCAGCCGGGGTCAAACTTTAAGAAGAGACGCTCGGGAACTTTCATCCCAACTTCTCGAGTGTTCTTCATATCAACCCCAGTATTGCCACACTAATGGATTTTTGATTAAGAGGAGGTCCGTCACATCTTAAGTCACTGATGTGGATCGTCAATACAAAGAATCGATCAGGCTCCTTGATAATGATGTTGGGCTTTGGAGAAAAATGCTTCTTTGGTTTCAGAAGGCTGCTCCGTCTCTCACTTCAAGATATGCAAAGGACAAACAGATAAGATGAAGAATCTTTCCTTTGTAGTTCGATCGTGTCCTGTAATCGACGCACAAAGCATCATTTAGCATTTCAGCTCAAATTGAGGGCCGCAAAAGGGAAACTATATATAAGTGCCGTAAAAGTGAAGAATCTTCGGATGTTCTTCGGAATATATGTTAAAATATGTTGTTTCTGAAAGGTGCTTCTGCGCTCTAAGAGTTACGAGACAAGGCCTAACGTTTATTGGTGTCGGACACCCTGCACCAACCCCCCACTTCATCAACTTCTGCAGTGTTTTTAGTAGTAATAACTATTAGTAATACTAAACACGAGAACGTTGTCTTCGGACAAACATCAGTTGTTTGACCACCGTACATTTTGGACTTGGGTTCAGTCGTGTTTATCTTTAATTTGCAACACTGTGACTCATCTTTAATCTTTTGCTCCTGCAGGGATCACCACTGTCCTCACCATGACGACCATCAACACCCATCTGAGGGAGACTCTGCCCAAGATCCCCTACGTGAAAGCCATAGACATGTACCTCATGGGCTGCTTTGTCTTCGTCTTCCTCGCCCTGCTGGAGTACGCCTTCGTCAACTACACCTTCTTTGGAAGAGGTCCTCAGATGCAGAAGAAACAGGCTGAGAAGGCCCAGAAGGCCAACAATGAGCGGGAGAACTTAGACGGACCCACGGTGAGTCACAGAGTGAGGTTCAGGACCACCAGTTTGAAGCCCATCCCCGCTGGAGATCACGGGTGGGGAAGATGACACTGTGACATGCACCACCTCCTCACCTCTTAACCGACCTCCACTTCTGAACAGTGAAGCCAATGCCTCATGTCTTAAAGCTGCATTCTCTGTAGTGACCAGCAGGGGGCGACTCCTCTGCTCCCATAGACGTCTATGAGGAAATGACTCTACTTCTCTGTAGTGACCAGCAGGGGGCGACTCCTCTGCTCCCATAGACGTCTATGAGGAAATGACTCTACTTCTCTGTAGTGACCAGCAGGGGGCGACTCCTCTGCTCCCATAGACGTCTATGAGGAAATGACTCTACTTCTCTCTTGATTTATTCCCTCAGTAAACGTTGTAAACACAAGTTTATGGTCTCAGTCTCTAGTTTCACGTCTTCTTCATACAGCATGATGTTCATTTAGTGACTAATGGTCCACTTAGCGAGTGAAAACATGCGATAACACAGTCTGCCCCACTTGAACATCTACAGGAGGTCTGTTTGTCATGTGGAGCAATGTATATATGGGTATTGAATGTTCACCTCTGGACTTCTCCGGTCCGACAACTTCCTGTCTGCCTGTTTGATCCCCCGTGGACCCGTCCAGCTGACCCCAGCTCAGTCAAAGGGCTCTCTGTCTGTCTTTCTCCTGGCTAGTCCCTTCTGGGTGGAGGCCATTGCAGAACTTGGTCTGTTAGACTGTCCAATCAGGCAGGAGGGCGTTGTCCCTCTCGGCGGGTGAGTGTCCGACTCCGTCTCCGGCTGTTGTGTCCCATCCGTGAGACGTCCATCAGTCCCTCACACCCCAACCGGCCATATTCATGTCACAATCGCCATCACAGGGAAGCAAATTCATCCGTCGGTTCGCTTCTCGTCTGTGGTGTTTTATTGTCTCTGAACCCTGAATGAATGAATGCGAACAAGCATCAACGTCTAAAAACATCCACGATGTACAAAGTCTGACGAAACACAAACAAAAACGTTCTACAACAAAGACGAAAACACACCTCGTGTGTACCAACGGTTGTGTTGCAGGGGGAGAAGTTCTACAGCGATTACAATTAGTCCTTTTCACAAAGATTCAGATTTCCCCTTTTCTTAATCAGTCACTGTCTCTGAAAGATTCATGCTGCCGGCCCGTTCATATTTTACCACGTGAACTCTTGTCATATGAAATCCAGGATTTATGTCCTACGTCGGGATTCACAAACAGGGGAAATATTTATCTCCCATTTGAAGGTCACGAGCTCCTCAAGCAAACCTCCTCTCGCGTTAATCTCACACGTCTTCTCCGGCGGGTCACACGTCCTGGTTCTGCATCTTTTGAAAGATAACTTTGTAGATGTCTTTTATTTGGAGAGCTTGTTGCCGTTCAAGCCGAGCGCCGCTCAGAGCGCCGATGTGTTTGTAATGTTGTGTAAATTATACAACGTGCGTTCTCATGAGTAATAAAACCACCGTGGGAAGTTTAACGGATCTGATGGAAGGTCATATTTCTCTGTTAAAGGAATCAAAAGTTTGGTCTTCAGATGAATTTAGAATGTTTTTACCATTAAACCATTTACCATTATGTTTTTTTCCCATGTAAAATAATAAAATAGTATGAAAGTGAAGCTCATCAAATGCAATTAGTTGTGACCGGTCAGGATTTGGTTTGAACATTAATATCGACGCTAAAACAAAGATATTGGAACAAAGAAATGAATACGAGCAGGTTTTTCACATCTGAAAATGTCCCACAGAAGATGAATGTTCAGCGTGTCACTTCCTGCGGTGTCTCGTGGCCACGCCGTCGCGTCGCTGTGTCCACATCGCGCTGGGAATGATTTACGAGCGGTGACTTCAGCATCGGAGCGCATGCAGCCCGACCTTGAGCTGATTTGTGAGGCGTGATTTGACTTTGGGACGGGGGGGGGGGACCGGGTCGTGGAGGCCGAGCCTCAGCCCCCCCCCCCTTCTTCTTCTCTCTTTTTAACATGTTTTTCTTGCTTTTTTTCCGTCTAGGTCGACACCCGGGGAAACATTCTGCTGGCGACCTTGGAGATCCACAACGAGGTGGGCGGCAACGATGTGGAGGCCCACAACTGCTCCTCTTCCTCCTCCTCCTCCTCCTCCTCCTCCTGCGTGGTGTTGGACAACTCGGGCGTCCAATACAGGAAGCCGAGCGGCATGAGCGAGCCGGGGCGCCTCGGCCCGGCGAGGGACGCCCGGCTGAAGAAGATGCGCCTGCGCAGACGATCCTCGCAGCTCAGAATCAAAATCCCGGACCTCACCGACGTCAACACCATCGACAGATGGTCCCGGATAATATTCCCCTTCAGCTTCTCCCTCTTCAACACCATCTACTGGCTCTACTACGTCAACTGACGCACGCGTCGGTGGGGCGGTGTTACGTCACGTGACCTTTTTAAAAGAAAATCATAGCAAGCCTCTATGCGGAACATTTGTCTCGCAAGACTTTGATGAGATGTGAAAGACTCCGTCGTGGCTGCGCTGCGTTCAGGTACAAACGGCCGTTGCCAAGGCGAGTCGTTGCCAACGTGGGCTCGGACTCTTAGCTCATGATCCGATAGGAAATCCAGACCAAGAACGGATCTCCGGCCGTGGTGGTCACGTGACAATGTTAAGAAGAAAATGGCGGCCGTGGTTATTGGTGGGAAAACACGTCAAGATTTTGCCAACGCGGCGCACTTGAGATCATGTGACACGTCGCTCATGTTATGGATCCCACTGCTCATCGGTTAAGGGATGGTCAATGACCTCGAGTGATGAAGGGTCCTAATTCCAATCCAAGCGGGTCGAACCGCGGCCGTTGGGATTCAAAACCCGGCGTTAATCCAGCGAAGTAAGTTCATGCAGTTGGTAAGTCTGTGTTCTTCAAAGTAGTGCACATGAAAATGGCTGCACTTAGCATCCTGCTAACGCCTGTTCTACTCTAATCAACCTTATTGGGGAACACAATTGTTATTGTCTTATTGGTTGATTCTTCCACTACCTGGAGTTCTGCTTCGGTCCGTTTGCTTTGAAGCCGACGTTGGAGCTGCTGTGACGTTTCTGTCGGTTCTGCCGATATTCAGAGGAATATCTGGACACTTTGTGGGAAAATTAGAGAAGATCTCCACTAACCAAGTTAGCTTAGTTTAGCGTTAGAAACTGCTAGCATCTCTTTTATCAACCCTGAAACTCTTTATGTGAATTAACTGTTTAAATGTCAAGGTTTTATTTCATACTTGAAAGGAAACTACTTTAAATTTTAACATCTTGGAACCAATTCTCTGTGTGAACACATCTGTTTGCCTCCGCTTCCAGTCTAAGCTAAGCTAAGCTAACTGGCTACTGGTTGTAGCTTAATGTTTAGCTCACAGTAAAGGACAGTGTTCTGTAAATATTTTACCCATAAATACTTCTACTAATTTTTCTGTCGTAAACCAACAACAATGTTTGAGTCACGTGACCGCTGTTTTTTTTGTTATTTTATTGTAAAACTGTTTTTGGGTCAATGTGTTTTAAAGATTTCTGTGAGGATATTTTGTTGACTTTGTGAAATTCAATACATTGTACGTACATCACAAAGCGACTTATTTTTAATAGATTTCATCTGCAAACTGTCCCGTTTTCTCGACTTTCTGTCTTTTCTCAGTGATCCCTGAAACAACGTTATCGTTCCCTCTGTGTGTTGAGAATATAAAACGATATCACAGCCCGGAATTATTTCCATTCCTTCCTCAATCCTATAAGTGAAGGAGAAAATCGCAGGGAGGAGTGGGGGGGGTGGGGTGGGGGGGGGCGTATCTCCACGGCAACCGCTGTGGGCGTTCACGGCTCTCAGCGCTCCATCTGCCCCGTTTAAGCGACTGACAGCGTAGGAGTGACACCACCTGTCACAAGTCGCCTGACGGAGGCCGACACACACACACACACACACACACACTCTGACGGAGGGTTTCACTGCTCTACAGTTTCATGCATGTTTCTATAAAATGTTTAGTAACTAGTTTAAATAGTGAATTAACTCTCAATGTTTGCAATATATTATAATGTAGATGATTGTTGATACAATATGTAATGTTTGCAACCCGGGATGACATGAAGCCAAAAGCTCATATCGAGGCCTACTTACTATTCAGTGTTCACCAGTGGATCGACTTAATTAGGAACGAGTCCTCATGCAACAGTTCATGGTGATGTCGCTTTGCAGACGGCCCCTGCGTCCTCGTCTCACTGCACATTAAGATTAAATTAAGTTTTGAATCTGAAAACATAAAATCTGCAACCAAAAATATATATATATATGTAGGTGAAGATTGAGAAATATTTATTTTACTCAAAGAAATTATAGAACTGAGTAAAAACTGTATTCCACCCAAAAATACTTTTTGTCCACTTATTTTTATTTTGAATCCATTGTATTTTTCAATGTTCAAGACCAAAACTTAAACTTTCAGGTTCCCTTTTGTTTTTCAATTAATAATGGCTCCATGTGACGGCTGCTTCAACGGAGGAGTTTGAGTTATTTGCATGATTCTTACGTTTTTTAGGGTAATAAATGCTAAATAAAGGGGTTTGATATCGCGGATGAAATGAAGAAATGGTTGGCAAATACTTCTCCTGAGTATCGGCATGATAAAATAAAACATGGCCAGTAGGACGGGGTCGATTCTTTCAAATCTGGCTCAAGAGAACTTTTTTAAAGTTGCGTTCAGAAGCGAAGGTTTGTGCACATGAAATAAAAGAAGTTTGACCTCGGATTAAATAACCAAGATCTTCCACTGACCTTAGTCCACGGGTTCCTTTAGCTCCGCCTCCCAGCCTTCAGTCCCGCCTGGTTCTCGTTCACAAGGAGGGACAAAGGAAAACTTTTACAACGTTATGGACCCGAGGATGTAAATTAGAGCTTTGCATGTCTTCAAACCGCAAAATGGATTCACCTCGAAAAAGGAGCAGAAGGCCGGAGTGATGAAGATTGTGAAACACGGGTATTATGGTTCACATTAGTTTTCTGTTGCTGTTTGTTTCTGGTCCACCGGTTCTCCAGGCTCTCCTCGTGAACCGTCATGTTTTGCAATGAAAGCAATAAAGGAAACAGAGCCGAGGCACCGAGGAAGCTAATGAGACCACAATGACACCGTTTGAACACGTTGACATTCACACGCTGATTATTAACCTCAATGAGCGATATTAAAAACTGGAGGAGGAGCAGGAGGGAGTCACGACACAACAATGTGGTGTAAAATGTTAATAACATACTCGAGTGCATTATTTTCTTCCTTCCTTCCTACAAAAAAACGCGAGTATAGTTCTACAGAATAAACTCTTGTCCATCACCACAGGTGATCCGTCTCACGGGACGACGTGATGCCTCATCGGATGACGGATGTCTCATCGACTGAAAACGAATACTTGAAAGAAGTAGTTTGTGAGTGTTGGTCTGTCAGATTTAATTCTCCACAGATGACAACAAAGATTTTTTTGATGCAACTGCGGAGTTTCGAGCATCATATATTTATATGTATGATATATATATATATATATATATATATATATCAACATGGATAATGACTTGAGGGCTTAAAAACGAGTGAACGACTGATCGAGAGTTCACGTTACATTTCTCTTTTAGAATCCACTCCATTTAAGGGTCAGTGGTCCTGAGCACAAAAAAGAGACATTCGTGGTTTTAAGTTTGTGCTAAAGGCTTAGCAAGCAGCCTGCTGCACTCCAGTAAAACTCAGCATCAGTTCCAAGGTCAGTAACCAAGGCGACGACCGACTGTGATGTGAGGTTCTGATGAAGGCGACTCAGAGAACAGCAAACGCACCTCACACAAACACACACAGGGAGGCTCAGTTTAACTTCAACTTCTCCTCCACCACTGGTTCCTCCCCTCTTCCTCTCCTCCACCACTGGTTCCTCCCCTCTTCCTCTTCTCCACCACTGGTTCCTCCCGTCTTCCTCTCCTCCACCAATGGTACCTCCCCTCTTCCTCTCCTCCACCACTGATTCCTCTCCTCTTCCTCTCCTCCACCACTGGTTCCTCCCCTCTTCCTCTCCTCCACCACTGATTCCTCCCCTCTTCCTCTCCTCCACCACTGGTTCCTCCCCTCTTCCTCTCCTCCACCACTGGTTCCTCCCCTCTTCCTCTCCTCCACCACTGGTTCCTCCCGTCTTCCTCTCTTCCACCACTGGTTCCTCCCCTCTTCCTCTCCTCCACCACTGGTTCCTCCCGTCTTCCTCTCTTCCACCACTGGTTCCTCCCCTCTTCCTCTCCTCCACCACTGGTTCCTCCCGTCTTCCTCTCTTCCACCACTGGTTCCTCCCCTCTTCCTCTCCTCCAACACTGGTTTCTCCCCTCTTCCTCTCCTCCACCACTGGTTCCTCCCCTCCTCCTCTCCTCCACCACTGATTCCTCCCCTCTTCCTCTCCTCCACCACTGGTTCCTCCCCTCTTCCTCTCCTCCACCACTGGTTCCTCCCGTCTTCCTCTCCTCCACCACTGATTCCTCCCCTCTTCCTCTCCTCCAACACTGGTTTCTCCCCTCTTCCTCTCCTCCACCACTGGTTCCTCCCCTCCTCCTCTCCTCCACCACTGGTTCCTCCCGTCTTCCTCTCCTCCACCACTGATTCCTCCCCTCTTCCTCTCCTCCACCACTGGTTCCTCCCCTCTTCCTCTCCTCCAACACTGGTTTCTCCCCTCTTCCTCTCCTCCACCACTGGTTCCTCCCCTCTTCCTCTCCTCCACCACTGGTTCCTCCCCTCTTCCTCTCCTCCAACACTGGTTTCTCCCCTCTTCCTCTCCTCCACCACTGGTTCCTCCCCTCTTCCTCTCCTCCACCACTGGTTCCTCCCCTCTTCCTCTCCTCCACCACTGATTCCTCCCCTCTTCCTCGCCTCCACCATCGATTAAACATCTCAGGATGGAACCTTTGTGGACTCGTCTTTGCAGAGTCAGCAGTCCTCAGCTGCACAGTGTCTCGGCTCCTCAATGCGTCCGTTTCAATCGCCGCAGTCTTTAACGATAGACAAATTACTGCAATCAGCAGGAAGGCGTTTGTGTCTGTCTGTGTGTGTGTGTGTCTGTGTGTGTGTGTCTGTGTGTGTTTGTGTGTGTGTGTGTGTGTGGCGCCGTGTTTCCAAAAGAACGGAGAGAAAGAAACAAACGGAGCACAATGAGTTCAATAATTCTCTTTTACCTGCAGAGTGAGGCCGTCTTTAAGCTCCTCCCACAATGTGTTGATTTTGATTGAGGACACGCCCCCCTCACTGAACACACCTGCGTCATCTGCTGCCTCCGTCACCAGAGAGCACCTCAGAGCCCGCAGTCCGCTCCAGTCGACCCTGTACAACACTCACCTTTGACCCCCGCGTGTAACGAAGCCGCCTGAAATATCTCCAAATGACATCAGCGCCATGATGCTCCACCACCTTGGCGGCCTCATCGCAGTTGGCCAGACGCCCAGAAGCCCTTTAAATTAATGAGACAACTCTGCATAAGCTGTGTTCACCTGATACGGACGCGGCTCTCGGCCTCCCGATTCACTTTGAAGAGAATTTACACGTCAGTTATGTGAAGGAGATTTCCATGTGGAGCCAGAAAGGAGGGAGAGCAGCTCCGTCTCTTTGTTTTTAGATAAAAGGGGAGAAAAGATTGTCATTAATCAGCCCCTCAGTAGGGAGACCATGCAGCAACGATGGCAAAAAACGAGAAACTCTATATTCAAATTAACTTGTGTACTTATATCATCACACTAATTATCATCATGGCATTCGATGAGCAGGTTGCCTGCAGCTAACGTGCTAACAGCGCTACCTGGTTGTGGACATGTGTCGGAAGATTTCCCCCTAATTATAGTCAGGACATCAATATGTTGTGATTCAGTTCGGTCCCATTGGTTTCTATGGGAGGATCATCCCTGGATGCCGTTTGTATTTGCGTGTAATAGTGGCTGAAGGTGAAGGTTCCTCCGTGGTGACACGCGGGGAGCGCTGTAGCTGCTCCAGCAGAGGGGCGACAGATGGGCTGCAGAGCTCCAGTGTGTAGAAGATGTGCTGACTGTGGACAGAAAAACCTCCACACTGTGATTTATTACAGCTTCAGCCGCAAAGTCCTCTTAAACAGTGAATGCAAAATGAAGAAGAAGAAGAAGCAGAAGTGTAGATTTAAGGTGATTTAAGGGGAGATATCTCCCTCTTATTAGAGCAGGAACAGAAGAGCATAACTAAGAAACCTGCCTGAAGAGCGTTTTGCTGCAACTGAAGCTATGAAAGTGTTTGGGAGAGTATAGGTGTGTGTGTGTGTGTGTGTGTGTGTGTGTTGGATCACAGCGCTGTTCATGGGTGTAATGATTGATGTCCTCAGCAGGTAGCAGCCCTGACCAGAGGCATGGATTTTACATTTATTACACCCACATTCAAAATGAAAAGCTTCCATCGTCTCTGTGACATATAGCGAGATTCTGTCGTTTTGTGTTGAATTCGCCGTGAGGACGTGTGACGTGTCGCAGTGACTGAAGGCCCTCCACCACCCTCTAACACCACCCAACAAGCTTTCTGCTGTGGCTTCACCTCAACATTTCCTTTCGGCAATTCGACCTCGGGGGTCAGAAGCCGTTGAATAAATGCGAACAAACAGGCACACAGAGTGATGTGACCCCAGTGACCCCGCGGAGCAATAGCTGAATCATTTGAATGATTTTGGTGCAATAACTCTTCCTCAGGTCTTAGAGATCAATACCTGCCTGGGAACAAACTGCTGTTAAAATGGAATTAAATATTGATTCAAGTTGTTCAACAATGTCATTGGAATCATTGAGAGCTGCTTTACATTAAAGGGACGTTTCCATTCATGAGCGAATTGTCCGGCGGTGGATGGATTTACAGGCAGCTTGCACAGGTAGCATTGCTCCCCAGAGGGTGAATCTTCATCATCTAATGATCCGGACGGCTTCTCCAGCCCCACCGTCACGAAGAGTCTATGAGGCTCCGTGCTCTGGATTTCATGGAAATGTTGTGCACATAAATACAACATTATTTTTGCATCATCATCAGGTTGAAAAAAATGTCTTTATTTCAATGTGCTACTGGGATTTATGAATAAATATCTGCAAAACTAACAAAGTAAATTCACTCACCAGCAAGCAATAGGGGACCATTTTTGGACTGAGGGGTGAAGAATGAACGGTGCCAATAACAGTGAGCCCCACCCTAAATCATCTTTATGGTCTGTTTGACTCTACATGGACCATAATTCACTAAATGAACCTCATGCTGTGTTGAAGAAGACTTGAAACTAGAGACTGAGACCATAACGTCATTTTAACAAAGTTTACTGAGGGAATAAATCAAGAGAGAAGTGGAGTCATTTTCCCATAGACGTCTATGGGACCAGATGAGTCGCCCTCTGCTGGTCAGGAGATGTAGTTGTTGCCAGCGAAATAAATGCAATGACGCGTTAATGGCCAAAGTCATCACACTGAATTTCATAGAGAATATGAAGCAAAGAATCGTCCCACTCTGTCGCTCTCATATTTTCTGTGCGCAATTATAACTGTGGGTTGTTTAAATCTTACAGAAGTGATGAAAGAAGATGAGGCTCGTTTTCGGAAATCGCATTTGGGAACAATCGTTATCTGCTCGACAGGAAGTGTCTTCCATTCTCCGCCTTAATGGTCTCACCTCACCTGGGATGTTTCCACCACTCAGTCATGAATCAAAGGGTCAAATCGTGGCTGTAGATTCCATTGTGTTATAATTAAAAGCGTCTCGCCCTGTGGCTCAACGTGCTCATTGTTTGTGGATGCGATTTTTCCCCGGAGCCCCTCCGGCTGCACATTTCTGCACGCTTGGCAGAAATGTCTCCATTTTGCCGGCAAATTCATCAAATCAATTATTGAGTTAATTACTTTGATTTATTTGGGCCTCTGCACGGTGAACTTCTGACTGCATTACACATCCATAAGAGGCAGTCAGCTGAATCCTTTGATGAGCGGGTGGTGCACACGCAGCAGAGAGTGACTGCTGCTACGGATCAACAGTAATAACAAAACAGGAGCCGGGTGAATTATTAATCGGTGCAGCTTTCTGTGGAAAACAAAGACTCCACCACCCCGCCAGAAGCTAAAGTTGACCATGTTCTACGTCTGGACTTGGTGAGTCAGCGGGACAGTGTTTGCTTACTTGCACTGGATGAAAAGTACGGCTGAGTTTTGCTCACGAAACAAACGTAAATAACCAGAGGATTGTGTTGTAACAACCTGACATGAGGAGCAAGGTTTGTGTTCTAACGTCTTATTCACCGAGTGGATCGCTTGTTTGCGATACGGCAGAAACAAACACAACCCACACGCAATATGCTGAGTGAGTCACACGGAGCATCTCACCGGCTGTCCCTGCGAGTGATCGGATCGACCTTCTGTCCATCAAACCTCCGCCGAAAGGAGTCGGGGGAGAAGAAAGAAAACACGTTTAGACTTTAGCAACTTTATTATTGCGGGTCCCCCCCCCTCCCCCCCCTCCATTAGCCAGCAAAGTCCTTTTTTAATTGCCCTTCCTTGTTTGTGTCACATCAGACCGAAGTCTCAAGAGGTGCAGAATCTAAAATTAGGATGCTCGTTCGCAGCCGAGGGGGATACTCATTTTAAACTCGTCGCCATCAAAAAGGCGACGCGTCTCTTTAATTAAGCACAGCGGGATCCACTTTGTGAACTCTCCAGAGAAAGGTTCCTTCAATGAGCTTTCTCATTAAACATCAATTAGGCCCCGCGTGCTTTGCACGCGGCCCTTCGCTTGAAGCTGCTGCTCTTTGCATCCGCTAATAAAAGAACGCCGCTGCAGCCGCCACGTCCGCGAAACGCTATTAAAGTCAATGTCACGCCGTTAATCCGACTGTTTGTGATGATCTCACCGCTTCAAGATCCCAACCGGTATCTCCTGTTCCCCAGAGGACGGGGTTGGACGGTGTGGGTGGAACCAGAGGTGCAGATGTTCCAGTTGTCAGCTGACAAGAAAATAAGCTTCAGCTTATCAGACGTGAATGCGTTGCTGCTACGTTGTTACGTCGCGTATAACCTCTCGCTGCTGGCGTTACGTTGTTACGGCCATTGCGTTGTTGTGTTATGCGTTGTTGTTCACCTACCATTGATTTATTGCCCCAGTAAACTTTGTGAACATGAGTCCATCAATCGCTTCAGTGCAGCACCATGTTTATTTGGTAAACGACGGCCCGCTCGCAGTGAAACAGACCACAGCGTGGGGAAGCTTTAGGGCGGGGGCTACCGTGTGATTGACAGGTCTCTGCCAAACATGGTCACTTCACGTGAGCCAAAAAACAACATGGCGACGAACCAACGCGTGACGGCGTACACCAGGTACACGCCAACTGCTCCATCGAACGCGCGAGGTCTCCAATCGTCCGTCCGCTGGTTCTGCAGGTTCTCCAAGCGAGGCCGCCTGCAAGTGACGGATCCCCCACGTCGTCGGCGCCGATCGATCAGCGGCTTCGACGCAATCAGCAGGTTTACTCCTGAAGTCGGGCGTGACGGAGGTAATATCCATCTGGAGTGGATTCGTTACCAGAAGGGGCTGAATGAGAATGTCGCGCGCCTCGCTGCTCCGGCTCCTCCTGACGAGTTCAGCCGACATGGGTTTCAGCCGCACGTGGGACACGTGTGGGACACGGTGGGACACGGTGGCGGGACAAAGAGGGACGTGTGTTCGAGTGAGTGGGAAGGATTTAGTAACTGCAACTCTTCAACCCGACAGGCGACCATTCATGGCCTCCCTGCTGTTTCTCCACACCTACAGATCCCTCCAGACAACCGGGGGCCCCGTCTCCAGGCAACAGGACGATGGTGTCCTCGGCAACAGACGTTGTCTGGTTCCACGGCCGTTTCGTGTCCCGACCATCTCGCCTGAGCTCAAGGGCAAACGATCCCTGGTGATCGGCAGGTGTGATTGGACACCAATGAGAGATGATGCACCAGGTTGCATTCGCACACCTACGGAATGATCATTTCTCTGCACCCACACACACACACACACACACACACACACACATGCTGTTGGTAGACGTTGCACTGGGGGGAGTGACGCCCCAGTGTGTACTGGTTGCAGTCTCATGCCCCCTTCAGGATGTTTGCTGTCTGTGAGACACGAGGAGCTGCAGCCTGTTGACCTCAGTGAGCTTCACGCACCACACTTCTTCTTCTTTGGAGTCTCAAAGGGAGTTTGGGGCTTTTATTTTCTTCATTTATACTGAATTTGCACAAATACTTATGATTTAGCATAATGTTTTATAATTTGCGCCGTACTTAAGGGCTGAATCCTTAATGTCTCTTAATGTCAAATTCCAGGGAAAGTATTTCTACATTCTTGTTACTTCATGATTATTGTTTCACAAACGTTAATACAACGCAATAAAAAAGTTACTACAACTTTCATTTCATGTTGATTCTGGCTGATGGTTGATCCCCTGGACTAAAGTGGTCTGCCCACGGTGGACTGGTCTCTGCTGGAGGATCTGGATCTGCCCACGGTGGACTGGTCTCTGCTGGAGGATCTGGATCTGCCCACGGTGGACTGGTCTCTGATGGAGGATCTGGGTCTGCCCACGGTGGACTGGTCTCTGATGGAGGATCTGGGTCTGTCCACAGTGGACTGGTCTCTGCTGGAGGATCTGGATCTGCCCACGGTGGACTGGTCTCTGATGGAGGATCTGGGTCTGCCCACGGTGGACTGGTCTCTGATGGAGGATCTGGGTCTGTCCACGGTGGACTGGTCTCTGATGGAGGATCTGGGTCTGTCCACGGTGGACTGGTCTCTGATGGAGGATCTGGGTCTGCCCACAGTGGACTGGTCTCTGCTGGAGGATCTGGGTCTGTCCACGGTGGACTGGTCTCTGCTGTAGGATCTGGGTCTGTCCACGGTGGACTGGTCTCTGCTGGAGGATCTGGGTGTGTCCACGGTGGACTGGTCTCTGCTGGAGGATCTGGGTGTGTCTACGGTGGACTGGTCTCTGCTGGAGGACCTGGGTCTGTCCACGGTGGACTGGTCTCTTCTGGAGTGTGAGCTGAAGGAGGTTCTGGTGAACCTGCATGATGTCTTCTGGTTTCACCGGAATCCAAATCTTCTCTTTGATGGTCTCGTTGGGCGGATTTGTTTAGAGGATCCGGATTAAACTGAGACTGATTGAAACAGAAAAATGTGGTAATTATTTTAAAGGAGTCTGGCGCTCAGAAACAAACTCACTTCTGCCCACGAGGATCAACAAATCAACACAAAGGGAAAGTTCAATGTTGTTGCGTTAAAAAAGGACAACAAAGACACATAAACGCCTTGTGCGATTAACTAATCATTTCATTTCCAGGCACTAATCAATCAAAATATGGGAACAATTTGGTTGGATTGAGGTCACAAATTACGATTTACACAATGAGCCCAAATTAGTAAACCAACGTATACTCTATTGTGTGCAGGCAAACTAAAGACAATAAAAGGCTTTTCCACCACCTGATTGTAACATTAATATCTGTGATCTGATGTTCGACCCTCAGGAGGAAACAAAAGCATGTAGATGATTTTATTTTCAGAAGAACAGCCTGATTTAGTTTTTGCTTGCTGGGAGCGACGTCTGAGGCCGTATAGTCTCAGTCCGGTCGTTCATCACGGGGAAATTAGATTGTTCTCCAGTGGCGATGCCGCGGTAACAAGCAGCGTGTCCCCGTGGCAACCGTCTGCAGACTGTCCTGGATAGAGCTGTGATTTATCTCCTGGTGGCCGTCAGAGAGTTCAGCCTCATTTAGAGTTTTATTATATTTCATGTGTGAGGGTTTATCTTCCTATTCGGCTCTGGGACGGTTTTAATCAGAGAATCAATCTCTGTTTGAAAGTTCCTCTGTCCAGGCGCTGAACAAAGAGGTTCAACCTTTATTGTTTTACTTCAACGCGGTCGAACAAACTCAACATATTCATATTTGTGTGTTGTTCTGTGCGTCTTTCAAATGTTCTGTAACATCTGTAATGTTTCACCGTTGATAATTCATCATCATATAAGAGTTCAGATCATATTTTGTTGACGTCAACGTGTTGAGTAACTAAAGTCATCACATATGTGTAGTCAACAAATGTTACGCATCGATGACTCAATTAAGTTATAGTTGTCAACTCTTAAATTAATAACCAAGTACTTGACAATTAATTGTATTTTTTTTGTTTTTAAATATTAGTTAGAAAGAAATTTGACACATTTTTAAAGCATATTGGGTTTTAATACCCAATGCCATATATTTTATATTAACAGACATGGTATGTCTGTAAGTTGTGATAAACCTTACACTTTTTATTTTAATTCAGATATATTGGACTTATTAATTTATCGTCTTTTCTTCTATTTTTTTTCTATTTTCGAGTTTATTATTTATTTATTGTTATTGGTGATGTTCATAATATTCTATTTTGATGTCTTTCACAACTGAACCGTGTTTATTTTATTTCATCCTACAGCATCTGTCGTGCAACCTGCCTCGCTGTGGGACTGAAACAGTGAGATAAGTTAGCAGCTCTTCTCTCCGGGCGCTCGTCCGCTTCCTGTGAACTCCAATAATACCGCGTGGCACTCGGAGACACACACAGGTCTTGCGTCGAGGAGGAGCCAGCGAGGGTGGGGGGAGTTTCCAGAGGAGAGAGAGAACCTCCCGTGACGTCACCGGACCGCGCTTCCGCCTGCGCGCATGCGCTGATCTACACGAGCGAACGCCGACGCGCGGCCGGCAGAAGGGGCCCATCCGGATGGTTTGCAGATCGGGCGCGGAGCTGAAGGGGAGGGGAGTTTAAGTTGTGACTCCCGACTTTCTCTCAGCATCCTTCCAGCGGAAAAAAAAAAGAAGAGAAGCCAAACAAGCAAAAGTTTTTCCTCCGAGCGGAGAAGAAGAAGAAGAAGCGACATGGAGGACAAGTTTGAGAAGACCGACGGAAGCTCTCTCCGCACAGCGAGAAGACGATGACTTAGCTAGCGACTTGGCTAGTTGTTGTTTAGAGGGAGAGAGACGGGCGAGGAAGAACTTTTTTTTTTCGGGGGTGGGGTGGTGTGGGGGACCAATGGCGGGGGACACCGAGGACCCCACCGCCGGGACCGACAGCGCTCCGAAAGTCAAGCGGCCGCGGAAGAAGAAGAAACCCAAGGAGACCAAGACCAGGACCGTGCACGCCAACACGCTGCGCGAGCGCACCAAAGGCGGGGAGGACCCCAACCGCCACCACGCCAACAACCGGATCAAGACCACCAAGTACACGCTGCTGTCCTTCCTGCCCAAGAACCTCTTCGAGCAGTTCCACCGCTTCGCCAACGTCTACTTCGTCTTCATCGCCCTGTTGAACTTCGTCCCGGTGGTCAACGCGTTCCAGCCCGAGCTGGCGCTCGCGCCCGTGGTCTTCATTTTGTCCGTGACCGCCATCAAGGACCTGTGGGAGGACTACCGGAGACACCGGTCCGACACCGAGATCAACCACATGGACTGCCTGGTGTACAGCAGGTACAGCCGGGGGGGGGGGGGGGGTCGGTGAGGATGACCGCAGAACCGCGGCGGAACAATAGAATGATGGTGTAGAGGCTTTTATTTTGGTAGTTTATAGCCTTAAACCGTCCGAGCGGGTTAACAAAGTAAAGTGCGATAAAGACGAATAAAACCCCGCAGGAAACTATTTGGAGTTTGAGTAAGAATGACGAGAAGAATAAGAAAGAAAATATACAATAAGTGTATTTAAACAATATAGTAACTTATGGAGAGACTTTTGTTTTGGTGCTTTAGATCCTCGTTTAGGCAAAAAAGAAAAGTTAAGTAAGATGAAGACTAATACAGAACTTAATTAATACCGAAAGGAACCCTTGTTAGAGTTTCAGTAAGGATGACAACAGAAGAATACTAAACTTTTTTCCAACAGATTCATTAAGGAAACGAACAACAGACGATGACCGCAATGACCTCATTTAAGACTCTTTTATTCATAATAGTCATCCTGTTGCTTCACAGTTCACACCCGAGACCTTTTTCAAAACTTCTGTAGATTATTCATCAAAACTCTACAGGTGTAAATATTCTGTGACGGCATCAATATGTTTTAATCTCCATTATCACCCCAGGTATCAGTTTTCGCCCCAAAAAACGTTTCAGAATCTTCCAGCCCTTCATAAGAATTTGTCAAATCTGCGTCACCACATTCATTCATCACATGTTGTGATGACGGACGCGGCCTTCGCTTTGGATCATGTCTGTAGTCTGTAAGTGGGAACGTTTTAAAGCCTCGAGTTTGGTGATTTCTTCTCTGCCATCTTGGATTACGGCTTTCTTTTGTGAACAGGAAGTGACCATTTAGGAACGTTGATTAGGGAAGTATAACTCTGGTAGACACCTGTCAATCACTGTGTAGCCCCGCCCTGAGGGTCACCACGCTTTATGGTCTGTTTGTCTAAATGGACAATAATTTGGTAGATGAGCATCGTGTTCTATTGAAGAAGACTTGAAACTAGAGACTGAGACAACCAGAGACACAAGCTCATGTTTCTAATGTTTACTGAGGGAATAAAGTTTTCTCATAGACTTCTATAGGACCAAAGGAGTCGCCCCCTGGTGGTCACTACAGAGAATGCAGCTTTAACATGCAACGCTTCGGTTTCACTGAAAGTGTGTGTGTGTGTGTGTGTGTGTGTGTTAATGAAAAGCAGCACTGTCGCCCTCGTACAGAGCAGAGTTCATGGCAGTCAAAAGGCTCAGTGTTTGAAGGCTCCGCTCTCGTGGAAGTAGATCCCGACCCGGGTCGTTCTGTTGAGGTTGGACGTATTTTAATTTGTATCTGCTGTGGCCGAATTGTGCAGAGAAACATTCGGCTTTGACAGCTGAAGCGACCGCAGCTTCCCTCCTCTGCTGCCGTTGATTACTTCACCGCGCTTGTGAAGCTGATCTCGTGGTTTACGCACAAACTTTCTTTTTCACACGTGGCGCAGCAGCAGCAGGAGGAGGAAGTAGAATTTATGATTTTTGATAAAAAAAATGCTAATATTTACTTTTAGAAAGTCTCTCTTATCAGGAACGTCTCACCTCACAGGACGTCTCCTGAAGGTAGTTTGCAAAGACGCAGACTAATCTGATGAGTTAAGTTTACTGGAATGTAAATGGTTTGCTCCTAACTTTCTGTTCGGACAACATCCACAGTCGAGTTCTTCTCCACAGAACCAGCGTTTACTACAGTAGACGGAGCAAAGGGAGCTTCTGCTGTGGACGAATGGTAGAGACCTAAAATAAATATGTGACGGTTATATTAAGAATGTTTTCACCTCTTTAACTTCCTGTCAGAAAGGACTGAAACGCCTGCGTCCCTCAGTCAGTTTGTGTTGTGTGACTTTACTGTTCCTAAATTGTCTCAAACCACGGATGGAGGTGTGCTGAGTCTTTGCAGAGAGCACATTGTGCCCAATACACGTCTGATATTCATGTGGTTATTTCAGGTGTCGTCCACAGTGGACTTTACTCCATCTAGTGTACTAACACACTGGCGCTACGGAGAACATCCTCATGCAAACGGGCTTCTGGGCTCTTGAGTATCTGAGCGGATTTATTCCTCCGTCTCTGGGTGGCTGAGAAGCGACGGACTCGAGCGGGCTGCAGGAAACATCTTCATCGGGCCGTCCTCGTTTTCCTGCCGGGCTTCAATGCAAACGTAGTAAAACCAACTGGACCACCGTGTCGTTGTAACAGTGAAGCGTGACCTTTTTAAACAAAGTTTCCCACTGAGAAGAGTCCTTCACGTATACGCCTTGGTATGTTGTGATTAACGTGGAATATGTACTTTAATCATGTGTGAGGTCAAAGATGGAGCCTAGATTCTTTATTCAGTGTTTCGGTCGTTTGCTTTGTTATTTCTGAGTTTTTTTTAACATCTATTTGCGGCTCTAAGCTGCTCCTCTCGCTTCTTGAGGATGTTTGCAGCTCGAGTCGATACATAATTTAACTCATTAGCTTTTAACAATGTTCAGAGATGTGAGTGGGATCCTCTCAGGAGCTTTTTCACACATCAGAAGGTGAGAGAGCAGCAAGCAACTTGGTTTACAGGGAGACTCCACGCGCTCATCCATCGATCCATCGATGAATTGATTGGCTGCGTCGACGTGGGCCGAGAGTAGATAAAGAGATTGATTTGAAACCGTGTCGTTCTTCCTGACTGTCTGTTTGTTTATCGGCATTACGTTTGTGTTTTAACACGTTGAGGGAGAAGTTCAGAGGACGTCATAAGTTGGTGGTCTCAACAATTTTCTTTTCCCGTGCAGATTTGTGGAGGTCGATCTGACATTTCTGTTTATAGAGGCGGCAGTTATTTAAAACAATAACGTCTCTCAGGGCGGATCTTTGCTGCCGCTCACTGTAATAAAAGTCATCCATCTTTTTGTGATTTGTACAAACAAATCATAAGAAAATAAAGAAACACGGAAAGTCACATTTCTTTGATCATTTATTTTATAGAAATTGCCAAATACTGTAATCTTATTTATGCAACATGTTTCTGAGTGTCACAAGTGTTACTAATGATGCGGAAAATGTATGTTATATTTATTAAACTATTCAAATTTGTGCACCCTGAACATTTTTAGAATATTCGGTCTCCGGTGAATCAAGCGCAGCTTCATAGTTGAACCGAGGAGCTCAGAATTGAATGTTCTTAACAGAATGATTGTGGTAAACGGGGCTCTTTAAATGAGACGTGTTGAATACAATATTTCTTCACACGTGATGTGTTCGAGGGCCGTGGGAAAGATGACAATTTCTAGCTAATCCAAACCAATGTGGCTTCGGCCGATGTCGGACGAAAAGGTGCCGTCGAAGACTTAACGGGGCTCTGGCTGCTCCGGCAGGGCGGAGAAGCGCTACGTGGAGAAGTACTGGAAGGAGGTGCGGGTGGGCGACTTCATCCGGCTGCGGTGCAACGAGATCCTCCCCGCCGACGTCCTGCTGCTGAGCTCCAGCGACCCCGACCGCCTGTGCCACATCGAGACGGCCACGCTGGACGGGGAGACCAACCTGAAGCAGAGGCAGGTCGTCCGCAGCTTCTTCGACCTGGTGAGACGCACTTCTAGTCGCCTTTGAAACCTGGTCTCTGAAGCACTGACGGTGCGGTGGCCGTCTTTAGGCAATTTACATTTGGATTGATTTAAAGTTGCTGTGGGGAAGCTTCAGCTGGTCCTGAGCCAGCCCCCGGTTAGTCCTGATCTTCTATATGATCTCCATCAGTAAACGAGATCAGGTACAGGATGGATTCAGACGATGTCCTGCAGGTTCTCCACACCCCACTGCAGCCGAGGCTCCAGCAGAGACCAATCCGCCGCGGACGTCATCTCCTCCTCCAGGAGCAGAGCTTCTCTGACGAAGTGCTGGTCCCGCTGGACTGATGGGAGGCCGGGAGAAGCAGGAGGGAGGGGGCAGACTGAGTGCTGCAGTAGAACGAGACGTTTTCTGAAGGCAGTCTGGTGCTCGCGGGCCTTTAAAACAAACCGTGTGTTAGTGTTCTAGTTACTGACGCCCGTTGTTCCTCTCTAGTCAGACTACTTTTGGACCCAAAAACCTTTATAACCAGTAGAAGATTAATGTTGACAACCAACAAATCATCCGTCAATAATAAGTGTTTGTTTGTGTGTCTGCAGGATTGTGATTTCGACCCGCTGAAGTACGACAGCGTAATTGAGTGCGAGAAGCCCAACAACGACCTGAACAGATTCCGAGGCTACATGTGAGTACCGCCACCCCCCCACCCCCCAGGAATCGAACCCGCGGCGCTCGCCCTCGTCCGTCGAAGGTTCGGCTTCACTCCAAATCAACGCTTTTCGTGGCAAAGCGTTGGGAACGGAAACGATGTGAAGCTGCGTTTTGTGGGCGAGTCTCTTTATCATTGTGACACAAACAGTCCAGATTGCGATCGGCTTTTCTGGGGACGTGGATGTCGGGTTTTGCCCGTTTTCAAGTTGTTCGAGTTTGGTTGTGAGCAGAATAAACCGTAGTTCCTGGAGCTGCCGTGCGGACAGGCGGCCCGGGGACGGGACGTTGTGGACATATTGACAGACGGAGGCGGGGCCAGTAGGACCACACCCGCCAGGTGTGTGTGTCTCCTCACCGAGACCGTGACAGACGTCCCCGAGCCGACCGCGCTCTCCGCCGACCGTGACATCTGGTCTCTTTGCTCAGCGGCCGACCAGATGCTGCAGGTATTCGGTTGCCGGGTTACGGCGGCGGGGAACCGGAGCGGGTTGGTCTCAGCGGCGTTTTTATTAAGTTGCGTTTTATTGGCACACGGTCTGAAGTCAGCGCTTCCTTAGGGGCCCCTTTATCCGGTGGGAGTGTTACTGGGAGCTCTGGGACACGGGGATGGATCTGTACTGGTGGACAGGAGCTGGGAGAGACTTAAAGGATGAGCTGTTGGGAAACACGCTGACAGACCTGAACATTTGTTCTGATATCTTCTACAGAACACTTAGGACCAAAATCAGCGTCAGCATTTTCAATTTCAAAGTCAGGATATTTTAGCTCCTAAATTAAATTCACTGAATATGAACCAAATGAAATATTTTGTGTGCATTTTTTTGAAATTTCAAATGAATTCTTAGATGCCAAATACCTTCTTTTACGTTCTGAAATATCTTCTTATGGAACTGTATTTAGTCTGTCACAATATTAAGAAGTCTTTTTTTTTTTAACACCACATGATGATTTGTCAATCAAACCATTGAGGAGGGGATGCTTCAGGGCGGGGCCTCCTTGTGATTGACACATCACACCTCAGTCCAAAAACTCCCAACTGAGGACAAACAAAACACCAAACTCGAGGGTTCAAATGGACGAACAGACCAATCAACGTCGTCCTGACAACTACGTCCACTTCTATGCACATGTCCTTTTCTCTTGGATCATTACAGAAGGAAATATCTGTGCCAGACAAACGTTAATGGTTCGTTTTGACTTTATTCCAGAACCCTGAACGGAAACCAAATTCATAAAAACCCACTTTGAGCCCAGAGGAGAGGATGTGCTGACTCATGGTCTGGTTTCAGGACTCATTCCTGCAGCTCTGCGTAACATAAAGAAGATGAAAGGGTTAAATGTGAGAGTCTGGAGTGAGATGTGCGGCTCAGCGAGAGTGAGCAGTGAATGATTGACTCTGATTGTGGGGGGGGGCTCTAAGGGGGAGATTTGTGCTGAGATAAGGACTCTGAGGAGAGAAACTGATGCTTTACAGTCTGATCCATTGGAGCAGAACAAACCGACGTTCTATAGAGACGTTCTTTACTTCTGCCCGAATCACCGGAGTTGAAACCAACCGGGATTTTCTTCTGCTGATCGATTTGATCTATAAAATGGTGAAAAATCAGTTGAGGTTTTTCTAAGGCGACGTCATCAACTTAAAGAAGTTTCTTTTGCTGTCTGAGAGGAGGAAAGAAACCAGAAAATATTCACCTTGAGGAAGTGATTCATTCATCAAAAAATGTCTTTATTTATGTAGTTTGGGTCCAAAAAAAAGGACCGATGTAGATTTAAACACGGTACAATTGATGAGAAAAATAATCAATTCTAATTGTAAGGATAATAAAATAAAAGCTGTAAAAGTGTGATTAGAGAGTCCAACCCCGAGAGCTTCGTCTCTTCAGGCAGGTCGCATCAAAGCGAGTCGCCGCCTCCGGCTCCGGCGCGGGAAGTCGTGGGAGGATTAAAAGTCAACAACTCAATAAGCGGTCGCCGACACGACCGCGAGGACCCTTCTTCTGCTTCTGTTAGTGCCGTGACCGTTATCTCTGTATTCAGTCTAACGTGTCACCGTGACATCATTTGTGTTTTTCCACTCTGATTCCTGACGATGTCACAATGTGAACAACCAATCCGTGTTCAGATCAACCGGGAGGAGAGAGAACGCACCATTAGCGGCACTGCTGATGCGTTCAGGCTCTGCTCAGGGAAAACCGGTGTCGGTCGACGGTAAATATAATGTCATATTTTATCTCGTCCCCCCCGACAGACTCCACCGGAGCGGCAGCCGGGACGCACTTTACAAAGACAACCTGCTGCTGAGAGGCTGCACCGTCCGCAACACGGAGGAGGCGGTGGGCATCGTCATCTACGCAGGTGAGCCCCCCCCGACCCCCACGTTACACGTGACCTCTGACCCCCACAGCTAACGACCCGCCGTGTACACCCCCCCCCCCCCCCAGGTCACGAGACCAAAGCCATGCTAAACAACAACGGGCCGCGCTACAAGCGCAGCAAGCTGGAGCGCCAGATGAACGTGCACGTGTTCTGGTGCGTGGTCATCCTGCTGGTCATGTGTCTGTTCGCTGCCGTAGGTCAGTAACCCCCCCGCCCCGCCCCGCCCCCCTTCCAGAAGAACCTCTTGGCTGTGGTTTGTCGCGTGTCTGCGTGCTGCGCTGACCCCGCATGTTCGCCGCTGCAGGTCACTGGGTGTGGATGTTCCAGTACGGAGACGAGAGGCCCGTGTTCGACGTCCTCGGCCCCGAGGGGACGGACCTGTCGCCCGTCATGTCGGCCGTCTACCTCTTCCTCACCATGATCATCGTGTTCCAGGTAGGAGGAGGAGGAGGAGGAGGAGCTCAAAGCATGAAAGGTCCACGCGCTGCCTCCTGCCGGAGGAAGTACTCTCCTCACACAAACACCTTGTTTGTTTTGTTCTTTGTACCTGAGTGTAGAAATGCCGGTGACAATGTCACCGCGTCGTGTCGCTGCTGATAGCAGGTTAACGAACGAGACGGGACGACCTCCTCTGAACCAACACGAGGCTTTGATAAATAAACACGCAGTCGAGTCGGGGCCGAGCCGTCCTCCAAACAGTACTACTTCCCAGAAACGTTGCCTGGAAGTGGTCCCAGGGGGCTTTGCCCACATTGTTCTCTGTGCGTGCGTGTGTGTGTGTGTGTGTGTGTGTGTGTGTGTGTGTGTGTGTGTGTGTGTGTGTGCGCGTGTGTGTGTGTGTGTGTGTGTGATTTCTTAACCTTCTGGACACACACTGTTTTTCAAGGTCTTTTTTCCTTCATGGGAACATGACTGGAAATGAAAGCTTTTTCTGAAGTGTTCTTCACTCATGATGTGTTCAGGGACTGTCGGATAAACGTAGTTTTAGCCATTTGTTTTGCTTTTCTATTCCAATTGACTCTTTCTTTTTATACTTTCAACTGTAAATCACAGCACACTTTCAATGAGGTGCTCCTCTGTGTTTCCATAACCACCCTGTTGACGTGATAAAGGTCTGATGAGCTCCTCCTCCTCTTCCTCGCCCCCAGGTGCTGATACCCATCTCCCTCTTCGTGTCCATTGAGATCGTGAAGATCTGCCAGGTGTTCTTCATCCACCAGGACCTGGACCTGTACGACGAGGAGACGGACTCTCATCTGCAGTGCCGAGCTCTGAACATCACCGAGGACCTGGGCCAGATGCAGTACATCTTCTCCGACAAGACGGGCACGCTGACGGAGAACAAGATGGTGTTTCGCCGCTGCACTGTGGCGGGGGTGGAGTACTCCCACGATGCCAATGGTGAGAGCGCGCTCAAGCGGCTTCACGAGTGAATATTTAGCAGCCAGAACAAATAGTTTGCATTCAAACCTTTTAATTCTTTATAATAGAAAAAGTCCATAAAAGATGGAGGTTCATGTCCTCTGATGCGACTCAAGCGGCGCGGCTCTGCTCGCCGTCTGTCGCTACCAAACGTCCTCACCGATGTGCTTCCCCTTGTCTCCCAGCCAGAAGACTGGCGATGTACCAGGAGATGGATTCGGAGGAGGAGGACTGCCCGTCTCGCGGCGGCACTCTGCCCAGACGGGACAGCGTGACGAGCCACCAGAGCGCCCGCGTGGTGCTGCGCTCCCACAGCACCAAATCCCACCGCCGCACCGGCAGCCGGGCCGAGGCCAAGCGAGCCAGCATCCTGTCCAAGCACACGGCCTTCAGCAGCCCCATGGTCAGCGCCGCGCTCGTCCTCGGCGCCAGCGAGCCGCGCTCTGGTGGTAACGTGCCCTTTTTGTCCTGCAGGAGAAAGACGTGACCCCCGACCCCCAGCTGCTGGACAAGGTCAACGAGTGCAGCGGTCAGATGGACTTCATGCGCTTCCACAGCCAGCACGTCTCCCAGCTGCCCTCCGACCTCGCCGACGTCCTGGACTTCTTCATCGCCCTCACCGTCTGCAACACCGTGGTGGTCTCCTCCCCCAACCAGCCGCGGCACAAGGTACACCCCCCCCCCCCCCTCCACCGCTGATCCCGTAACCATCACAGGGAAATACGGTTTTACTGTCATCCGTCGCTTGTTATCCACCAATATTCAGTCTCTGAACCAATCGGTGTTTAGATCAACAGGAGGAGAGCTAGCAACGTTAGCTAACGGCTAATCGACGAGTTACTTTATGATGCATTCAGACGTGTTCGTATGTAGCATTTTAAAGTTTGGGCGTAGCTTCCACCTTTTTTGCCTTATTTTTCCTCAAAACAACCCTCGGTGGGTCTCCTGTGTCGGCCCCTCCCAAGTATCCGTGTTCTGTTCGCGGGGCGGCGGGTGTGGTCGTCCTGTTCGGAGGTGATGAATTCTCCCCCGTGTGCGCCGCTCGGATCGAGCTGTGACGCGTTATTTATGGGCCGCTGTTTCCGTCTGGAGGTTATCTGATCAGATGGGACGGAATGTAAATCCATAGAGAAGCTCCGCTCGCCGCTCTGTTTGTAATTGTTCACATTCTTTTATTTATTTTTATTATGTTGCCCTTGTGGCCAACGCGGCACCTGAATGATTTATACGAGTGAGTCACTCTCTGCTGCGCCGCAACGCCTCCCGCCGCCTTTTCATCGGGACTCGGCTCTTTCCACCTTTTTTTACAGCGGATTCTCACGAGATGAAATCATCAAGAAACACGTTTATGAGTTTGAGTGTTCCCCACAAGCATTTGAACTCAACACTTATTAGAGCTGCAAGGTTTCATCAATCGGCTTTCAAATAATTCGATTAAATTCATTGGTTTTAGAACATTTGAAGGTAAAAAAAAAAGCTTCCAAAAGTTTTTTTTCTGTTCTTTTGCATTGATGTAAAATTATTGCTAAAAAAGAACTAAAGGGACGAAGCAATAAGAAAATATCGCCCCCACCTTTACAAGCGATCCAGAAGAACGCCGGAGAGGGGGGGCGGGCTGTCGCACCCCGCTGCAGTAAAACCACAGGCCTTTCAAAGGGGCCCTGGTGCTCGTGAACAATAACCCCTTAGACCACAGGGGGCGCCAAAGGCAACACCAACTGAAAGGTCCTCGTAGCTTTGAGGAGTGACTGCGGCTGGGAGGACTGATGTTTGATATTTAGTCAGTTCATTATTAAGCACCAATTAATCCAAATGTGCTCCTCCTCCTCCTCCTCCAGGTGCGCGTGAGGTTCGAGCTAAAGTCTCCAGTGAAGACCATCGAGGACTTCATCAAGCGCTTCACTCCGAGCCGACTGACCTCGGGCTCCAACAGCAGCAGCTCCTCCAGCCTCGCCACCAGCCGCTCCTCCAACCGGGGCTGCTCCAGCCTGCTCTCGTCCCCCTCCGCCGAGAGCACGCTCACCAAGCTGCGCGAGGAGCGGGCGGCGGCCGCCCCGCCCTGCTGGGACGAGAGGCCGCGGGGCCCGGAGGACGGCGAGCTGCGCTACGAGGCGGAGTCGCCCGACGAGGCGGCGCTGGTCTACGCCGCCAGGGCCTACAAGTGCTCGCTGGTGGGACGCCTGCCGGACCAGGTGGCCGTGGAGCTGCCGCACCTGGGCAAGCTGAGCTTCGAGCTGCTGCACACGCTGTGCTTCGACTCCACCAGGAAGCGCATGTCGGTGGTGGTCCGACACCCGCTGACGGACGAGATCACGGTCTACACCAAAGGGGCGGACTCCGCCATCATGGACCTCATCAAGCCCCCGGACACCGGTAGGAGGCCCCCGTTGGTGTGCAGTTTTAAGATACAAGTTGGACGGAAGCGAGTGTTCAGATTTGCAGAGGCCTGTCAATCGGCACAGGTAACAACTGCAGCTTTGGTTTTACTGGTCGGCCATCTTGGGTTTAACCGTGACGACGGCGCTGTGAGCCTCTGCACACGTCACGCTGTGTGACCGGCTGCAGGTCAACCGATGCAGTCTTCACTATGCAAATGATCCAACGTCGGTCCGGTCAAACCCGACCTGGTGGTTTGTTTTCAGTAGAAGCTGTATATCCTACAGGCTTTGCACTGAAGTGATTCTTTAGCGTCTTTAGCGTCCTAATGGAGGAGGGGGACCAGCTGGTTAGTATTCCAGGCACACAAAGAGCCACACTGTCACTTTTCCCACTAACGCTGCGCACACAGTCGCCAGACGTCTGCGCGGAGCCGCTCCGCCTTACGCTGCAGATCATTGTTTTCATTATTCAACACATGAGCTTATTTAGAGCCACCGGAAAACAGACTTACACAGAAGGTTCATTCAGATCGACTCATCATTGAAAGCAATTGTTCAGTTATTAATTTACCGCAAAATGTGTTGTGGTTTACGATGGAGGGAGGATGCGTGGAGGCACCAGGAGAACAGCGCGGTGAAAGGTTTCACACTCTGGACCCGTCTGGAAGTCTTTCAGGGCACCGTTTCTCTCTCTGGCCTGTTTTGTTTTTACTGTAACAACTTTTCTGCTCCCTCATGGAAACCGAAGAATCCGAGCTACAGGCAGCGAGAACTCAAACATTATCAAAGTGCAGAATAAAAAAAGAATTAGAAAACAATGTAATCTATATATCCCAACACTTCCACGCCAATGGTAGAGAAAAAACACCTAAATAAATACCTGCCATTAACATTTTACAGCCTGTCCTGTGTTCAGCAGAACGTTTCACATCGTTTTTTGAATCAATCACGTTTTCATAGTTTCATCGTCACCGAGGCCCCCAGAAAGGCGTCTCCCACGTTTCACAAGGGAAAACCAGCCAATGAGAGCGCAGCGCGGGGTTGGTCCTCCTCATGACGGAGACCTCCATAAAGGCTCCATTCAGAGCGGCTCGGCGTCTCCATGGCAACGCTCTGGGCGGGTGTCATGACGTGACTCAGTCGCTGCTGACTCGGCTCCAACAGCTGATTACACCGTAAAACGCAATTCATATTTCATTTAACTTAATTCACTGTTTTAATCGATAGAATATATTCTATATTTAAATAGAATGAAAAGTAGTTTATTTCAGCTCATCGTTTTGGTTTTTCTGGCCTGCAACTTGTTTTGCTTCATTCTCACGGCTCTCATTGTTTACACCGAACAGCTGTGTTTTTGCTCCAATGTCTCTAAAACATCTGTAACGCCAACAAGCGGGTCTAGTAAAAAGCCGATTTTTCCCTCTGCAGCTAAAGAAACTAAACAAAGGCCTCTCGTTGCAACACGACTTCCTGTGAACGAATGCTGACGTTGTGAATCGTGTCTGCTCACACGTTAGCCGTAGCGAGCTAAAGGTCAGCTGGGTTCTGCTCCCCACCTGGTCCATAGAACACCTCCACGGTTCCACTCGCACACACGTTGTTTCCTTCCTCTTAAAACATTTGGAACCCGAGTGTGTTTTATTCTAAACAATCACCATCACTATAATGTTTTACTGCCAGAAGCAAAAAGATCTGTCAGAATTGTGTGATTTTCATTTTCATCGGCGCCTTCAGATAAACAGTTTTACTTTAAATTAAACTGTCTATGTCTATGGTATTATAATATTTGTATGTTGGATATATATATTATATTTAAATATACATTTTAATGATTTTTTTTTGCTGTTGTGAAAGCGTAAAAATCACCCTGAAAGTGATTTTGGGTCCAGAGGGTTCGAATGAATTTCATTTTCTTCTTCGCAGCCTCTTCACATGGTAGTCGTTACTTTTATTTTTGCAAAATGTGAAATATGTTGACAGCTTTCCTCCTCACCTGTGGGAGCTGGCCGTTCTCATGGCAGCGTGTAGATCAATACGCCAGAAGGTACTGATGTTATGAGCCTTTCATCTGCTCTTCTGGGTACGAGATGATTGGTTAAAGGTAAACATGAACCTGCACCAGTTCACTTAATCTTTTTTTTTTAAAGGGAACTCCAAAGGAAGGCGCCAGAAGAAGATTGTCAGCCGGACTCAGAACTACCTGAACCTGTACGCTGCGGACGGCCTGCGCACGCTGTGCATCGCCAAAAAGGTAAACGGGGCCCTCGCTCGCTCTCTCTCGCTGCGATCCGCCTTTTTATCTTTTGTCCTCGCCAGCCGTTGCCGCGGCGACGTGGCTGGTCCTCGGCTGGGTCCCGCAGATGATGTGGTGTTTGTGTGTTCGCGTGTCAGGTCCTCAGTAAAGAGCAGTACGCCTGCTGGCTGCGGCGCCACCTGGAGGCCGAGACGGCCATCCAGGGACGGGAGGAGCTGCTGTTTGACTCGGCGCTGCGACTCGAGACGAACCTCCAGCTCCTGGGTGAGCCGCGGCGTTCATTGATTAACGAGGGAAAGTGTCACGGAATGAGTCTCAAGCAAAGCAGACCTTCTGGTGTCACTTCGCTTTGAAAGTGAAACCCTGACTTTGGAGAAGAACAGATTATATACAATATTTATTTTGGGTCCCTTCATGCCCCCCCTCATGCTTAACCACCCCCCACCCACAGGAGCGACTGGCATTGAGGACCGGCTGCAGGACGGCGTCCCTGAGACCATAGCGTCTCTGCGGCGGGCCGGCCTGCAGATCTGGGTTCTGACGGGAGACAAACAGGAGACGGCCGTCAACATCGCGTACGCCTGCAAGCTGCTGGACCCAGAGGAGGAGATCCTGACCCTGAACGCCGATTCTCAGGTGAGAGGGAAAAGAGGCCGACGTGATCGCGTTAGCATTCTGATGTACGGCTTCACGCAGACACCGGCCGTACAAAGTAGACTTCATATCTCCAGGCTGCAATGTCCAAAGCCAATGCTTCAAGTCTTAAAGCTGCATTCTCTGCAGTGACCAGCAGGGGGCGACTCCTCTGCTCCCATAGACGTCTATGAGGAAATGACTCTACTTCTCTGTAGTGACCAGCAGGGGGCGACTCCTCTGCTCCCATAGACGTCTATGAGGAAATGACTCTACTTCTCTGTAGTGACCAGCAGGGGGCGACTCCTCTGCTCCCATAGACGTCTATGAGGAAATGACTCTACTTCTCTCTTGATTTATTCCCTCAGTAAACATTGTAAACATGAGTTCATGGTCTCAGTCTCTAGTTTCAAGTCTTCTTCAACACAACATGATGTTCATTTAGTGACTGATGGTCCATTTAGAGTCAAACAGACTATAAAGCAGGGGATGCTTTAGGGCGGGCCCAAACACTGATTGACAAGTCTCTAAATATGAAATATGTTCACTGGTTGCTAAAAACTCACGGCAATAACAAACTTAGTGGAGTAAATATGAAGACACATCTGGAAGAATTTCTTCTCGTCAACCTCTGGAAAAAAAAAAGCTTTTCCTTTAACACATCAACCTCAAAAGAAACACCAAACGCTACCAACATGTTTACTTCTGACCAGCTGCACATCTGGTGCACAGATGTGCAGCTGGTCGGTATTTCTTTGATATCGTGATATTCACTGGCTCTGATCTCGTGTCCGGACCAGGAGGCGTGCGCCTCGCTGCTGGACGAGAGTTTGCACTACATCCGCGCCAAGTTCCTCTGCGCCTCCTCGGACCAAGCGGCCAAGGCCTTCCCCGGTAACTCTGCCCCCTTCGAGATGTACCCCTCCTCCTCGTCCTCCTCCGCCTCCTCCTCCCACTCCTCTTCGCCCCCCCACGGCGCGCCCTTCCTGGTGCACCGCCTGGGCCTGGTGATAGACGGCCGGACGCTGGCCTACGCGCTGGACAGGAGCCTGGAGGACAAGTTCCTGATGGTGGCGCGGAGCTGCCGCTCGGTGCTCTGCTGCCGCTCCACGCCGCTGCAGAAGAGCACGGTGGTCAAACTGGTGCGGAACAAGCTGAAGGTCATGACCCTGGCCATCGGTGAGTCATCCCCCCACACACACACACACACACACACACACACAGGTGTTCATGGCCCTCCTGAAGGTCGCGTTTGACCTTTTTTCAACTTGTAAAAGACAGTCGGCGAACAAATAAACAAAATGGTTTCGGTTCTGAGAAACTGACTTGTTGGCGTTTTTGTTTTTTTGTGTCAGACGCATCCGAACTGGAGGCTGCGAGGAGCTAAATTTAGAGCAGAGCATTCCTCCTCTTGATCAGATTAAACTGGGCGTCTATCAGCTCGTTCCTCCTCCGTCTCAATATGTTGTACAAAAATACTCTCTGCAGCCAACATGAAATACTACTTTTGCCACATGAGTTCCCACCTGGAAGACCAGTACATCTTTTTAAATTCATGCTCTTTAATATTCTTTGGTTATTTTGACTTTGTTTGAGGAGTGTGCGCACACACGCACACACACACACACACCTGGTGTCCCCCGAGTCCAGCGAGAGCCACGTGGGGTCACTTTGGTGACGATGCCCGTTGGCTTAATGAAGCGGAGTAATGGAGGTGACTCGAGGACGCCGGCGTGACTTACAAAGGTCTTTTTTTCTCTCTGGCGGATCCGCTTTGTGCCAGCAGAGCGATTTTCTGTTTGCTACGCGAGCAGCAAACAATAAACTCTTTGACTTCACACCTCTGTGGGGACGTTTGATGATGACGGTGATGATGACACTGATTCTCCGGCAGTCAGAGGTTCATATTTAAGCTCACAGGACAGTTCTTATTAGTTGACTTTCCATTGAAGCAAATTAAACTGGTTAAAGAAGATGGACTTAAATACTTTGCTGATTTAAATCATGTTAATGCATGTGATTTAAAAAATTAACACAATTTATCCGCTAGTTGGTTGACGAGGGAACAAAGACGACAATGTGTCCGTTATCGGGACGATGTGGAGGCCAAAGGTCACTTCAAAGGGGGCGGATACCATGCTATATAAAATAAATGTAACTATCTTTACAATTTATCTAATTAGGTCTCCATTAGAGAGCTGAGACCTCAGTTACTGCTGATGAAAATACAATGTCCTTATACTGCTTCTTCAAAATAAAATACTGCTTCTTCAAAATAAAAGATTTTTATGTTGAGGCGCGTATGGGAACGTGTTCATCAAGAAGTTTGTTGGCAGTTACTAATACTGCAAAAAAAGATGAGAAACCTTTATTGTGAAGAGTCTACAGGAAATGAAATGTCAATCATCCCGTTAACGTCGCTCATCTTGAGGTTCACGTGTGTGTTGACTTTCTCTCATATGGTTAACCTCAGGTGATGGGGCCAATGATGTCAGCATGATCCAGGTTGCAGATGTGGGCGTCGGCATCTCGGGACAGGAGGGCATGCAGGTAAGAAGACACCTGAGCTAACAGGAAGGGGGGGGGGCGGTACCCTTTGGATCAAAATGTGACCTAGTAGCTGCCGAAGACACGCCGTCTCTACCCGCTCTGAGGCCACGACCTCGGGGTGGGTTCGGCCCCGCCTCCTGCTCGCCTCCGTCCAGTAAATGTGCCGCTGCGGGGCAATGATGCGGTTACGATCCAGGGAGGCTTTGTGACCCCGAGACATCCGTTAAAGTCTCCGTGTCCCATCGATCATCGTTAATCACGTTCACGCTTAACGAGGCGAACACCCCTCCCCCGACCCGGCCCCTCGTGTTCTCCTCTCCGCTCGCTCCACCCTCAGCGGAGCACAACACCAACTAAATCTGCTGGCCTACGAGGCGTCTGCCGTCCATCATCCCGCTGACGGCAGAGTCGTAAAAAAAGGCGCCGTTTCAGCTGCGAGTCGTAAAGTGGGCCGGACTTCAGGGAGGGTTTCCGTGTCGAATGCTGACGGATGAGACCTGCGGCTTCCCGTTGCCGTGGCGACGTCTCCCAAAAGGAGGACACAACTCGTTTAAGAGTTATTGCTTTGGGAAGATTACCCCCCTGGAGGTTGATTTTAAATAGAGGCGTGTGTGTTGGACGGGCGGACGTTTCCTCCACTTGTTTCCTCCACTGGTTTCCTAATGAGAAGGAAGCACGGGAATCTGTCTCATTTCCTTTATTAAAAAAATAAATAAGAGGCGTTGCTCAGCTGTACAGATCTCAGACTGGGACTTTTCCTTTTTAGAATTTTTTAAGATCAAACTTCCCACAGTTTTATAATCCTGATGTTGATGATATCGTACGTATCGTATGAATGATGACGATGGTGATCCCTGTGGCTGCTCCTCCCCTCGCCTCCCTCACGGGCGGCACCACCATGAGGTGAAGAGGCGAGGCAGTGACCTTCTGGTTCCCTGCGCTGTGTCTTGCAGGCGGTGATGGCCAGCGACTTCGCTCTGCCTCGGTTCCGGTACCTTGAGAAGCTGCTGCTGGTCCACGGTCACTGGTGCTACTCCCGACTGGCCAACATGATCCTGTATTTCTTCTACAAGAACGCCGTGAGACTCTTTAAAGGCCGAGTGCACTCCTTTCACAGAAAGTCAACCGTAATATTGATTCATTATAGCTGAATATAATGAACTGGTTTGGATTCGTTGGCTACGGGGGGCAAAAAAATCTCGTTACCTGTTTTTTGCGTCGGATCAAATGATCCTTTTCCTCCATAAACCAGAAAAGGCTCAACAGCTGCTTCCTCCCCCGCAGATGTTCGTGGCGCTCATCTTCTGGTTCCAGTTCTACTGCGGCTTCTCGGGCTCCGCCATGATCGACCAGTGGTACCTCATCTTCTTCAACCTGATGTTCTCCGCCTTCCCGCAGCTCATCACCGGAACCCTGGACAAAGACGTGTCCGCAGAGACACTCCAACGGCTACCTCAGCTCTACGTGAACGGACAGAACTCCGAGGTGAGGAGGACGGAGGAGGAAGTTAGTTTGGGGTCAAACAATAACACAAAGAAACTAACCGATGGAGGCGGCAGAAGAGAAGGTCTTGAGCTTAGGGTTAGCTCAATGTTAGCATGCTACCTCCAGCTGTTAGCGTTTAGCTCGCGTTAGCTGTTGAGTCTGACGGTTTGTCCTCGCAGGAATACAAGCCATACATGTTCTGGATGAACATGATCGATGCCTTCTACCAAAGCCTGGTCTGCTTCTTCATCCCTTACTTTGTAAGTTACTCCTCACCTCCTTCATGGTTCATGATGTATAAATACATGCTAATTTGACCCCCCCCACCCCCCCCCCAGGCCTACGCTGACTCTGACGTGGATCTGTTCACGTGGGGGACGCCCGTCACCACCCTCGCCTTACTCACCATCCTGGTGCAGCTGGGCGTCGAGACCAAAACCTGGGTGAGAAACCCGATAGAAGCACAAAAGCTCCTTTTCATCTACGTGAGGACTCGTCTTCCTCGCCGTGGGACGACGCCCCCCCCCCCCCCCCCCACCCCCCTCGCTTTCACGTCAGCCCTCAGAGATCCCCGTAAACGGCCCTTCAGGCTCCGTAGTTTAAAATTTATGACCCTCCATTGAATCAGAGTCTCCTCCGTTAATGCTGAGGGTGTAAATTCAGCCCCGACATGAAAAATGTCCTTTAACCAACTAGCTGCCTGAACGGGTTCACAGCGCCGAGGCAAACATTCACGGTGCATGCTGGGTAAACGGCTGTGAAAGTCAATTAAAGGTATCTGGGATGACAGCAGCTGGGAGGCTCTAATTAATGTGTGTGTGTGTGTTTGAGGGGGTACGGGGGGGGGGACGGGGGGCACATTCTCTGGGATTCACCTTGTCGGTTGATGGGATCTAATGCTGCTGCTGTCTCGTCGTCCAGAGGAGACGTTGTGCCGTCCGTCTTCTTTACGTCAGCTTTTTTCACTGCTTGTGGAGCTTTAAGGACTAAAAGTCTCCGTCCGGGTTAAGACGATTCTGAAGATAAAAACATGAAGTTACGTGTTGACGGCTTTCTCTGCTGCCCCCTAGTGGCCGCAAACAGTTAAAGCTGCTTTACAATGAGATTAAAACAAGTTATTATAACTTTTACTGGCATTTTTAGCTATTTGACTCTTTGAGGTTTGTTTTTGTGTGGACTGATGAAGTTATTTCATCGCATTCTCAACGTCTAAGATATAATATAACAATATCTCAGTTTGTTTTCCTTGTTTTTATTATTGTTCTCGTAGCTGTAATATTGTCACTTATCATTACGTGATGATTTAATTAGCTGTTCTATTACTTTCTCGCCTGTTTAATTCAATAATGGCTTCTTGTGTCGGCCCTCTAGACGTGGATGAACTGGTTCTCCATCTTCTTCAGCCTGAGCTTGTTCTTCTCCGTGTCGCTGTGCTACAACGCCTCCTGTCCCTCCTGCTTCTCCCCCCCCAGCCCCTACTGGAGCATGCAGCGGCTGCTGGGGGAGCCGCTCTTCTACCTGCTGTGCGTGCTCACGCCTGTGGCCGCGCTGCTGCCCAGGTACGCCGCTCCGCTTCCTGTTTGCACCTCCTGGTGCCTCCCAGATGTTCCTGCCTCACATCTGTTTTCCGCTTCACTGCAGATATTTCTACCGGGCGTGTCGCGGGACGCTGTTCCCCAGCCCCGTCCACGTGGGAAGGCAGTTGGACAAACTTCCGGCCGAGACCCGCAGGAACCTGCTGGGCCTCGGCGGGGGGGCGGAGCCTCAGTTCCTGCCCCTCACAAAGCCGTCCCCCGGAGGCCGCGGCCAGACTCGGGAGGGCGCCAACCTCTACGCGGCGGACCCCACGGAGAAGGACACGCTGCCTCACGCCAAAGGCGCCGCCGGGCTCCGCCCCCCCGCGGAGCCGCGGCCTCCTCCCGCCAAAGACTGCGAGCGCCCCGACGAGGCTCCGGAGGCGTCCGAGCTGAGCGCGTCCGGCTGGCTCACCTCCACGCCGCGGGCGTCCGGCGTCCGGCTCGCGCTGCCCCCCGACGGAGACCCCCACCGCGTCACGTACCGCGGGGACTCGGGGGCGGAGCCGTCGCCGGGCGCCGTCCTGTGACGCCGCCGCAAAGTCTCTCATGTGACACTCGCACTCCAATTTGCACAATAGTTTTTATAAAAAACAAATCTGATTTTTATTGTATTTTCATAAAAGAAACAAAAGGTACTTTTACTTTTCAGATATTTTTGAGGCTGAGAATTTTTTTTTTATCTCAAAGATTCGTCTCGTTTTTAAGACATTCCACAAAAGTTCCGTGATGTTTGTTCTCTCGGATTGACCACCTGCGTGTGTGCGTGTGTGTGTGTGTGTGTGTGTGTGTGTTTTTGAGTTTCCATAGAAACGTGTTTGATCTCTTGGTCTCATTCACTACATTCCACTGAGTAACTTTAAAGATGCTTTAAGATGCTTCATCACATTTCTTTTGTGTGTGTGTGTGTGTGTGTGTGTGTGTGTGTGTGTGTGTGTGTGTGTGTGTGTGTGTCTTGTGGGGACATCAATCCGAATACACTGACACATTTTTGGGGACTCAACTTTCTGGGGGAGAAGATGCACATCCAGTAAAAGGACGTCTTTACATCTCATGGAGGAGACTTGGTTTAGCTTTATTTTTAGTCTCCGTAAGTCATGGAAACTGTGTGTGTGTGTGTGTGTGTGTGTGTGTGTGTGTGTGTGTGTGTGTGTGTGTGTGTGTGTGTGTGTGTGTGATCTGACAGCCTGTTTCCCATTGAAAGAAAAGTTTGACATTTTGGGAAACCCTTTTAATTTGCTTCCTTGACACGAGTCTAAATCCAACACACGTTCTAATTTATTCTGAAACTTTATGAGTCTGAGTCACCGATACGAATGCTAATAGAAGCAGCAGCAGTATAATAACTCCTGTTTTAACCACAAACTGTCACTTTTCCTGCAGACTTCCCAGCTTGTTAAGCTAAGCTAACATTCTGGCTGTGGTTTCATGCCTGGCGCCGTGTGAGTGATGTTCATCTTCATTCAACTCTCACTAAGAAAGAAAACATCAGATTTCCCAAAGTGTCGAACCGTTGCCTTGACGACGGCTTTCATCTCGTTTCATAAACGGGATTTTACATGAAGCTCCTGTTTTGTTTTTTTTCGACAGTCTTTTACTTCTGCTGGAAACCAAAAAGCTCAACGGGGAAATAAATAATTTCCCAAATGTACAAGAAGCCGCTTTAAGAATGAACTTTGCACTTTGGAAGCCTTTTTTTTTCTTCTAGTTGCGTTGTCGGTGCTCCCGTTTGTTCGATGGTTTAAACCAGCAGCACCTTTTCTTAAATGTGATGGTTGTTGCATCTCTTGACAGTACATTTTTATAAAGTGTATCATTTACCGAAGGTCATTTATACTTGTATACGTGTATTTTCTAAGCAGCCGTAAGCGCCTTAACACTGGAAAAGCAGAAGATATTTATGAGGCTTAGTTACTTCTTCTCTGGCGCCGTGCGTCCACTTTGTTTTATGTCCTCGGGCTGAAGGGAAGCTCGACTCGGTTCACGCCCGAATTCCAGCATTCGCAAATTCCACGCGGCCCTGAACACATCGGAGCTCGACCAGCTGTTGTTATTGTTCTGTTCTTTTTGCTGTCCGGCATCACAGGGAGGTTTTAATGTGTCGCCACGTTACGACCGGGACAGATTCTATGTTTCACTTCTGTTCTTTGAGCACGTGGAGGCCACCAGTGATCAAAATGAAAACGATGATAAAGTATTTATCCTTTTGCTACCTGAGAAATGTGTTTTGCTTAATAAAACGTCTCGGCCCTCAGACTTCATGTTGACCTTCTGTCCTTTTTCATATTAATAATGAATATTATGTTACTATACTACATGTTATCTTATTGCTGATCCCCCGCTGTGAAATATCCACTGGGGGAATAAATCAGAAGTATTTTTTCTCAGACTTCTATAGGACCAGAGGAGTCGCCCCCTGGTGGACACCGCCGAGAATGCAAGGAAGTATTGAAGCACCTTTCCTTTGCATTTAGAGAATTCACGCAGTTTTTTATGGGTTTCAACACTGATGGTTCTGGAGGAAGCGTCATTTGGATCATGATTCATCCTCTGGGGGCCGTGAATGTCTGCACAAAGGACCCATGCATGTTGAGATGATTTAAAATAAAAAGTGGTCCAATGTTATCAGTCGAATCTCCCGGTGGCTAGAAGGGAACGAGGGATTCGTGATGGATCCCTGAGTTATTCCTCTGGGAACCATGAATACCTGCAAACATTTCCTCAGCAAAGTTGTTTAGATATTTCAGTTTTGATCCGTTGACCTTCATAGAAACTCAGCAAGATATCAGCAAAGTCCTTTTTGAGCCTCGTAAACATTTCGGCGGGCGGGTTGTTGTGATGTCATCATTCGCACTCTGCTGAGGCGCCTAAAATCCCCCTGAGCTGCTGACGCCGGTGAACCGCAGGCCCGATCCCGGTGGCAGAGGACCTCAGCGACCCTCAACCTTTGTGGGGGGAAAAGCTTTTTCTCAAAATGGCTACGTCCTACACCCAACCTTCACCCTGCTCCCCCCCCTACTCGGCACCACCCGGCACACGCACACTCCCCAAATCAGCACCACCCGGCACCCACGCATTCCTGGACGTTAACTGATGGGTTCCAGGAAAAGAGACGTGAGGAGGTGATGCCGAGGCCGCCTTAATCGCCCACGAACGGCCGAGAGGGAAATGATGAATCGTAGAGGATCAACCTCGTCCTCTCCCTCTGGAACATGCAGCATTACTCGACCCGAGCACAAAGGTGACATTGGTAATAATTATGCAAATCTCCGTCGACCGTGTGGATTCATTCCATTGGTGTCACAAGCTGTGAAGAAGAGCATCAGTGTAGATGGTCACTAAGACGGAAGAAAAAATGCATCATAATTATGAAACTATCAATAATCTTTATTAACGGGAGGCTCCATCTGCGCTTTGTTTCATAGTTTAAGAAAACTTTTACATTTAATGCAATAAATACCAACAAACAAACTCTGTAAAGCTTATTATTTTAACGTGAAACAATCATCTGAAATATAGGAAGACAGAAAGAAAGACAGACCAAGCTCAGCGTGTGTTTATCAGGTGAACAGTTACATCACAGCGCCCCCTAGTGGCCATGTTGTTTTGTGCAGCCGGTGGGGTCAAATGTTTGCAGACAACAGGATGGATATCAATGCTGTGCAATGCATATATATATATATGCAATCTACGTGTTCATTAGTCTCTGCAGTACAATCACAAAGTTAATTTACATGAAGAGTAACTTTTTGGAAACGTTCTATCAAGAAGAAAGACTAAATAAAGAAAGATGTATTAGTATTTATTAATAACAATATTTTGCCAAAAATGAAAAATATCTTGAAAAAAATCTACAAATATTTTAAATAAAAAATATGGAAAAAACCTACAAAATATTACATCAAAAATATCCGAAACATTAGCTCAGAAAAATATCACGTCAAAGAATGCCATGGAAAAAGGTCAAAATATCTCCATCCATCTGCACACCGCTCATCGTGCACACAGGGTCGTGGGGGGGCTGGAGTCCATCCCAGCCAACTTCAGGCGAGAGTCAAAATATGTTAAAATATTTATATCAATATATCAAAAATATTTGAGGTCGAAAAATATCATGGAGGGACAGGTGTTAAAATATTGGGTCAGAAAAGTAAAAAAATATTAGATTAAAGGATGTGATGGAATAAAAAGTCCTAAAATATTAGGTAAAAAAAATGTTCATGGAAAAAAAAGTCAAAATACATTTTGTCGATATTAGGTGTATACGTTAGGTAGCAATATTAGCTAACAAAAGTATATATATTAGTATAGTATATTAGTTATAAATATACATATATATATTAGATCATGTAGTTTTAGTGGTTTAAAGGACATGTTTTCACTTTAATATAAAATAGATATCAGAGATAAATCATAATTATGCTCAAAGCAGATTATAATACATCACTAACGTATTATATATTTATACATTTCTATCGATTAATATAATATAAATCTATTTATCTATCAATCAAATCTAAATCACATTAATCTCTTTTTTCTTAACCATTTTTGTTAATAATAATTCTCATTATGACCTTAAATTGTATTATTAATATTATTTTAGAAACCGGTAAGACTACAATCCACCGTAAATAGGGCGTCTATCTGTGAGTGAACGGTTACATTGTATCCGTATTATTACATTGTTTATATCGTGTGGATTCCTGTGGCAGGAGGAGGGGTTGGGGGGGGTTTGACAGCCCCGCGTTGCATGCCGGGATACATGTCCCTCTTGTTTACAAGATGGTAGCAGAGGAGATTTCTTTGAGTTAAAAAGAACCCCACAAATTTGTCACCCCGTTAACCCGTCGGTGCCCCGCGAGCCCGGTCCGGACCGCGTGTCGGTGAGCCCGTGTCGGCGGTTAGAACCCGGAAACACGCGCACTCGAGAGGCCCCGCACGCGACTCCGACGGAACCGCAGGTTTGATTCTGCACTGTCACCGAGGGACAGACGGACACTGCGCGCCCGGTACCCCGGATCTAACCTCAGGTCAGTACACGGGGAGTCGCGTCGTGGTGCGTTCACGACCTTCGATTGTTTCCTCTCCTTGTTGTTTAAAAGTATCTCCTTTTAATAAGTTGCCCCAAACAGAGACAGCGAGGAGGCGGACTGTTGGTTCAAAACCAATGTTACTATGAGTTTAATTTGTGTAAATGATACATGTATGTATTTGCGTTTGGGGGTTCCATTCTCTGTATCAAGCTGCATTCTCCGTAGTGACCAGCAGGGGGCTCCTCTGCTCCATAGAAGTTTATGAGAAAATGACTACTTTCCTGTTGAGTTATTCGTGACTTTATGGTCTCAATCTCCAGGTTAAAGTCTCTTTCAATGCTGCACATATTTTTTTTTGTAATTTACGGTCTATTTGGAGTAAAGGACGGAGTTAAGTTATAACTTACGTCCTCACGTCTTATGAGTATTTCAAAACATAATATTGGTTACCAACGTCACATAATATGTGATGTTGTATATTACAATGTAACAATATCGTAGATGTTCTAGTGAATTCTATTATATAACATTTAAGGAGAATTAGCCCAGGTTGCTAATTATCAAGTGTATCTGTTTTCGTATGAACATTTCTAATTTGGAGTTATTAATAATATACATTTTAAAAAACGGATTATTCACTTTTATTAATATATTATCGTTAAGGTGTGGAGCCACCAGAAACATGCTGGTCATGAAAATTGGGATATAAATTGGTCTAAATATTTGACCTTATTGCGGATTAAAAAGCGTCCTCCTCCTGTTATTAAAGGCTGTATATATTCATGGTGAAATGTTTGATCGTCTGTCTTCCAGAGGACTGTCCATTGGGTCTGCAGGAGTTTTCCTGAATCCAGCCGAATGTAAGTCATCTAACCGCACTAAGCTAGTTGCACTAGCAGCTGAACTAATTAACCTGCGGTTAGTTGAACGAATATTATGCACCCTTTGATGTACTTTATTTCTTTCTCATCATGTCGTAGCTTTTTCAAATGGAAAAACGTGTGAAAGGGATTTTTTGCTGGAGATCCGTTTGAATCACCGCTATTGCTTCCTGTTTGAATGTCTCGCTCTGCAGGAACAGAGCGGCTGCAAAGCATCTAATCGAGCGCTACTTTCAGCAGTTAACTGACGGCTGTGGAAATGGCGACTGCACGAATGAGTTTTGCGCATCGTGTCGTCACTTTCGACCCTTGGATAAAAATTTGGCGGCGGCCAAAGCGCTCGAGCTGTTTAAGATTAACGCCAAACTCTGCAATCCCCAACCCTCCAACGAAGACGATCCGGACGACAAGATGAGCGAGACGGACGCCAGTACGACCACGGAGGATTTCTCGGGTAAATCCAGACTACCACGGATGCTGCCCCTGAATCCGTTCACTGCGTTGACTGTGTTTTCGTTTCTTCTTCCCCATTTTTGTTCCAGATGTTCATTACCTCACGGAGAACACAGTCTGCGCCATCCTGAGTTTCTGCGAGGAGCAAGGTGATTACTCCGCGCTCATCCGCGTCGTCGGCAGGATTTTCTCCAGTTCTGAGGCCTTGACGAAGAGCTTCAGGAAGGATGAACCCACCGCTACGGAAAACCCTGACTCCTCTGAACCAACAGACGTGGACCAGCAGGAGAAGCAAAGTTCGGAGACAACGGGGGCGTCCTCCGCCGCGCCGGACGAGGGTCTGGAGGAAATGCTGGACCCTTGCGAGGTGACGGTGGACATTGCCGCCCTGAGGAGGGTCTACGACCGACTCCTGAGCCTCGACCAGGTGGAGTCCGCTCTCGTGAACGCGCTCGTTTACCTCACCCCGAATATGGAGCTCGACCTGGAGTACCTCGACGTGTACGAGACGAGCCCCGACTACCTGAACATCTTCATCATCGTGTTGGAGAACAGTAACCTCCACAGCCCCGAGTACCTGGAAACGGCTCTGCCGCAGTTCTGCAAGGCCATGAGCAAACTCCCGGTGGCGGCGCTCGCCAGGCTGTCGAGGCTCTGGTCCCGGTACGGACTGGCGCACATCCGCCGAATGACGGAGACCTTCCAGCAGCTCATCACCTTCACGGTCGTCAGCAACGACTACGACGGCGAGAACCTGGTGAACGACGACGCCGCCGTGGTGGCCGCCACGCAGTGCCTGAAGGTCGCCTTCTACGCGAGCATCCTGGGGGGCGACGTGGACGTGGAGCACAACGAAGACGAGGAGGAGGAAGACGGCGAGTCGGACGAGCTCTCCCTCCACGAGCTGCTGGGAGAAGAGCGGCTGTACAAGAAAGGTCCGCCGGCCGACCCGCTGGAGAGCGAGCTGGGGGTCCGACCCGTGGACAGCATCAGGCCCCTCATCCCCTACGAGGACTTTGTCAACGAGTCGCTGAACGAAGTGGTGGAGATGGACAAGGACTTCACCTTCTTCAAGGTCAACGCCGAAACCAAGTTTTCCTTCCAGAGCTGCCCCTTCATCCTCAGCGTCATCACCAAGAACCAGGGGCTGTACTACGACAACCGGATCCGGATGTACAGCGAGCGCCGCCTCACGGCCCTCTACAGCATGGTCCAGGGCCAGCAGCCCAACCCCTACCTCAAGCTCAAGGTCCGCCGGGACCACATCATCGACGACGCCCTCGTCAGAGTGAGTCACGTAGCCGAAGTGTTGAGATTCTCCTTGAGTGTTAACATCGCTGCAGTATTCACGACTCTGTAAGCGGTATTTTGAGGGTAGATGATTCTCCAATGTTCGCACAACCCGGCAAAAGTCAACCCAAACTACATCGTCACAAACCTGACAAAGCATGAATTCAGACTTTTTAGTAGAAGTAGTTGTTTCCTTTGATTCAGTTCTCTCTGTTTCCAAACCGCTGTGATCCACCAGGCAACGTGTGGCTGGCTTGATACGGAGAAAATGTCTTTTGAAATTTGCCAATGTCTCCAAAACGATCCGCCGGTCGAACCTGACGCGTGAAAAGTGAGGGGGGGGGGGACTTTTGGGTGTGAATGTTGTAAGATGTTTAGGCTCCGCCCCCGCCGTGTTTGTTCACAACTTCAACGCTCTCGCGTTGCAGCTGGAGATGATCTCCATGGAGAACCCCTCCGACCTGAAGAAGCAGCTGTTCGTGGAGTTTGAGGGGGAGCAAGGTGTAGACGAGGGAGGGGTGTCGAAGGAGTTCTTTCAGTTGGTCCTGGAGGAAATCTTCAATCCCGACATTGGTAAAACAAGAGTTTACGTTTGCCTTCTTTCTTGTATCGCACCAGCGGAGAGACTTGCTTCAGTGCCGATAGATCGATGAGAAGATTGATACCTTTTTGTTTGACTTAAACAGGAATGTTCAGCTACGACGACGACACCAAACTCTTCTGGTTCAACTCGTCCTCTCTGGAGAACGAGGCCCAGTACACTCTGGTCGGACTCGTCCTGGGACTCGCCATCTACAACAACTGCATCCTGGACGTTCATTTCCCCATGGTGGTCTACAGGAAACTCATGGGAAAGAAGGGCACCTACCTGGACCTGCCAGACTGCCATCCAGTACAGTAACTTTCTCCACAGTTGACGTACATTCAGCAACACAAAAGACACGTTTGTGTTGCTGAATGAATTCACTTAATTTTATTTTGTATAACCCCAAATCGCAAATTCCAAATTTGCCTCAGAGGGCTTTACAGTCTGTACACATGGGACATCCTCTGTCCCGAAACCCTCACAACGGCACAGGAAAACTCTTCCATGGGAAGGGTTAGGGTTAGGGTTAGAAAGGGGAGGGAACTTGAGGGGAACATCAGAGGAGGATCCGTCTCCTGATGGACAGACTACAATGATGTCATGTGTACAGAATGAACAATTTAAACGATGTACAATACATTCCAATAATAAGAGTAGTAAGCAGGTGTACGACAGAACCGCCATCAGACAGAACCGCCATCAGACAGAACCGCCATCAGACAGGACCGCCATCAGATAGAACCGCCATCACACATAACCGCCATCAGACAGGACCGCCATCAGATAGAACCGCCATCAGATAGAACCGCCATCACACATAACCGCCATCAGACAGGACCGCCATCAGACAGGACCGCCATCAGACAGGACCGCCATCAGACAGAACCGCCATCAGACAGGACCGCCATCACACATAACCGCCATCAGACAGGACCGCCATCAGACAGGACCGCCATCAGACAGGACCGCCATCAGATAGAACCGCCATCAGACAGGACCGCCATCACACATAACCGCCATCAGACATAACCGCCATCAGACATAACCGCCATCACACAGAACCGCCATCACACAGAACTTCCATCAGACAGGACCGCCATCGGACAGGACCGCCATCAGACAGAACCGCCATCACACATGACCGCCATCACACAGAACCGCCATCAGATAGAACCGCCATCAGACAGGACCGCCATCAGACAGAACCGCTGTCAGATAGAACCGCCATCAGACAGGACCGCCATCACACATGACCGCCATCAGACAGAACCGCTGTCAGATAGAACCGCCATCAGACAGGACCGCCATCACACATGACCGCCATCAGACAGAACCGCCATCAGACAGAACCGCCATCACACATGACCGCCACCAGACAGAACCGCCACCAGACAGAACCGCCATCACACAGAACCGCCATCACACAGAACTTCCATCAGACAGGACCGCCATCGGACAGGACCGCCATCAGACAGAACTGCCATCACACATGACCGCCATCACACAGAACCGCCATCAGATAGAACCGCCATCAGACAGGACCACCATCAGACAGAACCGCCGTCAGATAGAACCGCCATCAGACAGGACCGCCATCACACATGACCGCCATCAGACAGAACCGCCATCAGACAGAACCGCCATCACACATGACCGCCATCACACAGAACCGCCATCAGATAGAACCGCCATCAGACAGGACCACCATCAGACAGGACCACCATCAGACAGAACCGCCGTCAGATAGAACCGCCATCAGACAGGACCGCCATCACACATGACCGCCATCAGACAGGACCGCCATCAGACAGGACCGCCATCAGACAGGACCGCCATCAGATAGAACCGCCATCATACAGAACCGCCATCAGATAGAACCGCCATCAGACAGGACCACCATCAGACAGAACCACCATCAGACAGAACCGCCATCAGACAGGACCGCCATCACACATGACCGCCATCAGATAGAACCGCCATCAGACAGAACCATAAGAAAGCATAGAGACTTCAGCAAAGAAGCTAAGCAGGTAATGTTGGTTTAGGATGACAGTAATAGGGATTCATATTTATTATAATAATGATGATGATGATGATTGCAGCAGCAGGGCCACGGCAGGAGGCAAGAACAGAGTCCAGATAGAACCACCATTGCACTCTGTTAGTCCAGAAAGCACGAGTACTCCGTGGAAGAAAGAGTTAAGGCGCTTCTGCAACTGCGTCTCCGGCTTTTCGCCTTTTTGTGCCGATGGACTCGTTTCAGTTCATGGTTCTAAAAGGGCTGCGCGTGTTGCAGAGCAATTCACCGCCAGAACACTAGGGGGAGTAGCGTTTTTTGACGTCTTTGTCGAAGACGACCTAGAGAATGCCGTCTTTGTGTGTGGTTGTCGTTGGTTGTTTATTTACTCTGACGTTTGCGGAGTCCTTATAGTCCGCCAATGACGGGTCATATTTACGCATTTCCTCCGACAAACGCTCTTCAATCTGATTCACTCTCTCTTCAAAAAGCTTTTTAAAGTGTTCGTGGGCATCTTGGATCCGTAGTTATATTGGTTGTTGTTTTTTAAACCAGCATTTGAATAAATGATAAATAACGTGTTGCTGAGCTTCGGAGGTCATCTAAGGTCAAACTATTGAACAGACATGAGCGCGCCTAGAGAACCCGCGAGCCAGCTCCTGACCAGAAACCACGGCGACGGGTTTCCTCACGTCGCTTCTCTTCCTGCAGAGTCTCTTCCAGAGCCTGAAGAAGCTGCTGGAATATGGCGGCAACGTGGAGGAAGACATGATGCTCACCTACCAGATTTCCCACACAGACCTGTTTGGCAACCCGATGCTGCACGACCTGAAGGAGGAGGGCGACCAGATCCCCGTCACCGCGGACAACCGGCAGGTGAGGGTCATGTGATCGGGTTCATGTGACATGTCGGTAGATTTCATCAAAGCTGGGCTTGTTTTTATCACCAAATAATTGCTTGGTTTAATATTCTCATGTTATATGACATTCTATAATTTGTTGTTAGGTTACCTAGCTTTATATAATGTAATATAACATTGATTTAGGAACATTTTTTATTACATTTAAACGGTGTTTTTGCTTTTGGCCTCTTTGAATGTCAGGAGTTTGTGGACACGTATGCTGACTACGTCCTGAACAAGAGCGTTGAGAGACAATTCAAGGCCTTTAGGAAAGGCTTCCTGATGGTCACCAAAGAGTCTCCTCTCAAGTATTTGTTCAGACCGGAGGAAGTCGAGATGCTGATCTGCGGCAGCAGGGTGAGGAAACCGTTTCATTTAAAAGAACTTCTCTACCGCGGATGTTTAATTTATGACTTAACAGACAAAATCTCTCTGGCAGAAACTCGACTTCGAAGCTCTTGAAAAGACGACGGAATACGACGGAGGTTACAGCAAAGACAGTCAGATCGTCAAGTGAGTCTCTTTTCGGTCTTCGTATTAACCAGCAGCAGCAGCACACACTCGTCTCCTTCAACCTGCTTTCACTTTCTCGCCCAAAGAGACTTCTGGGAAACGATCCACTCGTTCGGGGAGGAGCAGAAGAGGTTGTTTCTGCAGTTCACCACCGGCACGGACAGAGCGCCCGTCGGAGGGCTCGGCAAGTTGAAAATGATCATCGCCAAGAACGGCTCCGACACGGACAGGTACTGAGACACTAGGACTGTGATGGGAGGCCGCAGGTAACATCAGGTAAAGCAGTCGTGGTAAAAATCACACAGCGCCGCCCCCAAACTGCTCAGAGGGTCGGTCGGTTTAAAACAAAGGAAAGCAGAAAATCTCAAGCGTTTTACCTCCACGTTTAATCTCTCAGTAGTTTCCACTGTGATCTGGTCGGTCTCGTTCGTAACCTCCTTGTCGGCGTCCCTTTCAGGCTGCCGACGTCTCACACCTGCTTCAACGCGCTGCTGCTCCCCGAATACTCCTCCAAGGACAAACTGAGGGAGAGACTCCTGAAGGCCATCACCTACGCCAAAGGCTTCGGGATGCTTTGATCCGCGAGGGAGGAAGCTTTTCCAACTACGTTTTTACAAATGAAATTAAAAAAAAAAAAAGGGAGTATCATAAAAAAAAGAGGGGGAAACAGCGCTGTGCCTCACCACGCTGCACCGGTCAGACCACAACGCAACATTAGCTTTCCCAAAGAGTTCAAACCGGCACTTGAATTGTATTTTCTTTTGTGTTGTGTTTCTTAACGAGTTATTTGATTGGTGAAAACTGTGAAAGTGCACTTACACACAGGATTTTAAGCGACGTGCGGTTTATTTATTGGCATTCTCTTGTGTTTTGGGGAGCTCTCGTGTAGCAGCATCCAGCGCTCTCCTCCCTCAGCCGGGAGTGGACTTTCCATAATGGTGCTCCTTGTATGTAGTATAATATTTTGTATTGCCGCTAACACAAATAGCCTCACTGACGAGCTCTTATTTGATCCGTTTCCTGTCAGCGTGAGAGCAAACTCTCCGCTCGCCCTCTGGTTATTTCAAAGTATTTCTGTGCACTACATGCAACGTGAGTACTGTGTGTGTTGTGACACCCTGAGCGGGTTTGTGTGGTTTCTAACACTCGCTCTGACGGCTCCGCTCAGACTTTCACATCCTGTCTCTCATCCCCCGTTTGGTTTGCTTTTTTAAAGTGTTTCTGATTGCACATTTGTAAGTGCAGTTGCCAAAATTGTGCAATGCCCATATACAGTATACATAAAGAAAAGAGTCACATGAAGTGTTTTATTCGGCCAAATATCTCAGGTACATAAAGAATGTGCAGATAATGTGAAACTCTTGTAAAGTGACGGTTATGCAAATAAATAATGGTGAAATAATTCAATTATCTTTGTCATAATGCATTAAGGGATTTTCACTATCAACCTATGATATTGATACATCTGCTATAATCAATACTTATATATATATATATATATATATATATATATATATATATATATATATATATATATATATATATATATATATATATATATATATATATATATATATATATATATATATATATATATATATATAATTATATTTGTCATAATACATTATGGGCTATATATTATATATGTAAAGGGTCTGTGTGTACCATTTAAAGGGTTCTGAATATAATATTAATAAGCATGTTTTCTGTAGTGTGTGCTCACTTGATTGACAGCTTGTCAATGCTTTATCTCTGAAAGCTGACCAGCAGGGGGCGACTCCTCCTGGTCCCATAGAAGTCTGAGGAATTCCCTCAGTAAACATTGTAAACATGAATTTATGGTTTCAATCTGTAGTCTTCTCCAATACAGCACGTTCATTTAGTTATTTATGGTGAATTTAGAATAGAACAAAACATAAAGCAGGTTTGCTTTAGGTCGGGGCTACCTTTTAATTGACAGGTCTCCACCAGAAACGTGTACTGCGCCTCTAAGTCGCTCTTCCACAGTTCAAATATGGTCACTTGGTCACCGTTTGACTGCTTTTAAAAAGCCAACATGGCAACGGACAAAGTGCCAAACTTTTTTATTGTCTTAGAACTAGATGAGAGGTCCTCTTCTTGGAGTCCGCCACGATTCTACAGTACAAACGGATCACATGAATGCAGGTTACGTGACAGGATTCTAAGCACAAGAGAATCATCACTCGCCGCGCCTTTATCTTCCAAGAAGACGATCTATACACCAACAGTATGTTATATCAACATTTTTATTTACATGTAACTTTGCAATTTACAACTGACAGTGTATGCTGATTATAACAAACTGACCTGCATTTTGAGTTTCATTTTGTACCTTCACAGGCCGTATCAAATGGATGTAGCAGTTCAAAACATTCCTCTTTATTCTAAGGCTATGAAAAGCCTTTTCTTGCATGCACAATATATATGCGTGTTTGTGTGTGTGTGTATATATATATATACACATGATATATAAATATTCTCAAAGCAAACACAAATAAATGTGCTGCATACACTGTACACAATTTGACACATTATAATGATGGTAAACAGTATAAACGGATATAAACATGGTCCTTTGAAAAGCGACTCTACTTTGCGTGATGAAAAGTTTTCCATGAAGTCCTCGTGTATCTCTCACATCACTGGACTTTTTTGTCCTTGTCGGCGACCACTTCTGACAGATCCTCGGGTTGTATGGATTTAACTTTGGCCTCCATCTCAGTGACCCTCTGCTTCATCCTGGACTGGCCGGAGGTGAACTCCGCCATCAGCTGGGCGAACTTGCCCTGCATGAGATCCAGGTTGCCCTGCAGTTTGACGATCTTCTCCTCCAGGTCTTTGGGGTCGGCGCCGGCGTTGGCGATCGCCTCGTCGATCAGGTTGTCCTTCATCAGGATGGCTTTGCCCTTCTCCTCCAGAGCCTTTTTGGCATCTGGATACTCGGTGAGAGCCTCCATCAGGTCGTCTTTAGACAGGGCAAAGAGATCGGAGTAACCTACGCTGCGGATGTTGGCCGTTCTCCTGTTTCCTGCTTTACTGCCCTTGATGCCCAAGATGCTGATCTCCCCAAAGTAAGCGCCATCGCTGAGCACCACGAACTGAGTGACCCCGTCATCGGCCACCACGGCCAGCTTCCCCTCCTTGATGATGTACATCTCCCTGCCGATATCCCCCTTCTTGCAGATGTAATCGCCAGGACTGAAGACTTGTGGCTGCAGCTTGAGCACCAACTCAATCAGCAGACCGGCTTCGCAGTCCTGGAAAATACGAACTTTCTTCAGCGTGTCCAAATGGACGTTGATGGCAATCTCGGCCTTGAGCTTGTCCGGAAGGTTCTTTAACACTTCCTTCTCATCACAGGTCTTCTTCTCAGTCCACAGGTAGTCAAACCACTTGATGACCCTGGCCTCCAGTTCTTTGGTGACCTTTCGGAACTGCATGTACTGCTTTATGGAGTCGATCTTCGCCTGGAACTCGGCCCGGGAGGCGTTCATGTTGGAAATCATGGCACCGACGTTACCGACAATACTAGCAAAGATCAGCACGCCCGTGAGGAAGTCGGCAATGACAAAGACAAATTCAATATCCTGGACTGGAGCAGGGGTCTCTCCGATGGTGGTAAGGGTCAAGGTGGACCAGTACAGGGAGTAGATGTACTTTCTGGTCAAGCGGCCGTGCTCTGGGTGGCTGATATTGGGATACACCCACGTGTCGGTTCCAAAACCAATGGTTTTCGAAATGGCAAAGAACATACAAGCATTCCAGTGGATAATAATGAGAATGTAGAGTACAAGATTGCTGATACGAAACATGTTTGGGAAGCTGGTTCTGGTTTCAGTCCGCTCGAAGAACTCAAAAAGCCTCGAGATTTTGCAAAGACGGTTAAATCTGAACTCTGGGTTGTTGTATCCAAACTTCAGAAACAGCAGATCGGTGGGTATCATCGAAATCATGTCGTATTTGAACTGAGATGTTGTTCTGTATTTATTTCTCAGTTTTGTGGCATCTTTCACCAGCAGGCCTTGTTCCAGGTAACCTGAGGGGCAAACACAAAATTAGGAACCAAACCAACAACTACGACAGACAAAGAGAAGAAAATGGTGGTGGTTGTCACGGTGAAAACACACGTCAGTCGGACTGTATAGTGTTCTTCAGTGAACAGTGTTCTGTCACAGCTGTGGAGACAGATGGCCGCTTGCCACAAGCCGCGTGTTGGGCGTATTTCCTGTAACCAGTGTGGCATCGACACACGGTGCAGTTAGCGAGCTAGCTAGCTCACTGACTGTACTGTAACCAGTGTGGCATCGACACACGGTGGAGTTAGCGAGCTAGCTAGCTCACTGACTGTACTGTAACCAGTGTGGCATCGACACACGGTGCAGTTAGCGAGCTAGCTGGCTCACTGACTGTACTGTAACCAGTGTGGCATCGACACGCGGTGGAGTTAGCGAGCTAGCTGGCTCACTGACTGTACTGTAACCAGTGTGGCATCGACACGCGGTGGAGTTAGCGAGCTAGCTGGCTCACTGACTGTAGGCTACGCCAGCTGCCCGACTAGCCTGTTTGTTCCAATGGTTACAGAAAAGGTTGCAATGCACATTCCCGCGCCGTGACATTAAGTTGTTTACTCTAAGCTCTCAGCTTGGTGACGTCGCTGCTCTAGTCTGCTTATAACAAGTGGACGCAGAATCTGAGGCACAAACTACCGTAACGACGACTGCGTCCTCTTCTTACGTGAGGTCAGGGCTTCTGACTGCTGTCTCTCCTGCTCCACACTGGTTCTCACCTCCTCACCAGCTCCCTTGTTCATATGTACTGGTTCACTTACTTTGTTCTCATTGCCTTTGAGTGTTGCACCACAGGTTTTCATCATTCCGGTCGTCTTCATATCCTGACTATCCGGGTTTTTTAGACCCGGCCTGTCTCATCGGGATCGAGCCTCTGCTCATCTCTTTTCCTTTCGTTTGTGCTCAGTAAAGATTGTTGCACTTACTACTTTGCCTCCTGAGTCACACTTGGGTTCTATTGTGCTTTTCGCAACGGCAACAGGGCACATTGTTTTATTGGACAAATCTCCCTTTCACTGATATTCTATTTCTGTGTTCAACTCTTAAAAAGCCAGACTCCAACCTGTTCTTGATCTGACGAACGTATCGGTGAAGTAGATGATGTCTGTGGTGTAGTCCAAGAAGAGCCAGAGGCGCGTATATGTTTCCTGGAGTTCGTTAAAGCAGGATCTGACAAACATGGAGGACACGTTTTTGAAGTGAAAGTGAAGCGCAAAGGGCCTCTGAGAGATATTTTAAAGCACGTTGAATGAACAATACCTTGTAACAATCATCATGAGGTTATAAAATACCGGGCCTGCGATGATGGTCAGCCATCTGTAGTACTGGTCTGCGGCTGGATCCATAATCCAGATTTCTTTCCTAAAGACAACTCAGTATTACTGTGTTGCTGCAATAATGTGTTAATTGTTGAAACGGAACGTATGAAAGACACAGATTTGTTTTTCTGTAATTCCATCTCCCAGCAGTCGCAGCAGACTGTATCTAACATGTACTTACGGTGGCTCCTCTTTCTTTTTATCATCTTTCTTATCATCCTTTTTATCATCCTTCTTCTCCTCCTTCTTCTCCTCTTTCTTCTCATCCTTCTTCTCTTCGTCTTTCTTCTCGTCTTTCTTCTCATCCTCTTTTTTCTCCTCCTTTTTAATCTCCTCTTTTTTGCTACGAATCAGAAGTTTAGTTTTCTTACGGCTGCGGAGAAGGACGGAGGTGGGGGCCTCCGAGGAGCTACCGGACTACAGGGAGAAGGTGTCTCCTGGACGTTTCACAGTTTGGGGATTTCTTTGTTGTAAGATCTGATGCAGGTCACACATTTGTCCAGCAGATGGCATCCTAATAATACAGGTATGTGGATAGGTGAGTCCTCCACCGTTTACCACTAAATATCTGAATATGTCTGTACATTCTCCCACACTCCTAAACTCCTCCGCTCTCTTCACTGGCTACTGGTGGCTGCCCGCATCCAGTTCTAAACATTGGTGCTCACGTACCAGGATGGGGTCCAGCTTACATCCAGGACATGGTCAAACCCGACATCCCGACCCGCACTCTCCGCTCTGCATCTGATAAACTGCTTGTTCCTGCTCACTGAGAGCAAAACACTCGACTAGATCTCCATCCTTTGCTGTCATGCTCCTAAATGGTGGAACAAGCTCTCTGAAGACATCAGGACCACAGAGATCCTTCACATCTTCAGACTAAAGACACACCTCTTCAGACTCTACCTCCACTAGAAGACTAACAAACTGTAGCACTTACATTGTACTTATAATGGTTCTTATCTATAGCAAGTTGTAGATTGGCTTATTTGAAATTGCACTTCTTGTTTCTTGTTCTTCTGAGTGTTTATCTTTATGGTTGAATGCACTTATTGTAAGTCGCTTTGGATAAAAGCGTCAACTAAATGACATGTAATGTACATTCAATAACCATACCGTCCACTGAGGGTTGAATCAGTGTAACCCACATCATGACGTACAACAAAAAGTTTTATTGCTCTAGAAGAGGAGGAAACATCCATCAGGGACGGGGAACACTAGTTGGTTCAAGGACGTCTAGCTCTTCTATCTTCTAATATACCACATTAGCTATATGATACAAACCATGCTATGAAGAATAACTATAAATCTACTGATCTAATCCGTTTCCTGACTCGGATGTGCTCACACTTACTCGTCTGTGTTGTTGCAGTTATTCATGTTGTAAGTAGCTAGTGGCCACTTACTGGCAAGACTTTGGAAAGAAATAAAAGACAGAATTGTTGCACGATGAACCTTAAAAGTGTCACGAGTGAATGAACTAAACAATGAATCCAAGCAGGTTAAATGGATGTTCTTAGTGGAGTATAGATTCATGTTACTAGTGGAGTATATATTCATGTTACTAGTGGAGTATAGATTCATGTTACTAGTGGAGTATATATTCATGTTACTAGTGGAGTATATATTCATGTTGATAGTGGAGTATATATTCATGTTGATAGTGGAGTATAGATTAATGTTACTAGTGGAGTATAGATTCATGTTACTAGTGGAGTATAGATTCATGTTACTAGTGGAGTATATATTCATGTTACTAGTAGAGTATAGATTCATGTTGATAGTGGAGTATATATTCATGTTGATAGTGGAGTATAGATTCTGATAGTGGAGTATAGATTCATGTTGATAGTGGAAAATAGATTCATGTTACTAGTGGAGTATATATTCATGTTACTAGTGGAGTATAGATTCATGTTACTAGTGGAGTATAGATTCATGTTACTAGTGGAGTATATATTCATGTTACTAGTGGAGTATATATTCATGTTACTAGTGGAGTATAGATTCATGTTACTAGTGGAGTATATATTCATGTTACTAGTGGAGTATATATTCATGTTACTAGTGTAGTATAGATTCATGTTCATAGTGGAGTATATATTCATGTTATTAGTGGAGTATATATTCATGTTACTAGTGGAGTATAGATTCATGTTACTAGTGGAGTATATATTCATGTTACTAGTAGAGTATAGATTCATGTTGATAGTGGAGTATATATTCATGTTGATAGTGGAGTATAGATTCTGATAGTGGAGTATAGATTCATGTTGATAGTGGAAAATAGATTCATGTTACTAGTGGAGTATATATTCATGTTACTAGTGGAGTATAGATTCATGTTACTAGTGGAGTATAGATTCATGTTACTAGTGGAGTATATATTCATGTTACTAGTGGAGTATATATTCATGTTACTCGTGGAGTATAGATTAATGTTACTAGTGGAGAATAGATTCATGTAACTAGTGGAGTATAGATTCATGTTACTAGTGTAGTATAGATTCATGTTCATAGTGGAGTATATATTCATGTTATTAGTGGAGTCTAGGTTCCTGTTACTCGTATAGATTTATCGTCACTTGGGGCCTGATAATGAAGCTGCGCGGTGGGTCTGGTACTTACTTCCTCTTCCGGGTCGAGTCGTTTTGGCCCACAGACTGAGCATTGCTCTCTCGGCTGGAGAGATCTTTGAGCTCGGGGCCTCTGAAGCGTTCAAGGAAAGAGTCGTGCCGCTCTGTTTCGGGGTTTACTCTGTGGGACGTCCAGTTCCACAGCATGAAGAAGAAGTAAGAGAGCCTAGAAGGTTAGCAGCAGGGAAACAGAGCAAAGTGATACCCCTCTACTCTAGGAACAGATACAGTGGTGGAGGAACCCTTCAGATCCTTCAGGAGAAGTAGTACAACAATGAAATACTCCATTGAACACACGGCTTGGCCTATGGCTTATGTAACCATTTAAAATGGACCAGATGTGGCTTGTAACCATTCACAAACCGAAAATGTTGGTCACCTCTTATTTATTACTCTAATGTGTTTGACTTTATTAGTCTTCTTTTAGATCGGAATGATATCTTCTACATCTCACCAAACATATGTAATCTACAGATTGGTAAAACCAGGTGACGTAGTATAAAGACCCTTAAAGTTGCCCAGTGTGCTAAAGACCAGCAACTGGATGGAAGTGTTAAAAAACCTCAATAAACCTCCTGAAATTAATTACCTGAATGAACTTTCCACCACTGCCACACAAAGGTGCCACAACAGAAATTTACCTGGCCATCGCCCCGGTGCCTGTGAAGGAGTCTCTGCGGGACTCTGAAGACAACGCCGTCTCTGAGTTGTCTTCACAAAGAGACGCGGCCCTGCGAGACAGCAGGTGGGAAAACGTTACAGGGACACGTGCAACTCATTTTGTGTGAGTACTGAGACAAAGGACGGTGAGCGGCCGGGAGGTGGAGGCATCACACCTGCTGTCTCCATTTTCGATGACGGCGAGCTCGTCATCGGGCCTGTTGGAGGCCGGCCGCTGCCTGGTGGAGAAGGACTTCACACAGCCGATTTTTGCCATGTCGTCTGTCTCTTTGGGCTCTGCAGCTCAGCAGCAAAGAAAAAAGAAAAAAGCCGTGTCAATGATTATGTTTACTGAACGCCACCGTCGTCTGAGAGTATAACGCCTAAAAATACCTCATTAAGTCCTTAACTCTAAACAGGATCAGGGCTCCGTCTCTGTGGAACGCTCAGCTGCTTTTTTAAAATAACTAAGCTATGGCTTACAGGTGGACTGGAGTTGCTATGTCCAGTACGTGTGTGCGGCAGGTTAAGTCCATTAGAGCACCACTTTGAGATCAGGTCCACCTGTAAGAGGTGAGCACGCTGACCGTGTGCAGGGTTCAGTCCGGGGGAAACGGCGCCTGGGATTAAAGAGAAAAGGCATATCGTGCATATTTGTGATGCAGCGCTGGTGGATTCCCGGGTCGGGGGGGGGGGGGGGGGCGCCTCCTCGCTTCAGATGTCTGCGGGTAAATAATGACTCGCTGATCTCTGGGGAACACCAATGGTTGTAACACGTGCACACGTGCAGCTTAGTGCTAATACCAGGGAGTTAACCAACCCCCACCGCATTAAACCACACAGGCAGAGTGCAGGTGAAGTCTGTGCACCGAATCATCCGTGTTGATCCTGAGAATAAATGGTGGAGGGTTCAGAGAGGACTGTTAGGAATCAGTCCATGAGTGGATGATGGTGCAGTTGTTGGAAAGACACTTCAACGCGCACACACACACACACACACCTTCGTGTACTTTGGACATTTCTAATATGTACATCACCATTCAAAGGTTGGACACACTTTTTCATGGAATTGAATGAGAAAATGTGTCCAAACCTTTGACAGGTAGTGTAGTTATTGTGTATAATCATATTAATATTCAGGCATGTGTCAACATGATTTTAGTAAAAAATACACATAAAGCACATTAAAGTGAAAGTTAAAAACGCCTCTTACTGATGCATAAAACCTTATGATCGTAATATACTTCATAAACAAACATTAATTTGTTATTTTGAGAAGTTTGAATTCACAACAGTCAATATCTCCATAATAGTTTGTATTAAACCTGATATATAAGTTCCCAAACTCTGTTTGTTCTCATTACACGTTAACAAGTCACCTTTAACTCCACCTTCGGTGCGTCAGATGAAAAGTCATGACGTCTTTAGAAGGAATTTACCGAATCACCTTGGACAGAACCGCCGAGGTTACAACACAGAAGCCGACGCTGTGTTTTAAATGCGATTGTTTTTGTGTTGGAGGAGAACTCACCCGATCGGAGCCGTTTCACACCGACTTCTGTGTTCCGACGGAACCAATAATCCCCCGGTGAGCGCGTCTGGCTGATTCCATCTCCCGGACACACACGCGAACTCACTTCTGCGCGCAATTATTTACGAGCCTTTTGTCCAAAATAACGGCGGCGGCTGTGTGATAGTTGGCAGCAGCGGCTCTGCTGGGTGAGGACGTGCTGGCTGAGCGCACAGGTCCCAGATCAGACAGGGGGAGGAGACCTGTCCATCACTGGAGTCCATCACTGTAGTCCATCCCTGTAGTCCATCACATGAGTCCATCCCTGTAGTCCATCACATGAGTCCATCACATGAGTCCATCACATGAGTCCATCACTGGAGTCCATCACTGTAGTCCATCCCTGTAGTCCATCACATGAGTCCATCCCTGTAGTCCATCAGTGTAGTCCATCACATGAGTCCATCACTGGAGTCCATCACATGAGTCCATCCCTGTAGTCCATCACATGAGTCCATCACTGGAGTCCATCACATGAGTCCATCCCTGTAGTCCATCCCTGTAGTCCATCACATGAGTCCATCACTGGAGTCCATCACATGAGTCCATCCCTGTAGTCCATCACATGAGTCCATCCCTGGAGTCCATCACTGGAGTCCGTCACATGAGTCCATCACATGAGTCCATCACTGGAGTCCATCATATGAGTCCATAACTGTAGTCCATCCCTGTAGTCCATCACATGAGTCCATCACTGGAGTCCATCCCTGTAGTCCATCACATGAGTCCATCAGTGTAGTCCATCACATGAGTCCATCCCTGTAGTCCATCCCTGTAGTCCATCACATGAGTCCATCACATGAGTCCATCACTGGAGTCCATCACTGTAGTCCATCCCTGTAGTCCATCACATGAGTCCATCCCTGTAGCCATCCCTGGAGTCCATCACTGGAGTCCATCACTTTAGTCCATCCCTGTAGTCCATCACATGAGTCCATCACTGGAGTCCATCACATGAGTCCATCACTGGAGTCCATCACATGAGTCCATCACATGAGTCCATCACTGGAGTCCATCACATGAGTCCATCCCTGTAGCCATCCCTGGAGTCCATCACTGGAGTCCATCCCTGTAGTCCATCACATGAGTCCATCCCTGGAGTCCATCACATGAGTCCATCACATGAGTCCATCACTGGAGTCCATCACATAAGTCCATCCCTGTAGCCATCCCTGGAGTCCATCACTGGAGTCCATCCCTGTAGTCCATCACATGAGTCCATCACATGAGTCCATCACTGGAGTCCATCACTGTAGTCCATCACATGAGTCCATCACTGGAGTCCATCACATGAGTCCATCACTGGAGTCCATCACATGAGTCCATCACTGGAGTCCATCCCTGTAGTCCATCACATGAGTCCATCCCTGGAGTCCATCACTGGAGTCCGTCACATGAGTCCATCACATGAGTCCATCACTGGAGTCCATCATATGAGTCCATAACTGTAGTCCATCCCTGTAGTCCATCACATGAGTCCATCACTGGAGTCCATCACTGTAGTCCATCACATGAGTCCATCACTGGAGTCCATCACATTAGTTCATCACTGTAGTCCATCACTGGAGTCCATTACATGAGTCCATCCCTGGAGTCCATCACTGGAGTCCATCACGAGTCCATCCCTGGAGTCCATCACTGTAGTCCATCACTGGAGTCCATCACGAGTCCATCCCTGGAGTCCATCACTGTAGTTCATCACATGAGTCCATCACATGAGTCCATGACTGTAGTCCATCCCTGTAGTCCATTCCTGGAGTCCATCACATGAGTCCATCACATAAGTCCATCGCTGGAGTCCATCAGTGGGGCCGTCTATCACTATGGTCCATTTTTGTTTACTTGTTCATTACTTGATTCTATCACTGAAACCGTCCTTGTGTCGAGTCCATCACTGGACTCATGTACTGATAAATGGCGATATGACAATCTGTGAACATAACAAGACAACATTTTAAATCTAATGTTCACATGTATGTCCTTTATTATTAGCAGGCCTTTATTATCACTCTATCAAATATTTGTATAAGAAATCAACTGCGGAGGTTGAGCAATGGTCTTTGTAATTATTGCAGTCTGAGAGAAGCATCGCACAGTCACAGCTCACCCCCCCCAATCACCTGAAGGCATAAGGTGAAAAGAGAAATCCTTTGGCAATATGTGGAGCCGCAGCACTAATCCAGCTTAGACCTGAGCTCCTGTTGCAGCCACCTAATGCCGCTCATGGATGTGGTCACTTACAGAAATGCCACTTTTGAACAACATTTTGCTCTGTAAGCCAATATTACACCCAAGCCATGAACAGACCGACGCCTGCTGCTCCAATGTTCCTTTTAGCTCATGAACTCTGACTTTCTGTCATATATGCATTTGACCAATCATCTCCAGAAATCATCCCTGTGATTCAGATACGAACAAAACCGCCACAGAGCCTTATTGTATTGTTTTCTGCGTCTGGGTTTATCTAAATCTGAAGGGAATTAGCACTGTAATAGACTTTGGATTGTCCTCACTGAGAGTGGGGTTTAGGGCAATCCGTTAATAGAAACTGTACTAGATACCCAGAAAGGGTGCTTACATGCAGAGACTCTGTGGCTGACACTAAACACGGCGTCTCAAGCACTAATACATTGTATTTGTTCCAATCAGTTGCTGCTTTGGCAGAATAAAATGCAGGAGCAATCACTCTCCTCTTCTCCAAGCCCTCATTAAGTTCAGTTCCCAGGTGCAGAGATCCATGCAAAGCCTCTTTACATCCCTGCCAGAAGGCACGCGGTAATTACGGCGTCCTGAACCCGGGGCCCTCACACCGCATGACGGCCTCTCCGTGCACTTCCAAACGTGTTCCCTCGTCGCGCACACGGCTCTTCGATCGGCAGCCGGAGGCTCCGGCTCCTCCTCAGTCCGCCGGCGTGGCGAGAGCCGATTGTCGCACCGCGTGGAAGCTCGGCTTCACGACATCACATTTTACTGATCATTTTTTAATTGCATGGAGGAAATGTCGACCCCCTGGTGAGCCGGTTTGCAGCTGCAGATCCTCGGGTTGGGCCCTTCTGGTCTGGCCGATGACATAAGGCGCTTAATTCCCTTCTTGAAAAGACATTTTACAGAATGGCTTTCATGTGATGTGTTGTTTTTTATGGCTTCGCTGCTTTATGTTATTTTATTTGTGGACACAGTGGAGGCCACTCCAATCAGACTGAAATGAATCCATTCTGTGTCCCGGTGGAGGACAGCGGGCCGTACATGCCTGTGAGGTGGAATCAGAGCTGAAGGGGCCCTCGCAGCTGATGTCGGCTGAAGAGCGGCTCCGAGGCCTCTTGAGCTGATGAGTTGTGTCCTGTTCATCAGATGCTGGCCGTGATTACTTGAACCTCGTCATTGTTTTAATCCAAACAGAGAGGCCGATTTATCCGGCGCCAAGAAACGCATGCGGCGTTGCCACGACAACCTCGGTCACGTCAAACAAAACATGTCAAGATCTTTCTTTCATAATCCTCTAATCGAGCCGTCATTTTTTGCGGACTGCAATCAGCGTCTTCCCGTTTCCACTCTCAATCAGTGTGTGTGTGTGTGTGTGTGTGCGCTTACCTTCACGTTCACACTCGTCCTTTACAATGAGGACAAACAAATGGTGCTTTTAATATGGTCATGGTAGGTTTTCCTCAGTGAACTTTTCATATGTTGCAACATTTTTGTATATTTCATCAGACTGTCAGATTTCATCGATTCCATTATTGGTCACTATTTCCTTTTAGTGTGAAATTTTGTTTTTCTGTCAAAACTGAGGTGGAAACATGAGAAAAGTTTATTACACTTCTGCCCTCTGCAGGAAACTTTAGGAAACGCCTCCAGTAGGTCGTGATTTTTGGCTGATGTGCTTCACACAAACCTGAATGTATGTTTTAATCTCTGATTCTTAATGTTTCCTACTTTGTTGTGGTTTGAAGTTTGTGCAGTTTAACATCTTAGCCTATAAACAAGCAGTGACGAGGCAGAACAAACTATTCATCCTCCTGTCTGTAAAAAAAACATATTTACAGCGTTGTGCTAATAATTGGAGAAGCGGCAGAACCTTTGCCCCCTTAAATGTAATTAGCAAGTAATACATGATATCTTATCTCAATACGAGGTAGTCATATGGTCTGCTGAGATACACTCCTTGTAATCTGCTCTTTATTGTCAATAACAGGGCAAAGGGGTCGGACCCCACTTTCTATTTATTTGTTCAGTCAATTCAATTCATCTGGTATTGCCCAAAATAACGAATCACAGATTTCCCCCAGGGGGCCTTACAATCTGTACGCATACAAGATTGTTTTTCTCGTTCCAGAGATGCAAAACATTTCATTTGAAAAGAATGAAAAACATAACAGAGTTGTAACTGTCTCTAATACAATTAGAGCAGTGAAAAGAAATGTGATGGAAAAATTGATGATGGATGAATAATCATAATTATAGGAGCGATGGGTTCCAGCAGGACCACACATGGAGAAAATTAGACTGGAGGAACATTCTGTTAGCTGGAGAGGAAGTCCTTGTTAAAACAGGTCTGTATCTCATAAAGTCACATTACTTAAGATTTCTGTCCTGGTAAATTTAGAATTTCTATTTCAGTGGAAACAAATGAATTCTTCTCATTCTGGGGTCTTTGGCCATTTTTCAGAATTGCGTGTGCGAGTGTATTCAACAAAGAAAGAAGAAAATGCAAACATATAAATATTGCAATACTTTCACCAGTGGACCAAGCTGCTCTATTATTATCGTGTTACCTCTGCAAGATACATATGGACTTTATAGATATTTAGTAAAAAGATTATTATTAAGGTTGTCAATTTAGGTGAAAGGTCAACTGTCCATGTGCCGTTATAAAACACCAGGCCTATAACCACCAACGGTTTTATTATTATTCAAAAAATGAATTTACAAACAAAAAGAAGTATAACAACTACAAGTTCACTATCCTCTGAACTGAGCAGATCTCTCGTGTGACCTTTTCGTTGTCCTTCTGTTGCCAGGACAACAGCTTCGGCACATCCGGTCAGCGTTGCCGTGAACGAACATTGCAAAGGGAAAGTACCAAGGGGGCCGTTTAAAATATTTACGTGTTTTTAAAATCTACATAGATTCTATTAGCAAAATATTATCATTGAATTTGATGATTTATTTGACCTAATTACGTCAAAAAGGGGACTATTGTCTTACACTGCATCTTCCGTCACAGTAGATGGCGGTACGCCACCTAAAACCTCCGGCCTCAACCCGCCGCGGAACCAAAAGAAGAAGCGCACAGGCAGGCCGACGTCCTGCTCCGCGGGTAGTTAGCTGGTGCTGCTGCCTCGGCGATGATTGACAGAGTCAGCAGAGGTTTACACGGTCGGGCATGTCCGCTTCCCAGCTCGGTTGTCACCGTAACAGAAACAACCGCGGCATGGCGAGTCAAGAAAGAGCACCGAGTTCTCGGCCCTCGCCCGCAAGAACACCATGTATCGGATTATTGAGGATGTTATTTATTGCTTTTATTCACACGACGCGGGCCAATAAACAAGGTTGGTAACTTCGCTGACTAACGTCTCCGCATTAGCAGCCAGCGCTAACTTCCGCAGGCATATTTCTCCGCAAGTTAAGTCTGCGGGGTTTGAGGTTAACTTTGACACAGCTAACTTTAAGTTAGCCCCGGTAACGTTTGCTAAGCTAACATTTAAAACCTCGCTCCAACACAACAGCGAAACGTGACCGTTACTCGTTCGCCGTTAATGAATGCCATTAATTAACCGCACCTGGGTGACAGTTGTTTTGGGTCAGGGCTAAGCTGGTGATGGACGTGCTAACTGCCTCCCGTTAGCTACCGTCATATGTGGCCTAACGTCAGTGAGCGAACGTTAGCTTCGTTCGTAGCTTGTTGTCATGTTGTCATTCCCGTCCTTATAAGGCTAAATGCGGCTAACGCTCCAAAACAGAGACGGTAATAAGGAAGGAGCAGCGTGTTAGCATCACAGTTAGCACCAATGATGCCTCCCGTTAGCTGCTGTGTGGTATTTATTTATTTATTGCAATTAATTCCAACCCCGTCTCTGGCTGCCCAACGTCGCTCACTGTAGAGACTCGACAGAGGAAACGTTCGAGTCAGTCGGGTGATATTTGTCAACGTGGCTGAGCGGTGGGATTTCTTTTTTTTTTTTTTCCTTTCCACTTAAATAACCCGGGTATCGGTTGCACTCTGCCACTGGATCGGTTCACCGGCCAGATGACCTCCGTGTTATGTTATTTATCCGGCGGAGCGCAGTGGCCGATCATGTCGCGTCACAGGGTCGAGTCTCCCCCCCCCCCCCCCGGTCGGGAGCGAACAGCTGCGATCCGAGTCCACGATGAGCTGCTGTGCCAACTTTTAAATAAGTGTTTACATCGGTCCCCGCGCACGAATGCACAGCAATCCGGCCCTTTATGTGTTATCTTGACAGGAGGCTGCACGTGAGCGACGAAGGAGGTTATCGCTCCCGTTGAACTGTATTGCCCAGGTATGTGGAGGCATACGTGGAATTTGTAATCGCTCACGAAGCAGCAGCTACACAGCGAAGGACACAAAGATGCGAACAGACGCGTTTGTACTGAACTCCAGTATGTGGGTGAGCTGTAAGCTAAAGCATTAACTACTGAATGGAGATGCATGGCACGGATGATCATGTGCAGCACATGTTCTCAGGTTTTGAGAGGCACCAATGATGATTAACAGAAACGGGGGCATTTTAAAGTGATCCATGCCGGCAGCAGTGGATGTTCAGGTGTCAGGGGTCATTGAGTGACGTCCTGTGGGAAGAAATTGCTGTTGTGTCTGTTTGTTTTGGCCTCGTTGTTCTACCGACCTCAACCAGCAAAGTTCAGTGTTAAAACAATCACTGCTGGTGGTTCTTGGCTATTTAAACTTGCCGGACAAATTGGAAGTGATTCATGTTGGGAGTAATGACCAGAGAGTTTGACTCCACAAGGGGTTCCCCTCACATTTCATCCCACACTAGATATGATGTAATATGTCCACGGTTACTATTTCCGTCCAAGCCATTACAGGCCACATGGTGTAAGATCAAATGTTGTTTTTGTGCGCTAAAAAAAGTCGTATCCGATCGAGCTCGGAAAAGCTCTTTACTTTCTAAAGAAAGGTGAACTGAAACTCTGATGCCCACCGTCTCTGTTATAGCTGCGTGTGATGGGACTTGGGGAATCTTAAAAGATCCGATAATACGGATCTGCTGAGACTTGTTGGACGCGAAGCAGCGGTTACAGCCGGCAGGACTGAATGAAATGCAACAGTTTAGTTGTCCAACGTAATCTGCGTTCACGCTGAGCGGTTGCCGTGTGGTGCAATGTGGAGCAGAAGCTTAACCAGTGTGGAGCCAAGTTTTAGGCCCCAAGCTGGCAGATTCCTCCAAGAGGAGCAGATCACATCACTGATCACGGATCTGAGCAAATATAACTTTTAGATCCCTGAGGACGTCCTGCTGATACTCATTTTTGATCATTGATGACCCATATTGGCAGATACTCAACCTTATTTCTTTTTTGATTATAACCGCAGGTCTTCAAAGTACTGTTTAATATTCGCAATGTCCCAAAAATAAGTTTAGCTGCTCTAAAGTCAGTAAACCTTCTTTTACTTTATTTGTTTTATAGTTTTTTTTTTCTCTTCATAAGAACACATTTTAAATTATAAGCAAATAGAAAATCGTACTTTGTTGAATCTTCACATGGTTTTTAATGATGTAGTAATTATATAGTTTACTGGATAGGCCTGTTCTCTTTAAAGACTGGGATAATGATGATTCGGTCTTCATGGTTTTTTTTGTTTTCTTTTTCACAGCATTCATCCAGTCAGACACAATTCTAGAAGTTTTACATTTTGGTGAGGGGAGTCTTTTACAGGTAGGTGCTGTTATGTTTGATTACTCACTACAGATACAGACATATTTACACACGGTTGACATCTAACTTGCTATTTGCTAATGAGACGCCACTTAATCTACTGTATAATTTAACGTATTATCTTTTTCCCTTTTTCTGCAGGCAGAGTCTGACATTGATTTTAGTTTATATCATCAACAAAGGTAAGTTCTTCAGCAGCCTTGACTCAGACCGTGTTTTCACGTGGTCACGTGGTACCTTGGTGTGTTGTGGGTGAGGTCGGGCCGCCCCTCACTCTTCAGCTGTCCCAGTGTGTTTCTCATCTCTTTTAAAGTCCGTTTGGTTTGTCCGCTCTGGGCTGCGGTGTACAAAGAGGCTGCTATTGGTTTATGAACTGGAGGAGTTTGCAAGAGACGTGTCAAGGACCCAGGACCTATCCCGCCCCAGGACCTATCCTGCTTTGTAGTCTGTTTGTCTTTAAATGGAGCATCATTTACTAAATAGACATCATGTTGCACTGAAGGAGAATTTAAACTTCAGATTGAGACCAACGAACCTCCGAGCGTAGAAACTAAAATCTGCACGCTCTGTGAAGTGACCCGAGGGGCCGGACCCTTGTAATAATTCAGGGATTTATTATTGACCACTCGCATCATTTTAGATGTATGCTTTGACACACATGAGGCCAGTGCGGTGTTTTCGGTACCGCAGGAGAGCGAGTTCAGATGTGAGTTTTGTCGAGGCTAATGACCCTGCAGAGGAATGTAAACGCATCGGCCCTCGTGGGAAAGTATCGGCTCACCACCCAAAATAAAAGATTGACCGTCAACTTGAAGCGCTAAATAACTAATGAAATAGTTTGGTTGACGGCTTGTAATCGGAGAGAACGTCGCTGTCAGAGGAGCGTTAGAGCTTCGGTGAACTGCAACGAGTCGTCGGTGATGCCTGCGTGCTGCGTCCCGGCTCCCACCTTCTGTGTCCTCAGTCTCCAAGTCTCCTTCTCCGGTCGTCACGGCCCGCTCCGTGATCTCTTTGTTCCAAGTGTTTCTTCCCTGGATGTCTGCAGCGTAAGTCTGCTCTTAATGCAGACAGGAGGGAAGCGCTCGTTGCACCTTTGTGCTTGCGAGTGGTCACGTGATGAGCGTTTTTAGGCGTGGTAATAATCTGAATATTTACCACCATGTGTTTATTTTGACTCTATTGTGTCTTATAGCTTTTGGTCGGGTCCCTTTGTTACGCTCTTTGCTGTCGTATTACCTCGCTTTGTGAACTCTGTTCATAAAGGTTCTTTATGAATGAGGTCATTATTGCGTGAGAGTTTGTAAACGGATGCTTCTCATATCGTTCAGCTCTCTAAACCCTCTTTTACTTCAAGGCGTCGAGACCCTTTTCTTAGTTTTTTTTTGGTTCAACGCTCACCGCAGAGGCCCGAGAGACATTACTTTTTTGTTTTAAAGTGAAACATGGTGATTAAATAATACACAGATGGTTATTTTGGGACAAGGATCCTTTTAGACACTAGGTGTTTGTATCGCGGCCTCCGATCAATACTCTTTGCTTTACGTGTGTTTGTGTTTGTGGAGCCTTTGCTGCTGGGACAGTATGTTCTAATCCATAAAGGGTTATCTCCCACAGACACTGCCTGACCACTCCCTCCTAGTGGGGGAGGGTTTTCTGTCTCTCAACTTCCCCTTTCTGCTTATTGCGTGCGTGTCTGTGTGTGCGCGCGTGTGTGTGTGTGTGTGTGTGGTCTTTGGAAACCTCAGTGTGTTGCATCTCTTCTGTAAGTCAGTGTGAAGTCGCCTCTGAAGGGACTCGGAAGCCTTTAGTCACCATGTTTTTCAAAACCTGCGGCTCTTCTGACGCTGGATGTGTGCACATCGGCCTCCTCGCGAGCTCCTCCAGTTACACCCCGACATTCAACACATGAGCCCTGCAGCCAAAGGCCCGGCACGGGGTTCATCTCAATCCTTAAGCCCTCAAGAATCTAGTGGGTCGTTGTTACGCTAATGGGAGAAGGGAGGCTGTGGATGAGCGATAATCCGGGAGGTGGCGTCCCGCGTGTGGATCGCGGTGGGCCTCGTTGTCCACAGCTCGCTAGTGAAGAGGTGAACTTGATGTCTGGTTGACTGTCTGACCTCCGGGGCGAATGCTGGAGTGATCACGCGTGAGCGGCGTTTTGCCGGAGGCTGTTAAGCACAAAGCATTTCAGCTCCCTGACAACGAGTTGAGTGAAAAGTTCAACATTGACGTTGAGATGTAGTGAAGTACGGTGTGTACACGGCGTGTGTATATATATTACTTTCTTACGTAATGAAACGATAAGCGCGTCGTGAGTTCCGCCCTCATCGCCCGTGAAGATTTACATGGCGGCTCTCGTTACGCCGTTTGAGCACAAAGAGGGCGGCTGCTCCTATTGTGTGGATACACCTGAAGTCAAACAGGTCAGGTGAGTTTCTGACAGGGCGCCTCCACCCCGCGTCCTCGCCTCGCTGTGAGAGGAACGCCACCCGAGGAGAGACGCGCTCGCCTCCCTTCTTCCCCCGCTTCATTATCTACACACACTCATCTAACATGGATCCTCACAGAGACGTTCACTTGGGGACGGCGCGGCGTTGAGAGAGAGGGGGGGGTCTCAATGCGCCGCCGGGGAGCCGTTAGAAACGCACACCGACATGGAGACATTTGTGTCTCTGCTGCTGCTGACACTCCTTCCTGTCTCCCGCAGCGCGTCGCCCCACCGAGGGAACTGCCGCCCGATACGGTTTGAACCGCCGATGTTGGACTTCCACGAGCAGTGAGTCTTCTTCCTCTTCTCTCCATGTTTGTGTCAATAAAGAGACGATAAAGTCACAGATCAGCGTTTTACAAACCTCAGCCTGCCAGCTTGACGCATCCCTGAGGAATCTTTAAAGTGTAGCGGCGACTTCGCCCACGGTGGATTTATTGCACCACATTCCTCGGAGTGTGGGCGCGGCACGCGAGCGTCGTGGGCGGAGCCAAGTGGCCTGATTGTTATTGGATTTATATTGCAGCATTAGTTTGTTTTTTATGTCTTCCCTTTGCTGGACTTTAAAAAGTGAGATGTGGTCGTCTCAAACGTCCTGTCTTTGTCTCCTCGTCTCACATGACTGCAGAGAGATGGAAACTTTTTTCCTCCAGTAAAACTCAAACGTAATCGAACAAGCGCCACTCTGCTCTGATGATACGTGCAAACTGTGACAGTTGGATCACAACAGGAGAATCAATGGAACGTTACCACTCACACCGTTGATTAGCTGAACACCGATTGTGAGGAGTTCAATTGTATTGCTGATCAAGAAAGAAGAGTAAATAGTAAAGAAAGTAAAACTAAAGAGTTTCAAAAGGAACCGGACCGATAAATATCAATGATATCCATAAGCCCAAACCGCCCCTGTCTCTGCTTCATGTTCAAACGAAGTGAATCCGATGCAAAGAAGCGCCCGGCGTAGAGGATCGACGTGGCACAGGGGTGGAGCCGGTGTGCTGGGAACCGCGAGGTTGGCGGTTCGAAGTGTCCCTGAGCAAGACACCTAACCCTGAATTGCTCCCCAGGCAACAATGTAAAAAGCCATGGGTTAAAAAAAAACGCAATGTAAGTTGCTTTGGATAAAAGCGTCAGCTAAATGACCTGTAAAGTGTGAGAGAATCTGACAAATACTGTTTGCCTCTTGCCCGTGAAAAACGCTGTCGTTTATTTGTTTAAAGAAAAGGTGCTTTTCACGGCGGTCCAGGTCATGTGATTTATTCAAGGAGTAATCCCTGGGGTTATTCAGTGGCTTTTATTCTTAGACCACAGGTACTTTGTCACCGCGTTGCTTTGCATTTATGAGCGTCATAAAAAGGAGCAGATCTTCATACCACATTGAAATGAGCCACTCGCTGCCCGAAGGCCGTCATAGATTACCAGTAATCGCATTGTTGAGGTGACGGGTGTAAACCTGTGTCCTCTGTCACAAATCTTTGACTTCATTATGTGTCGTTCTCACTATTGTTTTCATGTCATTGATTTTTCTATTCTCATGTCAGTGTTTCCTGTAATTGTAGAGAAAAACAGATAAACGCATTCTTTAAATGACAAAATACTAACAAACAGGAAATGACCGCAGTAACGAGCCAAGCGTCGTCGTCTTTTTACATGAAAATGTAGAATTGTTCATCTGGATGTGCAAACTAAAGGATAAACGCTGTTTAGTTTCTTTCGATGTGTTGTCTCACAGAAGCTTCTCCTCCTCCGCAGGCCCGTTGGAATGCCCAAAATGGAGAAAGTTTATTTACACAACCCAAGCTCAGAAGAAATTAGTTTAATATCAATATCAGCAACAACAGCACATTTTCACGCATCCTTTTTCCAGAATAGGGTGAGTACTCCTCCCTGCTTTGTGTCGTCCTCATGGATAAATGTGACAACCCTCCGATTAACCCGCTCCGCCTGGCGTGGACTGTGTTCAGAAAGGATGAACTGTCCTTTATTGATCTTCATTAGAACCTTTTGGAACAGACCACCATTGATTAATAGTCTTAAAGTCCTTTCGACCTGTGTGAGAGGCTCTGTTGTTCTGAGCTGGAGGCGCTTCAGGAAGGTTACGAAGACCTTCATCGTACTGCCGTCACTGCTTCAGCTTCCTGCAGCATCATAGCGCCCATAATCATCTGGGGACACGCTGTTTACTTTTAATACACATGTTATTTATTTATTTTCCTCTTATTCTGCCATTTGTTATTTTTGCGTCGGTTCTGTTTTTCTCGGGACTTCCTGCTCGAAACCTTCCCGGAGGTCTCTGCTGCGGTCACATGACCCGCTTGACAGCGGAGGTTAACATGTGACTGTGTGGTGACCAGCTGTGTACTAATGCAAACTAATAAAGATATACCGCCCCGTTTAGATTTGGAAGCTTAAAGACAAAGTAAAGTTCTTTGTGACGACACGAGTCAAAGAAAACTATCTGTTATTGAGATAAAAATAATCATTTTTCAGTTAATGAAAGTGGAAGTAAACCAAAGAGCTCTTTCTAATAAAGAACACATTTTTATTTATCATCTCGATCTAAAACTAAACTTAAGACAACATAATCCATTAAATATCTTTTTGCGTGCCCGTAATGAAAAGGGGTGTTTCATCTTTCTTCTCTGCAGAGGAAGTCGATCGGGTGCTTTCTAACACTTCTGTATCTGGAGCTTCCTGCTTATTTCCTGCCCAAATAAAACAAATTCCATAAGTCAATGACTAAAGTACAGGTTGGAGAATGTTTCCCGTCCGGTTTCTGGTAATTATTTTGAGCAGTGAATGCTCAAAATATTTTCTGAATTGTTCTGCTTTCCTGAAACATTCTGTTCTGTGACGGCGCTGCTCAACGTGTCTGACTTTATGCGTCAGCAACATGTTCCGCTTCCCTAAATGTTCACAAGCCGAACACCGACCACGTGTCACATGACTGTTAGTCATAAAAACTTTAGTTTCAAACGAGTCATAGAAAACTGCTAAATGTCTCGTTCTGGTCAGCGATCAATATATATTTAAACTTCATATTGAGTTCCAGTTGATACTGGACCTCGTATTTCTCCATGTTGTTGCCATTTTAAACTTAAAGGACAACTTCACCCCAAAAATCACAACAATGATTCAGGGTCTGGCCGGACCACCACCACCTACTGCAGGGACCTTCTCCAACTGCAATGAGACCCGACAACAACTAAATCCTCATTTATTATCACTGCACTACCATCTTATTTAATATCAATAACCTTGCACTACTGTCTTAATTTATTTTTCTAATTTTATACACATTCCACCCCACTGTACAACCTCCTATTTCACTTTTACTTTACTGTACTGTGTATATATTTTGCATTCGTTTATTTTCTGTATTGCTGCTATTGCACACAAATCTCCCCATGGGGATTAATAGATAAAGTGTGCGTGTGTAATTTTTATAATCTCTAAAGTGATCTTTAGTGATCTAAATCTGCTCTTGAAACTCCCCTCAGAGAACAAAGATCCCAAAACAGAACAGTTGAGCTGAATTAAATAGAGGCCCCCCCCAAATGGACATTTTATATATTTATTTATATCTATTGTGTTCTCTCTCTACAGATAATTCCACCAGGAGGAAACACGTCCTTCGACGTCGTGTTTCTCGCCCGGGTTGTCGGGAATGTAGAAAACACTTTATTTATTAACACGTCACAACACGGAGTGTTTACATACCAGGTACGGACCAAAGTGCTTCCTGTCTGCATCGTCCAATAGTCGGAGACGAGACTCATCCGTCCCTCCCGTGTCTCTAGGTTTTCGGGGTCGGCGTCCCGAACCCCTACAGACTGAGGCCCTTCATCGGGGCCCGAGTCCCAGTAAACAGCAGCTTCTCCCCTCTGATAAACATCCACAACCCCTTCAGTGAGCCGCTGCAGGTAAATCACCGTCATCATCATTATTATTATTATTATTATTATTATTATTATTATGTGTGTGTGTCTTTCTTTCCGTCCACGGTTAAAGTTTGAAATCAAACCAGGCTGCGATTGGTCCGCTAACTACGTCCTTTACGGAGTCTCACGTTTCCGCTTTCATAGCCCGATGCGGCCATTATTAAAATGAAGAATGTTTACGAGAGAACGGATCAGATTTAAGAACTTTTGTCCTAAGAAATGCGTAAATATGAGCGCTTATACGAGCCGTCATTGGCGGCTTGTAGAAGCGGGTTGGATTCACGGAGTGAGATCGCCGCAAACGCCGGTTTGCCGGTCGAGAGGAACAAAGTCATGGAGGAAAATACGGGACAAATGTGTCCGCGATGAAAAGCAGCAGTGGCGATGCACGGGGCAATAAAGTCTATGATAAATAAATAAATAGACGTGACTCTCTAGGTCGTCTTCAACAAAACACGTCACTCCGCCTGTTGTTCTGGAGGTGAATCGCTCTGCAACACACGCAGAACCATGAAGTGAAACGAGTGCGTCGACGCAGACGCATGCGCCGGCCTTAAAGGAGTCATAGTTCACAGCTTAACGCTTTGTGCCCACAACCTTTGACGGCCCCATTGATGTGCATTGTGTTCGATTTCCGTAGACTTTATGTAAATGACTCCTCTTCACCCAAAGCAAAAAGGGATTCTTCTGCATCTTGGGGGGGGGGGGTCGTCACACCTGGTGTTAACGTGGAGCAGCTGATGGATGTGACGCGGTGTGTGCTTGTCCTTCGTCTCACTGCAGGTCGTTGAGATGTACTCCAGCGGTGGAGATCTTCATCTAGAGCTTCCAACAGGCCAACAAGGAGGCACCGGAAAACTCTGGGTGGGTTTCCTACGAAGACTAACAACAAACTGACGTCTATGCGCACAAACCTTTTGCTAGTTTCCCTCTTTTAAGAATATGCTTTTCACACGACTCGTATCAAAGTCCCGTGGAATATTAGCAGTGACACTGTAACACGAGCGTGCACGTGGTCCACCTCGCCCCTCCAGGAGATTCCTCCGTTCGAGACGAAGGGCGTGATGAGGGCCAGCTTCTCGTCCAGAGACGTCGACAACCACACGGCTTTCATCCGGATCAAAACCAACGCTCCCAACGAGGACCAGTTCATCATCCTCCCGGTGGAGGTGGAGGTCACGTCGGGTAAGTTCTTGGCTCGCGTTGAGTACCGGGTCCCCTCCCCTCCCCCGCGCTCTCTGTAACCGTAACCCTTTCTTCTGCTCCTCCTGCGGTGCAGCTCCTGGGATCTACTCCTCCACGGAGATGCTGGACTTCGGGACCCTGCGCTCTCAAGGTGGGACTGTGCGCTCACCCGGAGGTTGGTTTCTCTCTCTCGGCCTCTCGGCTCACTCTGCTTCTTCTTTGCTTCACAGATCGTCCCAAACTGCTGAATCTGCACCTTTTAAACTCAGGAACAAAAGATGTTCCTATAACGGTACGTCTCCTCTGCAGACCTTTTGTTTTTTATCATTATCCTGAGACTTGTGTCTTGGTGTTATCTCACCCCGTGCTTCTGCGCTTCTCAGAGTGTACGCACGACTCCGTCAAATGAAGCCGTCACTTTAGATTTCAAGGCCGTCACGCTGAAAGCCGGAGAAAGCAGATACACCAAAGTAGCAAGTATTAGTTTTGATGGTGAGTGGTGGTTCCTTATTTTTTATCAGAACTTTACATGCTGACGTTACCTTCTTTTATTCAAAGCAATTATTTTAAGTATATCTATTTTTTTGGGGGGGGGTGGGGTGTGCTGGATTGTACAAGTGTTTCTATTTATTTGTCCACCCGCTTTGTGTGATTGAAGGTCGGATACACAAGAAGCAGCCTCACTAGTTTGCTTAAAGACCTGAACATTTCTGTTCAACTTCCTTTTTTACAAATGATTCAATTCAAACTGCTTCAGTTGCATTCTAGTAATAATTAAACACACACAAACACACTGTGTGCGTTACATCGTGTCCTCACTCCTGCAGTGTTGCACAACTTCCTCTTGTGAGTCTGCGTATCCTTTCTGCATTTCTGCAACGCTCATCTGGCTTTTGTGGGTTTTTTTTCTTCTTGTTTGCAGCCTCAAAGGCGAGAAGACCATATCAGTTCTCTGGCAAGATAACGGTGAAAGCAAAAGAAAAGAGTTACTCCAAGCTGGAGATCCCTTACCAGGCAGACGTCTTAGACGGGTGAGTCGTGTTGTTGTGGCTTCCTGTGTGCCTCCCTCCTCCGAAACGCCCCCCCCCAACCCCCACCACCCCCTCTAAACGCCTTCCTGTCCCCCGGCAGCTACCTGGGCTTCGACCAAACGACCACTCTGTTCCACATCCGGGACAGCCCCGTGGACCCGGTGGACCGACCCGTCTTCCTCACCAACGCCTTCAGCTTCGCCATCCGGATACACAACGTGTCTCTGCCCGAAGAGGCCAAAACCATGTTTAACGTGAGCCGGGCCTCCTGCGTCCAAGCACCGGGTCCTGACCACGGGGCCCAGCTTGTGACGCCGCTTCTTCTCTGTCTGCCGCAGGTGCAGAACCTCAGCGTCCCCCTCCTCATTCCTCCGCACGAGTCGCGCTACATCTTCTCCCTCCTCTTCAGGCCGGTCCGACCCTCCATCCACATAGACAGCAACATCCTGCTCATCACCAACGCCTCCAAGTTCCACCTGCCGGTCCGAGCCTACACCGGCTTCTTAGAGGTCAGCAGGAAGTATTCACTTCATTTACTGCAGTACAAGTACTGTAAACACACTGTTACAGAAGCACTGATACTACATTCTAGAAATACTCCTTTGCATTACAAGTAGTATTTCCACAGAATAAAACTAACTCTGTTAAAGTAAGAATATTAATACTACACTGTGATATAGTTGGAGTACTATGGACTTGGTGGTCTAAGTGTGAATGTGTTGTCTCCTGCTGTGTTCAGCCTCTGGTCCTGCCTCCCAGTCTGAAGGAGAACCTCCTGGACTTTGGCATTCGCAGTGCGACCGAAACCAGCAGCATCACCTTTGTGGTGGTCAACAGTAATCCCATCGAGGTGAGATCACACAGCAGCCTGCAGGTATCAGTACAACAAGCAGCCTGCATGTATCAGTACAACAAGCAGCCTGCGGGTATCAGTACAACGAGCAGCCTGCGGGTATCAGTACAACGAGCAGCCTGCAGGTATCAGTACAACAAGTAGCCTGCAGGTATCAGTACAACAAGCAGCCTGCAGGTATCAGTACAACAAGCAGCCTGCAGGTTATCAGTACAACGAGCAGCCTGCAGGTATCAGTACAACAAGCAGCCTGCGGGTATCAGTACAACAACAAGCAGCCTGCAGGTATCCGTACAACAAGCAGCCTGCAGGTATCAGTACAACGAGCAGCCTGCAGGTATCAGTACAACAACAAGCAGCCTGCAGGTATCAGTACAACAAGCAGCCTGCAGGTTATCAGTACAACGAGCAGCCTGCAGGTATCAGTACAACAAGTAGCCTGCAGGTATCAGTACAACAAGTAGCCTGCAGGTATCAGTACAACGAGCAGCCTGCGGGTATCAGTACAACGAGCAGCCTGCGGGTATCAGTACAACAAGTAGCCTGCAGGTATCAGTACAACGAGCAGCCTGCGGGTATCAGTACAACAAGTAGCCTGCAGGTATCAGTACAACAAGCAGCCTGCAGGTTATCAGTACAACGAGCAGCCTGCAGGTATCAGTACAACAAGTAGCCTGCAGGTATCAGTACAACAAGTAGCCTGCAGGTATCAGTACAACGAGCAGCCTGCGGGTATCAGTACAACGAGCAGCCTGCGGGTATCAGTACAACAAGTAGCCTGCAGGTATCAGTACAACGAGCAGCCTGCGGGTATCAGTACAACGAGCAGCCTGCGGGTATCAGTACAACAAGTAGCCTGCAGGTATCAGTACAACAAGTAGCCTGCGGGTATCAGTACAACGAGCAGCCTGCGGGTATCAGTACAACGAGCAGCCTGCGGGGTATCAGTACATCGAGCAGCCTGCGGGGTATCAGTACATCGAGCAGCCTGCGGGGTATCAGTACATCAAGCAGCCTGCGGGTATCAGTACATCAAGCAGCCTGCGGGTATCAGTACATCAAGCAGCCTGCGGGTATCAGTACATCAAGCAGCCTGCGGGTATCAGTACATCAAGCAGCCTGCGGGTATCAGTACAACAAGCAGCCTGCGGGTATCAGTACATCAAGCAGCCTGCGGGTATCAGTACAACAACAAGAACCCTTTCTGTTCTTTTTAAATGTGTCGACTTGTTTACTTTATATCTCTTCACTGCTCTCCGTCTCACGCTGCCCCGTGTCCTTCAGCTGGAGATCAAGTCCTGGCTGGTGACGGGGGACAGTCTGTCTCTGGAGCTGCTGAGGACGGAGAAGGGAAACTCCACTGTGGCTCTGAGTCGCCTCCGAGAGCTGCAGAACACCTCGGTCTCCCATCAGAAGACGGTAAGACTTCCGCCTGACGCTGCTCTTCGAATGCCTGTCATCACTTCCCTGAAAAGAAGTCCTCAATTTGAAAGAAGAAGTCGTTCATTTCATTATTTTGTATTAACTTTTATGATTATAACTCGTCAGCGCCGCCTCTGAACGCCAGCAATCACATAGTTACACGATCACATAGTCAGAAACTAAGCCACCGCCGGAATCCACTCAACTGAAAGTATAATCGTAGTAATATTTGTGTAACCTGATCTTAATCTCACACACTTACTTCCTGTTTCTCATACTTCTTCTCCTTCCTCTCACTCTGACACTGTCTCAAAGATACAAACTGAGAAGCTTGTGCTTCTGCAGGCTTTTTTAAAATCTGAAAATCGTTTTTTACTTCTTTACATTTTGGCAGCAGCAAGATTATTTTAACAGAACTTGACGACACCTGACGTGAAATCCTCCCGTCAATCTGTGCTTCAGCTGTTGAGACCTGAGATCAGCGTTATTGTATTTACTATAAAATTCTAGTGTTGGATTTCATTACCACAGATTATATGTGAGACGCAAACGTAGTCAGCCATTAGTTTCAGAGTTTTAATTATCTACAATAAGTGTAGCAAAGTACAGCTGGACTCTGAGAAGGAGAAGTAGTCATTTTCTCATAGACTTGTGTAGGAGCAGAGGAGTTGCCCCCTGGTGGACACTGCAGACAATGCAGCCTTACGGTTGATGCCGGCTCATTTCCCTTTTGTATTCAGTTTTGACTTAAAAGAAGTGAGATGAATCGGAATACTGACCACTGTTTGTCCAGGTTTATTTTTAAGTAAACCTGAACCACCTCATAGCTTTGGATGCAGATAGATTTCACTTTGCAAACTAAAGACGCACCTCTTCAGACTCAAACACATTGAAGCACCTCAATTGTGCTTTTAATGGCACTTATCTATAGAAAATTGTAACTTTGCTTATTTGAGGAAATCACACTTTCTTGTTTCTTACTCCTGAGTTTGTATCCTTGGTTTAATGCACTTATTGTAAATCGCTTTGGATAAAAGCGTCAGCTAAATGACATGTAATGTAATAATGGATGCCTCTTGATGCTTTGCTTCTTGAGTCATCGCAGACAACAGGAGGTGACGCGTTTCTTCCAGTTTCCTCTTCTTGAAAATCTGCAGCCGGACCCCAAACGCATCACTGACCCTGTACTTCTGTCTCCACAAAGGTCATATTAGCATCGGGCTACTACGCGGCCTTCAGAGTGACTCTCGTGGCCAAAGCGCTGGAGGGCGCGTACGACGGGGCCGTGCACATCACCACGGATTACGAGGTTCGTATTGCCCGGTCAGCTGTTTTGTCTTTTAGAGACGGAGCGGTCGTTTCTGACTTCGTCTCCTCCCTCAGATATTAACCGTCCCGGTGAGAGCGGTCATCGCCGTGGGAGCGCTACACAGCTCTCCCAAGCACATCGATCTGCCATCGTCATTTCCCGTAAGTAACGGCGACTCCCGTCATCCGCGGAGCCGACGCTCCCGCGCAGGACGGCGTCATCAGGGCGTCTTTCTTCTTCCCTCAGGGCAAAGTGGTCCATCAGAGCTTCAGCATCCAGAGCTCCTTCTCGCAGAGAGTTCGTCTGCAGCAGATCCGCTCGCTGACCGAAGACATCCGCTTCTACTACAAGCGGCTGCGCAACAACAAAGACGAGCTGGAGCCGCGGCGTAAATCGAAGGTGGCGCCTCGCTCCCGCCGAGCCTTTAGTGGCCTCTCACGAACGGAAGACTTATTATTTCTTTCTTTCCTCCATCTTTTTTTTTCCCAGGTGGCAAATATTTATTTTGATGCCAGCTTGCAGTGTGGTGATCACTGTTATGTGGGGCTGCCATTTGTGCTTAAATGTAAGTTGTTTGAGTGCGTGTCACATTCAAATCTACACCTGCGTATTGGGGGCCATTGAAGGTATAAGAAACATTAGGACTTATGGACAGAATGGGATCATGAGTTATTAAGGGAAAATGGTTCGCCTTTTATTATAGAGAAAGAAATAAACTTTGATTACGTGGAAAAAATACATTATTATTTAAAGAGCAACAACTTCATCAAATCACGTGCAAAATATGTTTTCATATTGATATTTATTTGTTCGGAAATTAACCTTCCAGAACCGCTTTAGCCTCCTGGAGGTCGTCCTTAATCATCCCAGATTTTTGGTTTTGTATAAATTTATGAGTTTCTTATGTAAATCTAAAAAAAAAAAATCCTTTTTGGACCTACAATGGCCCCAATGCACCTTTTTAAATCTTGAAAAAGAGTTGACATAAAAAAAGTCTCTTCCCCAAATCTCCTCCCCTCCCAGCTGAGTCGAAGCCGCATGGGCTGGCGCTGCAGGAGGACATCTGGGACGCTGACGTGGATCTCCACGGGAAGCTCCTCAGGCGGTGGAAGGAGCTCAAGGAGCGCTCGGGCCACAAGTGAGCACACCGGGAGACGCGGCTCCGCCATCTATGGGCTCCAGGGATCACATTTATATCGATGGTCTGTTTAAATATACGTCTTATCACAGGATGTTTTTTCATTTCTCACTGAAGCATTGAAGCCGTCTTCGAGGTCAACACGGACCTCCAGAAGAACGTTCAGGCTAAAATAACCGCCCACCTGAGCTGGCCCTCGCTGGTCAACTCCTCCCAGAGGATCCTGTTTCCTCTGACCAACACCAACGGCTCCTCCGTGAGTAGAACGCCGCCGCCGCCGCGGGCAGGGCGGGCCTCATTGATCGGGCTCTGAAGATGTCTCGTGTGTCTCCTCAGGAGGAGCAGGTGATCCTGCAGAACCCCGCGGACGTGCTGGTCTACGTGCAAGTCCTCCCCTTGGCGCTGCTGCCCAACCCCTCCGTGTTCTCTGGAAAGCTGGCTGACAGGTGGGAGAATCTCCAGATCGGGACCTGGATTTAATTCTCTTAAACTAGATGACATCGCCACAGAAATCAAATGTTCAGCTCTGGTTTTGCATCGATTGAGAAAAAAGTGACGTTTTTTGGCGATTAGTGAAGCGGGAGAATATCAAACCTTTTCCCTGTTACGACCATCTCCCACATTCACACGTGAGACGTCTACAGAGGCGCGTTCCTCGCCCCCCTCGTCTTCCTCAGTCCTCTCTGATTACTTTATCTCCAGGCTGCCGTTGGGAAATTTGTCGAACATCAACATCGACGCGAGCACCTTGGAGTTCCAGGTCCACAGGAATCAGGTGAGTGACGGCTGGGCTTCATAGCAACCAACGCCACTCGCGTCTAACGGTCTCTCCGCGTCCGTCCGCGTGTTTTCTCGGCAGACGTCGGTAATGAAGAGCAGCTCGGGCTTCGTAGAGGGATCGACCCGACCTTTTGTCTACAACCTGGTCCTGCTGCCCGGAGAGGTGAAGGCCTTCAGCGTGAGGTTCACGCCCACCAGCAACCACAGCGTCTCGTCGCTCCTCATCATCAGGTAGGTGTTACCTCCATAACCCGTCTAGTGCAGAGAGACATTTATTTCAATGCTTGATAGAAGATAATTCCGTACTTGCATAATTAAAACATAACATTTCAGAAACTTGTAATACAAAAGATAACCGTCCCAGTGTCAGTAACCTCATGCGTGTGCTCTGTTGTAAACCCGCTCAGAAACAACCTGACTGTGATCGACGCCATCGTGCTTCACGGCCGAGGAACCACGGAGAGCCTGCGAGTGGCCGGCAAGCCGCCGGGACACGGCAGCTCGCTGAGGTTCAAGATGACGGAGGCGCTGCTGAAGGACTGCACCGACAGTGAGTGTGACCACACGTCCTCGTGATTGATGCTTATTCTGGCAAGAGTTTTTATTTATTTATTTTGGTGTGAATTTAAAACTCACAAAATCAAAAAATGCATCAATGTTTGTTCATATTTATTGACGTAAACTATGATAGAATATTATATAATATTATGGAGATATTTTCGGTAAACGTAATGAAACCGACTTTAAGTAATTAAATATTTGTTAGTTATGATCAGAATGTATTTATTTAATAGTCATCGTTCCACTTTTCCTCCAGAGATAAAAGTCAAGGAGCCGAACTTCACGCTGAGGAGGACGTTCAGGGTGGAGAACACGGGCCTGCTGCCCATCACCATCCGCTCGGCGGAGATCAACGGACAAGTCTGTGAGGGATTCGGATTTAAAGTCCTCAACTGTCAGGAGTTCTCCCTGAAGCCCAACGCCTCCAAAGACCTCATCATACTGTGAGCGCCGCCTGTGATCTGCTCCATCAAACGTTGCGATGTCGAGCTCACAACAGCAAAGGGTGTGTGTTTTTTTGTGGGTTTTGGACTTTTATTTAAACTTTTTGCTTTGCTGATTCCGTGCAGGTTCACACCCGACTTCACGTCGTCCCGAGTGATCCGGGAGCTGAAGTTGGTGACGTGCGGCGGCTCTGAGTTTGTGTTCGTGCTGAACGCCTCCCTGCCGTACCACATGCTGGCTGCCTGTGCGGAGACGCTGCCCCGGCCCAGCTGGGAGCTGGAGCTCTACGTCATCGTGTCCCTCATCATGAGGTGGAGCGCCCCCGCTCTCTGTTTTCCGTCACGTGTTCCGTTCAGACGCTTCAACCCGACTAACGTCCCGCGTTCGTCTCCTCAGCGCCATGTTTCTGCTGGTCATCGCCGCGGCCTGGCTGGAGGCTCAGAGCATCTGGGAGCCTTTCAAGAGGCGCGTGTGGGTGGAATCCAGCTCGCCCGTGGAGGCAATGAGACCCTTCAATCTCAGGGAAATAGTGCAGATTCATAGTGATTCAAAGTAAGTGGAGCACAGGAAAAATCCCAGGGATCGATGTTTAGAAATATTTAAGAGCTGGGAAAAAACCCCCAGTAATTGTACCACTTCTGGTCTCCTGCTGAATCCATCATGGAGTTATTTTGTGTGACTCACAATAACTCAAACTGACTAACTGATGGAGGCAGCAGCTCCGGTGCTCGGAGGTGGAATCAGAGTTCACATTGAACTCACGTTGAAGTTCATGACTCCCTTCAAGGCGCTTCACTTTTCTCTGAATGGAACATCAGTGACAAACAAAGTGACGCGTGACCCTTTCACCCCCTCAGGTTGAACGACTACGGCGACGCCCCTCAGAACTCCAGAGGCGGGTACAGCAACGGAGCGGCTCGGATCGGAGGCCGCCAGGGGAACGGCCGCGCCCTCGCCGACCCGGACAGCCAAGACAAGAGGTCCCGGATCCCCTTCAGCCGCCCAGCTATGCAAACCGCTTCCTCTCAGCTGACCAGAGGAGGCGCCGCCTCGGGCCAAGAAGGGCCGCCCGCCGCCTGTCAGCTGACCAACCGGAAGGCTCGGAGTACCAAACCGCCGGAGCCGCAGAGTCAAAGTTTAGCCGGCACGTCGCCGCCGGGAGGCCTCAGCCCCGAGGAGGCCGAGTACGCCAGCCTGGTCGGCGCCATGGACAACGACCTGGACCGGCCGGACGCGCTGAGCGGCGAGACTCTCCAGGAACAGAGCGCCCAGTCGATACAAAACAAAGGTACCGCGTCAACACATGTCGTCACAGGAGGCGTTGGGGTGCAGGTCTTTGGTTTCATCACTTCTTTTCTTTTATTTCCAGCGTTGGAATCTAAAGGGAAGCTTCGGGGGAAAACAAAAGCCCAGAAGAAGAAGGAGGAGAAGGAGGAGAAGGATAAGAAGCCGGCAGCAAAGACTCAGGGAGAAGAGCTGAAGGACAACATTGCCGACAACGACGACAGCTCCTCCACCACCACGGAGACGTCCAACCCGGACGTGGAGACGAACCTCAGAGAGGTACGCGCCGTTCCCCTCTCCCTGCCGCCTGTGGAATTTATTAATGAAAATAAATGTAAATGCTTCTACAGCTGAACGATTAATCAGAGACTTCATTGTGACTTCACTTTGCAAATGACGTAATATTGATCAAGCTGCTGTAATACACGTTCACTTCTTCCAGGAACCAGTAAAAAAGAAAGGAAGGACGGTCACAGTAAAAGAAAAAGAAGAAATTCCAAATTTCCTAATCAAGCCCAAAACCAAGAAACCAGGTCCCCCAAAGAAAGAGAACCCGGCAGAGAAATCCAGGTGTGTGTGTGTGGCGCCCCCCCCCCCTCCCCGTGTGATCACGCGGTCTTCGGTTCGTGGCCTTTTCCTATTTTCATGAGCCACCTTTTTTGTTCCCAGCTCTCTGGAGCTGCCTTATGTAACGCCGCTGGAGAACAAACAACGCAAGAGCTTCACGTCCAAAGCTCTGCATCCTCTGAGCAGCATCCCGAAGAGCCGGCCGCAGCAGAAACCCAGATGTGAGGTCACACCGTTTGGGTTGTGCAAATGCATTTGGATGAGTTTAAAATAAAAAAAAACCATTTTATTAGTTGAACCTCAGCTCCTATAATTTTACAATAAATCCATTTAGACCCTTGAAGACAGAAATGTCCCATTAAAAAAAAAAAAAGAGAACATGAGCTGAAACATGTAATTGTCTTGGAGTCCACCAGGGGCATCGCTCCAGTATTATGGAGCTAAAACATTTCTGTCCAATAAGGACAACCAACCAACCAACCAACCAAGAGTCTTTTTTAAGCGGTCCCTTTGTTCGTTGCCGCGGTGACTGCTGCGTCTCTGACGGGTTTTTCCCCGCTAGTTGACGGGAAGCTGGAGGAAGGCCGCCCCTCCCTGTTGGCCAAGTTGTTGTCCAGCGGCCCGATGCCCGAGCTCGGCCACAGCAGCAGCTCCGACGGCGAGAAGGACTCCGCCGCTCCCGAGTGGGACGTGCCGCTTTCCAAAAACTGCGTCCGTGAGTGAAGCCCCGCCCCCCCCCCCCCCCCCGTGGTGTCTGCCTGCCCGCACCGCTTCAGGCCTCCGCTCACCCTTTTTTTTCCCCTCCTGCAGAAGCAGACAGTCTGCAGCAGATCTCCCTCCAGACCATCAACGCAGACCCCTTCCTGAAGAGGTCCGCCACAGCGGGGGCCTGCACCCCTCCCCCGACCTCCCCCATCCTCCTGTCCCGGGGCTCCTACAGCAGCGTGCTCAACAGCAACAGGTACCCGCCGTCGAAAGAGCTAAAGATGAATAAAGATATACACGAGATCGGTTTGGATCAGCTACATGTCGCTTTTACAGGGTCGAGTTTAATTTTCCATCTTAACAATTCCTGAAACGGTATCGAGATGATGATCAAACTAAAAGTGATTCGATCGACCTTCACGTTGTTGTTGTTGTTGCTTGTTTGTTTCACATTCGAGCTGAAGTCTCAAGTGGAAGTGAGGTTTTAATTTACCAAAATCAAAATAATTTCCGTCCTGTTTTCCGCTCAGTGAAGGGAACCAAAAGAAGGCTCCAGGAAATAAACTGTCCCCAGCGGTTCCTCTCCCAGGAAAAAACGGGAACCCCACCTTCGCTGCTGTAGCTGCTGGTTATGACAAAAGCCCAGGTGTGTGTGTGTGTGTGTGTGTACGTACGTGTGTGTGTGTGTGTGTGTGTGTGTGTCTGTACGCTGTGGTTCCGGAGGGACACTCATCTTTTCTGTCCCGCTCAGGTGGCTCCGGTCCGGGTAAAACCGACAAGGCTCTGGCCCACATGATGTCTGTGGAGAGCGACGGCTCCGACAGGTACCAGGAGGAATTAACATGAAATCCAGATGTTGATACCAAAGTGTGGTATTCTAACGTGTGCATGTTTGTGCGCCTCAGCTCTGGGCTGTGGAGCCCCATCGACTCGGCCAGTAGTCCGAACTACCATTCAGCCAACTCCTTCTCTGCTTTTGGACCCAACAGTTCTTTCAACCTGACCAAAGGTCTGTTCACCAACGAAGAAGAACGGAGGTGCCGCTGGCGTGTGGTCGTTGGCTACATTCTAACGTGTGTGTGTGTGTGTTTAGTATTCAGCGGGATGAACGTCTCAAAGTCCTCGGAGCCTCAGCAGAACTGGGCCGACTTCAGCTCCGCCGCCTCCTCCATCTGGGACATGCCGAGCAGCGACTCCCTGCACTCCTGGCCCAGCAGCTCCAGCTCCCCGACGGCCCCGACCGCGGTAAGGGCCTCATGATGATAATTTAGGGTGAGGAGGCTGTGACCCGCGGGTCAGTCGATCAGCTGACACGGCGTTCCTCTCGTCTCTCTCCAGTCCCTGCTGGGGGACGCCCGTAACCCCTGGTCCGCCACGACGCCCTTCAGCAGCTCCATCTGGTCGACGAGCGCGGATTCAGCGCTGCACCCGTTTCCCCCGCCGACCACCTCGCCGACGCTGAGCGACCTGGTCTGCGCTCCCGTCCCGTCTTCGCCGCCGGCGGCCGCGACCGAGCTGAGCCGGACCTACAACCCCTGGAACATGTGGCGGCCGACCCTGAGCCGGCGCAGCTCCGAGCCGTGGCCCAGCTCCTCGGACAACGGCAGTTAAACTGCAGCTCGCGCGCGCTCTGTACGCTAAATACACAAAGCATATATTTCATAGCCGGAGGATTCCAACCGAAAGCGATGTTTCCTTGTCAAGTGTGAAAAGGGGTTTCGGCAGCAGAGCTGCAGGTTGCTGAGCCGTTTAGTTCTCTGCAGCTTTTTATTCACGGAGGCAGAAGTGCTAATTTTTTATTTTGATTTATTTTAACAGGTGGCCGTGAATAAAAAAAATTTAAAAAGGCTGTTTGCACGGTGTGCTAATGCCAGCGCAGACATTTGGCTCCGCGGATGCACTCCCATTGGTTCATGGCCCAGAGTCTCCGATATTCAGTGTTAATGTTGGAACAGACGTCTGATTTTAAGCCATGTGTCGTTTGTCATTTCGGTTTCTTGTTTTTTTTAAAGTTGGTTTGAAAAAGTCATTTTATTTGGCCTCTGAAGTGTAAACTGAGTCATCGACGTTTTAAAAAAACAACCAAGCCCTCAGTGAGAAAACATTGGTCATCAACACTTTTTGGTTTGTACTCGACAGCTCCTCCATTTGTCAGCAAATTTAAATAAAGGTTTTCAGCAGAACATCGATGATTTCATTTTTTTCTTCTGTAACATATTTAAGACTCGGGGTGTCACGGGGTCGCGGGAGTTTTCACGGTCGTTACCGACGCCGTGCGTCGACCCACCGCTGCACGTGCGATCCGTTAAAGCGCCTGAAGACGACGCGCAGCCTCAGACGGTTCAAAGGGCCGCCGGCGGCGCGCTCTGATTGGTTCAAACCACGAGAGCCGTCGGATCGATCCACCGTTCACTCAAATTGAGTGACGCTGTGCTTGAAGTAAATGCTCCAATTTATGATACGATATGTCGTGTGAACACGCCTAATAACGCCTGTACCTGAACAGGTCGTGACTTCGAGTGTTGTCGTGTGAGTCTATGGCGTCGGAATATTTCCGCACCCCCGCTGTGACGCAGAATGGTACGTCCCTGCAATCCCGAGCCGGAAGTGAAGACGGATCCTTCAGGAAAACGACGCGTCGGATTTATTCTCAATCATCCTTCATTATTCTCACTTTCACCGAGCCGACGGTCGCTCACCGACCCCGATGTGTCGTTAGAGCTTCCCGCGTCGACCAGGCGGGTCCTCGGCCGCTGCGAGAAGACGTCCGATGGACAAATGACAGCTGGGCGTGTTTGCGTGCGAAAAAACAGCCCATTTTCTTCACAGGTCGGTCGATGATCACGAAAGATCACATGTTACACGGTAACGTTCACCAATGTAGCACCGGTGTATCGGAGCAAATTGTAAAGGACCTCAGAATAATTTTAATAATTATCAAATAATATTCATTTTAAAATCCTGTTCAATAAAAAAGTTATACTCCAGTGTTACGAAAAAATAAGTCATTATTGTTGGAAAGGAAACAATCCTTTTATAGTTTGTAAAAATAAAAAGGATTCACCATGACGAAAATCCTGGAATAGTTTGTCAAAAAATAAAGCGCACAATCATTTATCAAAAATAACCCTAATAAATATTATACTTTGGTTCTTTAATGGTTCGCTTGCACCTGACTCACTCATTTCTGGTTAAACGGACATCTGGTACGACACTAACATTCGCTTTAATCTCGTTATTAACCATCAGTCCGCCTACAAGCTGAAGGTTTTAATCGTGTTTGAGTTTCGAGTGTTCAAGACACGGTGGCGTGGTGGTCAGCACCGTCGCCTCGCCGCGAGAAGGTCCTGGGTTCCACTCCGCCCAGTGGCCTTTCTGCGTGGAGTCTGCATGTTCTCCCCCGTGTCTGCTGGGTTCTCTCCGGGTTCCCCGGCTTCCTCTGGGGATCAGGTTGATTGGTGACTTTAAATTGCCCGTAGGTGTGTGAATGGTTGTCTCTGTGGAGCCCTGCGATTGGCTGGCGACCAATCCAGGGTGTCCCGCGTCCCCCGTCTCTCGCCTGAAGTATGCTGGGATTGACTCCCCCCGCTCCCCCCGCCGCGACCCTGCGTGCAGGATGAGCGGTGTGACGATGGATGGTGTTCAACACCCATTTAACATTTCATCCAGGCTCCATATTTTCTTACAGGGTTTCTCTTTGGCCTCCACCTCCCAGCTGATCTGTCCCCACACCAGGCGGTTCAATGCCGAACACGTCAGAGGGTCAAGGGTCGAACCTCACCGGGCCGCAGCGCTCCCCCAGCGGCTCCCTCGCCCGTGACGCCGCCATGGCGAGGAGGGCCTCGAGCGCCGAGCTCCAGCTGCCGTGGACCTGCCCGGTCACTCACTCCAGGGAGACGTTCTACACCGTCTGCTCCGATTACGCTCTCCTCAACCGGGCCCCGAACGCCGTCGGCCCCGACCGCCGGGACGAGGCGCCGTCCGCGGGGCGGGCCGAGGCTGCCGCGGACCTCGGCGCCGGGCAGTCCGGAGGGGCGGCGCACGCGGGCTCGGACGGGGACTGTGACATGGAGGAGGGGCCCTCCGGTCACGCCGAGCCGATCCTGGCCTGGGAGATCGACACCAGGGACTTCAACGCCGTGCTCACGAGAAACATCCGGACAAGTGAGAAGCCCGCCGGGATGTGTGAGTGTGGCAGGAAGTGAGCGTGACAGGAAGTGAGCGTGGCAGGACAGGAAGTGAGTGTGACAGGACAGGAAGTGAGCGTGGCAGGACAGGAAGTGAGCGTGGCAGGAAGTGAGTGCGGCAGGGCAGGAAGTGAGTGTGACAGGAAGTGAGCGTGGCAGGAAGTGAGCGTGGCAGGAAGTGAGTGTGGCAGGACAGGAAGTGAGTGTGGCAGGACAGGAAGTGAGTGTGACAGGAAGTGAGCGTGGCAGGACAGGAAGTGAGTGTGGCAGGACAGGAAGTGAGTGTGACAGGAAGTGAGTGTGGCAGGACAGGAAGTGAGTGTGACAGGAAGTGAGTGTGACAGGAAGTGAGTGTGGCAGGACAGGAAGTGAGTGTGACAGGACAGGAAGTGAGTGTGGCAGGACAGGAAGTGAGTGTGACAGGAAGTGAGCGTGACAGGAAGTGAGCGGCTGTGGAGCGGAGGCACTGACCGATTCCTTATTCCAGGTAATGTGATGAAAAGCGGCACCAAGAAGATGAAGTCCTCGGACAGGCCCAGCAGGAACCTGCAGGACGTTCCTCCTCCCGCCTCGCCGGACGAGGTCCAGCAGAGGAAGGTTCTGGACCTCAGGAGATGGTAGTTCTGTTCGCTTCTCAATCTTCTGTCCCAGCTTCACTTCTTCAGAACAAACAGTTGCTGAACGACGGCAGAATTAGGAAGAGATGGGAATCGGGCGCAACGTGACCACAAAAAGAGGCTAAAGGACCATGAAGCGTGTGCGTCGTGCGCTGATCAGCCGCTGTGGCCTTCTGGGTAATCGTGTCTCTCGCCTCCAGGTACTGCATCAGTCGGCCACAGTACAAGACGTCGTGTGGGATCTCCTCTCTGGTCTCCTGCTGGAACTTCCTGTACAGCACCCTGGGTGCGGGAAGGTGAGCGCCTGCGTCCTGTTACCCACAATTCATAGTCGATGGCTCGAGGTGGGGGGGGGGTCCACGTGGAGCTCCTCAGACTCACCGTGTTGTGTCTCAGTCTGCCCCCCCTCTCTCAGGAGGAGGCTCTGCACATTCTGGGGTTCCAGCCGCCCTTCGAGGACATCAAGTTCGGCCCTTTCACCGGCAACGCCACTCTGATGCGGTGAGCGCCGCCCTCCTCCCTCCTTCATCGGCGGCCGGTGAATTTGATTTAATTTCTTTTTTTCCCCTCACAGCTGGTTCAGACAAATCAACGACAACTTCCGCGTGCGAGGCTGCTCCTACATTCTGTACAAACCGCACGGGCGGCACAAGACGGCGGGGGAGACGGGTGAGTGCTGCACGTGGACTCCTGGGGGGGGGGGAGAACAGGAAGTGGTGACCTCTCGGGTTGTTTTTTGCAGCCGAAGGCGCCCTGATGAAACTGACCCAGGGCCTGAAGGACGAGTCCATGGCCTACATCTACCACTGCCAGAACCACTACTTCTGCCCCGTGGGCTTCGAGGCCACGCCCCTCAAAGCGGCGAAGGCCTACAGGTGCACTTTCTTCTTCTCGTTGTCTCTAAAGGGACAGCGTGTCCGTCTTAGGGGAGGCCGGTGGTTTCTGGCGGGTTGCAACCAACTAAATGTCCCCCAGCACGAAGGTCTGAACATTATTTCTATTTCTCTTCTGTTGTTTCCGTAAAAGGGGAACGTTGCCCACGAATGACACGGAGCACTGGATCCTGATCGGGGAGCCCAGCAGGAAACACCCAGCGATCCACTGCAAGAGGTGAGCCGTCGCCCTCTGCCATCGGGTCCGGGTCCTGGTTCTGGTTCCTGTTCCGGTTCCGTTTAACTCGAGCTTCTTCTTCTTCTTCTTTGTCTTTCAGGTGGCTGGACGTGGTGACGGACCTCAACACACAGAACCCGGAGTACCTGGACATCCGCCACACGGAGCGGGGGATCCAGCGGCGCAAGACCAAGAAGGTTCCCCGTCTCCTCACGCGCGGTGTTCCAGACGTCGCCCATCAGTGATGCAGGCGACCGATATTTAGTCTCTGATGTCACAATGTGAAAAACCAATCAGTGTTTAGATCAAAAGGAGGAGAGCTAGCAGCGTTAGCAGCACCGCTAACGGCTAACCAACAGAGGTCCAGTTCAGTTGCGTTATGATGCGTTCAGGCTCTGCTTGGTGAAAGTTACTTGTAGTTTTCATGGATTTTTCTTATCTTTTAAAATGTTCTTTTGACGTCATAAACTTGACAAATACAGTAGTAAATAATATTACACTTAAATGACTGTTTATTTCTTTATAATTTAAAGAGTGTCTCTGACGGACGACTTTCCCGCTCGCAGGTGGGCGGGAACCTGCACTGCATCATGGCCTTCCAGAGGGTCAACTGGCAGAAGCTCGGCCCCTGGGCTCTGAACCTGGAGAACCTGCGCCACGACTTCCACCAGGAGCAGCAGCTCGCGGCGGAGCGCGGCCACGAGGGCGCCGAGGGGAGGAAGCCGCCCAAGCGCCTGGGCGCCCTGGGGCGTTCGCACAGCACGGGGAGTCAGAAAGACAGCGGGCGGAGACGTCCGTCCAACGCCGCGGAGCGGAGACAGCGGGCCCCCCACCCCGACGGCGACCTGGAAGAGGACGCCACGGGCTGACGGAGCGGCAGGTGCACGGTTCCACACTTTTGCTGCCCACAGACCGAGGTTTGCGCTCGCCGTGGTGAAGCAGGAAAACGGGCGGCGAGCAGGGCCGGCGTTCGGCACCGCACACCTGGATCACATCTGGATTATTGTAATCTGTGCGCAATTACAAATAATTCACTGAGAAAAACACTTGAAAGAAGTGATTTCAATAACTACAAAATGACGTCTGTGCATACAAACCATAAGGATATAATAATAATAATAATAATAATAATAATAAAATCTATAATATCGTGGCTTTCGGAGTTGATGTCTCTCAAGACCTCAATGAAATGAATTTAAAGCTGCAGACCAGTCAGTTATAAAGCTTCATTTAAGATACACATTTTATTATTTTATGTATTTATAATTCATCCAGATCAATTTAAAATCTGACAATCTATTTTGTTGACATGTTGTTCAATAAACGTTATTTAGGTGTTGACTACATACAGATGTGAACTAGATCAGAGCACAAGTTACATTATTATAACATCACGACGACGTCGCTTCAGGAGATTCTCTCTAAATGTAGGACTTATTTTAGCGTAAGTGAATGGAGCACCAGAGGGCGCCTCTTGTGTTGCATCAATCGGAGGTCAGAGATATAAAACGTAGAAACATCCGTCGTTTGATGCCGACGTTGAACCGTTTGTTTGGAGCCACTTTGAAACTCGCCGAAGCCACGGCATTTTTTCATTTTCTTTTAAACTCGTGTCCTTTTAAATGTATATTAAGATCAACCAATAGGAGGGCGGGGGCGTTGCCAAAGGAGGGCGTGGCCAAGCACAAGATCTGCTTGTAAATAAACAATGTTACTTTTTATTGTGAAAAACATTTGCTGTAAATTCTGCTCTAAGACGAGAACTTGTGCAGGTCAGTAGACGTTTTGTTTGTGCTTCGTGAAACCGGTGCGACGGTAAAATGATTCGACGCGTGAAAGCTCAGAGTCGTGTGGTTTATTTTAATTTTTATGTTCCCACGCAGATGTCATCATGTGACGCGATGGAGTGGTTTTATTTATTATTTCCCGATGAATAAAGTTTTTTTTTAAACTCCTGGATACAGACGTCTTCTCATCAATCGTCATATTTTGGTTCCCGGAGACGAGTCGCTTCCTTTGAGCCGTCGTCGTAACTCTGCGATGTGAGCCGGGGTTATGCAGCAGCAGCCGCCTGCAGGGGGGACACGCATCAAAGGACGTTACCACGGTGACCGCAGACATAACCAAAGAACACGCGTATTTACACAGCGCCATGGTTATCAGACAACCTACTTTCCACCGATACTCATTTTCACTGAACAGAGCATGAACGCATCACAATGTAACTGAATTGGACCTCCGCTGGTTAGCAGTTAGCGGCGCTGCTAACGTCACCAGCAACTACAAAAATATAAATGATGTCATCAGTGCTTCACCATGCAATAATACATGCATCAGCGATATTGGGATTTTAAAAATGTGGTTTAGCTGCGTAGTTTATGATGAAATTATTATCGGAGGTTAAGTTCAGTCCAGTAAAAGAAGAGAAAACTTGTTGACAAATAACCGCACAAAATAACATGATGCAGACAGGTTTAAGTTCACCGATTAAATCAGCGCCTTGCTTCCTCCACGTGGGACTTAGTTTGAGGATGGAAGCGGACTGTTCCTCCGACGTCACCCACCTGTGTGAGGAAAAGCAAACGATTGGCTCTTGTGCTCTGCTCAGCTGCACCTACAAACTCCATTTCATTTTCCTTCGCTGTTTTCTCTGGGATTGCGTTTCCAGTAGCGATTGGGACTCACCCCTTCTCGGTGTCCCAGTCCCCTCCGCTGTTGGGGTACACCACCCAGCTCAGGTCCGGGCCCAGCAGGGACCCGGCGGAGTCCAGTAGCGGCTCCACCAGCTCCGGCGAGCAGCAGTTGACTCCCACGGCGACCAGCTGGGTGGTGCTGCTCGCCGCCAGCCGCACGGCGTCGGCGAAGGCGCTGCCGTCCGATATGCGCCTCCCGTCCTGACGGCGGTTGGTCGGACGTCACGAGGGGTCAAAAGCAGCGGGGGGGGCGGCGCAAAACCAGTCAACGATCGAGCGAGGCTGCCGTTACCTTACAGGAGAAGGAGAGCCAGGCCCGCGTGTCGGGGAACTCTCTGAGCAGCTCCAGCAGAGCCGCCGCCTCTTTGATGCTCGGGACCGTCTCCAAGGCGACGAGGTCGGCCCCGGCCGCGGCGAGGGCGTCGATCTGCGGCCGATGCCAGGCCTTGAGGTCCTGGGGAGGGAAACGGAGATCGTTGGTTGTCTTTCAGCCTTTCAGCACAACCTTTTTAAAGTGTACGTCTCGTGCATCGGCAAAACCAAACCGGTGCGATTGGCTGAGAGCCACGCACCTCCACGCTCATCCGCTCCGCGTACGCTCCGGTGTACTCCGAGCCGTCCAGGAGGACGGCGCCGTACGGCCCGACGGACGCCGCCACCAACGGACGCCTGCGACCTTCGGAGACAAATCAGGCCAAAAAAACGCAGAGTGACATCAATTCGTCACAGGCGGCGTCCCGCGGCCTCGTTAAGGCCGGTCGGTCCCGTACCTGAGGGACGAGCGTCGGAGACGAAGCGGTCCACGGTGTCTCTGGCCAGCCGGACGCCGGACATCAGCAGCTCTCTGGCGCCCTCGGGGGTCACGTCCAGGTGCTTGACGAACCCCGGGATGCTGGCCTGGTACGTTGCCGTGGAGATGACATCGGCGCCGCCGAGGAGGAATCTGGTTTGAACAGTTTGTCCTACTTGGTTAGATTTGTTATAACAGACTCACCACCTGATTTTAAGGCGCATTGTGTTCAAACACAGTATTTCTGCACATCCACAGTAATATTTTTAGTTTTATTACGATTACTAGTTTTATACAAACTGTAAAATGAGGTTGCCGTGGCGACAGTTTTTGACTTGTGTCCAAAAGTAAAACATCTCATTACTTTATGTTTGATGAAACTGATGATGTTTATTCAAGAAAGTGATTTTAATTAAAGGTCTCAACTTACTCATAAGCTCTGTCTAATCGCTTTATTGAATTTGAGAATTTTGTTCGCAAATTATTTTATTTTTTAACACGAAGACCTGAAGGAAAAAAGTGCATCTAACCTGTAATGAGCTTCTCTGATGGCCTGAGGATCCGTGTGGAGAAGCCTGGAGCTCCACAGAGGATCTCCCTACCACACACACACACACACACACGCACACGCACACGCACACGCACACACAGAGCATCACGTTTTGTGTCATTAAACACATGGTTTAATAGAAAGTGCTATTAAGTAAGTCAAGCAGCGATTTTATTATTTAAAGAAATGTGCATTTGATGTTTTTGAATTTGAAGTTTGTTGTGTTTTTTTATTTTATTTTGATTGGTATTGTTAAAAAGTGTTATTGTGTTATTTGACAATAAAGAGAAACGTTGCAAAGGTTCTTGCAAAATGTGTTTTAAGTCAAGTAAAACATGATATACATTTTAATTCCGTGGTGACAGCAGCATGACGCACTGACTTTCAACATGTATGTTTGCAAAACGAAACGTAACTTTCCGGCACGTTTTCACCTGTAATTTGGCTCCTTGTGCTTCCAGCTCTGAAGCCAGTCCGCCGTCCAGGATCAGCGGTCCATTGTCCTCCATGTAGAGTCTGAGACGAGCAGAAGAACCCATTAGAGACTCAAGTTATGTCCGAACACAGAAGGATATGTCTCTAATGGGTTCGTCGCTTTATTGACAACTGTTGTCTTTCCGGGTCCAAATGTTGCGTTTTTGGCCGCTCGAAATTTTGATATGTATGGTTATTCCGATCCTCTCAACGCCGCCGGTCCACCACGAGATGGCGCATGAAACAACGCCATAGTGACAGTGCAAAGAGGTCGAGCTATGCAACTTATAGGAAGCGTTTGGCTTCACTGGCGGAAAATGTCCTTTCTGTGTAAACGTTATCAAATAAATGCACCGTTGTTTAAATATTAAACAATAATAATACATGCATAAGTATAACCCATTATAATGCATATTATTCTGAAAGGGCCATTTGGCAAAACACTGAATTGAACTACTCTAAGTAAGATTTCCACAGCAAGTTTTAAAAGGCTATTTCTAATATGAAGTATTACTGCTTTAAAAAAAACATGATTCGTGCTTCTTCCAACTCTGGTAATACATTGGTAATAACAATTGTTTTCATTTTAGTTACAGTAACTGATTACTAACGTTGGTCAATGCTCATTCAACACTTTAATAAAACGGTATCGTTTGTATTCTCACTAGTCAATGTTGAAGTGGTCGTTTTCATCTTCGGCAGAAAGACGCGTTAATTACATGGTTTAGTGAATATACCCTGAACACACCTCGACTTCTCACAGTTACTATAGCAACAAAGCATAGCTTGCTGGTGGCTAACAATGCTAGCGGAAAACCATATCGGTACACACAGCTAGACTCCTTCGAGTTGTCAGAAATGGTGAGTTATTATTTCCTCGTGTCATAACATCGGTGCCGACGCAACGTTGAACTCTCACGCGCCTTCGGGACCAAACGAGAATTGTTCGCTAACGTGTAGCATAGAAAACACCAGCTAGCACCTATGGCTAACAGCTAGCATAACAGATAACTTTTTCTAAACTAACGTTATTAGTTAACTAACTAATTAGCTACGTTAATCTAACATGAGCCAACAACTTTAACCGGAATAACAGTAAATCAATGTACAGCCACATAAAGCCGGGTTTACCTACATAGTAAATAATTCATAACTAACGTAACGTAACTAACGTTAACTAAGGTGAGCATTGATGTGTTAGCATTAGCTACAGCTATTTGCAACGTGACTTTTACCGATAGTTTCTACGTTCACATACCTAACGTTGAATAAATACACTTTAAATCAGTGCACTCTGTTTCTTTTGGGTTGGTTACTGTTTGGGATGCCATTTAAGGCTCAGCTTGGTGGTTTAATGCACCAGTTTGTGATTTAAAACATTCAGGTAATAAAACCACAAGAGGTCACAAGGAGCAGTAACACATGTTAGAGACACCTAAATTACACTGTCTAACTTACACTGATCTCATTTAGAATCATCCAACTTCCACTGATCTCATTTTAAATTATTCAACTTACACTGATCTCATTTAAAATTATCCAACTTACACTGATCTCATTTTAAATTATTCAACTTACACTGATCTCCCCCCTGATGTCAGTTAGTCATTTAATACATGAAGTCATAAAAAAAGTTTTTAACATTTTCTAAAACCCTCCTTCATGATCTTTGTGATAATACTTAAAAGCGAAGAGGGATCTAGTTTAGTATCAAAGAAGTGAAATCTATATTTTTAGCATTTTAACAAACATAATACAGCTTTGAAAATCAGAAACTGTGTTTTCAAGAGTCTTCGGCCTTCGTGAAAGTCTTGAGCACATCTGACCGATCCACACATTGTAGTTGATCTAGATGTAAATCTAGATGGAATTTCGCCTTTTTTGCATTTTCAACACACACACACTCTCTAGGTTCAGGATGTAGTCACCTGACTCTGGACAGTGAGAGGAAACAAAGAGTTCTGGAGGTCAAACACAGGTCCCGTTGCTGTGAGCTGACCTTAAATAAGTTATTTGAAGCCAAATCACCTCCAGACAATCATTTAGATTTAATTAGATTCCACTGCCTTTTAATTCTATTTGGTTGTCAAAATTAAAAGAATCAGATGAAGCGATGCCACTCTTAAGTTTGACTAAAATCACAACAAAGCTGACTGATTGCTGCCGTGGCAACAAGACGTTTCCTGAAACCTTTCAACCTGTAAGAGCCTCAGACCTTCTGTCAGAGTACAGGCCTCCCTTCACAGTCCTTCACATGACTCGTCCCGGCCTTCAGGAGTACCGGACGCTTCCACCTGCAGGGACTCAACACTTTCCTAGGTTACGTAATCCAACACCCTGAACACAGTTTGTTTTTGTCAGTCAGTTGAAAGTCATGTTGGAAAAGTCTGCGCTGCTTTTCTCTGAACAACATGAGGCTGGGACGAGGTTCATCTCGGCCCCGGTGTTCACCCAAAGGACCGGGACGTCTAACGCGTCACACATGGACACGAATGCTCCCTGAAATGTATTGATATGAACCCACACTCAATGATTCTCTTTTAAGATGACTGAGCAAACTTCTGGGTCTATACGCGGGACTCAGAGCCGCATGAGCATCTTTGAAATAAAAGCAGTTTGAAGTGACACGACCCTTCTCGCCAGGAGGACCGCTACGCCTTCCTGACCGAGTGGTACGACCCGACCGCCGCTCTCCTGCGGCGCTACCAGCTGTTCTACTTCCCCAAAGATAGCTCGGTGGAAATGGTGAGCGTCCACCACGGCATCATCATGTTACATTGGCGCCTCCAACTCTGTTTAGACAAACTGACATTCGAATTGATGAAGCATTTTTCTGCCCTTTTTCACTGAGAATCTCTGTAAAACCCCAATGGAGCTGTAAACGTGGCCAAAGAATGCTCAGTAAACCTGGATAATATCAACATAATACACGCATTCTGTTCATCTCCAACAGACAGAACAAATCATCATGCTTAGTCTACAACTATTTCATTGGAATAAACTGCTGTTATTTATTTCCAGTTTGACGTTAAAAACCAGCGCATATTTCTGAGGAGGACCCGGTACCAGGAGCTCCGCCTGGAGGACCTGTTTGTCGGGAATCGAGTGAACGTTTTCTCCCGTCAGCTCAATCTGATTGAATATGGAGACCAGTACACCGCCAACAAGCTGGGCAGCAAGAAGGAAAGGTACAGATACCGCCCGATAATCGATAAACAATTCTTCCCGTGGAACCGGCCCTGCTTGCTTCAGGTTGTTGAGAAGTTCAAATTCATGAATACACACGTTATAAAACTTAGCAGAATTAGCAGAGAGGTTGATCATCATCTGCAGTCCCCTCATAATCTTTATATTAGCATTCTTGAGTTAATGCAGTGTAATCTATTAAGTGCAGGATCGCTCACAGACATAATCCCCCCCCCCCCCAGCATTGTATTATGGCAGATGAAATGTGTTGCCTTGTATAACATTCTACATTTCAAAGGTCTGATGTGGAGCTGCTCCATATGCGAGCGGCTCCACATGGAAGAGTTTCTCTCGTCCTTGAAAGGACCTTGTGATCCGTTCCTTCCAGAACTCTGGCTCTGATAAAGCCGGACGTCGTCACCAAGATCGGAGACGTGCTGGAGTTGATCCACTCGTCCAACCTGCTGGTGACCAAAGCCAAGATGACGGCGCTCACAGGGTGAGAGGGAGTCCGTGTGTGTTCAGCGCTCACGGCCTCGAGGCCCTTCGCCCTCCACGCCTTGTGTCATTGTTAGATTTTATTACTCACGATCCACAAGGTGAAGTGTTTGTGTTTTAGCTTGTTGGTTTAACTGTTGAATTTGGATATCGCTGACGTGAAGAAAAAGTTTTGTCTCTTAGCAACAGAACCACGATTACATTTCTTTTCGGTCTTGTACAGAAGTAAACGGGTGTTAGTGTGTCCTGTTCCTGTCAGATCTAACCCCCCCCGTGTGAAAACACCTATGAGCACATTCCTAACTGTTAAAAACGATATTCTGAGGAGCTCGCATGGTCTTCCTGTCGTTTTATTGCAATAATCAGGAGCACCGCTGCCTTCAGCGGAAAGACCTTTGACCCCGTGAAGAAGTGACAGGAACCCGGTGGACGTGGCGGCTCTCGTGACTCATTAACTCGGCGCTTCAAGGTTTTCTTTCTCTCGTTGCAGGAAGCAGGCGGCAGACTTTTATGTGGAACATCAGTCGAAGCCTTTCTTCAAGTGAGTGCCTGTCAATGATTGGCCGGTTCCGAGCCCGATCGCTCACTGAAGCTCTAACAAAAGATCCCGACGGCCGCAGCCACATTCAGACAGATTTAATGGGGGGGGGGGGGGGGGGGGGGCTCAAAGTTAAACTTCAGCTTTAATCTATTTCATTCAGCCCAAAATCACAAATCACAGGAAACTCACAGGAACCACCCCCTCAAATGGACACCATAAGAGTTACAACACAACCTATGAGGTTAAACATGGTCCAAAGGAACAGTGTTTCCATGGAAACCGCCTGTCTCATGTCTCGCTGTCGGTCCGTCCCGCAGTAACCTGGTGCAGTTTGTGTCCTCGGGCCCCGTGGTGGCCCTGGAGCTGATGGGGGACGAGGCCGTGTCCATCTGGCGGAGGCTCCTGGGGCCCACAGACTCCTCGGCGGCGAGGAAGGAGGCGCCGCGCAGCGTCCGGGCCCAGTTCGGGACCGACGCCGTGAAAAACGTCGGCCACGGCTCCGACTCCCTCGCCGCGGCAGCGAGGGTAAGAGCGGCAAGACGGGCCCCGCCCTGACCGCTGGCGTGTGAAGTTCTCATTCTGTTCCTTCCGGCAGGAGCTGGAGTTCTTCTTCCCGTCCACCGTCGGCCACGGCCCCCCCAACACGGCCACGTGCACGGAGTGCACGTGCTGCATCGTCAAACCCCACGCCGTGTCAGAAGGTAGGGACCGCCTCCCCCTCCACTCATAGCCCAGGGGAGAGTCTGTCGTCACCACGCCGACCACACTGGGGCTTGTGTGTTTTTCCAAATCCCTGCCCTGATCCCCGCCGGGTGGAGGGGGACGGGGGGGACGGGGGGCATTCCTCTGGAGCCGTGACCTGTGAAACGTGGAATTCTCTGCCCGATGAGCGGGGGGAGACCTGGACGAGCTGCTCCCTTTAATCTTCCCTCCCCCTGTGATGTGGAGAGCTCCTCCTCCTCCTCTGAAGAGCTGTCCGCTCTTCGTCTGTTTCAGCGCGACCTCTGGGGAGGGAACCTGTGACCCTCTGTCGGTCACAGCGGGGAGCTTTTCCTCTGTAGCGCCACCACCTGGTCAGGATGCCAGCGTGTCCCGCGGCTGTAGTTAATGACTGAATACCTGAGGCGGTGGTCATGGTAACCACACTTGATTGGCATCAGGGTGTTGGCATTTAGCTCAAAGCACCTCCCAGTACTGCTCCCACAAACATGTTTTATGCGTACGTCCCTTCAGTGCAAATCTCACCTATTAGAGCTATAAATTCCTTTTTTATGTGCCTGCATGTACCAGCATGCATTGCACGCTGTTGTGACATAACAAGTGACTGCACAGCCAACAGCACTCATCAGAGAGTAAACCACTGATGGCTGTTGTGTTCCCAGTGGAAAGACCTTTTTCACCTCAGGGCATTTTGACCCGTCAAAATAAGAGTCCCGCGTGTTGTGCCGGGATCCCGACGCCCCGCCAGGCCTGAATGGAATGAAGCCCTCGGTAATGTTGTTGCTGCATCCACACCATGCTGCTTTTCCTGCCAGTGGAAATCTGTACCGTGAGAAAGTTTTGTGAGAGAGTGACCCGTTAAAGAGATTCTTTGTTTGGCCTCAGGGCGGAATGAGGAACTCCTCCAATCGGCTGCAGGATCCAGTTCCTCCCAAAGTACTCCGGACTAAACATGTTTAGGTTTTTAAACAAATGTGGTGGATCAACAGTTCATCACAAGCCTGCACAGCTCTCCCCTCGATGCTGAAGTACGTTGCACTTCAACATGTCGAACTTTTAAAATCCAGCCCAGTCCACGTACATGAGAAAATACTCATGTACATGGACTGCACGTACATGAGTATTCTCTCCGCGGCCAGATGACGTGGCGTCACCGCGCCGATAAAGGCGGCCGTGTCTGATAAGGTACTCGGACGCGACTGGAATAGAAGAGTTTCTGTTGCCAGGCACCCAGAGCAGGGTCTCCTAGCAACAGCACCAGCTGCTTTTGGGAGCTGGTGCTGAGTGTTTGTGCCTATCAGCTGCTGCTGCTGCTGCTGCTGGGGAGGACGGGAGGGGGGGGGGGACTTACCTAACAGTCTCACACACACACACAGGTGGTCTGGGACCAAACGGTTCCCCAATTAGAAGAGAAATTTATCAGAGACACACCGGGGACAATAAGAGAAGCTGAGAGCAGACCCCCCCCCCCTACCCGTCTTTCTGCCTCTTCTTCTTCTTCATCATCGTCGCCTGTCTGCAGCAGTCTGACCTTCACCGTCGCCGCCTCAGCGTCTCGCTCTCTGAAGAGATTACCGACCGACAATCTCGCCGTCCCTCTGTCACGGGGGGGGACAAGCCGAGGTCAACGCAGCATAAGACGACGGTTATGTTTGAGGCAGAAACAATAACTGTTTATTAAAGAGAGCAAATGATGAAAGCTGCTGAACAAGTTCCATGTTTGAAGAGTGAAATGTTTGCTTTTGCCTCACAGGTCTGACCGGGAGGATCCTGAACTCCATTTCAGCGGCCGGATTTGAGATCTCGGCGCTTCAGATGGTAAAAACGCGGCGCCGACGCCGGTCTCGCGTGTCGCAGCGTCACTCCCGGTAACCAATATGTGCACCTTATTGACCCGCGTGACGCCGCCATTGAGTGACCTCTGTGGCTCCGCACGCTCCGGGCCGCGGGACACCGATCGATCGATCAGGCGTCTGTTTTTCTGTGCGTCCGTGTCCTCTCTGAGGGTTCAAACACAAAGAGGAAGGATGCTTTGTTGTAGACAGACGGTCTCACACTCGTCTGTGTGGGATTCACAGTCTGACGCTTCAGTCACATGGTTTCCTCTCCACATTCCCCTGTGATGTTTCCCTCCTCGCACAGTTCAACGTGGACCGGCCCAACGCAGAAGAGTTCTACGAGGTGTACAGGGGCGTCGTCAACGAGTACCCCGTGAGTGACGCCGTCACGTCCCGTACAGATGTTTGAGTGGGGGGGGGGTGAGATGTAGTGACGTGTTTGACCCCCCCCCCCCCCCCCCCCCCCCCCCCCCTCTCTGCAGGGCATGGTGACGGAGCTGTGCTCCGGGCCCTGCTTGGTCCTGGAGATCCACGGCGCCGACGCGCCGCGCTCCTTCAGGGCCTTCTGTGGACCCGCCGACCCGGTGAGTCGCACGCGCCTCCTCCTCCTCCTGCCCGACGGGTCAAAGGTCAAACGCACTCGTCATTTTATATTACATAATATTATTTTAAAGCACCTTTTTGAAAAGCACCTCAACACACCTGATGCAATATTAACTTAAGCAACTGAATACAAAGAGAGTTAGACGGAAAATACTATGGAGTTATACTTCTACTAGAGGGGGACGACATGCGACGGTGTGTGTGTGTGTGTGTGTGTGTGTGTGTGTGTGTGTGTGTGTGTGTGTGTGTGTGTGTGTGTGTGTGTGTGTGTGCGCGCTGCAGGGCTGCTCTGGGACGCGATGAGCACTCTGAGGAGACGCTCACCTCCACGTCCCGCCGGTCGCTCATCCGTCCCTCCTCATGTTACATGTAATACATTACATTCATGTCATCCTCCGTAATGGCGTCCGTCCTTCAGTCGGCACAAGGTCACGGGCGCTACACCCTCGCCGCAGGAAAGGATTTAATCGGGCAATGATTTTCCGGGTCACATGACACTAGACACGCGTTAAATTGACGCCTCAGCGGACTCGCTCGGCGTGTAAGAGAAGACACTCGTTCGTGATGTTCGGCATCCGACAGTCGCTCCTCATCCTCGGCCACCGAGGCCTCTGTAGCAAAGCTGAACAAAGCTGTCGATCCCCTCCGGTAGATTTAAGACACATGACCTCTGACACGCAGCGTCATACATGCATAGATGACACGGACAGAAGTGGGAGTCGTACCTCCATCCTCATGAGGCCACCGCGGCCTGTAGACAGGAAGTGACGGAGTCGCCATGATGTCACCCGTTAGCTTGTGGGTGTTTTGAAGCCTCGTTTTCACCATCGTTTTTGTAACCAGAGAACAGGAAGTGACCGTGTGTGTGCGGAGGAGGAGCCACGGAGCCCCGCGTCCTCCAATCAGCCAGCGATGCACCGACCGCCTGCTCGCTCCACCTGATCGTTATTGTGTTTAAATCATCAGCTTCATAAAGCACATTAGGGTGGTGCTTCTGGCCCGACGATCGAACGATCGGCTAAAAATATGCTTTTTATTGATTTGTGACCCGTCTGTGTAGAGCTTCCTGTTCCCAGAGTTCATTTAAGTGCTCTGCTCACTACAAAGATCCTTCAGAGTAGAAATGTAGTCGGGCCGCCGCGTATTACTATGGTACTTTTGGTTGATGACCTTGAAACCTGCCCGACACACACAAATATAGATATAGTTCAGCTACAAGGCTGGTCTCGGATCAGTTTTAAGTCAACATGGTGTGTGTGAGTAAAAGTATCACATGACCGTTCCCTCTCTATAATTAGTACACAAGTGGTTTGTGTTCTATATTGGGCGTGCGTTCCCTCAGTGAATGACTTATTCATGTGCTCGCTCCCCATGAGGGCGGCGAGTTGAGGCTCCCGGAGAATCAAAGAGCAGGAGAGCGAGGTTCCACCTTGAGAAGGTCGTAGACTTTAGATAAAACTCCCGATTGGTATTCAGGAGTCACAAGATCAGAGCAGAAGGCGGGAAACCCGTCACAGGAAGCCACCGCGGCTGTTTGGTGTGAAAAAGTCGTCACTTCCGGTTTACGGGTCACATGAGCGGCTGCTGAGACATCACACTTACAGGATGTCCAGAAGGCCACGCTGCACATTTCATCACATTCACTTCCATGTTTATGAGGAGTTCTCAGCAGTATTATTACCAAGAGTACTACCACACTGCAAAACATTCCACTAAAATGTAAAAATCCTGCATTGAAAATAGAACCAGGAGAGAAGAGGTACTTTGTGTAAAAGTGTCTAATAGAAGTCGTATAGGAAATAATTTAATAATCTCCACATTTGAATAAAGGAGAAAATAACTAATGAAAAGTTTTGATTTGCAGTTGGTTTTGAAACAAAGCATCAGATTTGATAAACTAATAATCTTGCTTTTATAAAAATTGAGCTGAAGCTTTCAGATGAGAATCAAAGTCTAAATAATACTAAATACAATACTAAATGTATTGTTACTTTTCGCCACGGTTTACTGAGCAGAGGAATCCTAATCTTCTGCCCAGGAGATCTCCAGACGCCTTCGCCCGACCTCGCTGCGCGCCCTCTACGGCAAAGACCGCGTGAAGAACGCCGTGCACTGCTCCGACCTCCCCGAGGACGGCTTCCTGGAGGTCAGTGGTCCGGTGCTATCAACCCTCCTCCCACACCTCCTCTGATCCCACCAGCGAGCACGACCCGGCCGGTGGGCCGACGGGGTCTCATGACTCGGCTCTGTGGGCCGGGGGGGTGTGTGTGTGTGTGTGTGTGTGTGTGTGTGTGTCACACTGGTTCTGAGGACTTAGAAACAAAAGGCTTGTTCTGCTGGATGTGGGTCACTGACAAACGGGCCCTTGTTGAGGAGCGAGGGCGCTTTGGGCTTCATTCATGTTTCTCTCCACAGGTTCAGTATTTCTTCAGGATTCTGGACGGGTGACAGAGACATGAGGCGGTGCATTCAAAGACGTGACAGTTGAACTCATGTTTGTTTATTGTTTCAGCCTTATGCAGATTAAATAAAGTGTTTTGATCTTTAACATTTAACACACCGACTAAACACGTCATTACACGGGAAACTGCGTCTGATGTTCACTTTTTTTCGTCTTTTTTTTTGACCAGCGACTTTGGTTTCTGATTCATACATTACACTTTGAAAAAAATGTACAACTGCATAAATATAAAATTCTTCCACCATGAAAATGGTTAAAACATTCAATAGTAATCATGTGACGTCTCCAGGAAAAAAACAAAAACAAATTTAGTTTCCATGGAGATGAGCCACAAAGTTCTACACTACCAGTTAAAAAGAAACAAACTGAAGAGCTTTGAACAGAAACGTCATCAAAACGGATAAAGAACGGTTCCATGGAGTCGGTCGTCTACTCACCGTGGAGGTTCAGAGTACCATGCTAGTATTCAGTTAGAGCACATCAACACGCACACACCTTGGACCACTGAAGCGGACGTAAGACAGATCACAACAGGACTACAGCACACTGAGAACACCGTAAGGATGAAACACTGAGGACAGGAAGAGCTACACGTCAGTAGTGGAGTTACAGTAATAGATGAACACATGGCTCGAGGAATATTCTCATGTACAATAGAATAAATATTTGCTATTGCTACTCTTGTATTTTTACATTCTAACCCTGGACACACACACACACGCGCGCACACACGCGCACACACGCACGCACACAAGCTAGTGTAAAGCACACAGATTAAGTGTAGGTCCTGTATATCATGAATGTTCAAAGACTAGTGGTGTTTATCTCAACTCTTTTATTCTCTCTACATTGTGTCGGTGTCAAAGTGAGAGACGCTGGCCGCGGCTGAGGTCACGAGGCGATGTTGAACTTGACGTCAAAGCGTCCCTGATAGCGGTCCTTCTCGCTGTAGCCGATGTTTTCGCCGAACACTTTGCACTCGATGCGGAGCTCCTCGTTCAGGGTCAGGTTGTTGAACTGGATGGCCACCAGAGGCTGCAGGTACTGGGGGTGCAGCAGCTTGCCGTAGTACGGGTAGTACTGCAGCGGGAAGCCCTCGCCCAGCCCAAAGAACTTGATCTCTCCGATCTTGTCAGCGTCCTCCTCTCTCTGCGAACGCCACGGTGGATTTTAACTCGCGTCTCCTAACATTTGATGTAAACACGTGGGACACTGTGCTGAAAGGTCGGAGCGGACGTACCTTGTTCTTGCAGGAGATGGGGATCAGGTTGGGCTTCAGTTTTGGCAGCAGAAACTCTTCGACAGAGTTGTTCATTGGAGGCTGAAAGCAGAGAGAGAGACATCCTGAGCAACGTGAGCGAGGCTGCAGCAAACGGCACAGTTCTAACGAGTGATTCAGCTCAAAACTCCCATTTGTTGCCTTTAATCCTTTGAAAAACAGTTCAAAACATTCCGCCCTGTTTGCTGCTGCTCAGTTATGGGGTGAGAAAGTAGTTTTTTCTGAGAGTGATCATAACTCTAAAACGCCAATAAAAGAGTAAAATGTTAAAACATTCAAACTCTGCGACATGTTCTGTGTCATGTGACCACAGCGAGGGATTCGCTCGCCCACCTTCGGCCTGAAGTTGACGATCCTGTTGAGCTTGACGATGATGCACGGCTTCCCGGTGTCGAAGCCGTACTGCGGGTTTTCCAGTCCGGAGCACACGCCGAGCAGAGAGCGCTTGAAGCGGCAGGCCTTCCTCTGGCCGAGGTTGTCCTCCAGGGTGCCGCGGTCCATATAGGTCCCGGGGACGTCTGCGGGGGGGAAGACGGACAGTTACATTAAGACGGGTCGATGACACCGTATCCCTGCCTTTTAAAAATCTCTCTGGCATCAACTGGCACTTACCTCCACATTCTTCAAATTTCATCAGGTCGGTCTGTTTATCGTCATCGTACTCCTTCAGGAACTTGGTCATGGCGTCAGTGTACTTTTTGTACGAGGAGGCGTCGGACAGACTGAACGCGATTTCAGATTTCTCAGAGCGAGGCGTGTGGGACAGGCCTGAGGACACAACGCCGCATTAGTAACAACCCGTAGGAATCCAAATGTTTTCAAACAGCAAAATTAACTAAAGTATTGATTCTTACTGACGTGAAGTTCAGTGTTTGAATAAATAGAGCTTAGAGTTCTTAACAATGACAGCAGGGGAAGACTCTGCTCTGCCTACTTGAAGCACATCGAGGGGTTTGTGGACTCTGTACTTTTCCACAGACGTTGGGCTCGAGGCGCTGCGAGGCGTGGCGTGAGCAGAACGGCCGAGAGGAAACCTTTTCTTCCCAGAAGCCCCTCTGTTGGATCGCCGCGTTTGTTGCTGTAGTTGCCAGCGCGTTGTTGTGCGAGCAGCAGACACTGAGGCCCGTGAGTCCTCCCTCCCCCACACGTGTGACTCTCCCTCTCTCACAATGGAAACTTTTCGCCTGGGAGTGAGAGGCGGATCTGAATAACTACTCCCGGCTTCCTTGATCCTGCCACTACTGGAAAGTCTCTGCAGCTCAGAGCACAGGCCGCTCCTCCGCTGCCCCCCCCCGGCCTGCGCCGCTGAATATTCAACATGTGCTGTGCAAACAGCCGACAAGGCCGAGCACTTCACAGTGAGCCCGTTTGATTACTGACAGATTAAGACTTTACTGCAGAATAACCAGCTTAGAGCCCAACTTGTTCTACTGGTTAACACCCGTGAGGATCGACACAATCACAGCTCACGGGAATCGGTTCGGTCCCAGGGAGGGAGGGGGGCGGCCCCGGGGGGACATTGACCGGCCAAGAGCATTGAAGGACAAAATGGCTGAAGCTGATCAGAGGTCGGAAAGGACGGTATCGGAGTGACGAAGCGGGTACGGTCTTACCTGGGGGGGCCACCCGGTCCTGGTAGGTGGGCTTGTAGTTGCTGAGCGTGAGCAGCAGAGCCTGGATGGTCCCGATAAAGATCCCCGCCAAGCATCCGTAGAAGATCACGTAGAAGAGGAAGATCTTCACTGCAGAGCAAAGAGACGCAGGTCACAATCACAATGATGGGAAATGTTCTCAGGCAGAAAATGAGACGAAGCAGCATTAAAAATTAACATCTCATTAGTCGGCCTAAAGGCTAAAACGCCGTTAACCTCGAGGAGACACAATTACGCCGCCATTACAACAAAAGGGACTCATGGCGGCTTTGTCCACATAATGTAAAAAGGTACCCCAATAATGCAAGAACAGGAGGAGGCCAACAGGTTGAGTCATAGCGCCCCCCAACCCCGTCACCACCAACAGGTTGGACATTCAACCACAGCTCTTTTTAATCAACATTGAGAGGTGGAGAAGGTTTCCTCTCATCTTTCTGCTACTTTTACTTTCCTGTAACAAGACTCAAATCAAATGTCATGTTTAATATCACAGGTAAATCTAATACCACTTGCACCTCTGGGAGTCATTTAATATTTCAGAAATATCTGGAATTGCCATGAAAATGTTTTGATTTTTTTTTTTAAAAAGAGAAGGAAAAAAATGAATCAAAACTCATTTGTAAAATCTCATTGCATTTGAAGTCAGACAAACAAATGTTTTCATATGGTTTCTGATTTTTTAGGGGGCTTCCTAGAAACACTGATACCGTGTGCATTCCCATCTCCTCATGTGTTGTTGCTGAACCTTCCCAACACGCTTTCCCACTGCCAGATTCATGTCCAACGGGGCCACCGCAGAACCAGTTTGAGAACCGGTCCGACTCCCCTCCCGTTTTTTAGTTTAGTCTCACAAAAAAAAAAAAAAAACAACAACACACACCGACAGCAGCACCAGAACACAATGTGACATGTTGAGTGGGCCATGACTTATTAGATCTATTCCAACATGGCTACCTGGCACCTCTGTGCACATCTGCAGCAGGCTTCCCGTGTGACGCACCTGTTGGGGGGGGGGACTACACACACCGCTGTGTTTAAATCGTGTGCAGCGTTTCTTTTTTTTTTCTCCATTTAAACAATGATCAGATTTCATTTGCAAAAGGAACTCAATTTTCTCTCACGGATGCAGGTGAAACAAGCACGAGAGACACTATACAGGCCCTTGTGAGGCCAACACCGTGTTTTTAGCTGGTCAACAGGAAACGATGGTATTTGTTAAACGTGACCTGTTGGACACACGTGGGCCATGTGGGAGCGGCTGTGGAAGCCAACAGGTTCCCTAGAAATGTAAATATGCGAGAGGACAGACGGAGTTTTGAATGGAGCACCTCCCCCACCAATGTGCTGCAGAGCCCGACTGCTCTGCAGCACATTTATGTAGCGGAGGACAAACACGGAGACACATACCTGTCTGTCTCACACCAAAGCTCCCGTCCTCCATTTTAAAATCACAAAAAAAAAAACCTCACACACACACACACCTTCAATGCCTCCATTAAACGGTCCGTCTCACTAACTCGAGGACACAGACCTGTTGATCCCTTGAGCAACATCGCTCTTTTTAGTTGATGCGACACATCGACCCCAACACACACACACACACACACACACACACACACAGCCTGTAGTAGATTTAGCACAAGTACACGAGAGGAAGTATTACTACACCAATCACATGTACTCGTAAGTTCGCCACAAACTATAAACCCTGTTGCCATGGAGACGCGCAATCAGGTGAGACCGCCGGTCGGGAAACAACCGTCGATTCCTCGAGCGAAGAAACGGTTTTATTTTTTATTTCGCTTTGGCAGTAAAGAAAACGGCCACAAATCCGGTCGTTTCTTTGGGGGGGGGGGGGGGGGGGGGGGGGGGGGAGTCGGAGATGGGGAGGGAGGGGAGGAGGGGAGAAGGAGGGTGAGTCGTGATCAGCACAGTGTTACCGGGCAGCGTCTGAGCTCATCCCACCGGGGTTTCACGCAGTTTACGATCAGATAAACCGGTTTAACCAGCTCACCGGGCGGGTTATCCCATCACACCGAGCGCCACTTCTCTTAAGTACCGAACACGGGGGGTTTTAAGAGCCGCTCATCTTCGGCTTAAGCAGGAAAAAACCGGGTAAACCAGGATCCCGATTAGCTCATTAACAAGGTGCGTGAGGAGGGTAAAACGTCCTCTGGTTCCCCTCTAGTTCCCCCCCCCCCCCGCGTGGATCACAGAGTCCCGGCCCCGCGCGGCCTGTCCTTCAGCGTGACCTTTTCACAAAGGACGGTCGTTACGCCGGCGGGGCCGGGCGACGCCTTCGGCAAACGTTTCCTCTGCCGGGGCGCCGACCGTTGGAGTGTCCGACCCGACGTCCAACTTAGATGCGAGCCAATAACTTCATTTACTACGAACGTATTTGTCTCAAGTTGGTGACCGACGGTGGACCTGTGGCGCCTTCGGAGCCGCCGAGAACTCCTTCACGCGTTTCGTGTTTTATTGAGATTCGACGGAGAAACTTCTCCACCCGCCTCCATTGAAGAGCGGAGTCACGACGCGGCGCGTCGGTCTAACAGGTGCTGTGTCTTCACCCGTGGGGGGTGGCGGGGAGGGGGGGGGGGGGCACTGCTTCTGACCTCCATCCTCGTGGGTGCGACTTTGTGCCGCCATTGAAATAAAACCAGAGGAAAGGAAACGACTTACGCCAACTGCTCCCCGTCCGCCCGAGAAACTCCTTCTTCTCTGAATTCCACACGAATGTCCTCCACCCGCCGTCGCTGTCCTTGTTCGCCTGCATGGTTCTCCGGTGGTGTCTCAGAAGCAGCTCAGCTCGATAACCGTCCCCGACAGGAAACGCGGAAGGGAAGCTTCACACGCGACTCGAAATATGTCTCAGAGACAGACCGGCTCCGCCCGCGAACTCCTGTAATAACTTACCCCCCGAAGGGGGGGGGGCTGCGCCCAGCAAATCACGGCCTGCCTCCGCTCATACGTCACCGCCAGAAAGGGCGGGGGGGGGGGGTGCGAGGGGGCTCCCGGCTGAACCACACGGGCGACAGAAAATGGCAAACGGTTTGCCAGCGAGCGTTTTAAATGATGCCGGCGCCATGGAAACCACTGCGGCCTTCGCCCAGGTCTCCGCCGTGTAACGCGGAGGGACAAACGGTTCCACCACCTGCAAAGACAATAAGCGTACAACACTACCCGCGGTACACAATCTGTCACACTATCCAACGGTCAGAAGCACTGATGCTTTAAGTGAAACTACTTCTACCGGTTCCACTTGACTTTTAGCTAGTTTTCCTTTTGACAATAACTAACGTTACTTCCACTGGTTCTCCTTGAACGTTAGAACAGTTTTTTCCTTTGGCCGCTAACTACCATTCAACCTTTCATCTATTACTTTCAGCTACAGTTTTCTAACAGTAGTCTTGTCAGCTAAACATTTTAACCATTTTTTGCAACTTTTAGCTAACTATTTCAACTTTCATTCATTACTTAGCTAAGCTAACTTTTTCCACCACTAATGCTAACCAATTCATTAATTCTGCCTAACTATTTTAAGAGTTAATGTATTTGCCTTATTTTAGCTAATTAACTTTTTCAACTGTTCCCATCACGTCCGACTAACTATTCAAACTGTTTATCCACAACTTTTAGCTAACGCTATTTCAATTGTTTACCTCACTTTTAGCTAACGCTAACTATTTCTACAACTAACATTAACCAATTCCATTACTAAAGCGATTGCTTTTACCTAACTATTATAAAATTAGTGCATTAGCCTTATTTTAGTTAACTATTTCAACTGTTCCCATTACGTTTGACTAACTATTAACTAACTTTTTATCCACAACTTTTAGCTAGCTATTTAAACTGTTTCCATTATGCGTGGCAGACAATTTGTAGAGAACTTTAGGTGGCTTTATTTGTTCATCCATCAATTGTATTTACGCTACTTTTTCAACCATTTATCAATTGACGTTTGGATTATTCCAACCAATCCATTACTTTTAGCTAACTGCTAAGTGGGATACACATTTCCATGCCCTGTTTAGGAATATTTGAATCCAACGGTTGGACATTATCCATATAGCACCACTTGTTTGGCACCTAAAAGTATTTTAATTCTAAATTAACTTATTTTCATATGAGCTAGTTTCAGCCATGACAATAAAGGGAGACGTTTCAAATAGGTTTGAATAATGCACATTTATTTAGACGTAATGGAGATAAAAACTCAAGAAAACTGCCCTCAAATTAAAAGTAGAGCATCAGCAGGCTGTGAGCTGTAGTTGATTTCTACATTGATCCAGAGTCATTGAAGCTGCAATCTATGTCTATTGTTAGCTCAGTTTGTTTATTTGTCATCATGCTAATAGAAAGCCTGATTAAATCGAAACGTGTTGACAGGGTGGATCTGCGTCACTGGGCGGGTTCACACATTATGTGTCGCTCTGTGCTTACAGTGGCCTCCTTGTTTATTTAGGTTTTGAGTAAGAGGCAGTAAGAAATAACCCGTTTCTTCTTTCTGCTCCTTCACGTATGTGTAAACAGACTGGAAGCGCGATAACAAAATCCCTTATTTTCCCCACAACACAAAATGTTGCAGTGTTGCAGCAGCCAATGGGACCGGACACCAAGATGTGAGGAAAAGGCAACGAATAGAATACAAACTAAACTGGCTTGGCTCATATTATTACATTTAGGAAATGTGAAATAAAGTTGTGTTTTATATTTTTATTAACGTAAAACGGGAAACAAACTGCTGCGTGACGCATATTATGCCTCCGAGCATTTTTTATTAACATAAAGAAAGTCAAAAAGAGAGAGAGAGCAGAAAAAGTACACTGTGTAACCGTGTTTATTCTCAAAGGCTGAAGGGAGGGAGAACAGCATGTGCCGCCACGCTAACAGTCTTTCTTATTAAACCGAGATTTGATCAGTGGACTCGATGCCCAGTGAAAGTTAACTCCTTTCAGCTTATTGGCTGATGTCAGGAACTCAACCATTCTAAGTTACAGTATGAAGGGGAAAAACATCGGGTCAGTTTTCTCTCCACTAAAGGAAGTAAAGATACTTTCATTCCACCAGAACCCCTTTGTAAATGTCCACATGTTCAGTGACAGTTCTCCGATCAAGCGGTTTGAATACAATCCCCTGGCCTACATTCAGATGTTTGACGCAGGCGGCCTCTTTATCTTTGTTCTCCTCTGACTCCTAAAACTCTTATCAACATCGTGCAGATGAACGCTTCTCTGTCGTGTGTAGTGAAGGTTTCACCTCCGTTGTTTGGTGGTCTAGTAGTCCTTCACCTTGTGTCCACGCAGGAAAACAGGGTTGAGGGGTTATTAGACAACGTCCTGCTATCAAAGTAATATACACTTAATACACTTAATCTAAATGTAAATACCTGTTAACAATACACCAGCATCACTGTCAAGGCACGTAATATTATTATTAGTTATTTGTAGGCGTATTATTCATGTTATTAATAATAATTGTTATTAATCATAATAATTCCAGTAAAAAACGCAAATAACAATAGTGAAAAAAAAGAAGAAAAAGACTGAAAATGAAGGGTGAGACATAACGATGAGACATGTATAACTGGCCAAATGGACACCCAACACAAAAACCTCTTTAATAACTGAGCACGTGCATCAAGTTTTAGGAAATAAACGATAACACAAAGCAGATGTCCAGCCTGAAGCGCCCGCTTCGCTCTGAATCCTTCGGTGCGTTATAAAAACTTGTTTTCGGGCGCCGCGCTCGGCGCTGCTGTGTTTTCACACCGTCGTGAGTAAACAGTGTAATAGACTCCCGCAGAGGCCTATTGATTCCGCAGTGATAACACAGCGGCCCTCTGTTGACATAGATGGAGGCTTTGCCAAGACGACCGGGAGGTGCAGCATTCTGAGCCGGCCTGTGGACCGGTCTGGTATGCGGCGAGTGAGCCGGACCAAAGGCCCGTCGACAATGGCGAGTCTGTGCGGCGTGCCGGCGGGGACGAGGACGGCGTCCTGCCAGAGACGGAGACACCTGGGCTACATCTATCGATTGCTCAAAATGATCATTTTAACACGTTTTTGATTTATACATGAAACGACAATATCAAACATAGAAGAAGAAGTAGTTATTTTTCTAGCTCTGCGCGGTCAGAGGAGTCGCCCCCTGGTGGCCGGTAGACAGAACGCAGCTGTGTGACAGAGAAAGCTCCATCCCGTCTACCGCCATCAAAACACAAAGGCTGCTTTAAAGTAGTAAAACCCGCTTCTTGCTCAATCTGATGCCCGGGGCAAAGCGTGACATTGGTTAGTGGGGCAACTCCACCCCTTTTCTTTTTTTTCTCCCCTCTTCACTCTTGTTCTCTCGCTCACCAATTTATAAATGTTTTCTTTTGTTTACGTGTGTGAATGTATACAATCGAGAGGCTATTGGTGTACCGTTTGTCTACAGTACTCGTGTACTTATGAGTAGATGTCCTGAACCTCTTTTTTTTTACTTTGTTTTTAAATGTCATAAAGATATCACAACTTCTTAACTCAAGAAATGCAGAATCCTTTGTTCGCATCTTTCGCCGCAAATTAAAGACACACCTCTTCACCGCTTCAGAAATTGTACTTATAATAAGTACATGCCACTTATCTATAGCAAATTGTGAATTGGCTTATTAAAAGCGTCAGCTAAATGACCTGTAATATAATGTAATGTCATTTAAATGTGTTGTTTGTTATCACTAAGCATCATTCAACACCTCTCAGGCCCAACAAGACCACACATGCACAAACACACACAGGTACAGAAACCCACGCACACAAACACACACAGGTACAGAAACCCACGCACACAAACACACACAGGTACAGAAACCCACGCACACAAACACACACACACACTCCCCCAAACCTCAAAACAAACACTCTCTACCAACTTTGCTGCTCCTCTTTTTCTCGCTTTCAGCTCTTCAGTTGAAACCATTTGTTCTCCTCACTTTGCTTTTTCGTCCTGCTGGTTTTTTCTGTCCTTCTTTGTATGATTTCTTAAACTTGTCTGCTCTTGTTTTATACGCACCTTTCAACACGATGAAATATTCTGCCGATGTTAATTTCACGCATGAATTTCATGCAATAAAAACTGTCTGGCTGAGAAATGGTCGGCTTCAGTTTGTGAACGTGTTGTTATCTTTACGTTATGATGGCAGGTTAGAGGGATATTCAAAAGTTTTAATGTGCTGAACCTCTTTTTTTACACACAAAGACGTCACAACTTCTTAACTCAAGAAATACAGGATCCTTTATTGTCATAATCCAACAGAGGGATGCACGGATAAATCCAGCTGTAGCTCTCGCAAAAAGACATTCATTTGATAAATGTTGTTAATAAACCTTTTTTCCACAATCTTGCCTCAGATATTCAGAGTCTTTATGAATTATATGGAGCAACATGGTGAATGTTCAGCGTTTTGTGGAGGAAAACTCATTTCATCCCCGTTAACCGCTGTGTGTTTGTTCACACAGACGGGTCTTTGTGCTCAAACGCCACCAACCTCTGCCTGGAAAAGTTGACGAGAGTTTAAGGGTTATTAGCGGAGGAGGAGGAGGAGGAGGAGGAGGAGGAAGAGGAGGAGGAGGAGGGGGAGGAGGACAATGTTTATGGTCTGACCTTCTCCCTTCTTCATCCCGTCGCAGGTCAAGCAGCCTCTGCTGTCACATGATGGTCCAATAACATCGGCTTCTGAACACGTTTAGACGTGACGCCTTTGTTCTAATTACATCACAGTATTCTGCATTGGAGGCGGCTCGTGATGTCAGCGAGCGTTCTTTACACCTTAAATCACGTCTCACCTTCTCTGTTTACGTCACCGGAGTCTGGTCTCCTTCAAAGGAACGCTTGAGGAGCAACGCTCGGTTCACTGAGGGAGCAGCATGACCTCCGCTGGGAAAAGGATGGAAACTAAGGGTGTTGGTTATTTAAGGAGGTGGTCGCAGGAAGCACGTTGTCTTAACGTTGGTAAATTGAACAATAGCCGCAAGCAGAAAAGGACAATCGTCAAGCAATTGGCAATTGACAATTCGACAAGCCAAAGAGAGGGCGAGGGCGAGGAGGAGGAGGAGCGAGACGAAGGGCGACGGGTGGCAGCAGTTCCAGTTCTGTTGTTAAAAATCGATTAAGTGCATCATCACATAAATTCCCATCATCGCATCGGCGAGGGAAAAGTCTCCAACATCTCAAAGGTTCTGTTCCACCACCACCACCACCCTCATCTCCACCTTTCAGTCTTCACACAGACAACAACGACCTCTCTGGACCACGCGAGCTTCTGGTTTCACGCTGAAATGATCCGCTTTGCTTTTTTTCCGTTAATGAATAAATGAGATTTGGAGATGAATCAGGCGTTGATGTAAATGTATAAAATAAAAGTGAAGATACCTTGTATGATGAAAATGTGGAGCTGTTTGAATGTGATACATGTATATGCTGCATACACACACATGTCGACAGATGGATGGATGAACAAACTGATCATCGACATTTTTAAACTGGAGACTTTGAGTAAGAGTTGATCTTTTGGTCGGTTAGTCATTTCTTTTCTGTCATTTCCTTTACTTATGTTGACGGTAACAGACCAAAAACCAAACCCACGTGTTCTCGTGGTCGTGATCTGTTACGTCTCTCGGATTGAGTCGCCGCTGGAATAAAGGGACAGTTCAACATTTACAGAATCTGCTGAACGAGCCAGCAGACTGTCAGCTTAGCTGCCTGGAAACAAGCCAAGCCAGCGTGTGGTGAAAATAAATATGGTCAGTTTCTTCTTTTCTATACATATATGTACAGTGTGTGTATATATATATATATATATATACATATATATTTGATTACCATGAGACTGGTAAACAAGCAGAGCAGTAGCTGTGTTTCCTTCCCCAAGATGAGATTCATGAGGATTACATTTCACATGTTGTTGCTAGAGATGATCTAATAGGATCTAATAAATGACAATGAGAGTGGACGTAATCTGATTCAAAATACTGCACTAAAGTGTTCCTCATTTATTCCAGAGAACCAGCTCTCTACCGTTGAAATGATTATCCGTTTGATCCACAGATGTCCTCGTGAATACAGGGTGAAGGTGTTGGTTTTTATTAATTTGCACTTGTTTGCTTCGGTGCTTTTGTGTTGTAGTTGTGTTAATGGGTCAGAGTTTGGGGGGTGTGAGGTCACATGACCCTGCTAAACATTGGCTATGGTACATCACTTTCAGTGTGAACAATGACACACACACACACACACACACACACACACACACACACTCCTCCCGGTGTCTGGCTGGATTATTTCCCTTAGTAACTGATTATCCATTCGTGTCATTGCGGCACTCAGCAAAAAAAACACAAAAAAACAACTGCCAACATTCCTGTAGCTGCAAACATAACAGTGTCTGTTGTTGACATCAAGTTTTATTAGGTTTTAACAATAAAAACTCAGGTTTAGGGTTAATTTTTTGCACCAAACAGAAGAGGATTCTGAGGTCTTCTCAGATCAGAAGATTCTCAGCCAATCAGGGAGCGGCGTCGTTCATCCATACTCTGTATCAGGGTGTACGTGGTCATTTAAACAGGACGTGATCACATCTGAGGAGGAGTGGCGTATGTGTACGAGATACAGACCTGTCAATCAGCGCGTAGCCCCGCCCTAAAGCATCCCCTGCTTTATGGTCTGTTTGCCTCTAAATGGACCATCGTTTACTGAATGAACATCATGCTGTAAGAAGACTTGGAACTAGAGACTGAGACCAGGAACTCATGTTTACTGACTAACTAACACAACTGTATTAATATGAAATCATGAAACACAAAGACACGCGCTGTCGTTTGTGAGATGAAGATGTCCTTCATCAACGCGCCGTCTCTTCTCCCAGATAACCTTCGAGGCCTGATGGGGGGGGGGGGGCGGTAAGCCGACTAAGTGGGGCCGGGGGTGTCGTGTGCCTGAAATACTCCCACTATCTCATCTCTCCGGCTGGGACGCATCCTCCCAGGAGCCGCGGCGCTCTAACCAGGTTACAGCCCGCAGACGAGACGTTTGTCCTCCGGAGATCTTATCCTGGTGGCCTTTCAGCCGGCCTCTTAATTGCATCAGTGAAGCACTATTAGGCAGCGAAGGTCCGATGCGGAAACGGGGCCCTGCCGGGAGACCTTTCGGCTTTGCGACAGTGGCGGTTGTGTGAGCCCCACATGCCACGCGGACGGTCGCGTTTCAGGCCGTTCATTCGTGGGTTAGAGCCTCAGGTGAGTCGCTTTGTCCGTCCGGGTTCATTCGTAGTTTAAAGTCAATCACGTCAATGATTCTCCGCACTTCCATTAGCAGAGCGGGTTCAGCGGTGCAGGTTGAGACCGATAAAGCTGATGTTGGATTCGATGAAAAGCAGATGTGGACTAAAGCCCCAAATATTTATGCTGGAAAAGACGTTCACGTGTTCACATCACACGGTCACATCCGTCACAATCAGAACTGTTATGAATGAAGCCTCCATCGCCCAGCAGCACTGTTCTAAATAAAGACGCTTAAATAGACAACTGTTTCTATTAAAAACCTCACAGCTCTGCTCCACTTGGACTCCTCCTCGACGCGAGCTGCTGTTCGTCTTCAGATGCTTGGAGGTGGATCTTCTTCAGATGGGATCAGGTTCTCAGGAGCGTCTCCAGACGTCGGGTGGGCAGAAGAGGTTTACGTTGATCGTTGTCTATCATTGTTTATGAAACAACGACGGTGGCACATGGAGCAGCGAGGCCGCGCCGGGGACCCCGGCTGCTCCATGTCCCACGTCCAAGTGTCCCTGAGCGAGACACCCGACCCCGTAACTGCCTTCACGGCGGCACGCCGCTCCCTCTGTGTGTGCAAAATAACGCCTGGATAGAAATGCTTCTTCTAATGAGTGATCATGGATTCATCAGCACAGAGCAGACAAAATAAAAAGGAGACTTCCTGGAGTGAATCGTCCCGCAGCAGCAAACTGCATTTCTTGTGGAAGAATATAAGTTGGTTGGTGGTTCAGTTTGTTCTGACCCGTTCAAATGGTCCTTTAGACATCTCCGTCTTTAATTGTCCTTTATTTTATTCATTGGTGACATCATCAAATGATCTTAACGCATGGCTCTTCCACGCTCGTCCTGTCACGTTCAAAAAACGATTTAACTCCCCACAAACGGCAACACCCGTGGCAGGTCATCCTGCTGGTTATATCGACCTCGCGGCCTAATTGGAACATAACCTAAAGCTGATAATAAACAGTTACTGATGGTAAAATAATGTTTCTCTCTGCAGCGGATCATCACACAACGATCTGCATCTTTAGAAAAGTATCTCAGTTAGTTTCACGTGTGACTTGATGGATCTCAATGCATCCAACCAAAATGAACAAAGGCAACGAGTCGACCAGACGCAGACGAGGTGTCGCGTGTGTGGATTCTTTGAACATTTTTAACCGGGAGGACTTTATAACTCCTGTGACATCTTGGCGTGAACATAACAAGCTGCATCTTTTACGACATAAAAAAAAGTGTGAGTGGGACCAACTGTCCCTCGATAAGATAACAAGCCTCAGCCAGCTTCTTAAAGAGCTCCAGATGTTTCACAGCAGCAAGATAATCACTGGGAAATATAGAAGTGGTCTTCTTGTGATCCAGGCAGGGAAATGGACGAGTGATTCCTCACTCACAACACTAAGTGGAGTGTATCTGTGCAGATCAGCTTCATTTACAGCCACAGGAATGATGGATGTTCCCCTGCTGGGTAAAAGCAAAGTCCCATTAACACTCTGACCCCTTCATTTAATGACCTGAATGTGTGCACATCAGCTATTGATCGATGTAGGCTTTTAATATTGTAACATCGCTATGATTAATATATTTTTTCCAATCTATGTTTCCTTAATCAGTTGATACGCAAAACAGAGTTTTCACTCGCTTTATATCTTTTAAAGGGAATCTCTTGTGTTCGTGCGACAGGTTCAGTTCGCACATGTTACATGCAAACAGTGTATTTTGAATTAATAAACTTCCAACAAAGGTTCATTTTTTGTGTTTACTTGTGCAAGAAAAATACTTTGTTCATGAAAAGATTGTGGAGGAGGTTTGAATCATATGAAATAAGTGCATTTGTTATAGATAGATAGATAGATAGAAAGATAGATAGATAGATACTTTATTGATCCCTCAAGAGGGGATCATTTTGGTATCACAGCAGCATGTACTGGGAAGAAAATAGAATAAAAAGATACACATTATATACAATATAATAAGATAGAAGTATTAAATTATTAAATTAAATTAAATTAAATTAACTAAAACTGAAACAAAAGAATAACCTTCCAAAGAGACACTAATAATAATTTGTAAAAGGAGAAGAGGAAGAGCAGCAACATCACAGCAGTACAGGGTTATTATTGTCAGTATTTAGCCAGGGACAATAATAATAATTTTATTGGAAAAAACTAAATTTGTGACATTAAATAAGTGTTTTTTGTACATAAAATAAGTAATTATGCCCTGAATAAATAAAAACTCCTCCACGGCATATCACCCTATTATTGATAGATTGAGGCTGTGCTCTAAAAATCTTTTTTTTTTCAATCTGCATCTGAAGGTCATTTAAGGAACCCGTCTGCACTGGGAAGGTTCTGTTTCTGGTTCCACTTCATGAATCGTAAACAGAGTCCACTCTTGGACGAATCCCAAGAGCAGCAGACTGCACACGAGGCCCGGCTGCTGAACATCTGGGCGGCAAGTAGACGAGGAGGACTTTAAAGCGAGTCGGCCGAGGGGAAGGAGCGGCAGACGGACCGACCGCTTTCAGACATGCATCCCGCTCTGTTGGCGTTGGCGGCGTTGGCGTCTCTGTCCGCCACGGCGGGCGCCCAGTCCCACGACCACCACGACATGTCCTGGGTCAACGGCTACCGCCAGGGCTTCAACTTCCAGTGTCCCCACGGGGAGGTCCTCGTGGCCACCAGGAGCTACTTCAGCGAGGCGGACGGCTCGGACCGCCTGTGGTCGTTTGAGTGCCAGCCAACGCCGGAGGGCCTCGGCGAGCCCAGCGACTGCTGGTGGGACGACATCAACCGAGCCGGGATGGAGTGGTGGGTCGCAGCGGCGCCGCTCTGTGAAATTTAGAGTGTAATGGATTGTTTGATGGCTGCTCCAGAGGTTTCGGTGGGTTTGAAGGACGAGAAGCTGGTGACATTTATTGTCTCAGTCAACAGGGATTAACCTTAAGAAATGATGCTGAATGATATGTGGCCACAGGGACGACGTTGACCTGCAATACGATATTCTGTTTTCTGCTCAAACTCAATATTCCCACGAATGTATTTACAGCTGTTAATCAACCTCATGCCTCTTCTTCATCACCTTCATCTCCTCTGTCCCTAACGGGTCGATGTCCCGACGTGTCCCATCACGTCTAAATGCTTCATCGCGTCAGAATCTGGTTTTATCAAAGTGTTCCATCGGTGGAGGACTCGTTGGACCGCGTGAGCTCAGCCTCCCTCTTTAAGCCGCTGTTGAGATATTCGCATCCAAAAACCTGTCGCCGACCACAGTGTTTATAAGTATGGGTGTTTCTCTGGTTTGTGTTCACATCTCCAGGTGAACAGGAAAGAGACGTAGGAACCTCCATCGAGACTCCTGTTGTGAGTGAGCCCTGAGTACACGTTCAAAGAACGATCCTAAAACACGAAGAACATCAACATATTCTTATATCGTTGGAACTTTTGGTGCACGCAGACCACAAACGCAGATCGGAGCTAGATCGCAGTTGTTGTGTTGGAAGCTCCTCGAGCAGCTGCTCCTCGACTCTGTTCAGCAGATGTGAACATGTTTGTTCATCAGATAAACATTTCGATCTATGTGGAGGCCACGTCACAGGAACATCTTGGGCCCGTGTGTCTGTCCTGGTTCCCCCTGAAGGAAGATTGCATCACACATTTGGTGGTTTTACTGTGTGTCTCAGGTGTCTTCGTGTAGTAGCTACGTTGTGGAACGTGGTATTCTCACGCTTTTGGGGACAAAGTGTGACAATACAACGTTTCGTTTTAAGAAAGCATTTCGACGGCATTTCTAGTGAGAAGTATGCGTTATGTTTTCACAATCTTCTATCAGAGAATGTAGAAGACCTTCCGTTTATTAGTTTCTAGTGACGTAGTTGCAAGGCGATGTAAACGAACGGGCCGAAACAAAACGTAGTATTGTCACGATTTTGGGGATAAAGCGTGAGAATCCCACGTTCCACAACGTGGCTGTTACACGTTTTGCTGTGAGACCGGGTGTCTTCTGACTGACATCGTACCTGCAGACAACAAAGGAGGCTCCAAGAGTCCGACGCTAGAGGTGTTGTGTGAACAAGACCCCAGACCTCACGTCCTCGGGTGGAGCTTAAAGACATATGTGGACTTCTAAAGACCGGAGGACTACTGTGGACCGGAAGATGTCTGTGGTCCTTTTAAAATGGTCCCTGCGTGACCTAAACATCCCTTTTGAAACGCTGTCCTGCTTTTCTCCAAACTAAACTGTCAAACAAATTCTGTGAGAAACATTCAATTCAGAGGAACACAGCCAGGTCCTCCTGCATGAATCACTGTATCTGGTATAAACTGGCAGTTCCTGGGAACAGGACTTCCTCCAGCAAACCGTAACAACGATTTGTCCAGCAGGTTGATGTCCAACGGCGCCTGAGAGCCAACACATTTCTTTTGGACCTCATAATGCAGCGCTTTTCCTTCCTCTGTGTTTCAAATAAACACACACAGACTTTGAACCAAGTGGTTGGAAAGTTGAAATGAATCAAAGGACCTTCATAACCTTCTGGGAGGGAGAATCGTCTCTCGCTGTAAACAGCAGCTTGAATCATACGTCAACGTCTGCTTCACATTACTTCTTCTGGTCAGACGGGGGTTTGTTCTTGTGCTCTTCAGGTTGATTTGGGGGATCTGCCTCCGATTCAAAGACAGACCACGGCTGCCTCTCATTATCAAAGCGGCCTGTTTTAATTACCCCCGTTAGGCCGTTGCCCCTGCGGGGAATCTGCCCCCACTGGCTGAATGGCTGAGGGCCGAGTCCGTGTTTCCATGACAAGCGCCCACACTTTGCAGCTCCAGCAGGACCCTGGTATTCTCAGATGTTGTTGTGGTGACGGTGGAGCCTCTGGGCCGTAAACCGCCTGCACGATCAACAAACCACCATTTACCTCAAACAATAGAGAAGCACTTTGTTCAGCGGAGAAAAGAATGTAAGCTGCAGGAGATTGGGGGGGTGGGGGAGAGGTTGTTTTCTGTCAAGACTTAAAATGTCTCCCGTTTGTCTTCGTAGGTCTTCAACGTGCACTCGTAACGGCCTGGTGGCCGGCGTCCAAAGCAAGTACTTTGAGTCGGTTCTGGACCGGGAATGGCAGTTCTACTGCTGCTACTACAAACGCCGATGCCCCTACTCCTGCATGTACGTGGTCACGCGGCTTCCTTAAAGGAGTTTGTCATTTTGGGAAACAACGTGTTCTTTCATCTAACTTGAGTTATTTATTGGATAAGGAGATTGACACCACTCTGGTAGCTGTCGTTCCATATAAAGCAGGAGACGTTAGCTCAGGCGGCAACCTCCGCCGCTAAAAAGGAAAAGTCTTAAAGCTGCATTCTCTGCAGTGACCAGCAGGGGGCGACTCCTCTGCTCCCATAGAAGTCTATGAGTAAATGACTCCACTTCTCTCCTCATTTATTCCCTCAGTAAACAGTGTAAACATGAGTTTATGGTCTCAGTCTCTAGTTTCTAGTCTTCTTCAATACAGCGTGATGTTCATTTAGTGAGTTATGGTCCATTTAGAGTTAAATAGGCCGTAAAGCTTCTTAGGTTCCTATCATGGAAGTATATAAAGTATCTACGTCACTGGCTACAAAAAGATAACACGGCAAAAACGATAACATTCAAAATGTTGGTCAGCTGACCGTCTCCTGCTGTAGCTCCATGTTTTCAGACTGGTATCCGTCTTCTCCTCTTAACCTCTGCAAACAAAAGCTAATTAGTATATTTCTCCAAAAAGTTGTAAAAATTAATTTCACAATCAAACATTATGCTCGCTGCTTTTGCCGTCCGCAGGAAGACGAGCGACATCCCTGAGAACTACCGAGAGGAGGCGGAGCTCGTGGTTCCCTCGTACGGATACTTCATCCGAGGAGCTCAGACCACCTTCAGCGGAGTCTTGAGGTGTAGCGCTCCCCACTTTTTAATAATGTGTGAATCCGTTTGGATCTAGACTCCATCAGGAAATCCTCTTCTGGCTGGAAGAAAAGAAAACTAACCGATGCTGATGCTGCGTTTGTCTTGTGCTTTGTTTCAGAGATCGGCAGTGGAAGTACATCCTGTGCAGGATGACAGACTTTGATTGTGAATTTGAAAATTTATAGACTTGTCATCTGCTTTATTTCCCACACATGAACGGTTTGAACCGATATTTACTCGCACATTAAAACAAAAACACGATACTAACACACATTATACGTTTAACGGACGGGTTTGTGATCCATGGCTCAACATCACCTGTTTTAGTTTCGCACTGAACATGAACTGCTCACATCGAAGGTAGTGCAGCAGAGACTCTGAATGGGCCTCATGTGAGCGTTTCGATGGAGATGTTTTCCCTGCAGACACCAATGGTTGTGTTGCAAAGTGAGAATCAACACGAGCTTTGAATGAAATCGCTTCTAATTACACGTAAACTGTCCTAACTCATGTAACTGCATTGACTGAAACAGGATTAAAACCTCTCTGGACTACGACGTGAAGTCTTTTTTTTCGTGTGTAAAAGTTGTGCTCTCAAAAGTCAACGTCATGACGGGAAAACAGATGAAATAACAACAACAAGCAGCAGAAACCTGCGCGTGGAGAGAAAGACTCTCGGCTCGACTCCACACGCCGTGTTTCCACAACACGCCGCTGGAAGGTTCTGACATCAGGGATCAACTGCGGTGACCCCGGTGACCCCCGAGGGCCCCGCGGGTTTAAACAGACGCCGCTCAAATAGAAGAAGAGACCGGTCCGCTGCGACTAAGCTGTAGAAACTTACAAATTCGAATAGTATGAACTTTCGAGCTCTAATTCAAAGCCACTGAAGGTGAGAAGTTCTTCAGGTGAAGTGAGCTAACGGCCATTAGCAGCCGTTTTGTCCTCGTTCCTCTCTGTTATTCATTTCTACATATAAATATGTAAATACAGCCTCCTGGGGCCCGCTGCAGCGAGCCAAGCGACGGCCGGCTGCTCCGGCTTGAAGATATCCGGGGACGGGGCCAGCGGCTCCCGCGGCTGTTTGTTTACGGCAGCTGGCGTCCCGGGGGGGGCGGGGCCAAACGCCGCGGCGATGCGCAGCTGTCCCCCTCCGGGGCCAGAGGACGGAGGCCAACCACCCGTCTGCTGAGGGTCCCACGTTCCCCCGGGACCCACGTCCTCATTAAGGGGTTTTTATATTGTTTAAAGGTGTAATGATTGTTTCTCTGGGTCAACGTCAAAGAATCCAAACAACGGATTTGAACAATTCACACCCAGAAAAGATCAAAATGACCACGACATCGGCGACTTTTTCAACGTGGATTTATTTGTCATCTAATCTTACTTCAGTGAGCAGTTCAGAAACTTTTCCCAAATGGAACTATTTAAGTGTTTTTGTTTGGTAAAGGAGGACACGTGGTTGGTGTTCACCATCTCCATGGAAACCAGCAGTCTGTTTGTGTTCCGTGTAAAAAGCAAAAGCTGTACGCTGACTTATTTTACGTCGTCGCCGCGGCTCCTTTTCTCCCGCTAATAATCTCTCCTAAACCCAAATACTTTCCATGAACTGAACACGTCGAGAGCCGCCACACAATCGGCTGTTTAGAGGTCGTAGTCAGTTCACGTTACTTTAAAACCACCTCGATTTACAAAGTCCACCCCCCCTCGGGTTTGAGCTTACTCGGTTCTGACCAATCCTCAAGCAGAGCCGTGGGAACAGGCCGACTGGTTGGGAGCCTCATTACAGCTGGATGAGAAACAATCCTTTCAAAACAACATCCACTCCGGTGTGATGGAGCAGATCTCTTTTGGATCTGTTGCTCCACCGTTTATAATTAAGTTTTCTGACGGAGCTGCAGAGGAAAGAGGGATGAAAACCAGCTACGGCTTTCCGCACCAGATGCACCGAATGAGTGATTTAAACACAATTCTACCTGTTAATAGTCTTTTTATTAAGCTCACGCTTCACCAATCCTCAAGGATGATGATGAAGATAAAGATGCATTTATCATTATTCTCTTCGTAGGTTTTCATGGCCTGACCTTTCACCCGACGATGAAAGCAGAGGGGTCATCAAAGTCGTGATGAATCACTCAGAACCGAACCCGCCTTGATACCGGATCGGGTCAGTTTCAGGTTAATCTGTGAAGTTTCTTCATTGAGTGTCCTTCGCTGACACACTCTGCTAAACAGTTTTTATGGGCTTTTATTGTGAAAGTTGAGAGAAGAAGTGAATCTGGGCTTTGATCAGTTTGTTTTTCTTTTTTTTTGGTTGTTTGATTGTGTTGTTTTTGAACAAGGATTGAAAGACCCCCCCCCCCCCCCCCCCCCTGTGTGTGAAAGCCAGAAGTGATGAGATTGAAAAAAAGCTGACGAATCCAAAATAAAAAAGGGAAAAAATGATCAACAAGGAGAGCGCGTCCGGGGCTCCGGGCCTCTCCGGGCCTCGAGCAGCGATCCTCTGTGAAACATGTGATGTTTTTGTGTGTTCTGGGATCCGCAGTAAGTCTGCTGCCGGTTTAACGCCACAGCTCATTAGCGGTGATCCAGCGACGTTCCTGTGCAGCCGGAAAAAAAAACTCACGAAGAAAATCCTTTTATTGTTCGTGCTCCAAAACAAGTTTTTTCAGTGTGAATGAATTCAAATCAGCTAAAATCTGTGTTTCTGTACCAACGCGTTACGGCACGGAAAAACAACACGTTTCTCTACAAAGTGCAGAAACAAGCCAAACTATATTTAGAGGCTCCTCCATGAACTTAGAACTGAACTACATTCGTAATTGTAATTAGAATCAATCACTTTCGTTTTTTTTGCTTTTTTCTTCTTCTGAGAACGACAAACAAAAGGCGTCCAGCAGCCTTGTTGTGCGTAACGGGTTGAGTTGTGTCTTTATTTATTTAACAACGACCCCGATGCTCTGTAATCTGAATAAGACAAAACCCTTCATCGCTCTTTTCACTTGAAACGAAGGCAGTGATCCGCTCAGTCGCCTTTCAGAATAAAAGCCTTTAAACATTGACAGGCAAGTATTTTGCATTCTTTAACCGTTATTAACACACATGATTGATTGATGTTACTGTGGCTATATTAATAATAGCGTTAATAACAAAAATGAGTCAGTGAGGTATGGGGGGGGGGGGCTCTGTATGCGATGGACTGTATTCTTTGCTGTATGGGGGCCGGTGGAGTCCCGCCCCGCCTTTGAACTGCCCCTCTGCATATGGTATGATACTAATAATACCACTGTAACCGGATCTGATCAACGTGCACACATACCAGCTCTAGACACACGAAAAAGACCTGAAATAAGAAGCTGTGCTGCAAATATTGATCTAGAAATGTCAAGTCAACATTATGAATAAAGCATGGAGCTCATGGCGCTTTTGTTTTACCGGAGCCGCAGTGTTTTCAAAGCCTCAATAAAACTTATTTATCTTTAAATAACTGCACCCTTCACGTCCCACGGTGGTCAGCACCGTCGCCTCACAGCAAGAAGGTCCTGGGTTCCACTCGGCCAGCGGCCTTTCTGTGTGGAGTCTGCGTGTTCCCCCCGTGTCTGCATGTTCTCCCTGTGTCTGCATGGTCTGCATGTTCTCCCCGTGTCTGCATGTTCTCCCTGTGTCTGCATGGTCTGCATGTTCTCCCCGTGTCTGCATGTTCTCCCCGTGTCTGCATGGTCTGCATGTTCTCCTCGTGTCTGCATGTTCTCCCCGTGTCTGCGTGTTGTCCCCGTGTCTGCGTGTTCTCCCCGTGTCTGCATGTTCTCCCCGTGTCTGCGTGTTGTCCCCGTGTCTGCATGTTCTCCCCGTGTCTGCATGTTCTCCCCGTGTCTGCATGTTCTCCCCGTGTCTGCGTGTTGTCCCCGTGTCTGCGTGTTCTCCCCGTGTCTGCATGTTCTCCCCGTGTCTGCGTGTTCTCCCCGTGTCTGCATGTTCTCCCCGTGTCTGCGTGTTGTCCCCGTGTCTGCATGTTCTCCCCGTGTCTGCATGTTCTCCCCGTGTCTGCATGTTCTCCCCGTGTCTGCGTGTTGTCCCCGTGTCTGCGTGTTCTCCCCGTGTCTGCATGTTCTCCCCGTGTCTGCGTGTTCTCCCCGTGTCTGCATGTTCTCCCCGTGTCTGCATGTTCTCCCCGTGTCTGCATGGTCTGCGTGTTCTCCCCGTGTCTGCGTGTTGAACACGTGTCTGCGTGTTCTCCCCGTGTCTGCATGTTCTCCCCGTGTCTGCGTGTTCTCCCCGTGTCTGCATGTTCTCCCCGTGTCTGCGTGTTCTCCCCGTGTCTGCGTGTTCTCCCCGTGTCTGCGCGGGTTCTTGGAGTTGGCGGATAGATTCTCTCTGCGACGCTGTGTGCAGGAAGTCTTTTGAAGATGGAAGGATGGACCCTTCACATCCTTTCTGGAAAGTTACAGCACTCTTCTTCTTCACTTCCAGTCCCGTATTAAAGTGTATTAACATAATAATAAATGATTTACCTCCAATGCAATGAGGTGGGAGTAAATGCAGTCAGTTCTTTCCAGCAGAGTCAATAAATCAGGAACCCTGAAAATACTTCTGTAAGAAACATTTTCCCGTTACGCTCCATAAATCAATTGTTTGGAGTCTCAACGAGGAGCATTTATTTTTCCTTTTAGAAGGTGATTTAAGTCAAAACTTTCAATTTGCGTGACCGTAAGCCACAAAGGGAAAATACATGTGCTTCTTATATTTCGTTGGTAAACCAAACTCCTTGAAGGCTGAAATCTGGCTTTTGGATTGAATTGGTTTTGTTCACGTTGATGGAAGCCTCCGGGTTCTCTGTGGATGATGGTGGTGATCAGTGAATTCCTCCAAGAATCTGTGGCTTTCAAACCTTCCTCAGGAACCCCGAATGACAACGAGATCACGTGACCTCCAGATGGAAACTGGTGAGGCTCAGCGATGTTTTAAAGGCTGTTAGCTGGCCAGGAGATCAGGGAAGAAGCTCCTCAGAGGATGCGTTGCAACGCGGGTCAGTTTCTGCCGGTTCCGTGGTGACTGGCCGTCGGGGCTGAGATCACCGCAGACGCGTCTTGGCGAGCGTGTGGCAGCGTGTTGGGCCGCTCTGTGTACAGTTTATGCATCTCTGCATGCAGGAGGGAGATCAGCAACCACAACGGCTTTTGGCTCAAGACAAAAAGGAAACATGTGGTAACCTGTGACCGAGAGGGAACGGCACAGATGAACTAACCCTCCGTCTCCTTTCACCCTCCCTGTCGTATTTTAAAGAACTCCTGTTCTTGGTTGCAGGATGTTCGTTGCCTCTCTGGCTCTTCGAGAAGCAACTGGACCTCACGCTCGCTCGTGCTTCCCACTGCGGTTTGAATGAAACTCGTTTTAAAACGCTCTGCTTTACGATGTAGTATTTCTCAGCCCACTTCAGCCCAATTAAAAAAAACGTTCCATTTGCCGCCAAACGAGATCCTTCCTTTTGACCTGCAAGGAGTCGTCCATGCCTTCATCTCCTCCAGGCTTGCACTTTAATCCGGCATCAGCAGGCGGAAACATTAACTGGTTCACCTTTTGAGTTGGAACTGATGAGAATGAGGTCCGGGCCCCTCGTGCCGTGGACCTCCCCTCTCCTTGAAGACTCACTTTACCCTCCTCCGGTAGAACTCCGCGGGGAGCCCTGCGCTGTGCTTACTCAGCCGACTCGTGATTACGGTGTCGGATAGTGGGCTCTGGTCGAGATTCGAAGCAAAGAACAACAGCCGACTGTCTTTCTCCCCTGCGGGTTCTGCGGGGGGGGGGGGAGGGGGGGGCGAGACGCTCAGCATTGTGGGAACCTGCCAGGTGTAAGGCGAGCTGAGGTCACCTGCTGCTTCCCGTTGGCTTTCTCACTTTCTCTGCTTGCAGGTGCGTCGCTCTCTGACTCTCCGCCTGGAACCGAACAGAATGTTTAATTTTGCTCACGGAGAGCCGGCGAGCTTAAAAACTCGCGGCCCCCCCTGTGGGATTTCTCGCGTCGGGCCGCGACGCGCTTGCGGCCGCCTTTTCGTTTCCTGGAGAACGAAAGGGGAGCCGGAGCCGGAGAGGGTCGTGGTGGATCTCCCCGGCGGAGCGAGGTCACGGTGTGAAGGATGAACAGAGGCTTGTCAGCGTGTTAATCCGCCTCTTGGCCGTCGGCCCGGCCTGGATTGAGTTTCCCCAAACAGGCTCTTCTCACACTATCGAACGCGTGTTCTTTTCTTAGTGGAAACCCAGCGTGCTCAGAGGCCTCTCGGGATGTAGGAAAGCACAGCACAACCCAATCACGTCTCTCATCTTCGCCCATTAACCGAACAAACTGTGTGTTGAGATGCGGCGATAAATCAACACCAGACGCGCTTCGTGCCCGATGGAGTATTTCGATCAACAGGTCGCTCTCGTGTCAGTGAACAAGAGCTGGAGGGATGTGTAGAGGCGGCGTGTGCTTTGTTGAGAGAGACCTGTCAATCAACACGTAGACCCGCCCTGCAGCACACCCTTGCTTCATGGTCTATTTGACTCCACGTTGACAATAATTTACTAAATGAACATCATGCTGCATTGAAGAAGACTTGAGACTGGAGATTGAGACCATGAACTCATGTTTACAATGTTTACTGAGGGGAAAAAAATCAATAGAGAAGTAAGTATTTTCTCATAGACGTCTATGGGACCAGAGGAGTCGCCCCCTGCTGGTCACTGCACAGAATGCAGCTTTAACACAGGACGTTTCGACCTCACTTGACTGAACCGGAGGTTTCCGTCTACCGCAAATCATTAAATTAGTCATATTTAATAGAACAGATGTAATGATGATAAAATACAGTGGGGGTCTGAGACCCGTTGGTTTATTCCTCAGACCCCTGAAAGCCCAGATAGCAAAATTTCATGCGACAATTATTGTCACTAAAATGTCGTTAAAGTGTATTAATGCCTGGTATTATTATCATTATTCGAACTATAAAACATTTGTAGAAGGAATAATGAGGGCGATGATCATTGTTTGAACGTAGCGTGCCATTCTAATAAATAAATCTTACTGTTGTATTATCGGCACAGGAGGAAGCTTTTAATAATGAATGATGTGATCAATAAAATCCGGGCACAAAGAGGTCTACAGTAAAAGCTTATTGTTTCCATTCTCTGGTAACTCGATTTGTAAGATCTCCTTCAGGCAAGAGTGAAAAGGGAAAACAGACTTTGCTCTGAACATAAACCTGTCTGGTTAAAATAAAAACAGAATCACAACGCAGCCAGAAACCATTAAAACGTGTACAATCTTGAAGCTATTACCTACGCAACAGAAAGGCCATCACAATTACTAAACAAAATTACTAAATACAAAACTGCTTTATATTTTTGTTAAATGTTTTAAAAGACAAACTAATCCATCACAACTGAATATAGCTCACTCCTATCAAAGTGTACTGCATTCTGTCTGATTTTGACCATAAATGTTCTTTTGATTTCCCCTCAGAAGTCCACCGGTCCCCCCCCCCCCACTCGGCCCTCTGCTCCCCCTGTGGCCCCCCACGGAGCTCATAATGGGCTTTCACAGTAAAATAAAATACCTGTGAGGTGTCAGCGTGTCTCAGACAGCATCGGCCCGGCGCGATGACGTCATTGTGCTCCCTGTTAAACGGCCCCTCTGTGCTCGGGGATGATGTCATTGGTGGCATGTGTCCAGCCGGGTGATGGAGAAGTGCTGCGTCTCGTCCTCTCCGAGGAGACAGCGGAGGACGAGACGAGTCTCTTGAGTTTGTCCTCCGACACTCAGGCAGCTTTTGTCTCCTGCGGGAGTCGGGCTCGACATCTCTCACGGCCTCCCGGCTCCGCCTCAGAGACGTTATGGCGAGATCACAGCGCTGACCTGACATGTGCACGGCTGATGAGCACGACTGGGTCTTAAAAAAGGACGGACAGTCCAACACTTTGCTTCTTTTCACTAATTAAACATGTTCTCGGGGTTTAAGGTCAGAGGCCTCCACAACAGAGATGCACGGAGACTCCAGTGAAGTGATATTTGAATTGGCATTCAGTGGAATGCAGCGGGGCGTTTGATGTCGTCTGTGGTATGTGGCACACAGACGCGCAGCAGATTGCGTGTCAGACCGAGGTACACGCAGAGTTTCGGTCAGGAAGTCTGTGGGAAACGTCGAGCTAACGGCCTCCGTATGCTGCACAGTACAACTCTGACCTCGAGATGCAAGAACGACTTTTGTGCAGAAGAGGAGACTTTCCGGGGATCGTTTAGTGAAAACAGATACCGCTGTGTGTTGGTATCTAGTTACAATGTGTTACCGTATTTGAATTGCAAAACAGACCAATTATTTTTTAGATTCAGCCGTGTATGGACGGTTTAATACAGATTTATTCTTTCCTCATACGAACACGAAGAAACAACCTCTAACATTGTGTATCACGTTACCCATTTTGTAACTGACAAAATGGGTAACTGAAAAAAATACTTTCACACAGGAAATTATTCAAAACATGTCTCACTTCACCCACGAGGTGAAAAAAAAAGCGTGTGCCAATGAAACGATGCCATCTTCATTTAATGTAGCGCTCTTTTAAAAACCGCTGTGGCACCAATGAGATCGATCTATAACATCTTCAAATGCTTTAAATAAAGAGAGGTGAAGATGTACAAAAAACAAATCCACTCTGTTAATAATCCTTAGTTTTTTTTGTTTGTGATATAATCCGCTTTATCTCTTTATAAGTAAATGGAGCCAACAAATAAACGTAGCATCTTAACCACTGCGGAAATGTTTTCATTGACTTTTTATTCTGAAAAAACTGTTGCCGGTTGAGATTTACATGCAGTTTGTCATCATTCTCAAACAAAGTCAAGATTAAAGTAATATAATAACAGCTAACAATCAACAAAATCCATTGAAAAAACTAAATAGGTAATGACGATAAAAATAAACTAATGAAAATCAAGACACGAAAAACCATAAAAATATAAAAATGAAGTTTAATGAACACATAAAAACAAATCTATGAAATACAGACATAACAAACAAAGAAATAACAAAGCAATAATATCGTGATCCGTTATGAGTAAAATCGTTCCTCTGTGGTTGAGTTTGCACGTGGCGCTCTCTCGTGGCGGACTGCCTGAAATACCCACTTCCGCCTCCGGTGACGCAGTTTCCGGTTGTGCAGCAGCCATTTTGTCTGTTCGGGCAAGTCTACCCTGACGGTTACGAACTGCAGTTCCACCTTTGGAAACCCTTTGAAATGTTGTTGTTGGCGGTTTTATTTCGCGATATCTTCCGTCACAACGCTTCCTAAATTACAATAAAAATTATAAACCGGTCCTCCGGCAGCCGAAGGGCCGCTGCACACGGAACCGGCGGAGGGAGCAGCGAAGCGGCGGTGACATGTCGAGCGGAGAGAGCTACCTGGCCATCATTCGCTATCTGACCGATGAACGGGAGCCGTACGCGCCGGGGACCCCCGGGAACACCAAGCGCAAGATCCGCAAAGCGGCCACCTGCTACGTGGTGCGGGACGGGACGCTGTTCTACCAGCGCCGGCTGAAGGGCCAGGACGACTTCACGGAGCTGCAGGTGGTGCTGCAGGACGGCCGGAGGACGGAGCTCATCAACGAGGCGCACACCGTCACCGAGGGAGGGGAGCACCTCAACCAGCAGCTCACCTGGGACACCATCTCCCGGAAGTACTGGTGGAGAGGTGGGTGACTGGGGGGGGGGGTCTTATTAACGGGGGTCATAGTTCATGTAGCAGCTCGTCGGCCTGGTGATTTGTGCAGATGTTCGACTCTAAACAAAAACATCTAATTACTTAGTATTATTACTTATTATTATTATCTATTGTAAACAACAGTGTCAAAAGTCCTACTCAACAACATGAAGCTAAAATCAAAGAGAATACCATACAAATATGTACATCTGGTAAATGTACTTAATTAAGGGCAATAAATATAGTGTAACAAACTTAAAGTCATATTTAAGCCTGTTGATCAGAGCATCTCTTTGCGTCACGCTGCCATTTAATAAAGACAATATTGCGCCTCCTGTAACTGCATTTTTTTTCTTGGAGTCAATTTTTTTTTTACGGTAATATTGCCTTAACAATATTTATATTATTTTAATATATTTATTATTAAGACTTTTTTTATTCATGGGCACATGAATAAACAATCATTATAAATTAATAAAATGTATTATTATTAATTATATAAATGATCTATGAATAATAATATTACTTGTGCACTGCTGTCTTGTTGTCTATTGTTACACTGTCTGCTGACACGCACCAACCGCCAAGACAAATTCCTTGTATGTTTGACATATTTTGGCAATAAATGTTTCCTGATTCCTGATTCCTGATAAATGATTCCTAAATGCAGACGTGGAAATCAACTTCACGATGGCTGATAAAAAAATCTGTGATTCCACAGGACGACTGCGATGTCGTCAGTTTGTGTTGTCATGGCGACTAACATGCGTCCTTTGCCCCCCCCTCCCCCCCAGGGATCCTGAAGAACGTCAAAGACCACATCAGAGAATGCCCACTGTGCCAGAGCCGCCGCGGCGCCGACGACGGCTCCGGACCACGGCCCTTCTCCAGGCCGGGGAGACGCAAGGCGGTCGCCGACGCTGAAGAGGAGGAGGAAGAAGAGGAAGAGGAGGAGGAGGGAGACGACGGCGCCTTGGTCTTCCCCGACTCGACCCGTCAGCTGAGGTCCAAGGCGAAGGCCAAGCACGAACTGGTCTTTGTACGTTTCCCTCGTCCCTTCCGCCTGTTGCAGATGTTGCCCCAGATGTGTTGTTGACGTGTGTTGACGTCTCCAGGTGGACAGTAAAGGTGAGGTCAACCAGTTCCTGCCCAAACACAGCCAGACCATGCTGGACAAACTCAACCAGCAGCGTCTCGGCAACCACTTCTGTGACATCACGCTGCTGATCGAAGGCGAGGAGCACCGCGCCCACAAGGCCGTGCTGGCGGCGTGCAGCGAGTACTTCAACGAGCTGTTTTTTGAGAAGGGCGCTGCCTCCACCCACGAGGCCGTGGTCGACCTCTCCGGTGAGGCCTCCCCCCCCCACACCCCCCAGTTCAGGAAACACAGGGCGCCGCCCCTCATTTTAACCTCCCGTCTCCCCGCAGGTTTCACCAAAGTCAGCTTCCTGCCGCTGCTCGACTTCGCCTACACGTCCGCGCTCACCTTCAACTTCTGCGTCATGGCGGACATCGCCAACCTGGCTCGCCACCTGCTGATGACGGAGGTGCTGCAGATCTGCGAGTCGGTGCACAAGCAGGTGGAGGAGCAGAAGCTGACGGTGTACCAGAGGGGCGACGTGCACACGGTGGTGTCCAGCCAGCCGGCGGCTCAGGACGGCCCGAAGGACGAGCCGGCCGCCTTCGTGGTCACCATCGAGAGCGACGGCCGGGCCTTGGTCACGCAGAGCGGCGAGCCCGTGGCCTTCCTGCCCGCGCCGGAGGAAGCCGACGGCCAGCAGCCCGTGACCGTTGTTGCCGAGGCGCAGCGCCGGGAGGCGGTGACTCTGATCGCTCACGAGCCGGGCGAGACGCTCACGCTGATCTCCGGTGGCTCGGAGGGCGACACGATGACCGTGGTCACGCACAGCGGACAGGCGGGCGCCAGCGAGTCCCTCGCCGTGGTGTCCGCCTGCCTGGCGATGGAGGAGCAGCAGCAGCAGCAGCAGCCGGCGCCGGGCTCCGACGCGGCGGTCTTCGTCATCAACGTGGACACGGACAAATCGAGTCCCTCGGAGGTCGTCAAGCTGTCGTCCCAAGCGTCGGCGACGCCCTCGGAGACGGCAGAAGCGGCTGCCGTCCCACAGAAACGTAAACGGGGACGTCCGGCTAAGGTGAAGCGGGAGGTGGAGGTGTACGTTCCTCTGGAGGAGGAAGAGCAGCCCTCTGCCGACGAAGGCCACGGAGACAAGCAGGACGCATCGGACGACCCCAAGAGGAGACGACTCCGACAGCGCTCCATCGCCGAGGGGGGCTACGCCCGTCTGCACATGGGCCTGGAGGAGGAGGAGGAGGAGGGGGGAAAGAAGGGGGCGACGTCTCCGCGAAATGCTGCTTCAAAGGTTCGTCTTCATGTTTAAATGCACAAGTCATGATAATTAGAATGAGGCCTGTTCTATTCTCACTGAGCCTGAATGCATCATAATGTAACTGAACCGCCACCGTTTAGCCGCTTGCTGCTAACGTTGCTAGCTCTCCTCATTGGTTTCTCCACACTGTGACACGTCTTCCCGTGATGTGTTCAGGCGCCTTTTAGGACGGGTAAAAGGGGACGACCTCCAAAGCAGCCGGCGGAGGCTCAAGGCGAAGCTCAGCCTGAGCCGGAGGCGGAGCCCGAACGGGGGGCGGAGCCCGAGTCCTGCGCGGCGGAAGGCGAGACGCCAGCAGAGATTGCTGCGAACGAAGCAGGACCAACGGGGGCGGAGCCAGAGACGGCCGGGGTCATGCTGCAGCAGCATCAGCAGCAGGAGGAGGCGGCGGCGGCGGACGGCGACGGAGAGCACAAGTGCGCGAGGTGCGGCGCGTCCTTCCAGCGACGCTTCTCCCTCATCATGCACATGCTCAAACACGAGAAGGCTCGCGGCTACAAGTGCAGCGTGAGTACCGGTGCTCAACGTCACACAAAACAACATTGCTTTGGAGAAATGGAGGATCTACATTTTATATTTTGTATGTTTTTATAGCTCTGCAGCAAGGAGTTCCAGTACGCCGCCTCGCTCCGAGCCCACCTGGCCCGGCACAAGCAGCAGAGCAGCCAGCGGCCGCCCGCAGCCGCCAAGGCCCCCGCCGGGCCCGGCGCCGAGAACCAGCCGCGCAGCGACCTGGACGGCAGGGCGACGGCGGCGGCGCAGACGAAGCGCGAGTTTGTGTGCGACATCTGCGGCAAGACGCTGCCGAAGCTCTACTCCCTGAGGATCCACATGCTGAACCACACGGGCGTCCGGCCGCACGCCTGCAAGGTCTGCGGGAAGACCTTCGCCCACAAGCACAGCCTGAAGATGCACCGCGCGCTGCACGACATCACCAAGCAGTTCCAGTGCGAGCACTGCGGCAAGTCCTTCGTGAGCAAGCGCAGCATGGAGGAGCACACCAGCCTGCACACAGGTCAGACCCGGCCTGGGGGGGGGGTCCAGTCCAAAGTCTCAGAGCTCATCCACGGTCTTACAAACGTGTCCGTGGGTTTGAAGTTTAGATCGAGTGGCCAATCAGATAACGTAGACCTCCTCCTCCCACGACTAGTGAGCATATATACATATATATATATATATGTATATATGTATATGTTTTTACTCGTCATGCTAACCCGTCACGATGCCTCCCCAGGTGAGTCGAAGTATCTCTGCAACACCTGCGGAGCGACTTTCCATCGAGCCTCGGCTCTGAGCAAACACCTGAAGAAGCACGTGCCCAAACCCGACGTCCGCCCGTTCGCCTGCACTCAGTGAGTAGCCCCCCCTCCCTCCCCTCTGCGTGTCCATTGCCATTCTAGCGTTGACACCCCCTCCCCCCTGTAACCTCCCCTCTCCCTCCCTCCCTCCGCAGGTGTGACAGGAGGTTCTACGAGGCCAAAGACCTGCAGCAGCACATGAACAAGCACATGGGTCTGAAGCCCTTCCAGTGCCAGGTGTGCGGGAAGTGCTACAGCTGGAAGAAGGACTGGTACTCGCACGTCAAGTCCCACAGCGTGGCCGAGCCCTTCAAGTGAGTCCCTGCGCTGCCGTTACCGCGGTGACCATTGGTTTGGTAAAGGGAAGGGGGGGGGGTTGTCACACCAATCAGTGTTTTGATCAACAGGAGGGAAAGCTAATAGCGCTAGCTGTAACGTTAGCTGTAACGATAGCAGCACCGCTAGCGGCTCAGCAACTGAGGTCCAGTTCAGTTACGTCATGATGCGTTCAGGCTCTGCTCTGTGCAAATGTCGAATGGACAAGGCGACAGCCCCCACGTCCCCCCGTGTGTCCTCAGGTGTAACGTGTGCGGGAAGGAGTTCTTCGAGAAGTCTCTGTTCCGGAGGCACGTGAAGAAGGCCACGCACGGCAAGAAGGGCCGCGTGAAGCAGAACCTGGAGCGGGAGTGCGAGCAGTGCGGCAGGAAGTTCACCCAGCTGAGGGAGTACCGGCGCCACGTCAACAACCACCAGGGTAAAGCCCCCTCGCCCGCTCACATTTCCTGAGTTGCCATAGCGACGGTTTGCAAAGTACGGTAATATTTATCACATTCAGAGAAGAACTGGATTGTTAAAGCGTCCCCCTCCCTCACTCCCCCCCCCCCCACCAGGAGTGAAGCCCTTCGAGTGCCTGACGTGCGGCGTGGCGTGGGCCGACGCCCGCTCCCTGAAGCGCCACGTGCGCACGCACACGGGCGAGCGCCCCTACGTGTGCCCCATGTGCCAGGAGGCGCACATCGACGCGCGCACGCTGCGCAAGCACATGGCCAAGTTCCACAGCGACAACCTGCCGGGGAAGATCATGCTGGAGAAGGACACGCTGCAGTTCCACAACCAGGGCACGCAGGTGGAGCACGCCGTCAGCATCATGGCCTCGGAGCTGCCGCCGGAGCTGCGCCCGGCCCAGCCGCCCGCCTCCACGGAGGAGATCGAGACGGTGCTGGTCACGGACGAGACGGTGGAGGCGATGCAGGCGGTGGCGGTGGAGGTGGCGGGCGACGGCTCGGCGGCGGCGGCGACGCTGTCGGACCAGGGCATCATGCAGGTGGTGAACTACGTCCTGGCTCAGCAGGGCCTCGCCGACCCCAAGGCGGAGGAAACCCACGAGGTCATCCAGACCATGGAGGTGGAGGTGGGCCACGTGGCCGAGGTCGAGTGAGAAACACGCTGACCGGCGTGTAAAATGTTACAGCATGTAAAAAAAAAAAAAAAAAAGACATTTCTCCCCTTCTGTGAATGTAAATATACGAGAATCACCGGAGGAGTTCTGAATAAATAAATAAATAGATTCAACAAAAGATTCATGATGACTCAGAGGAATAAAAAGCAAAAAATACTCAACTATTCTTTCTGGCTCGATGGGTTTACTGCGTACAATAAGCAGCTAACACGTATATGTACACTATATTTGTGTAAGTCTTTCATTTTATATATATTATATGAATACCATCGTAAAAAATGGTAATAGCAACAATTATAGAAATATAATTCCTGTCATTGCTGTATGCAATACGTTAATGTACTAATGATAATGACACCAGCTTATTAGACTCCATCCACACCATTCATGCATCGAAGTAATTAAATGAGACCACACATGAAAGGATTTGACACAAAGGACCATGAACATGCGATACAGCAATATGGATATTTATTCAGATCTATATCAAAACACCCTCAGCATATTGCGACATATTTACAAAACATTGTACAAAAATATGAAAATGCAGAAGGCCTCCGCCGCCAGTTGACCGATCGGTGATCAATACACTTATACACCGGGCAGACTCGAGTAATATTCACATCGGGGTGATTCGTTCATGTTCTTTAGGGAGACTTTAAAAACAAAAAAAGGATCTATACATATTTATATACATTTCTATCAGCGTTTGGCCAGTTATCAAATGAAACACGAACGTCAGTCAAACATTTTACTGTGGAACACTGGGTGAGCGTCAGGCCTTTATACACACATATATATACACACGTACACTCATATATGTATGTGTATATATGTAGAATCATCACATGAATGACCATCTGTCTCTGGGGAAAAAAAAGCAAAATATAGAAGCAGAAAAACAAGAACATAATACTTTGAACAGCAAACGTTTGAAATGTTTACAATCAATGGTGACTTTTTTTTTAAACCAGTGTGGTCGACCACCTGAGGCAGTGTCGCGCGTTAAAGAGGCCCATAGCAGAAATACAAGCCCGAATAACAACAAGTCAACAAAAAAAAAAGCCCTCCAGTCACGGGAATGGATCATTTCTTAAGTGCTCTCAAGAAACCGTTTTTAAGAGAACAACAATTTAAAAAATAAGTAAAATAAGTGCACTCCTCATCGGTATCTGCACTCATACCGGGGTGAGAGAAATGTTCCGACAGCAGGCGTGAAATGACAGACGGGGGAGGGGGGAGGGGCGTGGTTGGTGGTGGTGGTGGTGGGCGGGGTAAAGGGGGGGCGGTGGGTGGGTGGGTGGGGTCGTCCCGTCACTCCCCCTCCTCCTTGATGCGCTGCTGCTTGTTGCGGCGGGAATCCAGGTCGAAGGAGAAGTCGGACCACTCGTCGCGCGGCGGGAAGGAGATGGTCTGGCGCAGCGTGAAGCGCACGGCGTCGATGACGCGCTCGCCCCGCGCCTCGGAGGAGCCCATGCTGACGGTGGAGGCCCCGCTGGTGGTGCGCACTATGTGGGGAGGAGGGGAAAAGTCCATGGCCTGCCGGTGCTCCATGATGCCCTTCCAGATGACGTGCTGGAACTCGGCGGGGAGCTTCATCCTGGACAGGTCCTATTGGTGAGGGGGGGGGGGGGGGGGGGGGCGGAGCGTTAATATCGGCGAGTTGGGGTGGGTGGAGGTTGGGGCGGGGGTCGGGGGCCGGTGCCACTCTTCCTCCCTAACCCATCAAATGACTGTTGTTGGATAGGCAAGGGCTCACCTCCATGTTATAGTTCTCGATCTGGTAGATGTTGGTTAGGCCCTGTGCTGTGAAGTAGTCCAAGCAGCCTGCGCAGCCCAACCGTATAAGGAAGCTGCAGGAGGAAGAGGAGGAAGACGAAGGTCAGGACGGGCAGCCGGCAAACGCGCATCAACACGCATCAACGCGCCCCGCTTGAGAGGCTGCTCTCGCGGGACGGTTTGACCAGTAAAACACGAAATGTGCCGTCTGTTTGGAATCTGGTGGACATGTGATGGTATTAACGCACGCTAATTCCTGTCCAGCAAACAGGACTCTGGGATTGAAGGAGCAGTGTGTGGGATTTAGAGCCTGGGAAGCAGGAGTTAGCGAGGAGTTGGGTTGGTCCCTTCTGGGCTACGGTGGGAGCGCGTCGAATCCGACCGCTGCCTGTTCCTTCAGCCAGCTGACCAGCGTGTTGCCGGACTTGATTGAGGAAGATCCACTCAAATCTTTTAGTAGGACGAGCCAACGACTCTCAGCTGAGCACCAATGCAAACACGGCCCCCTTCATCCAACACGCTGGCCCTTTAAGTCGATCCCCCCTACATCCAACCGATCCCCCCTACATCCAACACGCTGGCCCTTTAAGTCGAGCCCCCTTCATCCAACACGCTGGCCCTTTAAGTCGAGCCCCCTTCATCCAACACGCTGGCCCTTTAAGTTGATCCCCCCTGCATCCAACACGCTGGCCCTTTAAGTCGATCCCCCCTTCATCCAACACGCTGGCCCTTTAAGTCGAGTCTCCCTACATCCAACAGCTGGCCCTTTAAGTCGAGCCCCCTTCATCCAACACGCTGGCCCTTTAAGTCGAGCCCCCTTCATCCAACACGCTGGCCCTTTAAGTCGAGCCCCCTTCATCCAACACGCTGGCCCTTTAAGTCAAGCCCCCTTCATCCAACATGCTGGCCCTTTAAGTCGAGCCCCCTTCATCCAACACGCTGGCCCTTTAAGTCGATCCCCCCTTCATCCAACACGCTGGCCCTTTAAGTCGAGTCTCCCTACATCCAACAGCTGGCCCTTTAAGTCGAGCCCCCTTCATCCAACACGCTGGCCCTTTAAGTCGAGCCCCCTTCATCCAACACGCTGGCCCTTTAAGTCGAGCCCCCTTCATCCAACACGCTGGCCCTTTAAGTCGATCCCCCCTTCATCCAACACGCTGGCCCTTTAAGTCGATCCCTCCTACATCCAACACGCTGGCCCTTTAAGTCGAGCCGCCCCTACATCCAACACGCCGGCCCTTTAAGTCGATCCCTCCTACTTCCAACACGCTGGCCCTTTAAGTCAAGCCCCCTTCATCCAACACGCTGGCCCTTTAAGTTGAGCCCCTCTACATCCAACACGCTGGCCCTTTAAGTTGAGCCCCCTTCATCCAACACGCTGGCCCTTTAAGTTGAGCCCCCTTCAACCAACACGCTGGCCCTTTATGTTGAGCCCCCCTACATTCAACACGCTGGCCTTTAAGCCGAGCCACCCCTAAATCCAACATGCTGGCCCTTTAAGTCGATCCCTTTTACGTCCAACACGCTGGCCCTTTAAGTTGAGCCACCCTACATCCAACACGCTGGCCCTTTAAGTCGATCCCTCCTACATCCAACATGCTGGCCCTTTAAGTTGAGCCCCCCTATATCCAACACACTGGCCCTTTAAGTCGATCCCTTTTACATCCAACAAGCTGGCCCTTTAAGTCGATGCCTTTTACATCCAACAAGCTGGCCCTTTAAGTCGATCCCTCCTACATCCAACACGCTGGCCCTTTAAGTCGAGCCGCCCCTACATCCAACATGCTGGCCCTTTAAGTTGAGCCCCCCTACATCCAACACACTGGCCCTTTAAGTCTATCCCTCCTACATCCAACACGCTGGCGCTTTAAGTTGAGCCCCCTTCATCCAACAAGCTGGCGCTTTAAGTTGAGCCCCCTTCATCCAACAAGCTGGCACTTTAAGTTGAGCCCCCTTCATCCAACAAGCTGGCGCTTTAAGTTGAGCCCCCTTCATCCAACACGCTGGCCCTTTAAGCCGCGTATATTTTAACCACATTTCCTTGACTCTCTGTAACCCTCTGGGTCGTGTGACTGCTCTGACGGGTGCGGATGTGTCCACTGTGGTTTGCTGAGGTACCTGGAGATGCTGCTGTCCATTGGGTATGGAGGAGGGGGGGTACAGTGGGAGGAAGGCACCAGGGGGAGCTGAGACTGCAGGGCGTGAGTGGGGCTCAGTGAACTCATGTCGTTCATGGGGATGTGAGAGCCCATCATGGGAGTCACTGAGGAGACAAGAGGAGCCTTCAGGTACCACTCGGGGGTTTAGAGAGCACGCAACGTCAACACATGGATGGGGGGGAGGTGTGTGTGTGTGTGGGGGGGAGTAGCGACATGCAGAGGTTACTCAGAACATGACACATGATGCATCACAACAGGTCCTGCAGGACAGTCAGAGAGTCTCACAGGGATCACATTCGTTTATAGGAGGTGCTCTATGTGTGTGTGTGTGAGGCGTTCAGGGTCCCCTCCTGCCTGCACGGACATGCAACCTTTAAGCGGACAAAATGAGCCCAGAAGGGACCAGGTGATGGTGAGGGGGAGGAGTGAGGGCTCAGGGGGCGTGGCCTAAGACAGACAGGAAGACGGAGGAAGCAGCTCACTTACTGTCAGTCAGACCTCCTCCCATGCTGGAGGGGGTCAGCGTGTTCCTCTGCTGGGGGTTGATCAGCTGACTGACCGACGGAAGCTTGTTCACCTTCCCGTGAGGAGGAGAGCAGGAGCCGTAGGAGGGCTGAGACTGCATGGAGGTCCTGCACCCAGAGAGGAGGGGGGAGGAGAGGAGGTCACGCGGCGTTAGCTCCGTAGTATCATCACGTTGAGTTATTAACAGATGAGAAGGAGGGGGGGGGGTGCAGATGAGGAGAGGAGGAGATGAGCAGGAGCCGTAAGAGGGCCGAGACTGCATGGAGGTTATGCGCCCACAGAGGAGGAGGAGGAGGAGGAGGAGGAGGAGGAGGAGGAGGAGGAGGAGGAGGAGGAGATAATGCTAATGCATTATTACGTCAGTGTGAGAGGAGGAGATGTGAGGAGAGGAAGAGGAGAGAGGGGGAAAGAGGAATAGAGAGGAAATGGGAGGAGAAATAACAGGACAGTGGAGGAAGAGGAGGAAGAGGAGGAGGTGACACTGCAATGTTTTATAAAATCAATGATTCATGAGTGAAAGTAGTAATAATAAATAAGAATAATGTGACGGTCAAACAGACTCATGTTTCAATAATGGGAAACTATAATAATAATTCATTGATTACGTTCTGACGGACGGGTTCGTCTATTCAACACTTTTTATTGAGAAAACAAAACACAAACTGTCCTGCAGTGACTTTTTATAAAGCATGACCCGCATGAAAAACAATAACAATCCACAATAATCAATCAGTCCAGGAGCAGATCCATCAAACTGATCAACGGCCGACGTCATCAATGAGAAACTGTTCTGTTCGTGGACAAAGAACTCATGCAGACGAAACCATAAACCAACGAAGAAGAGGTGTCCCTACAGTCTCTGACACCAACAAAGAAGAGTGTACAGTCTGACACCAGCGAAGAAGAGAAGGCCCAATCCCCCACAGACCCCTCTTGTTGGGCCCCAGTCTCTACGGTCCCCAGACACCAACGAAGAAGAGCCAGTCTTAGTCCCAGAAGGCAGGAATGGAGACGGGAAGAAGGGGAGCTGACTAAGGGGAGACATGGAGGAGGTCCATGTGGACTCAGAGGAGGAGGAGCAGGAGGAGGAATGTGGAGCAGAGATTCAGGAGGTGCTGCAGCGCCGCCTCGGTTCTCCTGCTGCTTCCACGGGATGACCAAGACGGACTTTTGTCAGACTGCAGGGAGGAAAGAGGAGGAGGTGAGGAGGGAGAAGGAGGAGGAAGCGGAGATGAGAGCAGTTGGAGGAGGGTGAGGATGACGATATGGACCGGAGGGGAGGAGGAAGTGGGAGAGGAGAGAGAAGAGGTGAAGAGAGGAGAGGAGGACGTGGAGCATGATGATACGAGGAGGAGGAGCAGAGGAGGAAGAGGAGGTGCGGGGTCCTCGCAGAGGGTCAGAGCAGAGATGAAGAGTCAGAGATGACGTCAGCGGTTTAGAATCCGTGTTGTTACCGATGAGGCCAGGAGGAGGCGCTGTCCTGCCACAGATCTCAGGTCAGTGTTTAAATGCGCTCATTCGTCATTTAGTTCTAGTTTTCCTCTGCAGATAAATCACATTTATTGACGACTTTGTCCATTTGAGTCTGTAGGTGTCTCCTAAATTCACCAAAGGTTACTGCTACATGATGCCTTATATTCATATTTAAATGTCAGTAATCAAAACGCTGATATCTACCAGTGACACGTTTCATTCGCAGTGTCTCCTGTTATCAGATCAACTAACCCACTGAAACCCGATTAATTAAATATCTGCTAAATGCTCGTTTACATCAACATTCGATGCTCGGCGGGAAACAAAACAGTAAATGAGACGCTGTGCCTCCTAATGGGAAACGCGAACATAACAACAATTATCATCACCGCCTGACAAACTATCACTTAAACACATCTCCTCCTCACAATGAAGTGGGCGTTTTAATTGGACGAGGATGAGGAGCGGACTTTGTGCTGTTGTTGTTCAAAAACCTGGCAAGGCACTCGAAGGCGTCGCCGTCGGCGTTTGAGAGCTTCACCTTAACAGAGCTGCGTCACCGCGGGAGAGAGAAAACACACCGCTCAAAACCTCCCAGCATGCACCAGCTCCGAGCTGTCCATCACTGAAGCACAAATCTCCTTTCAGAACCAGGAGATAACGTCCGGTTCTGAAGAGTGAGGTCAACGATTCGTGTCTTGGAAGCGGCATTCTGTGCAGTGACCAGCAGGGGGCGACTCCTCTGCTCCCATAGACGTCTATGAGGAAATGACTCTACTTCTCTGTAGTGACCAGCAGGGGGCGACTCCTCTGCTCCCATAGACGTCTATGAGGAAATGACTCTACTTCTCTGTAGTGACCAGCAGGGGGCGACTCCTCTGCTCCCATAGACGTCTATGAGGAAATGACTCTACTTCTCTGTAGTGACCAGCAGGGGGCGACTCCTCTGCTCCCATAGACGTCTATGAGGAAATGACTCTACTTCTCTGTAGTGACCAGCAGGGGGCGACTCCTCTGCTCCCATAGACGTCTATGAGGAAATGACTCTACTTCTCTCTTTATTGATTTATTGATTTACTCTCTCGATTTATTCCCTCAGTAAACATTGTAAACATGAGTTTATGGTCTCAGTCTCTAGTTTCACGTCTTCTTCAACACAGCGTGATGTTCATCTAGTAAATTATATCTACCAGAGACGTACACGGCGTCTCTACATCCCTCCTCATTCCTGCAAAAACACCACGATTCCAACGGCCAACATGCCGAGCTCGAGGCTTCAAAAGGTCCAACGAGAGACGCCGTGAAGACAACGACTATATGCTGGACCCAGGAGACGGACCTGGACGGGGGAACCTGGAGATGTCCCCCATGAAGACGATGAAGGATGAACCATACTCACTGTTTCTGAAGCAGGTTCTGCTGCTGCTGCCGGTACGACTCAATGGTGTGCTGAGGCAGGAACTGCATGAGCTCCAGAGACTCTTTGATCTTCACCAGGATCTCATAAATCTCCCGTCCTTTGATCTGGGGGAGGAGGAGACGGCGGCGCCGGGGTCAGCGGCGCTCAAACGTTTGGCGAGTGTTAAAAAACCCCCTAAAAAAACGTCGTCGGAGGGACAACTCACCGGGAGACAGAAGACCTCCTCGTCCGTGGAGCGTCTCTTCTTGATGGTGGACATCGGGATGCCGTGAGACACCTGGCGGAAGCCTGAGAGGAGGTGAGAGAGAGAGGGAGGAGGGTGAGTCCAGCCGGTCATGTGATCACAGGGGATCGGAAACCAGTGAGCGAGGGCGAGCGGGTGAGAGAAAGAGCCCACCGGCACCTTCACCACCGCCGCCGCCCCGGGGACGTACCGTCGCCGCCCTTGGTGGCGTCCGTCACGTGCTGCTTGCGGATGCCGTCCTCGTCGGCCTTGCGGTCTCGGCCGGGGCAGGCGCAGATCCGGGCCTCGAAGCACCGACGGCCGAGTACCTGTCCGCTTTGAGGACAGAAAGACAGGGAGGTAAGACGCAACCCAGGGATTAGAAACCCGCGGTGGGACGTGGGGTGCGAGGACGGCGCGTCTCTTACTCTCTGGTCTCCAGGGTGACGATGATGAGGATGGGGCGTCGGTTCATCCCGCCCACGCAGCTGGAGTTGCACATGAAGTTGTACAAGATGGTGGTGAACTCTGTCCCGACCTGAGGGAGGAGGACGGGGACGGTGAGACGCGTCAGCGGAGGGACGGACAGGCGACGGGTTGACCCCGGTTCAGATCCCGTTTTTTCTGTCTCTTTCATTGAGACAGAATACAAACACAACTACCAACTAACGTTCACTGGACCTCTTCCTCCCGCTGTGATTGGCTGAGCGGATGAAACCGCGAGGCCCCGCCCTCTAAAAGACGAGCAACTGAGCTGAAGCTAAAAGCGTCCTCAGGGGACAGCGGGACGCTCACCTGAGGCGGTTCATAGGGAACCAGGACACTCTGTCTCCCAGTGATGGAGTCCTCCACGTACTGGGCGTGGTTGTTTCCCTCCACGCGGATCAGGTGACTGGGAGGAGCAATCTGACCTGGAAGCAGCGACCGATGTCAATAAAAAAACGACCCCCACGATTCCCCCCCGGAGACACAACGCCGTCCTCCTTCCCAACAGTGACACTGACCGTCGTTGAACTCGCGGCTGAGCTCGTGGTTCGGGCAGCGCTTCACCACCTCCGTCACGTGCTCCGCCTTCTTGTAGACGGGCATGGCCCGGATGACGGCGCCCTGCGGCGGGTTGGTCAGCACTTTGATCTGGATGGGGCAGGTCTTGGCGATCTGGCAGTACAGCTTCTTGAGGTCCGTGGAGTACTGGGGGAGAGGGAGAAAGGCGTCAGACGCGGTGAACAGCTGCCGCCCGGAGCGCAGGGCTGTGATTAGCACGTCCGTAAAGACGCCGGCGTGGAACCGCGGCCTCTGGGGCTTCCTTTGAGGGCCGTAAAGTGGACCCTCCGGCCGCAATTACACCGGGGGCCTGGCTTTCATCTCCCGGCCTGCCTCTCATCACGGGGGGGCCCCCGCGGGGTCCGTCTCCAGCGCCCTTCTGTCCCCCCAAATAAACCCCTCGAATGACACCTTCTTCAGCTCGGGGCTCAACGAGCAGGAGACCACCTCAGGTTCTGGTTCTGAGATGAACCGGTGTTTCCTCTCCAGCTAACCCACGGACAGCAGGCGGAGAGCCGTGTCAACGCTCCATAGACGATCGAATTCGTGCTGTAGCTTTTGTCCACGTCGTGGAGAGACAAGACAAGTTCTTCATGTCCTGATCGAGGGTGAAGACCAGAAGAGATTTTCACTAAACTGAAGACTTGTTTTGTCTCCCAAACAAGTCTTCTTTCAGACCAAAATATAGAAGACGTTTACTTCAATAATTCCCATAAATTAACGGTAAAGTTTATACCGATTATCTTTTATAATAACTATAAAAGTCTTCGTCTTCACGTAGTGATGAATCTTTAATTCTTTGACCCTCTTCAGCTGAAGTGTCTTCAACATGTCGGTCGTGTGACTAAACTCACTAAAATGAGGAGCTCCTACTTTACATTACGTTACTTTACTTTACATTACATTACTTTACATTACATGACATGTCATTTAGCTGACCCTTTTATCATAAGCGACTTACAATAAGTGCATTTCAACCATACAGATACAAACCCAGAAGAACAAGAAACAAGAAAAGTGCCATTTCATTAAATAAGCAATAAACTTGCTATAGAAAGACACTCCTCGTGAAAAGAATTTTCCTTAATACAAGAGACCAACAGGGAGGTCCTGTGATTATATCGATGCGGTCATATGTTCTTTTGATCTGCACTGTGAAGGCGGCGGCCATGTTTAGATGCTTTAAGGACGCGTTCCCGTCACACGATGTGATGCTTTGAGACATTGAACTGACTGTTGTCTGAAATCAAAGCAGCTTCGGGAAAGAAAAGAAAAGCCTAAGATGGATGGTTGGAGCTGCTCCTAACCTGATACCCCGTGTGCCTCCGTCACTCAGCTAAATGAGGTGGAGACGAGCACAGAGAGGAGGAGGAGGAGGAGCAGGAGGAGGTGAAGACGCTCAGCAACAGGCTGCTTTAAGGCAGAATCAGAGATCTAATCAGAGAAGAGAGGTTTGTTTAGATCATAATCCTACAGTCACACACACACACACACACACACACACACACACACACACACGACTCCCTCCCAACCCTCGGGGTACAAACTTTAAACACACACTCAGCTATGCGCTGCTGGAGCGTTCAGGGCGGAGGACAGCGGGTTGACTGATGGGATTCAGTGGCTCACACAGGGCGCGGTGCGTTCAGGTGTTAACATGTAATTATGAGCCTTTCATTGGTCACAATGTGAACTGCAAACACTCGGCGGCACAATGCGGAGCCGCTCCATCACACAACCGCCCGAAAGCGTGTTTGCAGGGAAAACACGCACGTGACTAGGCGAGGGGGAGGAGGAGGCGAACCCCCGACCCCCCGACCCCCCCCACGGCTGCAGGACGTCCTCCTATTAATGCCTCCACTGCCGTGCATGTGTGCGTGGCCACTTTCCAACACGCACAAAACACACACACTTCCCGTGCGCCGCAGGTCGGGGCAGGCCCGGCGCTGTGGCGTTCCTCCGCGGCTGACAGGCGCTGCGGGCGCATGCTCCAGTCAAGTCCCGACAAACACGGAGGGCCTTAAACAAGCGCCGTTTGGCGCCTCCGGTCTTGTCCTCTTCATTCCTGGCGTGTCCCGTCACGCCCGGAGCTTCTCCCTGATCTGTCTCATTCAACAGTTGCTTCACTCGGAGGACGGAGGTGAGACACCTGCCCCTGGTGCAACGCCGAGGCGGAGGGGAGGAGCGCGACCTTTTCTGCGAGGGCGGTGACACCTGAACACCGACGGGCCGAGAGTCAAACACGCGGGTTTAACCCCCTGAATCCCCCCCCCCCGGCGAGGGTTTAGGGAGCGTTCTGTCTCTGTGACCTTGATTTTCACTGCAATGTAAAAGTGCTGCAGAAAAACGATTTTACAAACATCGGGAGACGATGGATTCTAACGTGTTTCACACACTGAGGAGAGTCTGTCTCAATGGATCCTCGCTCAGGAGCTCTTTTTTAACATAATCTGTCTTTATTTGGGGGCGGGATTTTAAACAAAACTTCACTCTCACAATCCGGGCTGCGTTTCGGTGACTTTCGGTCAGAAATCCCACGTGACGCGTTCGCGGATCGCCTGATAGGTGGATCTGTGATGAAGATGAAGGCTGTTAGAGCCCAGGATATTAGTTATTAGTTCAGCACCTGATGTCTGCACGCAAACATAACACGCGGTCGGTTTGAGAGCTGAGAGACGATGACGTTCTCACATCTTCGCTTCTCTATTTACACAACTGCAGCGCGTCGCGGTGAATCACTGCTGCTGCTCTCAGATCACACAGCTATTTTTTTTTTTTTTTCCACCTCGACGATGAAGATCTCCTCCTCAGCCCGGCTCATAAAAAAAAAAAAAAAAGAAGGAAAAGAAGGAGAATAAATTCCCCCGTGCGGCTCTCAGGGCTCCGTCTCCCGGGCGAGTCGGGACAGGCGCTCTGACACAAACAAGTCTCGGCTCCATCTCGTGAGGCGTGGGACGGGCCCGCAGATGTTCCAGCGACAAGCTGCGTCTTGCCGCCTTTCGCTGGAACACTCTTCTCTTTGAGCAATGCAAATGCTCTCCTCCTCCTCCTCCTCCTCCTCCACCTCCACCTCCACCTCCACCCCCTCCTGCGGCGCAATGTGAGATGCGACCACGGAGCTTAAGTCTGTGAAAAAGACGGAGCCCACTCTCAGAGCAACGGGTTCAGCCGAGAGCCACACGCTATTTACACGAGCATTATCTGCAGGCCCTCCATCCATTACTGTAATCCCTGCTGCTCTGACATTCCTCTGCACACACACACACACACACACACACACACACACAACTTCAGAAGCACAACAGAAGCATGGATGCATGCGCTGCGTTCAGAGGGAGTTCACAGAGAAGAAGGAGTGCCCACGAGGAAGCCGGGTGGGAGCAGCCTTCTGGGAAATGCTGAGCGTGTGCGTGTGTGTCACTCTCGTCCCAGACAGGAAGAGGTTAAGGTGTGGGCTGCAGATTAGGTGTGTCTCAATCTGAGACAGTCATCAGAAAAGCAACTGTCCACTAAGTCCTGAGGAGGATCCTGCAGGTCTCCAAAAAAGATCCGTGCACAGGGAGACGTCCGACCAGCTGACCGTCAGAACATTAGAACGCCAGAGAAGGAGACCACAAGTCCACCAGACCACCAGAGGACCAGACCACCAGAGGACCAGACCACCAGAGGACCAGACCACTAGAGGACCAGTCCACCAGAGGACCAGTCCACCAGAGGACCAGTCCACCAGAGGACCAGTCCACCAGCGGCTCACATCCTGGAGTTTTGGCACAGATCTGCACGGATTAGATGAGGGACCTTCTGAGTGGAACCCACAGAGGAGTCTTTCCGGGACAAAGTGAAATGTCTTCAGCGGGCGAAAGGACCGAAATAACAGTCAGATGTTGTTTGGCTTCTTTTGAATGTTTTTATAATATAATAAAAAACAGCTCCACCATTAACACAAAAGTCTAGAAGGCCGTGATTTCCAGATAATTTAAAACCAAATCAATAAGAGATGAAGAAGTTTCAACTAAAAAAAACCTGCATCAACATCCAATATAGATTTTATAACTTATATTTACTGTATATATTTACTGTGTATATATATATATATATATATATATATTTCTTCACTATTTCTTTCCTTTCAGACATGAATTCTTTTTGTAATCATGCAGAATTATTACCTCTGTTTAAGTTAATATCATAAACGTGCGACGCAGGTTCATTTACAACCACTTTAGGTGTTGTTGTGTTTGAACATGCAAATGAGGCCTGATGTTGTGGTAACTTTTTTGGCAAAGACCACAGAGGTGAGAAAGCACGCGTGGTAACGAATAGCCATCTACTGGTCTCCATGTGGAGTCGGACCCATCCAACCAGTCTTGCGTCATGTGTTGTGACGAGGCGTGCCGCTCACCCGCCCGCACTTCGCACAAACACTTTTGGGACGCTGCAAATGAGCGGGACGCGTGAGGCGGTGTGGGAAGTGAGCGAGTGTCACGATCCCACAGTCAGGGTGTCCCGGAGGAATCCGTTGGGACGGTCCATCACGCCCCGACTTCACCTCACCCGGCGTATGTCACTTTACTTCGCTTCGAGTCACTTGACTTCCCTTAACTCCACCCATTTCAACTCGACTTCACTTCCCTCCACCTCACTACGGTGGCTTCGTTCAATATGAATGAATCAAATATCAGATCTTCAGTGTTGAGCAATTTCTTTACATTTAAGAGTTTATTTTATTTCTTGATGTGGATATAAATCGTTTTTTTTTTTTACCGCTTTGTTTCTGCTAAATTACCGTTTTTATCTGTCTTTTTCGTTTTAATGCTTCTTTTTTTAATTATTTACTATTTGCTTGTTATCGTTTTTAAATGTTCTAGTAAATTTATACAGTTAGTCACCTGTCTTGAGTGGGCGTCGGCCTCCTGTGTGACATCTTATCTGGATTTTATGCAGATTTTATCTTAAGTTTGTAAAAAAAATATTTAAAGACGAGACCAGGTACTAAATAAATGAATAAATGACGTAATCAGCAGCATGTGAATCAAGAACGAAAGTGAACCTGTCCTCTTTGCCACGGCGACGGCTTTGATTGACACAACAACAGCAGCCTTGCTCTATTTAACGAGGCGGAGGAGGGGGAGGCGGAGGAGCCGGGTAACGGAGCGGCACGCGGTGACGTCTCCTCCGTCACCAACAGAACTCAGACGAGATCCCCGGCAGAGATTTCCACAGTCTGTCAGCACTCGGACACGCGAGACTCGGATGTGAGGTGAACTCATCCGTCACGCGGCCGGCCTGACGGAGCTCAGGTGTGCCACATCTGGAAAGAGTCCAGAGTCCACACGAGAAGACGTCTGTCGGGGGGACGGCGGCCCGAGGACCGCGTCCCGCTCTCTGAAGCCTCGCGGCTCAGGTGACGCCGCGAGGCCAAGTTGTGCAACCCGAAGGTTACTTCCTCCTCCCTTCCCTCCAAAACCGGCCAACGGGATTCTTGCATTGGATGTTGGATTACTACAGAAGACAATCTGCACATCAAACCAACGGTTATCTAACAGGTTCTGTTCACTCGTATTATGTTCACGGGTTAAAGGAACCCGAGCGCGGTCACACGACTTCACGTCCTCACTAAAGCCGCTAAAAACGCCACGTTAAAGGTCAAAGGCTTCGCATTCACCCACAACACAGTTGTTTGTGCACTTTATTTTTAACTTTTATTTTAAATTTTAATCAATTCATGAAAAAAATAGTAAATTGTCTATTCTATATCCCCCTCATTGGCTTATATTTTATTTAAATTGTACATTTGTAAACATTTTCTTGCACAATGTTGTCTTATCTGTCTTACTGTTTGATGTCACGCACCAACCACCATGTCAAATTCCTCGTATGTCTGACATATTTTGGAAATAAATGTTTCCTGAAAAGCCGGAGTTCATGAACAAACATGGCGGTTCACAGCGTGACGAGCCGTATTATTCACTAGTTCACAAGTTCCTTGCAGACCGTTAAAATGTCTCGTATTAGATTAAAAAACAACAACAATTTCCCTCGGATTCCCCAGTTTTTGTAAAGTTTTCCGATCTAAAACATCAGGCGGCTTCTGGCCGCCATCTTTTCCCACACAGACTGCACGTTGGGAGATTAACTAAAGACTCCTCGCATCCCACCGGAAAACACGCCGCCACTTCCTGCGGGACTCGGGCCGGCGGCCTTTCTTACCGTCCAGGTGGCCGACTTGGCCGTGCTCGACTGCTGGAAGGACACGTCGAAGGCGTGCGTCCCGGCGTAGTCGGTGTTGGACGGGATGGCCGGCGAGGGGGAGAGGGCGTCGAAGGTGGAGCTGGGCTGGGCGTAGGGCGAGGGGGCGGTCACGCTGTTCTGGGCGTGGTCGTTGTTGTAGGGGCTGGTGGAGGTGGAGCCTCCGTTCTGGATGCTTTGGTCCATGCTGTTCAGGAGCCCCAGGTTGGTGTACTGGGACTGTGGACAGAGATCGATAGACAGTTCTGTGTTGTTTAAAGGAAGGAAAAATGCCGCAAGCAACCGCATTTGATGATTGTTTCTGCTGTTTTCTGCATACGTGTGTTTGTCCCTTCAAAATAAACATGGACCGAAAAACAGGAGACTAATGTTTCATGTAAAATAACGGCCGTCACAGAAAGAACGTTTTTAGTTTGGGCCCGTGAGTATTACAGGAGAACTCATGAAAGCACGACAGGATATTGAAGACGGAACCAAAACAAAGGTCCACGTTTAGTGGTTGAAGGTCCAAATATTCAACTGTCGTCTGGAACTGTCAGACTTTTAGTTTGAAAAAGTTAAAAAAGTTAAAGTCGGTAAATCAGCACAAAATGAAACAAACCGTCATTAAAATAATGACTGAGCTTTAGATAAAAAAAGATGCATTTCTTTTTGTTTGACCACATCGAAACAGGATCCACCATCACGCTTCTCCATACAGGAAGTGAAAAGCTGCTGGTGTTTGAGGTCCAACGCGTCGACTCTCTTTTACGATTCCGTCTCTACAAAGGGATTTATTTACTTTTCCACGGCAGAGGCGTCACGTTTTGGACCTGGTCTCTTTATTAATTGCCATGTTCCTTCCTACAGAGCTCCCGCTCAGCTGTTACTGGCGTGACTGGTTTTACTGGCAGATCTCAATTTGTCTGTTTGCATATTCTATTGTAATTTACGAGTAATGCTTTTGCTTTGTGTTTATTGTAATGAACCAACCGGATTGACACATGCATGTAAACCCCGTGAACATGGTTTGTACATAGTTATAAATCTCATGGCTGCAGAGTCTCAGAGGAGGAAAACAGTTTAAAACATTTTACTGAAAATAACAGTTAAAACTGGTATTTGTTTATTCTGGCAGCGTGAATGAAAGACGTGAGTTCCTTATTGGTGGTATTTTCCTGTGTATGTGTGAGGCGTCGCCCCCCCGTCCCCCCACTACCTGATGTCGGTGACAGGCACCAATTATCAACGTAAACTTATCATGATAAAGACAGACAGCAGCACGAAGGCCTCTGGTGGGCTGAATGAATAAGAAAGAGGAGGGCGCCTGAACTCATCACGTCTCCGTGTTTAATTGAGTGGAAGTGGGATTTATCAGCTTTCAGTCTCCTTTCATCACGTCTCATTCTGCTGACTGTTCACCTTCTCCTGAAGTCACCGATAACCTTTCGCTTTGACACGTTCAAGTTGTTCTGAGGACTCAAAGCAAAGAAGCAGCGTTCAGTCCGAATGCAAAATATTATTTAAAAGTGAAAAAGTGAGAATCGCTGATGAATTAATTCACAATAATCCAAATATCCTCAGGTCTCCTGATCGAAACAACGCAGTCCTGATAGAACCTGGACTGAGGGGGCCACACACAACATCTGGTTGGGGGGGCACAGATCACCTTGTTGGGGGGGGCGCAGATCACCTTGTTGGGGGGGCCGCACTGCCTCTCTGGTGAGTGCCGAGAGGCCTGGAGGGTCTCTGGGGCTCATTGTCCACAGAGGAGCAGCGTGGGGGACTGATGAGTGACAATGGGGGTCGGGGGTGTATGTGGGAGCGGGTGGGGGTACACCCCCACCTTATCCCTGCTGGGGAGGGCAGCGGAGGTGATTGTATCTACATCAACACACCTTTAAAGCAATTAGGATCGAGGACTAAACAGCAGCGGCTCCCAGTAGACTGGGGAAGGGATGCGGGGGGGGGGGGTGAGGGGGGATAAGGGGGCAACCCGACACCACTTAAAGACCCCCCCCCTCCCCCCTCCCACCCCCAAACAACTTAAAAGACAGGGACCTGACACACCTGCTATCTGCAACCTGCAATCTATCAGCGCTCGGCCTCATTCATCCGTCGGTGAAAACACGAGACCACAAAGAAAAAACTTCCACCAAAGTCGAAACGTCAGTAAAATCCCGTGAAACGTTCCTGATTATTTAAACACGAAGGTCCAATGAGGAAGAACAAATCAATCCAAAGTCACAGCAGTTCAATGTTGACCAACAAAGGTTTCTTTTTAAATAAAGATCACGGAAACACAGCCTTTGTTTTCCAATATATGTGTTAGTACATTGAATGCAGATTAAGGGATTATAATTGTTCTTTTCATTATTTATAGATTATTTAGTGAGAAAATCTCCAACTTCCACGTCCATGAATCACTAAATGCTTATTTATCTAATCCTGCATACGATGCTTTTCATTCCTTAAATGTCTCGTCCACCAAAGGAAACAACGCTCAGCGCAGAGAATCAAAACCTTCCAAAGTCAGACGACAAATAAATCAGATTTTCTCCCTCGACAACAGTCAGAAAAAAAACAAATCACATCAGCTGACTCGGATCCAGAGGGACACTCGGGATTCGGATCCTCCAGATGTTTACATTCCCCTGCTTTCACACAGATGTTCACGCAACCACTCGGTTCTGCTCCTCAATCTGCGTCCGAGGCCCCTGAGTGGGGCGAGACCCGGGTCCCTGGGGTCGGGGGGCGGGGGGGGGGGGGGGGTGTCTGGTCCCGGTCTTACCTCGCTGTAGGACGTGGTGCTGGGCCCGGTCTCCAGGTACAACATGTTGGCGCTGAGGTTGAGCAGAGCTGCTGCTGTTTGCTCCACTGGCTCCAGGATTCCACAGATGTCTTCCCCTCGCTGAAGGACCGACGTGGACTACAGACACGGGGGGGGGGGACCAGCAGAAGCTTCTATGGGGATCTATGGGAGGCCCTATATACCTGGAGGAGAGGGGAGGGGACTAAGGAGCTACCTGTCTAACACTTGAGTCCACACCCTACTGCAGGAGAAGACGTCTCCTCGGCCGTCCTCTGGAGCAGCAGGCGTCCTCCTCCTCCTCCTCCTCCTCCTCCTCCTCCTCCACCTCCACCACCTCCTCCGAGGAGCAGCAGCAGCTACTGCGGCTCTTTGCTCTATTTTCTTTCTCTCGCGGCACGAAATACAAGGATGCAGACGGAGCATATCGAATCGATACGTATCTTCCTCTCGCGGCGGCGACCTTTCATCGCTTCACCTCTTTGTTTCTAATTAACGAGCGTTGGATTTCGGGCCGATTTTGTCTCCACGTGAGGCGCGACGTCTACATACATAAATAATTAGTCGTAAATGCAGAGAGAGAGAAACCCAGTAGTAGGAACCCTGGCTAGAGGACTAGCTGCTAGGTCGCATAACAATGCCCCCCCCCCCCCCCCCCCCCCGCCCTGCAGACACATTGTATCCATCAGAGATGAATGATGTCGCTCTGTTGTGGAAACACGCGCTGTGTGTAGCGAGCGTGACGGCGGCCGGCTCACAACACTCGTCGCGCTGATTCCGGCGCAGAGGAACCGGGATTTACGACAAATGACGGACGGCCTCCCGCGGACTTCCAGCGTGAACGTTGCTTCAGACACGAAGTGAAAGTAGATGGTCATGCAGGAGCTTTGCAGGCGTGAACCTGAAGGCACCACGCTCAGCTGCACCAGGAGCCCCCCCAAACGCGGGGCCAGGAGGGAGGGGGGGGGGGGGGGGGGATGCGACCCACGATAATGGGACCACACCCGGGTGAGGCCCCCGGGGGCCCCTGAAAAACCACGGGTTTGATAATCAACACTTTGAAGAGCAGTAATTAGTTCAATCAACAAGCCGCTCGCTGCGCTAAAACTACGGCGACATGAAGAAGAAGTTAGAGAGTCCGTGTGTCCCTCACCTGTCTGTCTGTCACCTGCCTGTCTGTGTGCCTGTCTGTCCTCCATCGGGACAGACGGGGCCTTAAGAGCTTCCAGAGGACAATGAGTGAACCGTGGTGTTTGTTTGTGAAACAACAATCATCCCTTGGCTTTAGTCCTATAAGTCCAGCGGTTACCGTGGGAACGGGTCTCAGCTTTATAAACCCGACGAAGCACTGAGTCCCCGAAAGAGGATTTACATAAGTTGTTCCCTTCAGAGAGAATGATTATTTAGTATCGAGTGTCAGGATGATGAAACTAAATCTACAGACGCAAACAGACAAAGTAGTGGAAAGAACATTGTCAGTTATTTTCTCCCACTTTTTGCTGATATGAATATTATGGGATGCATCATCACTGAGGATCAGGAAATGTCCTCAAACATACAATCGGATATAATTTGGTTGTTTCTTAAAAATAACAATAAATAACTTATACATTGTTAAGTGGTTCAAGTCCCGACTGCCCCATGTGGAAGTGTCCCTGAGCAAGACACCTCACCCCTAATTGCTCCCCGGGCAAAAATGTAAAATGCCATGTGTCAATAATACAATGTAAGTCGCTTTGGATAAAAAGGGTCAGCTAAATGACCTGAAATGTAATGTAATGTTTATTTCAAGCATTAACATATGCAATAAACGATTAAATTAGAGCCTTAAAAATAAAGACTTTATTTAGAACAATAACAAGAGGAATACGTTATTTTAACAGTAAATATCAATATTTGTTCTCTCGACTTTTTGAACAAATTAAATCTCAATCCTCCGTCTATTTTAAGCTGTTTTTCTGCATTCTTCCTCTTTGTCACGACCATTTGTTGGTGTAATTATAAATATATTTTGGTCAAAAATGTCGTGAGCAAAAGGTCCTATCGTGGAGTTTTGTGTGAAAGAATATTAATCTTCAAAAGACGTGCTGCTCACTTGGTAAGAAAACCCAACATATGTACATATCTTCACTAAATGTATTGTGTCGTTGTCGTTTAACTCATTTCAGCAAAGTCAGATGTTTAATTGAATCAATATCGTTGACTGACGAGACGAAAGCGGTCGGGCCTCCGCGTGGTGATCAATCCCTCCTCGCTACGCCTTAAATCACTCCTCGACCTGCTGGAGGCAAACGGGTGGAGCTCCGCACACAAAAGAACGCACGTTCGAATCTCACGTGTTTAATGACTCGACTTCAGATTAAATGCGGGCCGGTTCCTAGAAAATCATACAAGTCTTGCTTGTTTTTCCAAACTGTGTTTAACGCCTTCAGCTCCTTAAAGTCTCCGTGGAAACATCTAAAAAGATAAAAACTGAAAAAGAAGAAGAAAAAGGAAACTTTCCATGGTGATTCGCACCATTGAAGCTGACCCGTTGATGCAGAGGTTCTGGGATCCGACCCGCTCCTCGATCGGCTGAGTGTGTCAGTGTGTCTGTGTGAGCGGCGATGAAGATGAAGATGGCTGTGATTCTTTAACTCATGACCCGGGGGCATTGATCGGAGCGCGGATCAGCTGATCCCGTGTCTGTGGCCACCCTGTTTTTGGGTGGGTTATAGTGTTCCTGCTGCCTCTATTTCAGCTGCATTCCTCCATGTTACCCCCCCCCCCCCCCCCTCACGCCCCCCCACAGAGAGAGAGAGGATGGTTCTGATAGATGAGAGCAGGTGCTGCGTTCTGCAGCCGCCCTGCAGCTACAGGAAGAAAAAAAAAGGAATTTCAGATTAAACATAAACCCTCCACAATACAAACCAGCCCCTCGGGGCAGAAAACAGGGAGCTGCTTCCTAATGACTCATGAAAGAGGCACACCTCCACCTGGGTGGAGCAAGCGGGGGGGGGGGGGGGGGGGGATGATTCGCCCACCTTCTCTGTTCATCAACAGATTAATGATGGTGACTGGCAGCGAGGTCTTTGCGGCCCGAGCTGCTGGCGTGCCAATCGGTGACACGCCTCTCTGAGAGGGGGGGGGGGGGGGGCATTAATCACCCGGTTCACGAGAGCACCCCCCCCCCCCCCCCGCCCCCAGGGAAACACGCGTACTGATTCCTCTCTGGATGGACAGCAGCGTTCCATCGGCGGGAGGAGACTTCGTCCTGACGCTCGTTCGTTTTACTCAAATACACAAAGTACACAAAACTACACAAAATGAACTCCGCCCGCAGCACCTCCAGGTGCACTGGACGCCACGCGAGACGCCGGCAGCTTTTAAAATCACAGTCAGAGACAATTCAACGGCAAGGTTTTCTCCACCCGGGAGGAGCTTTCAACAGTCACGAGTCACACAAACAACCCGGTCGTGGTTTAAAAATCAGTGTTTTGTCAATAAGTATTTGAGAAGCGTCAAAAAAAACTCATCCGGGAGAAAAATACTCAAGTCGGCCCTTTTCTAAGTCCCGCCCCTAAATGGCAGACTGCCCAATCCCAGCTCCGCCCGGTTCTGCTCCTCATCGAGGTGAGGCTGCATTAACTGTTGCTAGCACGGCTATGCTACGCTAGCTGCTTTCAGGATCTCCAGCTGATTGGCTGGTTCATTTTTTTCACAGGTCTTCATGTTTTTTTCATGCAAATTCACCCGTCTGTCTTTTGTTTAGTTTGCCAGAAAATACGCCTACATGTCCATTCACGGTTTTCACTTGACGGCCGTATGAAGCGCGTGAGGACGCGAGCAGTTTCCCCCCCCCCCGACGCGGCGCCGTACTCACAGCGAGCGGGTCGTCCGGTTGGCGCATGAAGCAGTCCATGCTGATCTGGATGGTGTTCGCCGCCGAGCCGCCGGCCGCACCGTCCCTGAAGTTCAGCTCGATGGGCTGGACTGAGTGGAGGGAGGACCTGAAGACCGGCACATGGACACATGGTTACCCCTGTGTGTGTCTGGGGGGTGGAGGGGGTGGAGGGGGGCGGATGGGTCACTCACTGGTCCAGCATGTCGAACAGCTGGTTGAAGACGTCCTGGCTGAAGAGGTCGCCCGTCTGTGCCGACTGGTTCTGGGACGCTGCAGAGAGGAAGGAGCTGTCCCTGCGGGACAGACGAGACGAAGCGTCCCTCAGTCTGCAGGGGGACACACAGACACACACCCAGACCTTCGTTTGACCCCAGACATGATACTGTCGATCATTCATGCAGCTCGTGGTGAAAACAGGCTGGAAGTTGAAGCCGAGTGGTTTGATCCATTTGGAATTGCGCCGATCAATTAACGTTTTATTGTGGACGCACTGAGGAAGACGGCTGATGGAGGAATCAAAGCATCAGGACCTTCATCCAGGAGGCCAGGGTTCATGTCCTGCTCAGGCACACAGGATGTCTCATCTGAACGGAATGAAGGTTTTAATGCCAGAAGTGCATTTGTTTCCATAGCGACGATCACATTGTTCTATCAGAACAAAAACAAAAAAACTTTCTTCACGCGTGAAATGATCATTGAAATGCAAACATCTCGTGTCCTCAAACAGGACTCTTTTACCACCTTTTCATATAGTTTTTATAGAATTAGGTCCCAGGTGGTCCACCTGAAAGGGGCGGGACTTCACCTCCCTGTTGGCATTTTCAAAAAGCAGCAGAACTATTTTAATGGGCAGGTTCAAAAGTTGCCACGTCAGCAGACATTCAGCCGGCTAAGCTGTGGCCACCCAGCCGGATGAGGAGGAGAGGTGGAGGTGGTGGAGGTGGAGGAGGAGGAGTCCCGCCAGCAGCCATTCATGAAGAGCACCTCCATTGTGAAGAAGTCAGGCTGCATAATACCGATTATTTGTCCGACACGGAGAGGAGATTCTGCAGTCTGGGGGTGTGTGGTGCTGGGGGGGGGGGGGTCTGACCTGCTCCCCCCTGAAACCTGACGCCTCCTGCAGAGCCCGGCTATTGTTCCCGCTGAAGTGGCGCACGCTGCAGTCTGAGATGTGGAATTCCCCCCTCGGTCTACATGATACGCGGACTGCAGCTCCTGGTATGTGAGCAGCATCTGAAGCCGCCACTATTCTGGGGTCTGGAATTCCCCTCCTGCGTGTGATGAAGGGTATTAATACCTGACTTACAAACACATTTCTAGTGAAGTTATGGGGCAGGAAGTCGTGAGGGAGTGTCACTTCTAAGGATGTTAAATATTCAGCTCATGGAGCCGCCCCCCCCCCCCCCCCCCCGGCTCCCGACAACATCACACATGCAAACACACTCGGGGTGAACGGAAGTAGAAACTTGCATAAAGCGTCTTTCCTCCAGATGTGCCGCTCGATATCTCATTAAACGTTCAGGATCAAAAGAAAAAAAATGAATTCTTTGAATGAAGTCGAAGCGGTCGCATGAAAACAGCAGATGTGGCAGAATAAGTGGACAGATGTTCAGTTTTGACTGATTCAAAAGTCCATCGACGTTCAACTAATGAGAGACAAAGTGATTTAGGCATGTTTTTAAATCATAAAGGGGGGGTCGAAGTGTTTGCAATAAAGTGAAGAGATTAATTTTCATTCTTTGAGATCAAAGCAATTACATGAATAACGAAAAATTAAAATAAAAAATTAGATATGTAGAAGCTCAAGGGAGCAACGATGTGAAATGTTCTATAATTAGAAAAAGTATGTTTTTAAGTAGTTTCTCTCACAAAGGTTTTGCTTCACTATAAAGCGAAGAAACAACATTAAACCAAAGAAATGAACCAACTAAAAAGAAGCAGCACAGCGTGTGTACATCAATTAAAGGTGTAACAGAGAAAGGTTCTCAGTACTCATTAAGTATTCATAATATATTGTTTGTTTGATGCAATTCATGCACAAATAATAAGAAAAATAAATAAGGTTTATTAGACATTTTTCACACATTTTCTTCTGTCCCTTTTTAGATATCACACTAGTGTATCTAGTGTGACGTAGATATCACACGTCACACTAATATAAAAGTAAGTCTAAAAGTAAGCATCTCAGCAGAATGAAGATGGTCTGACAGATAATAACTAATTAATTAATTAAAACAAAGTAACGCAAACCAACACGGGGTAAAAGTGGTGAATGTGTAGCTGCTGTGTGTTTTTCTCACAAGTGTGTATTCGGCCTAAAGAAGAGACCTCTGGCCGCTTGTGTTTTATGATCTCCGCCCCGTGTTTGGTTACTCCGAGCTCCTCCGTCAGCCCGAGGCTGCTGCTCCACCTCCACTTAAGAGAGCGAGCAGCGCCTGCAGACGAGGGCCGGGGTCAGAGGTCAACTCTAAACAGGGAGGGCCATTGTCTCCCGGCAGGTTGGCCACGGCGGCCGATGAAAACGCGATCAAAACAAACAGGCGAGCCGATTTGCCGCTCGTCTCCGGTTTCACCAGCGAGTCACCTGTTCAGAGGCCGCACGCAGGCTCCGCCCCCTCCGCTCCTCCTTAACCATCACTCTACGGAACAAGGGTCCAGAGCCAAACCCCCCGGGGCGACACACACGCACACACCTACACACACACATTCTTCTGAGGAATGTGAAGAAAAACAAGCAAAAGATAATAAATAAAATCCAGAAGCAGAAGAGAAGGAATTCTTCCTCTCATCAATATATCTCACTATTTAGTCCTAGTTATTATTAGTTTACAATGATCAAACTACGAGGACGGCGTTACTTTAATATTATTTGATAGTAATGAGTAGAATATAATCAAGCAGGTAATAGTTGTTTGATTTAGTGAACCGGATAACGATCCCGTGTTATCTTTTGTCCTAATAAGAAATAAACTGAATGTATAATCTCCTCATCTTCATCAGATTATCAGATTCAGAATCCTTTTATGGTCACGTGTGTTACACATAGAGGAATTTGACTTGATTAATTGCTGCAATATAAGAATAAAATATAATAAAATAAGGTAAAATGAGATACAAATAATATGAAATTAAAACCATATGAACAGATACGATAAGTAGGTTAAAACTAGGGCTGTTAATAGATTAAAACAAATGAATTATTAATCACACATTTGGAAATTTGCGATTAATAAATGTTGTTGTTACAATGTTGATGTTAATGAATGGGTTTTTTTTCTAAAGACTAAATCTTAAAAATAATCACTTTTAGAATCTGTATTTTAGACACTGTTCTTTATTTGTTAATGTTATTTTAAACACAAAACTACACACATTTGATTATCTTGGAGGCAGAATTCCACCTGGTGGATCATGTTGAACTAGCGACTCTCCCTGTTGTCCTCGTGCACTTTGCTCTCAACTCTCCATCATTTAACGGCTGTGTTTGAAGAGCCAACAATCTCCCACATTTAGCCAGAACGCCTTCAAACCACCGTCTTTTAGGGACACAGTGGTGGTCCTCTGCAGACTGCAAGGTAACGTTAGATGTTGAGATGGACGTAGCATAGCAGCTAGCTTAGCCTAGCAGCGAGCTTAGCCTAGCAGTGCTTTAAGTGGTCAGTTGGCCACTCACCCCCCTTCTGTTTGACACGTGGAGGAATCCCTGAGCACAGTTCTCCGCTGTATGTTTTACTTGTAAAAATGTAAAAAGCTCTTTCCATCTTGAGCTACCGTCTTGCTCTGTTGTGTCTAACTGACTGCAGCTAGCGGCCGTTTCGTTTCCGCGATCAACTTCCGGTTTACTTCCGGTCTACCGGACGTTAACTACGCTAAAATATTTTGTCGCATTAATCTCAGCCACATTAATTGCATGGATTAACGCGTTTATATTGACAGCCCGAGCTCTAACGCGTACGTATGTTTTTCTCACCCTGTTTCCATGGTGAGAAAAAATACAAAGTATCAATGGACTCGGACAAGATCAGGACGGTTATTGATTTGCAGATATTATTTGACATTTCTGACTTTATCTGCATGAAACACTGTCTGTCTGCATTAAAAATGTTATTAGAGACTGCTTCATGATATATTAACCTATTAAATATGTTATTAGAGACTGCTTCATGCTTTATTAACCTATTAAAGATGTTATTAGAGACTGCTTCATGATATATTAACCTATTAAATATGTTATTAGAGACTGCTTCATGCTTTATTAACCTATTAAAGATGTTATTAGAGACTGCTTCATGATATATTAACCTATTAAATATGTTATTAGAGACTGCTTCATGCTTTATTAACCTATTAAAGATGTTATTAGAGACTGCTTCATGCTTTATTAACCTATTAAAGATGTTATTAGAGACTGCTTCATGATATATTAACCTATTAAAGATGTTATTAGAGACTGCTTCATGCTTTATTAACCTATTAAAGATGTTATTAGAGACTGGTTCATGATATATTAACCAATTAAAGATCTTATTAGAGACTGCTTCATGATATATTAACCTATTAAAGATGTTATTAGAGACTGCTTCATGCTTTATTAACCTATTAAAGATGTTATTAGAGACTGCTTCATGCTTTATTAACCTATTAAAGATGTTATTAGAGACTGCTTCATGATATATTAACCTATTAAAGATGTTATTAGAGACTCAGCTTCATGATTTCCTGTATTAAAGATGTTATTAGAGACTCAGCTTCATGCTTTATTAACCTATTAAAGATGTTATTAGAGACTCAGCATCATGATTTCCTAAATTAAAGATGTTATTAGACACTTTCCTTCACGGTTTATTAAATTATTAAAGATGTTATTAAAGGCTCAGCTGCATAATTGTATTTATTTAAGATGCTATTAAAGACACTGGCTCAGGCGTCAAATACAGCCCTCATGCATAACGTGGTCCTCACTCACCGGTGGAAGGGGAACTCGGGGTGACGCTGCACCGCTCGGTCAGGAGAATTCATGTTGTCACGGCGAGCTTCTCTCCCGCTTGTCATCAACCCACACGCGCGACAGTCACAGAGTAAATAAATAAATACATAAATAGAAATAAATAGAGGTGTGGGATAAAGTGACGGAGGCTGCAGAGTGGAGAATAGATGGATGGGACTTCTTCTTCTCCTTCTTCTGGCCTACAGGTGGGAGGAGCTTGTGTGGCGTTCTGACCAATCAGCTGCAGCTGAGCCAGGTGTCACTCTCTCTCTCTCAGTAACGGAGATATTGTACATCTACTACATGTGAGACCACGAGATGTTTAACACACCTACACACACACACACACACACACACACACACACCTAGAGCGCTCGGAGCCGGACTGCAGATGAATATCCTGGCTGAAATAAAGGCGGGGTCACAGCGGGGCGTGGGGGGGTCGGGGGGGTCATAAATAGCCGTGTTGTATCCAGGCAACAGGAGCCCACAAAGCTGCACTCCTGTACTCTTAATGAAGGCTTACAGCGGCCGACGGTTCGATTTCCCTCACACCCGTCTGCTCAAAGCCCTCACAGTTGTTTTCATGTTGAAACAAACATCTCTGGAGAGCTTGAATGTTAATTGAATTAATTGAATCCATTGAACCGTTCACTCATGCGTTTGTAAGGCACATTTAAAAACAGTTCCGGCGGGACATAAATCTCACGCCGACGGAGACGTGACGCGATGGATCAAACAGAGTAGGGGCACAAATGACGAAGTCGGAGGATTCATCCTCTGAAGTACATGAATGAGCAAAACCACCATGAAGTTCTGAGGTCTGAGGAAGCGGCGTGTCAATCTTTGATTGACAGAAGGTCATTTGGGACGACTAGTTCTGTCCCTGAGAGAGACGAGGACTCGTTTGACACGTCCAGCATTTGTTGCTGTTAAAGAAACGTTCAGTATGAGGTTCAAGATGACCGAACATCAAACGTATTCTTTGATTCTCGCGTTTATTCCACTTGAATCAAGATAAGCCGAAAAAGCTAGTGCGCTTTTAAAACCCTGACTTATTTTCATTTACAAACGCAACGTGAAATAAAACACACTTTTTCCAACATCGATGTTTCACTAAAACGTCACAGACTTGAGTTTCACACTAAATCTCATAATTTGCCGAATTTTCTGCTCAAAAACCGTGTTTAAAATATACACCTGTCCCTGTGAAAGTCACTTCTTAATCAACTCGCTCTCTGGAATAAAGTTCACCTGTAAAACACGAACTCAGCGCGTATTAAACGTAATTATCATGTAGTTGACACATCACAAAGGACAAAGTGACCTCAGGACGTCTTCATGCGAGACACTCGGGGAGACATCTGAAACCCTGACATCACTGATTACTGCTGTTACTTCACCGGACACGCATTTGTGTGTGTCTGCGTGTGTGTGTGTGTGTGTGTGTGTGTGTGTGTTAAAGAAAACTCTGCGCTGATTATTCTCACAATGCTCTGATTTAATATGTATTTATATATTTAACGTGTGTGTGAGTGACGGAACCAACGGCAGCTGGCGAAGAAAACGTTTTGTCGGTGTCACTCACCCTGTGTGTGTGTGTGTGTGTGTGTGTGTGTGTGTGTGTGTTAGTGTGTGTTCTACTTGGTGACTAATGCAGGGGAAATCCAGATGAGTCCAAGCTGCCCGTGTCCGGTGCAGCGTCCGTGTAATTTACAGCCTGAAACTGCCCGGCAACCGGACATTGTTCACAACACGCCGTCTATTTAAACCCCCCCCCTCTCCCTTCCACCCCCCCGTGACCCCCTCACCCCGATGGGTCGGGCGGGATCGTCCAGAGAACCAAAGAACGACGCCTCCCTGGAGGAGTCTCAAACCAGCCGAACCAGTATCTCCTGACTTTTTATTATAATATCTTCGCTCCCAGACAATTAGAGGACGGTTCCCACGCTGTGATTCAGCCTCGCGTCGGTTGTCGCGGTGACTTTTCCCGCCCCCCCCCAAAAAAATTGGCCCGCGGCCACAAGAAAAGAACACCGAGGCAGAAGACATTTATTCATCGTTAGTATGTAAGTTAACAATCGAGGCCTCCTGGTGAAAGTCCTGTTTGTTTGACCTCGTCCCTGCGTGGACTCTCAATTTACACCTCGTCTAACAAAGCCTTTGCGTCTAAATCCTCACGCAGACCCCTAAAGGTTCCTTTCCGGTATCGAACCTGTGAAAGCCGGCGGCGGGGGGGGAGGGTCGGGGGGCGCGCGAAGACGTCTGGACGCAGGTAAGCCGCGGGACACGTGGGATTTCAGACTAAACAAAAACATGAAAACCCGGTGGATTAAGTCCCGCCCCCGCGTCGCACCGGGAGCGTAAACACCAGCAAAGCCCCCCGACCAGCAGATCAGAGGAGACGGACCTCCAGACCCTCAATCACCGCTGAGCCGCCCTGCTTTCATGTCGACGTTAAAGCGCACAATAGAACCCGCCGACGATAACGACCAGATAACGATCGGGGGGGCTGAAGCGCTCGTCACGGCGGGGTCAGGAGGTGATGTCCTGATCGCTGTGATGACGTTTTATTCTGGAGGGGGGGGGGGGGGGGCAGCTGTTTCCTGCTTCAGCACTACGCCGAGGTAACACAATCTTTCACTTTCAGACTTTCACAGATATTTAGTTCATGATGTACAAGTTGTGGAGCGATGTTTTGGCAACCACACCGCCGGTATCCCGGCAACACGCCGACAGGGTGATTGGTCTGTCCCCCCCCCCCCCCACCCGTCAAAAAGCATGTGTGCGTGGGACGAGGTGAGGCCTGGGAGGGAAGCTCAAACCCCCCCCCCCCCCCCCCTCCCACTCTTGAGCTCCACGTGTAACCGAGGAGACGGCTGGACGTGTCTTTTGTCACCGGAGAGGCTTTAAAAATAAAACACGCCGTCCGTGTTCTGATGCTACGCTGAAAGAAGATATTCCAGGAACATTTCCACCGAGTCTCCGCTGAGAAGATGGAGTCGGCTCAAACAATTACAACAAACGCAGTGTTTCACCGAGGAGAGAAGACGGCGCACCTCCGCTTGAACCCTCCGAGAACGCAGCGCCGCCGCCACCGCCACCAATCGGGCCGCGACCTTGACTTTATTAGCCGCGAGGTGACGTGACGCCGCGCTTCTAATTGAGCGGCTTAGAGAATCGTCGCGGCGATGAGCGCATGCGAAAGCCGATCGGGGGTCGAGTGCCCGGTGTCGGGTGGACCGGGATCCAGAGGGGTCGCGTCACCGCAGGTCTCCGTGGCCTGGCGAGGTGTCGGGGTAGGGCGGAGGGGGCGTTGGCGTTAACGCCCTGGAGGTTCTCGTCTCTCTGCGGCTGTATCTGAGCAGAACCGGGTCCACGGCGTATGTAAACGACCCGATCCGGTCTGATGCCCTTCACACCTGATGATTAAATACATAGTTTAACCATCAAAGTGAAAGTTTCACTGACCATTGTTATCCACCAATTAACAGTAAAACATGAGATCATTTATTTCTTCTGGTAATGACACAATGTGAACAACCAGTTAGCATCTCGGTCAACAGGAAGAGAGCGGCTGCCAACGTTAGCAGTAACGTTACTGTTAACGTTACTGCTAACGTTAGCAGCAACACTCTTTTTCTCCCCTTATTATTTTAATTGTGTGTTATATGAAGAAAGAAACCCTGTGCATGACTGCAACAAAGTAGAAGTACACCATATTCTTTATTATAACCAGTGTTGGGAGTAACGCGTTACAAAGGAACGCATTACTGTAATTCCACTACTTTTAGCGGTAACGAGCATGTAGCATGAAGTATTTTTTTAAATAAATTAACGCAGTTACGATTACTGAAATTGAAATGAGTTTGTTACTCGCGTTACTCTGTTTTGTGACGTGAAGCGGAGGGCCAGCAAATAGTAAGTAAATAGCTGCCTGTCAGCACAAAATAGTTGTGGCCACCAAACGTTGTGCGTCACAGAATAGTCGCCGTACGTGCACGTAAACAGCATCGCGTCGCTCACGACGAAAGAGCGCAGGATGCTGCAGGCGCCGCTCCACGCAAACAACCACGGCGCCACTTTACACGGACTGCAGTGCAGCCGATGAACCGGGCAGAGCTGAATAGATCGATCGCTCGCTGTGTTGAAGATGAGATGCATCCTGTCAACTGTCGAGTCCGTTGCCTTCAGGCAAACGCCTGAAACAGTTATTTTGTATTACGTTAAGTATTAAAAAGGACTTTTGTACTACTGCTTGATTTGAAGGCCTGTTGCCCTGTTGATTACAATAAATGGGTCTAAAAAATATGTTTATTGTGTTTGACTGTTCAGTACTATTTATATTCATTACATTTAAAAAGCAGACATAAAAGTTACTTAAAAGTTACTTTCCAGAGTAACTCATTACTTTTGATACACAGTAACTGGTAAGTAATTCAATTACCGTTAAAAGAAGTAACTAGTAACTGTAATATATAATATAATAATACTCATTTTCAGTAACTTGCCCAACACTGATTATAACATATTTACTCGTTGTGTTAGACCTCAAACAGAAGGTGTGAGCGTCACACAATGAAGTCTGTGTCACAGTCAGTGTGATTGACAGCTGATTCAGCTGTATATTATTGTATATGTATATTATTGTATATGTGGATGTATATCATTGTGTTTGTGTATGTATATTATTGTATATGTGTCTGTATTATGAAGCGGTCCATTGGATCTCATAGTTTCACTTTATGGACATGCAGAGAACCAGGTGTACCTGGGAAAAAGTTACTCTCGTTTACAATCACATTTTCAATCACATAAATAATAGTCAGAAAAAAGAAAAAGAAAAAGTGTGTTTCTTTGCCTGCACGACACACACACACACACACACACACACACACACACACACACACACACACACACACACACACACACACTGTTGTTTTTACTTTGTAATGCAAGAAGTTCCTTTTTACCAAGCAGGGAAACAACCGTGCTGGAGGTGGCAGGACAGGTTTGCGGAGCCCCGGGGGCCTTCGGCTGCTGGTCCCTCCTCACTTGGCCCCCGCAGCCCTGCTGCTGCACATCAACCATGCAAGGTATGTTTAACCCCGAGGGACGTTCTCACGCTGCGGGCCCGATGTGGAAACCAAAACCCTCAAGTTTGAAGTGAATGCATCTGCATGTGATCTTTTATCAGTTTTACCCTCCATTGGTCTCCGGGAGCAGAAACAACAGTGGAATGGCTGGAAAATGTGATGGATGTGTCATCAGCTTTTCCATGTAACCCACAGACAGACGGCATATAAATCCTTTTTTCAGCCTCACCCCATTCTGACACACACGCACACACACACACACACACACACACACACACACACACACACCCTCAGGTACACTGCAGCGTGAGAGGACGGCAAAGAGCTCAACCGTGAGCTGAACTTGGATGATTCAAGTGCCAAATTTATTGTAAGGTGATTCTGTGGAGAACGCAACACACACACACACACACACACACGCACACACGCACACGCACTAACAGACACAAACACACACACGCACACACACAGTGTTCGTCACAGAGAGTCATGGACACAAAGGAGAGAAGCTCATCTTTCATCATGCGAGGCCACTGAAAACACGGAGCTATCAAAACAGTCAGAAGAGGAACGGACGGATTTCAGCGCCGAGAGGAAACTCAAACCGCTGTTAGACCGGGTCAGAGCCCAGTTAGACCGGGCTAGACCGGGTCAGACCCGGGTTAGACCGGGCTAGACCGGGTCAGATCCCAGTTAGACCGGGCTAGACCAGGTCAGACCCGGGTAAGAGCAGAGATAGCAGAAAGTGCCTCGGCCCAGTCAGTGGACTGAAGAATGAGTGACCAACAGGAAGTGTCACAGTGCCACCAGCAGGTCCTGAGACCAAAGGACAGAAACAACACACACTCACTGCAATTTTAGTCTTTAATAAAAAATATATATATACATTTGACAACTTTGTTTGTTTGCAGCTATATATTGTCATCCATAAATCTCCTGCAGGAGCTCTTACATCCACCAAACTTTACAAATGGATTTTTTTTTACATGTCTATTGGCAGTTGAACTCATCACCGTTTGCCATCGATTTGAGCCTCCTCCTCCTCCTCCTCCTCACGTTGAGTTTAAGGTCATGTTGGGTCCGTTGAAGGTCATCTGCTGAAACCGGACCCGACACTCACACCCACAGAAGAAGGACACAAGAAGAAGGGCGGGGGGGTGGGGGGGGTCCCGGACATCACATTCTTTCCGCTGGCTGGGGGCAGTGGGGGTCAGGCCGGGGGAGCGCTGACATCTCAACCCTTTCTCATACACGGGGCTCCGGGGGCCCCGCTCACACTGCTGTGATTAACATTCTCAGAGGATAATGACACTGTTTGGACACTCAGCTCATGAGCATGTCAAGTTCTGAAGAGCGGGTCGGTTCTAATGATCTGGTCGGTTCTAATGATCTGGTCGGTTGTAATGAGCGGGAGGTTTGGTTCTGGTGACGTAGAACAGACTTCGTAGAATATAATTACAAACCAATGTGAATTATATCTGGGACATAAATCAAACACTACGTGCTCAACTGCAGCAACAACTTTCTAATGATGGGCATCGGATTGCAGACACCTTCATGTGTGTGCGTATGGGATTTTAATATGAATGTTATTAGTGTGTGTGTGTGTTTGTGTACATGTCTGAGCCTCCAGCACGCAGACGCCCCTCGAGCCGCTTGTCATCAGCGATTAGTGCCGACCGCTCGACGGGCTGCCGGAAAACCGGGAGGGGGACGATTGACACGGCAACGCAGACTATCTAACGCGGCAATGCAGACTATCTAACGCAGACCATCTAAACACAGCAACGCAGACTATCTAACGCAGCAACGCAGACTATCTAACGCAGACTATCTAACGCACACTATCTAACACGGCAACGCAGACTATCTAAACAAGGCAACGCAGACGATCTAACGCAGCAACGCAGACTATCTAACGCAGCAACGCCGACAATCTAAACACGGCAACGCAGACTATCTAATGCAGCAACGCAGACCATCTAACACGGCAATGCAGGCCATCTAACGCAGACTATCTAACACGGCAATGCAGACTATTTAACGCAGACTAACACGGCAACGCAGACCATCTTACGCAGACTATCTAACGTGGCAATGCAGACTATCTAACGCAGCAACGCACATTATCTAACGCAGACTATCTAACACGGCAATGCAGACTATCTTGCAGACTATCTTACGCAGACTATCTAACGTAGCAATGCAGACTATCTAACGCAGACTATCTAACACGGAAACGCTGACTATCTAACGCAGACTCTCTAACACGGCAATGCAGACTATCTTACGCAGACTATCTAACGTGGCAATGCAGACTATCTAACGCAGACTATCTAACACGGAAACGCAGACTATCTTACGCAGACTATCTAACGTGGCAATGCAGACTATCTAACGCAGACTATCTAACGTGGCAACACAGACTATCTAACGCAGCAACGCACATTATCTAACGCAGACTATCTAACACGGCAATGCAGACTATCTTACGCAGACTATCTAACGTGGCAATGCAGACTATCTAACGCAGACTATCTAACACGGAAACGCAGACTATCTAACGCAGACTATCTAACACGGAAACGCAGACTATCTAACGCAGACTCTCTAACGCAGACTATTTAACACGGCAACGCGGAGCAACGTAGACTCACCCTCTCAAACTATCTGACATGTGCAGCGGAGAGTGACGCTCCTCCGGTGTTGAGTTCATGCCAGTTCGGGTGATTTTCATACTTAAAGAACGAGCTGCATGTCCGGACTGGAGCTCAATCAGCACACTTGACATTCGGAATGGAACATTGCTGGAGATGTTTATTGAAGTAATAATATAACACTCAGGGGCGAAGTCTGTATCAATGAGACCTTTTAACTCTGTGATTCATGTGATTAGACATTTAAATCAGGTTATATGAGTTTTACACCAAGTATTTATACTGTATAATACAAATAAACAAATATGTTTTATTTCCTGTAAATGCGGGAAATAAAACATATTTGTTTATTCGTCTTTTTTTTGTATTAACACAAGACACTGAAGGATTCACGGTACTCATAGTTTAATGTTTTCTGTTAGAATTTAACTTTAACATTAAAACTTACCAGGAGGAATCTGGTTAATCCGCCCGGGATGAGCCCGGGATTTGTGTTCTTTGAATACATGACAAAATAAAACTATCGATGGAAACAGTATTTATTGCTGCTCCGATTTAAAGTCAGATGAAGGTTGCACATTTCCTGGATGTCTCTCTCTCTTTCCTGGGTGTGTTTGAGTGTTCTGCATAGTTTGGGCCGAGGGGGCGGGTGGGGGGGGGTTTGGATCTGACCGATCTCCAAGTGCCCCAGAGAACACGGTCCAGACACAACAGTGACAGCTGGGAGGGGGGGGGGGGTGGGGGTAAATAAAAACACCATCTCTCAACCGGCCAGTAGCCAACACATCGGCAGAAAGTACACGTGAACACGCACACACACACACATGCACTCTGAAAGGGCAACAGATGCCACAGAATAAAATAAAAGCCCGTTAGCAACCAGCATTCCTCTGGCAGGTGGAACAGTGTTTACCAGACAAACACAGATGTGGCAGAGAGGAAAGTGGTGCCTTGAGGTGTCCCGTGGTCCAAGGCTGGCGCGTCTACGTGCGCTCTGAAGGTATTCCAGAGACAGATAAGGGGTCTGGGGGGGGCTCAGCGTGCCACACCGGGAGTGTCTCCTAGAATCTGTCTTATGTTACTCGCCCCGAGCATCCCAGGCAGCTCTGGTGGTTACCGGGGGACGACCGGGGGTCACAGAGGCTGATCCCTCTTTCCATCACATTCCACTCCGGGGCAGCGAGAGAGGCGTTGAGCAAAACAACCGCTTGGACCTGTCAAGCGCCACTTCCGGCGTGACCTTGACCTGCGACGGAACCGCTTGTGGCGAGAGGTCTCTCCCCGCCGGGGCTCCTCTCACAACTCCTCCAATACCAAAGAAAATACCCGGGGAGGAGACTTGATTTGCTGGCTAATCCATTTATCTTTCCACTACTGCATCGCAACTTGTTGTATCGCAGCGTTCTCGTCATCGCAGCGTGCACGTTGTGGTTGCCTAGTAACGACTGGGCAACCATGAACTGCGGAGGAAGTTCAGGAAGAGGCACCCTATTATCACGCTGGTAGACACCTGTCAATCACAAGCTAGCCCCGCCCTAAAGTATTCCCTTACTGTCTGTATGACTCTAAATGGACCAAAATGTATTAAATGAACATGAAACCGGAGACTGAGACCATACACTCATGTTTACAATGTTTACTGAGAGTCATTTCCTCATAGACGTCTATGGGAGCAGAGGAGTCGCCCCCTGCTGGTCACTACAGAGAAGTAGAGTCATTTCCTCATAGACGTCTATGGGAGCAGAGGAGTCGCCCCCTGCTGGTCACTACAGAGAAGTAGAGTCATTTCCTCATAGACGTCTATGGGAGCAGAGGAGTCGCCCCCTGCTGGTCACTACAGAGAAGTAGAGTCATTTCCTCATAGACGTCTATGGGAGCAGAGGAGTCGCCCCCTGCTGGTCACTACAGAGAAGTAGAGTCATTTCCTCATAGACGTCTATGGGAGCAGAGGAGTCGCCCCCTGCTGGTCACTACAGAGAAGTAGAGTCATTTCCTCATAGACGTCTATGGGAGCAGAGGAGTCGCCCCCTGCTGGTCACTACAGAGAAGTAGAGTCATTTCCTCATAGACGTCTATGGGAGCAGAGGAGTCGCCCCCTGCTGGTCACTACAGAGAAGTAGAGTCATTTCCTCATAGACGTCTATGGGAGCAGAGGAGTCGCCCCCTGCTGGTCACTACAGAGAAGTAGAGTCATTTCCTCATAGACGTCTATGGGAGCAGAGGAGTCGCCCCCTGCTGGTCACTACAGAGAATGCAGCTTCGGCACATGAAGCAATGAACTCACTTTAAAGAACAGGAGGTCACAGACTGGGCGGTTTGTATAAAACAATAAAAGAGTCAGGGCTGCAGTTTTCTAAGGGTCATTTGTCCACTTAAAATGTTCACCTACTTCACAAACATATTTATCTTCACTAAAACCTGAATATTTTTAACACTTCTTACCAGCAGCAGCCACTCAGTGTCAGATGTTTCACGTCGAAGTGTGTTTCCCCCACAAGCTTTCAGTCTGATTCTCACCGTGGAAGCTTTGGAGAGAAAACCTTTCTTCATGAATTCAAGGTGGAGAACGGCTGAAGCCCAGAAGGTTGTTATGTGCCGAATTATTCATTTAAAGAGGTGTCTTGTTGGTGTGTGTGTACCTGTCTCAGGCGTGTCTACTTTACGAGGACCAGTTGATCAGTTTGATCTCCTTCAGCATGCTGGATAATAATTGGAGTGAAGCACAGGCCGTATTTTCTAGCCCGCAGCGCTAACTTACCTGTGCAGAGAGGAATGCAATGATTAGCTGGGAGAGTCATTTATCTTCTGAGACCATGTGACCAGGAGAGTTCAGCCCTCTTATAACAAGTTAGGTGTGCTCACGATCAGCTTTACTCACTAAAGTAAATCCTAGAGCGGACAATACGCACCTTTAACAACGAACCAAAACCAGAGGGAAGACTTTATTAAATAAGACAAAGCACCAGAGAAGTCATTTGCCTTTGTTTGAGGAGCTTTTAAACTCTGTTTTCAGTGCTCCGTCACCTGCTCCTCCTCCATGATGAAGGTCACTGTGCTGAGACCGCTAAACATCTGGGCTTCACGAGAGGAGTTACATTCACTTGTCGAGTATCATGGCGCAAAACAAAGGGCGGCGCAAAACAAAAATACAGTTGTAGCCCGTTGGTGACACGACACGTGCGCGACACACTGAGCCCGAAGAAAACAACGGGACGACATTCCTGTGGCGGCTGCGTCGAGGTTGCATCGTCAGGAATGTAAACAGCCGCAAAAAAAAAAAAACGGTCCTCTGGGCAGAGAAAACACTGCGTCTGAGCTCCAAGCATCGCCATGGAAACGCATTCGTCCCGCCGTCCCATCGTCTCATGCACTCATGAACACATCTGGGACCAGACTCAGAGAGCTTCAGGAACGCTTCTGAGGTCGGCAGCACACCCGCTGGGCCTCGCGCACGTCCTGCAGCCTCGGACTGAAGTTCTGCTCCGACGGGACACGAACATCTCACGAGGTGCGGCGTTATTAGCGTATATAATCGGCCTTTCGTTCCGATTCGAGAATCAAAAAGATGACAAGGAAAGCGCTCGGCTTTGAGTCGGCGGGGCGACGTTCATGAGGTGCCTTCGGGGGGCCGTGGGGCTCATCTACACCCGTCCCCCTCAACGTCTCCCTACGAGCTGAAGAGCAGAAAGATGGAGGGGCCCGGCTGCTTCTCCCTTTGGCTGCAGGCCAGAGGAGCATCTTCATCCAGCACTGAAAACAAGTCCTCACTCTCGGGAGGAAGCATGTTAACCCCCCCTCACACCCCCGGGTCATGATACGCGATACCAAAGGTGCTGAACTTCACTACATACTTGAGCTGGTGGGATAACAGCTGCATGATTGCTACTTAACCCTGCTTCCTGAAGACAAGTCCTCAGAGGAGCCGAGGGAGCGAGGGCTGGGGGCTGATTTATAGGCCGAGTATAAAAAGGCTGCCGTGTGTGTGTGTGTGTGTGTGTGTGTCGCTCTGCAGGATCCTGGTACCACTGAGGAGGTAGAACCAGAACATCCGACGTGAATTAGTTCTGATAGTTTGTAAGGTCAGCTTTTGGTGTTGATGTTTTTATAATCTATTTAACGCATTGACTCTTTTTCACTAGACGGAGGGAAAAAGATCAGCGGAAAAAAATGTGTTTCCAGACAGCAGATATAAGCTCTGTAATATGTTTATGGAAACAGGATGTCGCGTAACTGTGGAGAGAGGAGGGGGAATTTCTTTTTGTCGTTATTTCTTTCACTTTGAACAGCTTCCTCCTTCAGTCTGCGGCGATCAACACCGATGAAGAGTCATCATCGTCTTCCTCAGCAGATGAGGATTGCTTCACTCCGTTTTCTCTTCCTGCTGACTCGTCTGTGATGAAATCCCTCTTTCGCAAACGCTCCATGTGCTCAGGTTATGAAACGCAGGTTGTAAAAGTCCTCTGAAGCCTGAAATAAAGACAAGACTTTGACATCTGTGCACTTTGACTGATGGGGATCCAGATGTGCGTGGGAGGATCTCATTGATTTCACCTCAAAGATATCTGCTCCGGTAAATCTCCATGACTCAGTTTGTGTTTCATTTAGTGATAATTGTGATAAAAGTGTGTCCGTGACCGTCAGAGAACACACCTCCACCTGACTCATCCGCCCGGGCGCAGCGTCAGATATTTCATCACAGTGGTTCTAATGAAAAGTTTTCCACAAGCACGGAGCTGTCGTTTAATGCGCAACGTCTCCAGGGGGGACGTTCTCGCTGAAGTAACATTAAGCCTCTCTGAAAAACAATATTTGAATATTCTGGCTGAACAGGAATTCACGACCGGTTTGAACTAAACGGGTAAACAACTCGCAGCCGGAAAAACCTGCAGGGACGCTTCGGTTTAACGACACAAACAATTCAGTTAGTAGTTTGATCGAAACATCGAAAACATTCAGGGCCTTCAGGCTGCATCGCACACACACACACACACACACACACACACACGCACACACTTCAGTCCTGCATCCGTCCATCTTCAAACCGCTTATCCTGCACACGGGGTCTCTGGGGGGGCTGCAGTCAATCCCAGCCACGGGGGGGAGAACATGGAGACGCCACACAGGAAGGCCGCCGGGCCGAGTGGAACCCGGGACCTCCTGCGCGGACCACCGCACCTCAGTCCTGCGTGTTTCAGTTCAAACGAAAAACTGAGCCGCGAACTGTAACTGTGAAACCTGTGACCTGCTCCAGATGTGTGGACGCACAAACATCTGGCCGTCAGGTGGGGCTTCGGAGACACGTGCAATCAGGAGGTATCAGAGTCTGGCAACGGCCGTGGGATAAATAATGCAAACAGGTGAGGTGGAGCATCAGAAGCATGAATCAGGATGTCCCACCGGGCCGCGTGTCACCGCGTGTCACCGTGTGTCACCTTGTGCGCCACCAACCGGGTCCGAGAGCGCTTCCCGCCGAGCGGAATCGAACCCCCGGGGCTAAACATTAGCGGCGCGGCTGTCGGTGTGTGCCGGCGGCAGCGATTGGGTGTCTTCACAACACTTCCCGTCCGGCCCTGTTTACACAATCCTGCAGGACCACAATGCTGCCGCACAACCGCCTCCCGACACACACACACACACACACACGCACACGCACACAAACAGCGGGCACAAAGAGAGTAAAAGAGTGATTATGTTTCAGCGGGGTTACGTTTGTACACACTGCCCTTTGTGCCCGCGCTGGGTGTATAAACGGGGATAAAAAAACAGCTTTGGTGAATTCCTCAGGTAAGCTGTCGCTGCGAGAGGGACCGGCCCAAACAGGCACGCGGGGCTGGGCCCGGCCGCCAGAGGCCCTCGAAGCCTTCAGAGGTGTGAGCCGTGGGTTTGGACTTTCACTGCACCTCCACGGAGAGAAACGCCTCGGTGTGCGTGTGTGCCTTTCATTCGCTTGTGTCAAAGGAAAAGAAAACGTCCCACAAAGGAAGACGGAGGGAGTCCTGACCTTCACACACGCACACACACACACACACACACACACGCACACGCACACGCATGAAAGACTGTAGTCTGAGCAGGAAAAAGAGAATTCCTCTCCGGGCTTTCAGGCACTTATAAGTCAACACACAAGACAAATATGGAGGCCGGGTCCAGTTGTCACGGCGAGTGTCCCACATTGTCTCCTGGAGCGAACAAACAGATGTGGTCCGATTGCTCAATAGAGCCGGCGGGTTTGTCAGCCATCCATCCGTGGATCCATCCCGCCGGTGAAAGGGCAGGAACAGGGTGGAGCAACACAAAGGACGGAGCTGGTTATTCACCCACTGGCTCGCTCTCTTGGCAGAGTATCGGGCCTCCATCTTCTTTTTGCCGGTCTGGCAAATGAGGTTCAGCATTCGGTGAAATACTTATCTGGTTTTAGCACACTGAAACATGCAAGTTAAGAGACAAATACATCGATAAGAAGAATCCTCTAGTTGGTTGTGATCCGGGGGTCATGTGATCACGTCTCCAGGTCTGCGTGAAAGAATCGTGCAAATCAAACCCGTTTTTCCCGTCATCCAATCAGACAAAACAAAGCGATGACATCGATTGTCTGGCTGAAGATAATAAACTCATAGTAGCAAAAATAAATCTCACTTCAAGATCACAAAACAACAACGTTTTTAATTCCGCGTTCCATAGTTTCTCAAAAAAGCGCCGGAGGAGGCTCCTCCCTCTCGTTGAGGCACTTCCTGTCCAAGTTGGTTGCTCTTCAGTTGTGGAGACAGGTCCTAAAGTGAAGAATCCTTCCTGTCTTCTGCGCTTCAGGTGCATCATGGGAAACCCAAGATCTGGTCAGGTCCTTGTAGAACTCCGTGATGGATTTATGAAACCTGCAGGAAACAAAACGCTCCTATTCACACTTCAGATTTCCTCTGTGGGCTTTTTGTGAGATTTGTTGAAGGAGGGAAAACATCTCAAGAGGATCCATGGTGGCCAGAGGAGGAAGATGAAGAGGATGAAGAGGATGACGAGGACGATGTGTGACTGCCCTCTGCTGTGTGATTGGGAGCAGCTGTAGCTTTTCTGGAGGTGTGGTCACAAAGCAAAAGACCGAAACATCAAATCACTGATAAACAAGAAGAAGTGAGATCATGATGAAGGTTTCAAAGTGGTTGCATCCAGAATTCATACATATTTCTGAAAATTGCTGCTGTAAAAAGCTCATTATTCATATTTCCTTTCTCATCTCCTTATGAGGACAAACCTGTCACATCTTATCACATCACAAGACACGTTTCTCATCTAATCACAAGGACACACTTGTCTCATCTCATGAAGACACAATAAAATATTAATCCTTCACCGAACAACAGTGTAAATACAATTCCAACCACAAATCAATGAAAAAAGTGATCAATAACTGATGACAGTGTGAGAGCAGAGGAGCTCTGCTGCCCCCTGGTGGACAGAGCGCCTCATCGCAGCTAGTGTGCAGAGAACGAGACACACAATAATTTAGCTGACGCTTTTATCCAAAGTGACTTGGACAAGTTACAATAAGTGCATTTCAACCATAAATACACAAGCTCAAAAGAACAAGAAACAAGAAAGTGCAATTTCTTCAAGTAAGTCAATTTACAACTTGCTATAGATAAGAGACATTAGAATGGAGTCAATCCCAGACAACTTCAGGCGAGAGACAAGAGTACAGCCAATCCCAGGGCTGCCACACGACACACAACCTTTCACACTCACCTACAGGCAATTCAGAGTCCCCAATCAACCCAGAACACGTCTTTGGACTGTGGGAGGAAGCCGGAGAACCCGGACAGAACCCTCCACACAGAGAGGCTGCTGGGCGGAGTGGAACCCGGGACCTGCCTGCCGGGAGGCCACGGTGCTGAGCACCACCACACCACCGCGCCAGACAGTTATGCAACTATAAAATAAACAATAACCACAACAAACAAACATCATAAAGCAAAAAGAAACAATGACGAGCTAGTAAATACACAACACGTAATCTGTCATATTTGACAGATTTATGTTAAATCAAATATCACTGACATATTAACATACTGAATGGAGTCCTCTAATTGAATCAGAGGTTCTAATGAGGGAAATGATCTTCTCCTTGTAGCAACGCTCTCTAGACAGTTTACAGGCGTTTCCATGGCGACAGAGTGAGTCAGTTGTTGCCGGTGAAGCGTCTTAAAGACCAGGGGTCCGTTTAAGTGAAAACAGGGTAAACCAACTCAGACATTAGGGTTTGACTCGGAGTTTGTTAAACCTCCTACTTGAAATGGACCCCTGCTGCATGTGTGTGTGTGTGTGTGTGTGTGTGTGTGTGTGTGTGTGTGTGTGTGTGTGTGTGTGTGTGTGTGTTTGTGTACTGTGGGGACTGATACATATTAGTCTATAAAGGGTTTGTGTTTGATCTGAGTCCATGCTGAACACACACATACACTCAATACACACACACACACACACCTCTACATTACACACAAACAATGTGTAATGTTTGTCTCATCAAAGAGACTTTGAGTATGAAATAAATGTAGTGAGTCTGAGAGGAAGCGTAAGCGAGCAGGCCAACAGGTCATCCCCCCCTTCACCCCCTCAGGTAAACACCGTCAGGCCAGAAGGAATATGTACAGTATATGTGCACAGCATATGTATGTCTATGTGTTTGTGTGTTTCATCAGATCAAAACACAAACCCCTAATATCCATCAGCCCCACAGTACACACACACACACACACACACACACACACACAAACTGCGTCCTCCCTCTCCAACTGTTTCCTTTCTGTCCTTTCGTCTCCTCTGCGTCTCATTGGTCCGATCGGTCTCGCTGGCAGCCAATCAGCTCTCAGCGTGGGGATGGTGCGCTTCATCCCGGGAGGGGTCCACTGCCGGGAAGAGACGGGAGGAGACGAGCATCACCTCCTCCTTCCCCTCCGCTCGATGTTTCCCGGAAGTGTGTGTGTGTGTGTGTGTGTGTGTGTGTGTGCGTGTGTGCGTGTGTGTGTGTGTGTGCGTGTGTGTGTGAGTGTTTTGTGTGTTTTTCTATTGGAAGTGTCCGTGCACTGATCCTCTCTCTGCAGACCTTTGACCCCCCTGATGTATTTAACTGTGATTTAGTTGAAGAAGGTGAGACAGGTGAGACAGGTGAGACAGGCGAGGGAGAAGCCGACCAATCAGAGGAGGTTTTGTTCGACACGAGGCCCTGGAGGAGGTTGGGGAAGTGGGTCAAACACACCTTTACCTTTGCTGGTTGTTTAATCGATTGATTCACAAAACAGGTCTATATGTGTTCACATGTTTCTATTATAGTACGTAGATCTATAGAACTAGAGGCTGGCTGAGGCGCTGCAGTGCACCAGCAGGTGGCGCTGTAACCTCCCAGGTCAACTGGTTGTTATGAAGACGAGCAGACATGAGTCACAGACAGACAGAGGGACGGACAGCTGTCTCCTGACTCATCTCTCGTCTCAGACACTTTCTCCTCACTCGGGTCTTTTTTCTGCTGAGTTCAGAGTGACTCGTCACAACACGACTGAGGACTTTTTCCTGCCTCGCGACCTTCACACGCTTTTGTTTAACGGTTTTCATTTGGATCTTTTTTCCGTTGACTCCAAACTTTTTACGACGATCACTTTTTTATTTTATCGTTTACTTCAGACTGAAACTAAAACGACATCAACCACCACTACTGCTAAAAACGCAGTTATCATCCTCCTGCTGTTTTTAATCTGCATAACTACAACCACTACGACCTCAGCGCTGTGAGGTCACGCGGCCTCTCCTCGCGTCGTCCGTCTCTCGTCTCTCGTCTTACTGGAATCGTTCTGTTATCAACTTTCAGTGCGTTTTCTGCACTTTTTGCATTTCGTGGCGTCTCCCGTTTCCCCCTCGTTCCTCCGCCTCAGCACCTTCTCCTTTCACCATCTGTGCTTTGTGCCCCGACAGCAGAGACGCAGGAGACGCTCTGTTTGTCCGTCCAGCACTCTGTCCCACGTCTCGCGGAGGGAAAGGAGTGCACTTGTACAATAGAGTGTTAGAAAGATATGAACAGGTGCAAAGAGAATGTAAAATGTGCAAGAAAGATACTTAAATGCACTAAAAAAAAAAGTGAAGTTGGACAAAAGATATTAAAATGTGCTAACGCGCCCTTGTCCCCAGAGGTTGAACCGTTGTTGTCTCCCTGTTCCCGTCAGCCACGTCCCTCTCAGCTGAGAGAAGAGGAAGTGGCGGCGCGGAGGCCTGAAGGAGGTCACGCTGTTCCTGGCGGAGGAGCTGTCATCTCGCCACATTCCTGAGGGAGGGGGGAAGAGAAAGTGAGAGTCTTCTGATCACACGGACGGGTTCCTGGTCTCCGATCTGATCCCAGGCCAGTGGTTCCGTGCTCACCGGGCCGTTTGACAAGGGTTTTTGACGAGGGACACATCCACATGAGGACAAAAGTCCTGATGCACATGGGGACAAAAGTCCTGATGCACATGTAAAAAGTACAACACTGGTATAACAGGTTGTCTTCGTCCTCTTCTTATTTTCTGTTTTGATAAAACAGCAGTCATGGCCATCACATGACATCCATACTCACACACACACACACACACACACTCACACTCAAACACATGGTGATGGCATGCTTAGTCATCAGCATTAGATACCACATGGCAGCCTGGCGGGCGATGATGATGATGATGATGATCTCCATCAGGTTCAGGCCTCTCAGGAGGCTGCAGGGCTCCTTCACCTGCTGCCAGGGGTCCGTTTCAAGAAGCGGGTTTAGTGGAAACTCAGAGTTTGTGAACCCTGAGATGATGGAAACTCTGGCTTGTCTGTTTCACAAAGGGAGGTGAATAAAGCTCAGGCTCTGTCTCCATGGTAACTAAAGCTCAGGCTCAGTCTCCATGGTAACTGAAGCTCAGGCTCAGTCTTCATGGTAACTGAAGCTCAGGCTCAGTCTTCATGGTAACTGAAGCTCAGGCTCAGTCTCCATGGTGACTAAAGCTCAGGCTCAGTCTCCATGGTGACTAAAGCTCAGGCTCAGTCTCCATGGTAACTGAAGCTCAGGCTCAGTCTTCATGGTAACTGAAGCTCAGGCTCAGTCTCCATGGTAACTGAAGCTCAGGCTCAGTCTTCATGGTAACTGAAGCTCAGGCTCAGTCTTCATGGTAACTGAAGCTCAGGCTCAGTCTCCATGGTGACTAAAGCTCAGGCTCAGTCTCCATGGTAACTAAAGCTCAGGCTCAGTCTCCATGGTAACTGAAGCTCAGGCTCAGTCTCCATGGTAACTGAAGCTCAGGCTCAGTCTCCATGGTAACTGAGCCTGTGAACATCATCTGGTCGGGAGCAGGTTTTAGTTAGTCTGTATCCGGCGGATTTTAGTGCAGTTTCCACATATGGACAAGATAAGGTTACGTTAAAGTCTAGTGTTTAGTGTTTTCTGGGACATGTCACGTCCTTTTCTGGACGATCCTGTTGATGAAGAAGCGGTTTTACTTCGCAGGAGAGAATATTGAGGCCCTGATTAGATGTATTGTCATTTCCAGATAACTGCTTGTTTGAACGGTATCGTTTTTCTTCACAGTCCATCAAATATGTACATGACCTCACCCGTCCTCATATGAGTAACGTCCCCCATCGTGGACATGCTCTCACATACGGGCACATTCTTCGTGTAGTATTACGTTTTTTTCCTTTACAACATTCTAATATCAGTAAAGCTGCTGCATGCAGAGCCGTGAGGAACGTGTGCGTCGCTCTGAAACGTCTTTTAAACCTTTTTGTTCCCTGGACACAAACCAAATTAAAGTTCCACAGGATGCACCTGAATAAAACACATTATAGGTCCAATACCAGTGAACCAGTTTTTACCAGCAATATTATTCTAAATATGAGGGGGAATCACTAAAACGTATGGATTAGGATTATCATTAAATATTAACTAACAACACTGTGTTGGAACATACACAGTTTTTTTTCATTCTAATTACGGGTTCAGACTCGCCTTACTTGCTTGCATTAATATTCTCAGCTCAATAGGGGTGAATATGTTGTTCGTGGTGGTTGCCGTGGTGAATCGCAGTATCGTGGCTCCATTCATGCTGCCTTCACACTGTGGTGCTGCACGCGCTCAACTCAGCGTCGGCCTACTCCGACCGGACCACCTGTAAACCCAACTCTTCTGACTCTGACCCTGGTGAGCACGCGAGTCGCCGTTGATCAACACAACGACTAAACAACAACAACAACAAATAATGCATCCCACCCTGCGATGTCACGTGCGGCTCACCTGCGCCTCCGGTGCGACGGGCGCCGTGTGCCTGACGTGGGTCGCGACCTCGCGGGTCGCCGTGTGCCAGGCAGGCCGAGTGCACGGGTGTGGGGAATGGTATGTTCTCGGGGGTTAATTACACGCGTGTGATTCTGCAGAGCCGCCAGAGGAGCGTCGGGGACGTGAGGTGAGGAATGTCCGCAGAGGAACCGGAGGAGCCGGTTTCCTTCTAACCTCCTCCTGGCGGAACGTGGTCTGGGTCACAGTGAAGACCGGCAGACTATTTATGTGGAGCAATGAGCCGTGAATGAAATATGGAACAAGCAGAAAGTAGAACGATGTCAGCGAAACCTGCTGCACCCTCTGTAATACGCCGTAATACACACTCACCACACAATGATTTGCTAAAGACAACAAAGTTTAATTTCATCACGAGAGGGAGGAAATACTTTGATTATTTATTTCAGTGATTGAAGTATTGAAACCAGCCAATAAAAGTCGTAAAGTGGAGTTACTTCGTTGAAAGTTACTTCAGTAAAAGTTACTTGAACGTAAAAGTGTCAAACTGTATCAAAGGTACTTCTAATAAAACCTCTTTTAATATTTGATACATTAATGTGTTCATCACCTTAATATTGAATTTGAATGACAGATCATACCTTCACATGTATGTCAGCGTGTCCTCGCTCTCTGTGGGCGTGTCCTCGCTCTCTGTGGGCGTGTCCTCATACAGCGACGTCCGTCATTACAGTTAATGACGTTTAATCGTCTCACCGTTCCACACAAAACATACCGATCTATTCTGGGGACGAGGAGGAAGCTGAAGAGAGACACACTTGGCTGCTGCACAGAGACACGCGTCTGGCATGTGGACGATGTAGTGCAACAGGGACGGGGGACACCGTGTATTATAGGTCAGGACGCTTCGCCACAGGAGCCGAGAGCTGAGAGCCATGAGAGACAGATCTAAGAGGGACACGAGAGACATGAGAAAGACATGAAAGGACATGAAACCAGCCGATTAAAAGTCTTAAATTCACCAAGTTACTTAAACGAAAAAGTGTCAAATTTGATCAAAAGTTCTTCTACTGCAGAACAAAACCTCTTATAATAATTGATACATTAACGTGTTCATCACCTTATTATTGAATTTGAATGACATCATATGATCTTCACATGTGGGTCAGCGTGTCCTCGTACAGTGACGTCTTCCCAACCATCCGCACTGTTAATGACTTTTAATCGTCTCACCCTTCCACAGAAAACAAAATGATCTCTTCCGAGACGAGAAGGAAGACACGTGTCTGGTATGTGGACGATGTAGTGCAACGGGGACGGAGGACACCGTGTATTATAGGTCAGGACGCTTCACGGGAAACTGTCTCTGCCAGAGCGATGCACCGCGTCACCTGACCTAAAAAAAGGATTCGTCACCACGGAATTTCCCGTCAAACAAAGACATATGAGAGACATGAGGGGACATGAGAGACCACGCTCGCATGCTGATCCCAGGTCAGTCTGAACTGTCCGGGGGCCAAGACACTTTACCAAAAGCAGAATCACACACAGACATGGATGCTGAATCAGCAGAAGGCCGTCAAGGAGGAGGACTAATGATGACGAAGACGGGAGGAGGAGGAGGAGGAGGTCAGGGCTCCGCAGGAGGTCACAGCAGGAGTCAGACTGTGGGAACAGGACACACACACACACACACACACTTACGCACTCAGAGGTGTGAAGTCTGGTTTTGGGGTTTGGGTGCGTTCAGGTGCTGCTGGAGTTTGTAGCTGTTGGTTTTAACACTCTAGGTGTTCCTCCAGCTCTCACCCACCTGCTGCTCGCTGGTTTTACTGAGAGACACTCTGCTCCCACCATTGATACGACACAAGTTGTTTCAAGTAAGCTGCCGCTGACGATGAGGATGACGAAGAGCGGACGCGAGGACGAAACTGGACTCTAAAAGAGTGTGGCTCAACTTTGAAGGGTTGGAAGACATATCAGAGAGGGTCTGTCTCCCTGTGGGGACACCGCGTCCCTGGTGTGTCGGCTCAGATCGTCCCACACTGTGAGACGTCGCGGACGACGTTGGGACACAATAACGAGACACATTCTGTCCTTGAGGTGTTTTTAACATCACAATATCATTTTAATCATGGACCACTAGAAGGTCACATGGCCTCCATGACCCAGTCAGACACGTCTGTGTGTGTGTGTGTGTGTGTGTGTGTGTGTGTTTTAGAGGTGTGAAGCTGCAGGAGGACAGTGTGAGAACTTTGTGCTTGACCAGTTCCTCATCAGCCGTGGGGTCAAAGGTGACACGTCCTTGTTTTCATTCGTCACCTCATTTAATGGCGCACGCAGACACACACACACACACACACACACACACGCACGCACACACACACACACACACACTGAATCGACGCGCTGACTGAAGATCCTCTCACGCTGAAGACCTGCAGGTGTCAACGCTGGGCGATTAGACTCCTGGTGGATTCGGGTGATATCGGTAGACGTTAATGGGTGGAGGTGGAGGTGAATGGATGACAGGAGCTCTGAGGAGAAAAGAGGAACTTTAAAGTCTCCAACAAGCAGCTGCAGCGTCTGAAACGCTCATTAGCAGCAGGACGACCCAGAATGCACTGCTCTTCTGACTATGAGAATTCATGCACCAGTTAGATCCAAAGTTCTGCAGCACACACACACACACACACACACACACACACACACAGACTATAGGACTATGCAAGACTTTTATATTAGATTTAGAGAAAATGTTCTTATTTATTTACAGTTTTTTTCTCTTCTGTCTGAATCTCAGCTGCTGAGGTGTTAAAACCTGACACGTCTCCCCTCAACACCCCCCCCCACCTCCCTGGTATACAACCCAGCGGGGTGGGGGAATTACACCTAACTATATTTAAAGTTAAAAAAACACTGAATCAACTTTCATTATTTTAGAAAAAGATGAATGGTCACTAAATGAACGTAATAATATTTTTTATCTATAAAGCTCCTAAAGTGCCACCGTCCCAGCAGTGGTGAGTTCACTGTCACCACGAATGTGGAGAAAAAGGTGAAACCCCAGAGGTCAATGTGTGCAGATATAAATATAATTATAACAGAAAACACCCAACACAACCTACTTTAATAAAATCCAATCTTCATTTTGTTGGTTTAGTGCACTTTGCTTCTATGTGACGTCGTGTGTGTGGTTGTGGACTTTCCTTTGTGGTGGTTTGATGGACAGCTGCTGGCGGTCGAGGGTTTGAGTCCGTCCTGCGGCAGGTGCGAAAAAGTGACACGTCGGACTGTGAGAACGCCTCGGCCTGCTGGTCAGACACCTGGAGGTCAAAGTTCAACTTCCTGCACCGCGACCTGTGAGCCGGAAGGACGCTCAGAGAGACATCAGCTGTCGAGAGCAGGAGGACTAAAAGCAACGTTAGCATGCTAACAGCCTTTTGAGAACACATTAGCATTACTCTGTTAGCTCGATAGCATGCTAGCATGTGTTAGCATTTTTGGACTGTACAAAATCAACTGAATTTTTGTTTTCTTATACATTTATGTCGCTGTGATGAAGACACACCGACTTGTTAAAAGAACACGTTATGACATCACTGGTGTTTCCCGGGGGATGACGTCAGCAGCGTCACGGCAACCAGTGACGGCCCTTTTGCTGTGGGAGGTGTGTGTGTGTGTGTGTGAGTGTGTGTTACGTGCAGTGCATGTTTCATCAGCAAGCACTTAAGAATGACACTTACTGCTATTAATCCTACTGCTACTACCAATACTACGTACTACTACCACTACTACTACGTACTACTACTACTACTACTACGTACTACTACTACTACACCAGTCCTGCAGTCTTCACTGAAGCTGGTCTTATTTAATGATCTCTGCGTCCCTCATTGATGCTGACCTCCCACACCGTTACCGTGACGACCAGCATCTCGCCGGCCGGGTGTGTGACTGATTGTGTGTGTGTGTGTGTGTGTGTGTGTGTGTGTGTGTGTGTGAGGCCGGGGGGGCGGCTTTCTGCAGCTTCTTTCTATTCACTATGCAGCAGAATAGCTTAAAGTGACATTTCACTATATTTAGAAAGTAATTAGCAGGGAACCACTCACAGTATCAATAAGAATTTCAATTATTTATCCTGGACTTATTCAGTTCTGTAACGTGGACGTGTCCTTCTTGGGATGTGATCGATCGATCCCTCTCAAACTCTCAGTCGGTCTGGTTTGATTTCTGTTGACATGAACATGAGGATTTTGAAGCAAAAAGAACCACTTTGGATCAAAACTTCAGTCCACAGGTTGTGATTTAAATTATTGGACCATGACGCATGGTCATGCAACGAACGTCATGCTGCATTGAAGAAGACTAGAGATTAAACCATAAACATAAATGCTGCACGGGCTCCCTGAATGAAGTGGAACAGACTGGAAGGTCACACCAGGTCCTGAACAAGGTCACGCTGGGGTCAATCTGATGGGAGAGCAGAGAAAAAGGCCCGATGACGTGTTTTGGTGGAAGTCGTGTGGAGCCGAGAGAAGATGCATCCTGCAGAAATAACATTCCGCGTTGTAATCTGTTCCAAGAATTCAGGAGGAGACGCAAAAAACCCACAAGCTGATAGCAGCCAGTGACTCTGTGCAGGGGGAGGGGGGGGAGAGGGTGGGAGTCACGACGTCGGGGCTCCTGCAGGGGGCGGGGCTTATACAGTGCCACCATACAAGGAAACAGCAGGAGGAAGTATGGATTTCTCCCTGTAGTCATGTGACTTCCAGTAACAGAAATGCTCTCACGCGCACACACACACACACGCACACACACACACACACACACACACACGCACACACACCTACGCACACACACCTACGCACACACACACACACACACACACACACACACGCACACACACACACACGCACACACACACACACGCACACAGAACAATGAATAAAATGTGATGCTCAGTGTGTGTTTATTGTGTATGATGTCATCACTTACTTACCAATTGTTTTGAAATTCACGCACATTAAATCTGTTTGAAATGATAAGAATTAAGGAAACTGTTTAAATTAAGACGACGTCCTATTTAATGAAGTGTCTCCCATCGCTCGCATGTCTTCCTTGTGTCGTACTTCACACGGCATCTACTTCCTGCCTCAGCTTTCTTCCCTGCTAACGGTTACGAGATTACATGCGTTTCTCCAGTCGTACATAAACACGGTGGATCAGAGACGGGATCAGCTGGTGTGTCGATAACTTTACTGCACATAAACCAGCTTTTATCTCTTGGTAACTGTCGTTTATTGGTGTTGTGTTTGTAAATCCCTTATTTGGTGCTGCAGGTCAGGACCGCTGAGTCCTGCAGGATTGCTGAAGCGCTGCAACCGGCACACATTCCTAAAAACGCACGAGAGGGTTGTGACTTTGACGTAGCCTCACTCACAGCTAATGAGCCAACGAGCCTCCTGTTTGTTCTTTTCCACCTCTGCGAAACCAACCGGCAGCAGCTCACTTCATTCCTGGAAAGTGTTTCCTTCTTCCTGCTGAAACACACACACACACACAGACGCACACACACAGACGCACACAGCTCGTGGAAGGGGTTGGTGCTCGTTGTCTCCGGTCGGAGTTCAGAGAACATTCATCCTGCAGAGTTTCTGCTGAGAAAGGTCGTTCCGGGGGGGGGGGGGGGTCACAGTCCAGAGCAGCCAGCGGCATTCTGGGTATTGATGCATGCAACTGAGGGTGAAGAGCGCTGCAGAGAGAGAGAAAGGATGACGCACATCTGTTCCTCACCAGATGTGTCCATCACCGGGACGAGGGAAAAACAACTGTCTTCAGTTGAAATGATGAGGGATGCATGACTGTTGCATTCTCTGAACTACAGATCCTGATGCAACCCAACATCTGCAGAAGAGGAAAGGAAGCAAGGAGAAGAAGAAGATGGAGGAGATCACTCAGAGAGACCACTTCATGTGTCTCTCTGAGGACACACGAGGTCTTCGGAGACACTGTTTGTGTAACAGCTTCTCTCTTTGAACTCTTCTGTATCAAGCATCAAACGTGCTGCACGACTCCTTCCCTCTTCCTCCTCCTCTTCCTCCTCCACAGGTTGTTTCATCCCTCCCTCCTCCTCTTCCTCCACCCTCCTACTCTTTGTCTCGTCCACCTGCTGCTCTCTTGCTTACTGTAAGTGGGCAGTAATAATCCTCATAGCACATTTCACCATGTGTGTGCGCGCGCGTGTGTGTGTTTTCCTCCCACACACTCTTCACGCGTCTTCCTCAACGTCTTCAGACCTTCGTCCAGTCATGAACAAACCATCACAACTAATATTCAGGGGAAACGGAGAACGTTCCTCGAGTAAAGACACCAGAGGAAGGTTTGTTATGATCAATGATAATTGTTTCTGCCGGTTCGCCGACTCAGCGTTTTCGTTCCCAGGAAAAAGTGAAGTGAGAGCTGCATTCTGTGCAGCGACCAGCAGGGGGCGACTCCTCTGGTCCCATGGACGTCTATGAGAAAACGACTTCTCGTGTTGAACAACACGCGCAAGTGTTGTTCAACACAGAATCATGTGCTTGTACTTGAATGCAAATACTGAACTTGCCCTCACAGGGAGCTGTTTGCCTCCCTGCAGGCCGCGCACGCCAAAGGAGGACATTTGCATGCCGGAGTTTGGATGCACGTCAGCGGGCTGAAAGGAGAGTTCACCCCTCACATCTCCTCCGTGTTTGAAGACGTTGAGCGAAACCGACGTCTCGCAGATTTTCTGTTTGTTCTGCGGGAGACAAACGAGGCGAGTCACGGAGAACCACGTCAGAGCCTTTTCTCCTCCGGAGACGCGAGCTGAACAGAGGGAAAGGAAAAGGAGCCGGAGAATAAACCGCCGATACGCATCGGCGTCTCTCGTGGGCTACAAAGCCTTCAACCAACCGAAAACCTTCCTTCTGGAAACAGTGAATTTTAATGCAGAGTTCATGAAGCACAAAATTAGTTTTTTAGGTATTTTTTTAAGCCTTAAGCTTCTGAAATAACAAACACAAGGACGCAGGAGTTGTACGAGTCCCGAGGCTCCTTCTTCTGCAGCATGACGTCATTGGTTCATATATTGACCTCTTTGACCTCTGCCCTGTTAAACTTATCATTTACCTCTGACACTATAAGTACTACCAGTAGTAATACTGCTGCAAATACTACAACTCCACTCCTCTTGTAACAAGTCAGTGAGCTTTTTGCAAAAACAAAATATGTTATATGTGATATCTGTGTGTGTGTCTGTGTGTGTGTGTCTGTGTGTGTGTGTGTCTGTGTGTGTGTGTCTGTGTGTGTGTGTGTCTGTGTGTGTGTGTGTGTTTGTGTTAAAGGCTTTAAGTTTTTTAGGAGAGTGACCTGAAGATGAAATGAAGACTGGAAACACTAAACACGATAAAGTCTTCTTGTTTGTGGAGCTTTTGAAACATGTAATTAAAGAATCGTAAAGCTGAAAACACAAAACAAAGAATTAAATTTAAGAACAAAATACACAAACATTGTATGTTTATATATATTTACACGGAACAAATGAACATATTAGATTTATTAACAGTGTTGACTTTTGTTTGAGTCGTATAACTATGTCTCTCTGTCCTCACAAACTGTCTGTCTCTCTCTGTCCTCACAAACTGTCTGTCTCTCTCTGTCTACTCACTGCCTGTCTGTCTCTCTCTGTCCTCACAGCCTGTCTATCTCTCTCTGTCCACTCACATCCTGTCTGTCTCTATCTGTCCACTCACAGCCTGTCTGTCTCTCTCTGTCCTCACAAACTGTCTGTCTCTCTCTGTCCTCACAAACTGTCTGTCTCTCTCTGTCCTCACAGCCTGTCTGTCTCTCTCTGTCTACTCACTGCCTGTCTGTCTCTCTCTGTCCTCACAGCCTGTCTATCTCTCTCTGTCCACTCACATCCTGTCTGTCTCTATCTGTCCACTCACAGCCTGTCTGTCTCTCTCTGTCCTCACAAACTGTCTGTCTCTCTCTGTCCTCATAAACTGTCTGTCTCTCTCTGTCCACTCACAGGCTGTCTGTCTCTCTCTGTCCACTCACAGCCTGTCTGTCTCTCTCTGTCCACTCACAGGCTGTCTGTCTCTCTCTGTCCTCTCGCAGCCTGTCTGTCTCTCTCTGTCCACTCACAGCCTGTCTGTCTCTCTCTGTCCACTCACATCCTGGCTGTCTCTCACAGTCCTCCAGTTACTAATGTAGCCTAAGGTGGTCTGCGTCTCTTTCTGTCTTTTGTCTCTGTTTGTCCTCTCGTCCCTGCAGGTTCCTCGGGATCCAGAACCCGTCTTGCTGGTTTCAGATCAGTTTAAAGTGAAATCTGACCTGCAGGAAGGGACAAAAAGGGACAAAAAGGAGCCTCCAGTGAAAACCGTCACATGTCTCTAACAAACCCTAGAGGGGACATGCACGATGCTTACTGTCTCTGTGTGGCGTCTTTTGTATCAAGAGACATATCGTGTCCCAACATGCTGCCGCCAAAGAACTGGAATCTCAATGAGACGTCAAATAATCTGTAAGGTTACAGAGGTACACTAGTAATACATGTTGTGTACATACTATACACGCAGTGTGTATACACACTGTACAACACGTGTGTGATGAGGACCTCTTCATCGCTGTTACTAATACTACTAGTGTTAGTACTACTACAAATAGCACTACTGTAAGTACAGTAAACAGTAAACAGTACTACTACAGTCCTCTCAGCATGAGGAGAGTTTCTCAGCAGTGGGTTGTGTGTTTGTGTGTGTGTGTGAGAACCGGCAGGATGCCCAGTATCACATGACGGCAGGCAGTGTGAGAAAGATGGGTGAGGGGGGAGCTGACGGGGGCTGAGGGGGGGAGGGGGGAGGGGGGAGGGAGGCCTGGGAACAGACAGAGTGGAGATTCCCTTCACCATAAAAATTGAACTGGGAACTAAATTAGTTAAAAGAGGGACTGAAAACAAACATGAAAACAAAATCTGAAGAATCGTCCGTGTAGCGTGTGAAGCATAGCGGGGCTTTAGGGGGAGCACACGCGTGCATGTACATGCGTGTGTGCATCCACGTGTATGCACCCGTCCACATGCAGAAACACAGGATTAATACATTTCCATTTGTTAATATTCTGCAGCAAACAACCGGTCAAATTAATTGTTAGAAGTAAACTTTGCATCAGGACTGTGATTCTGATTATCAGTAAATAATAATAATAATAGTACAAATAATAATAAGCACTTAAAATAACAATGTGCACAAACTTTTAATGTCTGTGCATCAAAACAAGGTAATGAAATATCTGTTATTGATTATAAATACTTATTGTTAATTTGACAGTCAAAGCAGTACAGTCTAATGGGGTGTAATATGATACGTTACTGTAGGATAATATACGGTATGCTACAGTAAGATATTATTACGGAAAGTTACGGTATTTTACCGACTGATCATCTATTGGTCAATAACAGAGAAAACATTTACAACTCATCTGCATCATCACCACCACGAAGGTCTCAAGCTGCTTCTCAATCCGTTTGCTGCTGTGACTCGAAGCCGCTGATGAAGAATCGATGGCGGCTCGGCCGTTAGCATCCGTTAGCATCCATTAGCATTGATTGCTGTGCAGCAGGTAGAGATCAATAAGTGCCGAGTTGACACCTGAACCTGCTGACGTCCCAGTCTCCGATTACTTCCTTACTTTTCTACTCTCCACCTTCGACTCCAGGGGGCAAAGTGTTGATTGACAGCTCTGAGAATGTGCGCATGTTCAGCAGCAGGAGATCGTGATAAAAAACATGCACGTTTACATGAAATCATACATTTGAATTCTCACTTTACTATATTCAAACTGTTGTATTTGTCCTTTACTTTAATAATGACACTTGTTATTGTGTTCTTTCAGCTGAAGGTGACATCATATGTTCCTCTCACTCCATCCGCAGCCTCCTCCTCTGATTGGTCCACTGAGCCCGGCTCACCGTGGGGGGGGGGGGGGGGGGGGGATCAGCCGCTGAGTCATCTTCACATGAGATCAGCCTCCATCCCTCGCTCTCTGTTTCCCGCAGATCCTCATCACTTCCCAAAATCACATCAGCTGACTGGAGGCTTAGCGTGTGTGTCGGTGTGTGTGTGTGTGTGTGTGTGTGTGTGTGTCTGTGTGTGACATCATATTTATTTATTCTCCTCAGCTGATGTCAGACTGCCTTTTTCAGCAATGACCCGTCCCACAAACACAACCAGACAACCTTCCAACAATGTGTGTGTGTTATCTGATACCTGCCAGCGCATGCATATACAGGGTTGTGTGTGTGTGTGTCTGTTATTCTGCAGAATCTTTCTCCCAGAGACGCTTCTGCAGGATATAAACCTGATAACTTGTATGGACACGTTAAGGTGACTAAAGATCACTTACAACATTCTACTGTTAAATCTGTGTGTGTGCGTTGAGATATTTGTGTATCAATCAGCAGAAAAGAAAGCCACGCTGACGCTCTTTAGAAGCAGTTTTTCCTTATATGGACAGCAGAGATTCGCTGGAAAACAAAGGCAGTAGTCACGATGCTGAAGAGAGAGTGTGTGTCTGTGAGTGTGTGTGTGTGTGTACAGGGGCAGGAGAAGAGGGGGGCATTCCCTGGAAAACAATAGCAGCTTTTGCTCCGGCTTGTATTTCAGTCAACTTTTGAATGTCAGCAGTGAGTCAGAAAGTAGCCTGGAAATGAGTAAAAACAGCCACAGAGGGAAAACAAGCGCTCCCTGGAAGGGTGGAGGAAGGTGGGTGGGCGGGGTTCCCGTTAACCAGGGGTTGGGGGGGCGCTGGTGACACAAGCATTGACCTCAGAGGGCTGTGATTCAACGTCATCTGTCGGGTCGCAGTGAGGGGACGACGGTGCTGCGTTCAGGTTCCCGCGGGAAACAAGAGGGAGATTCAGTAGAAGGGGGGTTCTCACTAGACTGCAGGTCTGTAGGGGGGTTCTCACTAGACTGCAGGTCTGTAGGGGGATTCTCACTAGACTACAGGTCTGTACAGGGGGTTCTCACTAGACTGCAGGTCTGTACGGGGGGTTCTCACTAGACTGCAGGTCTGTAGGGGGATTCTCACTAGACTACAGGTCTGTACAGGGGGTTCTCACTAGACTGCAGGTCTGTACGGGGGGTTCTCACTAGACTGCAGGTCTGTAGGGGGATTCTCACTAGACTACAGGTCTGTAGGGGGATTCTCACTAGACTACAGGTCTGTAGGGGGGTTCTCACTAGACTGCAGGTCTGTAGGGGGTTCTCACTAGACTACAGGTCTGTAGGGGGGTTCTCACTAGACTGCAGGTCTGTAGGGGGATTCTTACTAGACTACAGGTCTGTAGGGGGGTTCTCACTAGACTGCAGGTCTGTAGGGGGATTCTCACTAGACTACAGGTCTGTAGGGGGGTTCTCACTAGACTGCAGGTCTGTAGGGGGATTCTCACTAGACTACAGGTCTGTAGGGGGGTTCTCACTAGACTACAGGTCTGTAGGGGGGTTCTCACTAGACTGCAGGTCTGTAGGGGGGTTCTCACTAGACTACAGGTCTGTAGGGGGGTTCTCACTAGACTACAGGTCTGTAGGGGGGTTCTCACTAGACTACAGGTCTGTACGGGGGTTCTCACTAGACTACAGGTCTGTAGGGGGATTCTCACTAGACTACAGGTCTGTAGGGGGGTTCTCACTAGACTACAGGTCTGTAGGGGGATTCTCACTAGACTACAGGTCTGTACGGGGGATTCTCACTAGACTACAGGTCTGTACAGGGGGTTCTCACTAGACTACAGGTCTGTAGGGGGATTCTCACTAGACTACAGGTCTGTACGGGGGGTTCTCACTAGACTACAGGTCTGTAGGGGGATTCTTACTAGACTACAGGTCTGTAGGGGGATTCTCACTAGACTACAGGTCTGTACGGGGGGTTCTCACTAGACTACAGGTCTGTACGGGGGGTTCTCACTAGACTACAGGTCTGTAGGGGGGTTCTCACTAGACTACAGGTCTGTAGGGGGATTCTCACTAGACTACAGGTCTGTAGGGGGATTCTCACTAGACTACAGGTCTGTACGGGGGTTCTCACTAGACTACAGGTCTGTAGGGGGATTCTCACTAGACTACAGGTCTGTAGGGGGATTCTCACTAGACTACAGGTCTGTACGGGGGTTCTCACTAGACTACAGGTCTGTAGGGGGATTCTCACTAGACTACAGGTCTGTACGGGGGGTTCTCACTAGACTACAGGTCTGTAGGGGGTTCTCACTGTACCAGGGCGTTGTGGCGCAGGGGGTAGAGCGGGTACTCTGGGAACCACAAGGTTGGTGGTTTGAGTCCCGGCTGCCCCATGTCTCAAGTTGAAGTGTCCCTGAGCAAGACACCTGACCCCTAATTGCTCCCTGGGAAAAATGTAAAATGCCATGTGTTTAAAATGTAATGTAAGTCACTTTGGAAAAAAGCGTCTGCTAAATGTAATGTACTAGAGGTCTAATTTGAATCAGTTAAATTTGTTTCACGTGACGATGAATGAAGCTTTTCTTGAAAAGTCAGCTGACACACACACAAACGCTGACGCACATGCACGGTCAGCAGACACTACAGAACTCTTTCTTTCTCTTTCACATGCATGCAGATTATACCATTACTGTGTTACTGTCACGGTGTGTGTGTGTGTGTGTGTGTGTGTGTGTGTGTGTGTATTGTGGGGGAGTTAAACACCCAAATCACCATCAAGTAAAACTTCTCAGACCTCAGTTTCCGTCACAGAACGCTGGACAGGACGCTGATTTGTGGCGCCAACGTTTTCCTCCCCAACCCCCCGACTGTATAACCACGCACGCACACACACACACACACACACACACACACACACAGCAGCTGAAAAAGTGTGTGTGTGTGCGTGTGTGCGTGTGTGTATTTGTGTCAACTGAAAACACTGTTGTCAGTAAAGCATTCAGTCTTCAGTCTGCATAATAAGAGCGTGAGCCAACATCACCCTGAGAATAAGAAGTACTCAGAAATACACTGAACTCAATTAGTAGAAGTACTCAATACCATTTTTACTGAAGTACAGGGTGAGAGTGAATAATGACTTTCCATCTGTGGCAAGTTTTTCTGGAAAAAAAATTTCCACAGCAGTTTTTCCCTTCAGGCCGTTCTGTTATCAGTTATTGATTAGATCCTGAGGAGCCAATCAGCTGCTCGAGGTTTATATCGGGCGTGTCGGCTAAAAGGTAATCTCAAGGATGTTCAAGGTTAGTAGGTAAAACACCTGGTAGAGAACACTACAGGAGAACACGCCTAGTGGAAAACCCTAATGGAAAACACTCCTGGAAAACCCTCCTAATGGAAAACACTCCTGGAAAACCCTCCTAATGGAAAACACTCCTGGAAAACCCTCCTAGTGGAAAACCCTCCTAGTGGAAAACCCTCCTACTGGAAAACCCTCCTACTGGAAAACCCTCCTACTGGAAAACCCTCCTACTGGAAAACCCTCCTACTGGAAAACCCTCCTACTGGAAAACACTCCTACTGGAAAACCCTCCTACTGGAAAACCCTCCTACTGGAAAACACTCCTACTGGAAAACACTCCTACTGGAAAACACTCCTACTGGAAAACACTCCTACTGGAAAACACTCCTACTGGAAAACACTCCTACTGGAAAACACTCCTACTGGAAAACACTCCTACTGGAAAACACTCCTACAGGAAAACACTCCTACAGGAAAACACTCCTACAGGAGAACACTCCTACAGGAGAACACTCCTACAGGAGAACACTCCTACAGGAGAACACTCCTACAGGAGAACACTCCTACAGGAGAACACTCCTACAGGAGAACACTCCTACAGGAGAACACTCCTAATGGAAAACACTCCTAATGGAAAACACTCCTAATGGAAAACACTCCTAATGGAAAACACTCCTAATGGAAAACACTCCTAATGGAAAACACTCCTAATGGAAAACACTCCTAATGGAAAACACTCCTAATGGAAAACACTCCTAATGGAAAACACTCCTAATGGAAAACACTCCTAATGGAAAACACTCCTACAGGAGAACTGTCACGGTGCGGTTCTCGGTGGACCCCAAAATGCAGAGACAGGAGACAAGATGGTCTTCAAAAGGTTTAATCCTCACAGCAGGATACACAAAAACACAAGGCGCTGGAAAAGGAGGAGACGACGGAGGTTGAGCTGGCTGGGCTGGCGTAGAGCACGGGAGAAGAGAGCCGGGAGCCACGAGTTGCAGCGGGTACGAGCGGGAATACTCTGGCACCGGAGTGACGAGCAGAGCCTGTCTTTATGGCACAAGTGATTAGGTGGGATGGGAACCAGGTGTGTCTCGTTCAGCACCAACCTCGCCCTCCGCCGTCTCCTACTGCCAGGGAAATGGAAGAACACAAAACAACAAGTATCAAAAATCACACCACGACAGTACCCCCCCCTCAACGGACGCCTCCTGGCGGCCTACCAGGCTTGTCGGGGAACTCCCGATAAAAGTCCCTCAACAAGTCCGGCCCCAAAATGAGCGAGCGGGACACCCACGACCGCGCCTCAGGACCGTAACCCTCCCAGTCCACGAGGTACTGATACCCCCGGCCGCGCCTGCGGACATCCAGCAGCCGCCGGACTGAGTAAGCAGGATGGTTGTCAACAAGCCGGGGGGGTGGCGGGGGTTCGGCCGGAGGGCACAGATCGCTGGTGGAGACAGGTTTCAATAGGGACACATGAAAAGCAGGGTGGATATGTAATTCCGGAGGCAATTTGAGTCTCATCACACTAGGATTGATCACTCTCTCAATCTCAAAAGGACCGATGTATCTGGGATCCAGTTTCTTACTCACAGTCTGGAGCGGGATGTCCCGAGAGGAGAGCCACACCTTCTGACCAGGCTGATATGGGGGCGCTGGGGAGCGATGTCGGTCCGCCAATCGCTGATTGCGAGCAGCAGTACGTCTGAGGGCCGCACCAGCCTCGCGCCATACCCGGCGGGCTCGCCGGAGATGTTCCTGGACAGAGGGGACTGCCACTTCGGTCTCCTGAATGGGGAAAAGGGGAGGTTGGAAACCCAGGGAAGCCATGAAAGGAGACATGCCTGTGGCGGAGCTGACCAGGGAGTTGTGAGAGTATTCCACCCAGCTTAAATGGGTGGACCAAGAGGCAGGGTGTTTAGCTGAGACACAACGGAGAGCTGACCCGAGGTCCTGATTGACCCGCTCCGTCTGGCCGTTGGTCTGAGGGTGGTACCCAGACGAAAGGCTGACCGACGCCCCTAACGCTTGGCAAAAGGCTTTCCAGACCCGAGAGGCGAACTGAGGACCCCGGTCCGACACAATATCCAGAGGAATGCCATGGAGTCTGAACACATGTAGGACGAGGAGGTTGGCAGTCTCTAGAGCCGAGGGGAGTTTGGGCAGAGGGACGAAGTGCACAGCCTTGGAGAAACGATCAACTATAGTAAGGATAACAGTGTTACCCTCCGAAGGTGGGAGTCCAGTAACAAAGTCTACTGCAATATGGGACCAGGGGCGGTGGGGAATCGGCAGTGGGCGAAGGAGGCCTGCGGGCGCTTGGTGGGAGGATTTGCTGCGAGCACAAACGGAGCAGGCTGAGACGAATTCCCTGGTGTCGGCTGCGATGGTAGGCCACCAGAAACGCTGCCGGAGGAGTGTGAGGGTCCGGTGAGAACCGGGATGACAGGCGATCTTTGAAGCATGTCCCCACTGGAGCACGGAGGACCTGGCCGTGGGCGGAACAAACAGCCGATCTTGGGGGCAGTCCTCCGGGGCGGGTTGGTCACGTAGTGCCTCCTGGACCAACTGTTCGACCTCCCACCTAGCTGCTCCTACCACACAGGAGGCAGGGAGGATGGTCTCCACGGGAAGGTCTTCCACAGGGGAGGAGAACTGTCGGGATAAGGCGTCTGGTTTTATGTTCCGCGACCCAGGACGGTAGGAGAGGGTGAACTGGAAGCGGCCTAGGAACAGGGCCCACCGAGCCTGGCGCGAGTTCAGACGACGGGCCGAGCGTAGGTAGGAGAGGTTCCTGTGATCGGTCCATACTAGGAACGGGTGTGTGGAACCCTCCAGCCAATGCCTCCACTCCTGGAGAGCGAGGACCACAGCCAGAAGCTCCCGGTTACCCACGTCATAGTTCTTCTCGGCTGGGGTCAGACGACGGGAGAAAAAGGCACAGGGGTGAGTTCGTTGATCGACAGGGGATCGCTGGGAGAGCACCGCTCCAACACCGGTGTCCGACGCGTCCACCTCCACGATGAACTGAAGAGAGGGATCTGGGTGAGAGAGCACAGGGGCTGAGGTAAACAAGTTCTTAAGACGTCTAAATGCAGTCTCGGCTGCCTGTGACCACAAAAAGGGGGTTTTGGAGGACGTCAGCTGGGTAAGTGGTCCTGATACCTGACTGTAGTTACGGATGAATCTCCTATAGAAATTAGCAAATCCCAGGAATCTCTGGAGTTGCTTCCTGGTGGAAGGGGATGGCCACTCTGCCACCGCTTGGACCTTGGCAGGGTCCGCCTTCAGCTGTCCCTTTTCCACCACAAAACCGAGGAAGCTGACAGAGGTGACATGAAACTCACACTTTTCGGCCTTTACAAATAATCTGTTTTCCAGCAGTCTTCTCAACACCAGCCTTACGTGCTGCACGTGTTCCTCCAGGTCTCTGGAAAAAATCAAAATGTCATCCAAGTATACAAACACGAGACGATTGAGCATATCCCTAAGCACATCGTTGATGAGGGCTTGAAAAACTGCGGGGGCATTGGTCAGTCCAAAAGGCATGACCAGATATTCAAAATGGCCGAGTGGTGTGTTAAAGGCAGTTTTCCATTCGTCCCCCTCCTTGATTCTGACGAGGTGGTATGCGTTACGAAGATCCAGCTTTGAGAACACTGTAGCATGATGCAGGGGGCCAAAAGCGGAATCGATCAGGGGGAGCGGGTACTTGTTTTTAACAGTAATGTCATTAAGGCCCCTGAAGTCAATACACGGCCGCAAGGTCTTATCTTTCTTTTCCGGGTTCCGGGTTTCGGGTTTAGATAAATTGTACAGTTTCCTGGAGGGAAGGGGGGAGCCGGGGAGTAACTCAATGGAGCAGTCATAAGGACGGTGAGGAGGGAGAGACAGTGCACGGTCCTTGCTGAAAACCTCCTGGAGGTCGTGATAGGCGGAAGGGACGTTGGACAAATCAATGGTCTCAGACGGGCTTGGCAGTGAGGGGGTACTGAAAGGGATAGCCGAATGTAGACAATGGGAATGACAGAAAATGCTCCAATTGGTGATGGTCGAGTTAGACCAGTCAATATGGGGGTTGTGCAATCTTAACCAGGGGAGACCTAGGACCAGAGGGCAGGTGGGCGAGGGAATGACAAAAAAAGATATGATCTCCTGATGGTTACCAGAGAGCTGGAGGGAAATAGGAGCAGTACGGTGAGTAACATGAGCGAGTAACTGACCATTCAATGCAAAAACGTCTTTGGGCACAGAGAGAGTCTCCTTTGGCAGGTTAGCTTGATTACATAGTTCGGAGTCAATAAAATTATCATCTGCCCCACAATCAACAAAAACCTGTAATGGCAAGGAGTTCTGGGCGTACCGGAGAATGCCGGGGAGAAGAATGCGGTTGGAGGGTGTGGAGGGGGATGTGGTTCGGCTCACCAGCGTCCCTCCGGTGGCTGATGGGCCTGCCCTTTTGGCAGCTGAGGGCAGGTGGCGAGGAAGTGTCCGGGCTGCCCACAGTAGATGCACAGGAGAAGAGAGCCGGGAGCCACGAGTTGCAGCGGGTACGAGCGGGAATACTCTGGCACCGGAGTGACGAGCAGAGCCTGTCTTTATGGCACAAGTGATTAGGTGGGATGGGAACCAGGTGTGTCTCGTTCAGCACCAACCTCGCCCTCCGCCGTCTCCTACTGCCAGGGAAATGGAAGAACACAAAACAACAAGTATCAAAAATCACACCACGACAAGAACACTCCTAATGGAAAACACTCCTAATGGAGAACACTCCTATTGGAGAACACTCCTACAGGAGAACACTCCTAATGGAGAACACTCCTAATGGAAAACCCTCCTACAGGAGAACACTCCTACAGGAGAACACTCCTAATGGAGAACACTCCTAATGGAAAACCCTCCTACAGGAGAACACTCCTAATGTCAAGTCAAGTCATTTTATTTTGTATAGCCCAGAATCGCAAATTACAAATTTGCCTCAGAGGGCTTTACAGTCTGTACACATACGACATCCTCTGCCCCGAAACCCACCATCGGCACAGGAAAAACTCCCCAAAAAATGAAAAAAACCCTTACAAGAGGGAAAAAAAGGGAAGAAACCTTAGGGAGAACGTCAGAGGAGGGATCCCACTCCCGGGATGGACAGACTACAATGGATGCCATGTGTACAGAATGAACAATGTATAATACATGCAATTCCTATGACAGAAATGATTCAAGTAATTGTGAGTAGTAAGCCAGGCGCACAGCAGGACCACTGCAGGGGCAACCACCATCAGATAGAACCACCATCCACAGACTCCTGTGGGGAGGGAGAGCACAGAGATTTTAGGAGAGGGTAATGTCGGTTTATGAGTAATATGATTAATATCTAAAATAATGATGATGATGATGATGATGGCAGCAGCAGGCGTCAGCATGGCCACGGTAGGTGTCAGGACCAGGGTCCCGAAGGAACCACGATCTATGGAGACCTGATAGGGGCGAAAGCACAAAAAAAACTCCCGGAAAGAAGCTGAATTAGTCATGTGCATTAATAAAACTTGAATTATGGTAGAAAGAGAGCGTGAGAGAGGAGCTCGGTGTGTCCTAAGAATTCCCCCGGCATTCTAAGCCTATAGCAGCTTAACTAGGGGCTGGTCCGGACTAACCTGAGCCAGCCCTAACTATAGGCAGAATCAAAGAGGAACGTTTTAAGTTTTACTTTAAAAGAGCTGACCGAATCTGCCCCCCGGACTGAAAGTGGAACCTGGTTCCACAAAAGAGGAGCTTGATAACTGAAGGCTCTGGCCCCCAGCCTACTTTTTAAAACCATAGGAACAACGTAACCCAGCATCTATGGAGCGCAGTTGCCTTGTAGGGCAATACGGTGTTACAAGCTCTTGAAGATACAACGGTGCCTCACCAGCAAGTGCCTTGTAGGTGAGGAGAAGTACCTTAAAATCTATTCTTGATTTAACAGGAAGCCAGTGCAGAGTCAGTGCAGAGTCAGAGCCAGTGAATCAGCTGGAGAGGCTTAAGAGATTTATAAGAGCAGCCTGATAACAAAGAATTACAGTAGTCCAGTCTGGAAGTGACAAACGCATGAACTAATTTTTCTGCATCACTTTGAGACAGGAAGTTCCTGATTTTTGATATGTTACGTAGATGGAAATAGGCAGTCCTTGAAGTCTTCTTTATATGCGAGTTGAAGGTCATATCCTGGTCGAAGAGAACTCCCAGATTCCTGACGGTGCTGCTGGGTACCAGAGCAATTCCATCCATAAAAACTGTATCACGCAACAGCTGGCTTCGAAGGCGCTCTGGGCCTATCAGGATAACTTCCGTTTTTTCTGAGTTTAGCATCAGGAAGTTGACGGTCATCCAAGTTTTGATGTCTCCAAGACATTCTAATGGAGAACACTCCTAATGGAAAACCCTCCTACAGGAGAACACTCCTAATGGAGAACACTCCTATTGGAGAACACTCCTACAGGAGAACACTCCTAATAGAGAACACTCCTAATGGAAAACCCTCCTACAGGAGAACACTCCTATTGGAGAACACTCCTACAGGAGAACACTCCTAATGGAAAACACTCCTACAGGAGAACACTCATATTGGAGAACACTCCTAATGGAAAACCCTCCTACAGGAGAACTTTCCTAATGGAGAACAGTCCTTAACAATCCTTATGGAGAACAGTCCTTATGGAGAACACTCCTAATGAAGAACACTACAGGAGAACACTCCTAATGGAGAACAGTCCTGATGGAGAACACTCCTAATGGAAAACACTCCTACAGGAGAACACTCCTAATGGAGAACACTCCTAATGGAGAACACTCCTAATGGAAAACACTCCTAATGGAGAACACTCCTAATGGAGAACAGTCCTGGTGGAGAACAGTCCTGATGGAGAACAGTCCTTATGGAGAACACTACAGGAGAACACTCCCAATGGAGAACACTACAGGAGAACACTCCTAATGGAGAACACTACAGGAGAACACTCCTAATGGAGAACTGTCCTTATGGAGAACAGTTCTTGTGGAGAACAGTTCTTATGGAGAACACTTGGCGACACCCTGTCGGGCAGTGGATCAGCTGGAGCAGGTGTGTGTGATGCTGTATGGAGAATGTTGGTGAGGATGACCCCCAGCGAGCTGCTCATGGACTCAGAACCTGGGGGAGGAGGGCTGAAGAACCCCCCACCTCAAAAAAAAACAGACCCCCCTCCCCTGAAGACCAGCACCAGCTGCCTCCTCCTGCAGACCTCCTGCGGACCTTCAGCTATAAACAAGCGCACATTAAGCATATAAAACACATATGACATGAGTTCTAACTGTGATTATCTTAACACACACACACACACAGACAGACACATGCACAGCTACACACACGCACACACACACCTCAGAAGTCAGAGTTCAGGTGGTGTTCTTGGAAGTGTGTAGACAAAGTCCTTGTTACTGGGTGGGCCGGTTTACGGAGGGACAAAACACTGGCATTCAGCTCTCTGCAGGGCCGTGTGGGTCCGTGTGGGTCTGTGTGCCTCAGAGTGTGTTCACGGTGTGTGTGTGTGTGTGTGTGTGTGTGTGTGTGTGCGTGTGTGTGTGTCTCTGTGTGTGTGTGTGTACCTCAGGGTTCAGCTGAAGGATTTCTAGGAAAATGCCTCTGCAGTCCCTCTTTGCAGAAACATCGCACAAGTTTGAAAACACGAGACAGGCAAGATGTAAATATTGTTGTGAAAAAGGAACGAAGGTTAATGGAAATTTAAACACCACCATTGTTCTTTCTTCTGTTCATTTGTCTGCACACAAACACACACACACACACACACATGCAGGTGGAACCAGAGAACACGCTGCTCCAGCAATGTGATCCATGACATAAAGATGCATATTGATTACTTTAATGGGAGACCAAAGAGTTTGTTTGGATTCATTGAAAGGAGCAGCTTCCTTTGAGTGTGTTACATAAGAAGCATGACATAACCCCTCCCACGCACACGCACGCACACACACGCACGCACACACACGCACACGCACACGCAAACACACACGCACACACACACACAAACACACGCGCACACACCTGAGTTAGAAACAGTTTGTCCTCAGAGTTACAAACAAACTGGCGAAGAGAGATAAAATAAAATAAGGGGGATTTAAGATAAAAAGATTCTGTAGAAAGAGTTTGTTTTATTTGTCTTATAAAATCTTCTTTCTTCGACTAAATATATTGGATCAGATGGAAAATACACACATCTGAGGTCTGTTTCATATTTCTAAAAATGAATGATGTTTTCAGTCTTAAGAGCAGACAGAGATTCAGTGATAGAGACGTTGAGTCACACACACACACACACACACACACACACACACACACACACACACACACACACACACACACACACAGACTCTGGATCCAGATGTTGCTGATGATGTCATTGTCTCAAGACTTTCTCCTCATGAATCATCATCATTATCACACACACACACACACACACACGACTAGACAAGGAAAATGAGCAATAAACAAGTTTTTGTTTTTCATCGATTTAATGAAAACAATAGAATCATCTAATGAGAATCTAACATAAGATTATTTAACTTTGAGTGGATTATTGATTTACTTGTGGTGTTGTTTTGTTGTTGAACCTGGGGTGACTCACTCCGTTACACACAGACACACAAAAGTATTTATAGGGTTAAAGGAGCCCAGCCTAATGATGCATAGATAGTGGTAATCCTAGTAATAGTCTTGTGGTATTATTTGAATAAGTGGTATTTACGGTGTGCCTACGTATAATGGGAATATTTAAAGTAGTAGTGGTACAGTGGTGGTTTTTATAGTGGTATTCATAGTAATAGCACAGTGGTAGTAGTTATAGCGGTATATATAAACAGGAGAAAGAGATGAAGAAGCCGGACATGACTCGGCAGAAACCCTCGGTTCTTGCTCACGAACCCCATCTCATCCCAGATGTGTCACAGCTGCATCGGCTCCCCGATAACACGGCGGAGTTACTGACCGGGCAGTGATGCCGTTACCTGGAAACGAGACTCCCCTCCTCCGCCGTATGTTTTGAGAGGGAAACACCCCAAATCATGTACAGCCGCGTCTTTGTGCGGCCCAAACAGACGCCGTCATGTGACCAGAAACACACATGGCCGCGGCCATGTTTGACCCCCAATGTGAACACAGGGCAGTGTGTCTGTGTGTGTGTGTGTGTGTGTGTGCTACAGTAATTAACTGACTCACATCATCACGTGGCTCTTTGGACCTTTTGTTCTGTAACTTCACTTCGAATGCAAAACGATAGGGTGGTTTTGGACTCGGTGTTAAGAATGAAAACAAGCGGCAGCAGCGTGGCGGCGCCTTAAGGCGCGTTCACTGACTCATTGACTGACACAACCTGTGACGTGTTCACAGCTCCTAAATCACTTCAGAAGACGGTGTCTGAATGCGTCACTGAGCGCAGTTTACATTTTATTTCATGGAGCTCCAGGTGATTTTAGTCTTTATTCCTCTTTATTCCTCAATCATCAGCCGATCCCTCCCCGTTAAGACAGGCTGTCAGTGCTTTAAATCAGATGTCGAGATCAGCTCCTCTTCCCAAACGCACAATGAAACAATTACATTGTTAGCCGCTGGCTCATTTAAAATATATTTGCCGTTATACCTTCAGTGCATTCATGACGCTGCTACGCATCCACCCACCTCCCCATCTACGTCTTCACTGGTTTATCACTTATCATTCTACCAGCCTCATCAGCCTCTAACGTTGAGCTAACGTTGAGCTAACGTTGAGCTGACGTTGAGCTGACATTAAGCTAACGTTGAACTGGTGTTGAGCTAACGTTGAGCTAACGTTGAGCTGACGTTATGCTAACGTTGAGCCGCCGTTGAGCTGACGTTGAGCTAACGTTGAGCCGCCGTTGAGCTGACGTTGAGCTAACGTTGGCCTGAGGTTAAGCTAACGTTAGTTCAAGGAGCTCAAGCTCATTGCGCTCACATTTTGGCACATTTACTTTGAGGTAGAAAATGAAATGTTGATTAATGTGCACTTTGGTGATAAATTAATTCATGGATAGGATCAGGAAAATAAATAATTCAACCATAATAAAAACAATGAACATCCAGGTTGAGTTTTTAGTGCCGAGGAGCCGAAACGTGAACCTTTAAGAAGCGACGTTCACTTCCTGTTTGGGTTTTTTCAGTCATGTCGTGTTGTTGTCGCGTCAACAGAAGAAAGACAAACATTGACCTTGTTGTCCCGACAATCAGCCGTCGTTTAGCTAAGTTCAGCATTTCATAACTCTGCAGATGGGCATGGGAGCAATTAGCGAGAGGCGGCGCTTGGGTCGCCCGGGTCGCCGCTAGCTTTAGTCACAGAAATATAAATACGAGACAAAAAGCAGTTTGAAAGGATGAAAATAAGACTCGGTGGTGTCATTATGTAATGAATGTTGTTGGTCAGTCACAGTCACATGCAGCCTCATCAATGCCTGTCTTTGTGTGTGTGTGTGTGTGTGTAGACAAAAGGCTGTCACAGCCAATCAGTCCGTTTGTCCCCTGCAGCTGTTAGTCAGCACTTAAAGAGTCTCTGTGTGTCCATCCAGAGATATAGATAGCAGCAGGGCAGGGACACGTGGACGAGGAGACGCTCAAGTGTCCTCTGAATAGACCGAGGGGAACAACGGAGCTTCAGTGCCGGGGGACAGAAACCCAAACTGGTCCCTCAGTGAAGATCTTTGAGGTCCAGTTTAAAGGTCAAAGTTCAGAAACTAAAGAGACAGAGATGTCTCACTTGTCTAAAAAAACAAAATCACGTGAGCATTCATTTATTAAACTCAAAGTTTTGTTTCTTGAACAGAAAAGACATTTTCCAATGTTGTGTTTCATTTGAGTATATATGTTTTGTGCAACTTTCCACTTTCTGTTATTATTTAATGCATTAAATAACTAAAATATAACAACTAAAAAGAATGCACTGTCATACTGATCTACTCTGTAAAGTCAAGTAGCACATAAAGTGTCTAACACCTGCTTAACTTTAGTAAGCTATAATATTAAAATGCCCTTGTTCATATTTGTGATGATAAATGAACAGTATCATTTTTTATAATGACATTAGATTAGACTTTAGAAGATGCTATTTTTGCATCTTGAGGACTCGTTTCAATGGAGCATTTTTATAATTTAGAATAGAGCCAGATTATTTCGGTATCTCAATTTTATAGTGTATTTTGAGCTGGATGTATTACCTGTAATTATTGTTTACTCATGTTTTACAGTTACATAATACATGTATATATCAGGACTGCAGGATGTGTAGATGTGGCAGAAATAATACGAATTGTAATAAAATACCTTAATTGACCGAGAAACTAGAGGTTTTCAAAGTGCTTTTGATAAGAAAATAAAGACAAAATATATTTTTTTAAATATATTAAAATATATTAAACAATATAACATGTGACAATGAGACATAACAGTAAATCAACTGATGAGGAGCTTCAGGTCATTAATAAATATATTATAGATAATGAACACGGTAATAAAATGTGTTTTATTGGACAAGAAACTGAAAACAGAAAGTTGCGTCTCGTTAAAACTCGTTTTCAACAAGCGCTTTAATTCAATCAGAAACTTGTCATGTGGATTAATGAGAGTTCGGCTAGCGTCCCTCAGTGTGTGTGTGTGTGTGTGTGTGTGTGTTAATCCACTCAGACATCTGGTGTGTGTTTGTGTGCGTCTGTGTGTGTCTGTGCTCTGACAGCAGTGTACTCGGACACTTTGGCTTCGTTCTCTGTTTGTTTTCATGATTAGATATGAAATCAGCTGCTGAGACGTTCAGATTCATATGTTTCACTTTATGGTTCATTCAACGTTTTTATTAGGTTCTGTTGTGTGGTTGTTGATTCTGTGAGGATCTTTAGTTTAGCATAAACCCATTTAACCCATCAAAACCCATATATATATCCATCAATATAAATCAATATCCATCTTAACCCATCAGTATCCATTGATATCTATCCAGAACAGCACCGACAGATACAAACACACACATATTGAAGTTCTAAAGCTGTTTTGCAAACACATTTAATCATCACAAAACGACACACATCAATTGTGATTGTTAGGCGGTTGTTAATATTTTCATTGTTAGGTTACTCATATATTTGCAGTATTGTAGCTGTCTGATAAGTCTCATTTTATGACATAATTAAACAGCCTCTTTACATCAAATCTGTGATTCCTTTATCTCCAAAAGTGAAATGAAATTCTGGAGGGTTCATCCTCAGAGGAGCCCGACTGAAGGCGTCCTTCACCCAAACCAGCGTGAGCGGGGTTTTTTACAGGTTAAAAACTGCAACACGGGTTTGTTCCAATGGGCTGTTCTGTTAGTGGGCACGTGTGTGTGTGTGTGTGTGTGTGTGTGTGTTTATGTGGAAACAGTGGAAGCAGCTCACGACTCGGCATCGTCCAGACGATTGCTTGTTGATTTATTTTCGGGTTTTCTCCACAAGCTTAGAAGTCACCCCGTGGGCCTCGTTGCCTCAACCCTTAACCCTCCCAAACACACACACACACACACACACATACTGGGGGAGGCCTCATGCTGGGTCATCGCATGGAGACCCCCCCCCCCCCCCCCCCCTGAGATGGACCCCTCAGCAGCAGACTGGGGATTCCCAAACAACGCTGCGTTGCTACGGTAACCTGACTAGCTGAGAGTACACACGAACACGTGGACCCACACACACACACACACACACACACACACACACACGCACGCACACACTCGGCCCTGTATTGTTTCCTCTGCAGTGAAAACACAGGTTATTACTGAAATACAGACGCCAGATTGACACAGCTGACCGTTTGTTAAGCCCCGCCCCTCTTTGTAACCCTTTTTGGATCTGCAAATTGTTTTAATATCCTCAGTTTCAAAGCTTCATCTACAACTTTTAAACAGATGAGCTATGAGCAGAGTTCTAGCAGTTGTTAATAATAAAACAAAATAAAAGCTACATTTGTTAAAATATCAATTCAAACCAGACTGTTTTAGTTTAGAAGCTGTGATTTCAATTCTGGTTCGTAATTATTTTCATTATTATCAACCCGGGATTTTTCTCCTAAAAAAAAAACAAGTAAGCTTTAAGTACGTTATAGTTCACATGTGCGACTACATCGTCATTTCATGTGCTGATTGTAAACATACTTGTTACAACCAGAGTGTTGAAACTAAAATAAACGTTGTTGTGTAGAATCCAACGAATAACTGGTTCATACGAGAGGAAGATGAGCTTGGAGAATAACATTAAATAACTGACCTATCATCTTCACGTGTTCTTCACTGTGGACATTCATTCTTGACCTTCGACCTACTGGCTTTTTCTTCTCTTCTCTTACTTAGTTTATTGTTCTGCCCTTTTGTCGTTTTATTATCATAGAAGATAAAACAACACGAGGTAAGACGTGGTTTATTGTCACAGTGGGAACAATAGGGCCACATTCAGCTTAAAAACAATACTTATCTAACAAGATAGTAGAGAAGTCCATGAAAGAAGCATAACAACATACCCTGTAAATTACCAAAATAAACACTATCAGATGTTTGAGAAAACATTCAGCATTTCTGGAAACAAGACGATCGCTTCTCAGTCTGTGACTGCAGATGATCTCAATGACCAAATAAGGAAGCAGGTTGTTAGAACATTAAGTGTGTGTGTGCGTGTGTGCGTGTGCGTGTGCGTGTGTGTGTGTGTGCGTGTGTGTGTGTGTGTGTGTGCATTTGTTTAAAATGATTAGATATTTTACTGGAAAGATTTTCACAGTGAGCTAGAACAAAGGAAGTGTGGCAGAAGGTCAAATGCTTCAGGAATGTTAAGAATGAAGAGGGAGCTTCTCTGGAAACAGGATTTCTCTCTCTCTCTCCCCCCCTTGTCTCTCTCTCTCGCCCCCCCTTGTCTGTCTCTCTCTCCCCCCATTGAATCATTTAAAATTAACTACTAATAACTAATAAAATCCACATGAATCATTCAAAATATGTAAATAATTGCAGCTGCATTTTCGGTGGCCCTTCATAAGACAACTTTTATGCACAACATGTGTGAGATATGTGACATATATATATACATATAAATATATGTTTTCCAGAGCTGGAAGAAGTACTGCGATCAGTTTATTTAAAACGTCTAAAGTATTAACGTGAAATAATATATATTTATTATTGAAACATTCATCTTACAGCTCTTTTAATACATTTATATCATTTTTAATAATATTTCACATATAATACAAATATGTGGAGTGACTAAATATATTAATAAAAATACATCTGGAGCAGTTAAATACAATATAAACTTCTTAGATGCATGAAGGAGAAGTAGAAAGAAACATAAAATCACACAGTGTAGGCAGGTAACTGTAATAGTTACTTTCCTTGCAGCCGGTTCAACATCTGGTGGAAAGACTGAAACTCTGCTTGTTTTCCTGTCAGAGCTGCAGAGACACAACTCCATATATGGGCGTAGATGATGTCACCGTCTGTGCACCAACATAAGCCAATTAGAGCGGGTCAGCAGCGCGCCGAGACTCCGACCTGAACCTGGACCAGACTGAGAGCACAGGACGGCCTGCTCTGCTACTGCACACACACACACACACACACACACACACACACACACACACACACTGGTGCTGCAGGGAAATTCTATCCGGAGAACTGTTTGTGCTGGAATACCATCACATGTCATGACACAGGAATGCAGCGCTCTGATCTGAAACCAGACAGCGAGTCCTGCAGAGACCACCGGAGGTCCCGCCTCTGCCTGCAGACTTACTGCAACACAGCGCCTATTACCCATGATGCACCATCGTCCTGAACTCGGACCTGCTTTCTCCATCTGTTTGTGTCTGTTCTGGTGCTTCATGTCTATCTTACCTCATCGCTATATCACATCTTCATCTCATCTCTAGTTCATGTCTATCTGAAACCAGACAGCGAGTCCTGCAGAGACCACCAGAGGTCCCACCTCTGCATGCAGACTTACTGCAACACAGCACCTATTACCCATGATGCACCATCGTCAATTTTCACCTTTATCTCGTTCTCCACCTCATCTCACCTCATCTCATCTCATCTCATCTCCATCATTATATGTTTTTTTGAATGATTTGCTCAGTTCGTTTGGATCAGGAAATGTCTTGATAGAGAACTTGTTGGATCCATAAAACGTTCTTATGTCATTAACTGTGAAAGACAAGCATTATGTGAACGTGATATCATGCTGGGGGGGGATCTCAGTGGACGCAGGGTGAGGGGCGGGGCTTGTACCTGGGCAGGACGCCAGCTTGTCACAGGACCGACGCGGGGACAGACGGTTCTTCGCAGTGTGGGAACATGTTGACCTGATTCACTGACCTGCATGAGTTTGGACTGCAGGAGATACAAGGAGAGCAAAGCTCCTCAATGAAGGGCCCAAAATATGAAAACAATGATTGAACCTGTGCAGCAATTTATGCCCCAATTAGTAACCAACATCATAGAAATCAAGGTTCTAAAGGTGCGTCACTAATTCACCGTCTAATCTCACCAGTCAGCGTTCAACCCTCTGACCTGTCAATCATTGAATCCCGCCTGGCTGCAGAAACAGGAGCTGCACAACCAAAAGTGCTGCTGAGGTCACGCTGACATGGTGGAAACACAACGGAGAGTTTCTGCTCTGCACAAACTTCACAAGTGCACCTTCACACGCAGATGGTGGGTTTCAGGTGTCACAGACGTGGGACTTTAGATTTGAGTCGGGTTTCAGTTACAATTCTAGTTTGTTTATAAGGTGTGAAAAGGGCAGCAGATATAAAGAGAGAGGGAGAGGGAGAGAGAGAGAGGGGGGGGGGACAGGACATTCCCGCAACTTATGCAACAAGCTGCAAACACTCACCTGTGGCCTCATGGGAAATGTAGTGCACATCAGCGTCACAAGAATAAACCCAGAGCGTCTGATGCATTCAAGTACAACGTGAGAGCGTAAGACGTTAAAACAAGTTGGCTCGCTGGACTCGTGTAAACCTGAGGACCGAGACGTGAAGGGTGGGACGGAAAAGAGACGTCCCTGTCCTCCGGTGTCCTGAGACGCTGGGAAGACCTTAAGAAGCAGGCCGCACTTCTATATATGCAGGATTATATACAATCTTCATAGTTTGGGATTTGTAGCACAACATAAATGACTTTAACTCATGTAACAACTTAATAATTAATCAATAATTAAATTCACCGTAAGATTTTGAATTTTCCTTTGTTGTGTTTGTTATGTTTTGGAAGTCAGAACTCTGTACCGACGGTCCGTGGTTCTCCAGGGAAGCCGAGCTGCTGTTCAGGCTGTGGGGGTCTCAGGGTCTCAGACAGGCAGCAGCTGGTCCAGCGAGGCAGCAACCGGGGGGTGATTGAGACGGGTTAGGAGGGGGGGGTTAATTGAGACGGGTTAGGGGGGACGGACGGACGGACGCACAATTAGCAGCCTGGACCGGCGTGCTGAGGACGGAGAGCGTTTGGGAAGCGCTCCTCTTTAACATCTGTTGTTCTCATGTCATGTGACCCCCCCCCCCATCATCACTAATGAGGACAGACAGTCTCCTCTTCATTCCTCCGTCTGCTGTCAACAGACAGAAACGTCACAAACGGCTGATTAAAAAATACTTCACCTCGTCATTATTCTCATAATGTTGTTTATGTTTGTCACCTTTAAACTGCATGTTTATTTTTTAACAACTTTGTTTTTGCACATTGACTCGTGATTCTTGCCGTTTGTTTGTCTCCTGAGGATCCAGAGCTCTTTGTCCTCCACATGGAGACGTGTGCAGCAGTGCATGCTGGGACCGCTTCCTGTTTCATGCTGATGGCTGAACAGGAAGTGAACGACACACAGGAAGACGCATCAGAGAGTCTTCAACGTCTTCCAGCTGGGAATGAGACTTAAAATAATAAAACAGTTTTATTTGTCCAGCACCTTTTAAAAACAAAGAACAAGAATCCCCCCAAACCTTTATTCTCACTTAATCACGCTTCCCGACGCGACTGTTCTCATCCTCGGAAACGTTACTCCAGATTCCTGCTCGCTAGATGAGTAATTATTTTCAAAATAAACTACCGTCTTCACAGGAAACTGCATTTGGAATAAGAGGGTTGAGTTCCAATAACTACAGAAGATCAGACTGTCGATAAGAAGAAGACGTCTCTTCTTGGTTTGTGACGTTTTGAAGCCTCACGTTCGTCTTTTAGCCGTCGCCATCTTGCTTTTAAAACAAATGAACAGGAAGTCGCTCATTCGTAGTGAGGACGAGCAATGCAGAGACGCCGTTAACCTGTCAATCACTGTTGAGCCCCGCCCCAAAGCATCCCCTGCTTTAACGTATTTCTCCCTAAATGGACCACGGAGACCATGATAAGAGACAGTTATCTGCTGGAGGACAGATCTCCGTCTGTTGGACACGTCTCACTTCACTCTTTGTGTGATATAAACACACAGAACAAAGTCCCCGTCCCCTCCTGTGAAGCTCAAAGACAGCAGCAGGACTTTAACGTCCAGGTGTCTCGTGGACAACAACTCTCCCATCACTGCGTACAGTGTTAACGTCTTCCTGTCTTTGTCCCGGAGAGACGTGAGTGAGCCCCGTCCTCCTTCAGGACAACAGAGGGACTGAACCTTTCCTTGACTCCGACTCTGGTCCCCTCCTCGCCGGTCCGTCCCCCCTCGGTCCTCCTCTCCGCGCCGCTCATTGTTGTCCCAATGTGAACGTCTCTCAGGTCGGCTCGGACGGGACAATGGTCTTTTGTCCTCGAGCGGAGAGCACTTCCTCCCCTCCTCCGTGTCCTTATCGGCCCGTCGCCGCAGCACAAACGAGCCGCTGACAAACCCGAGGACGGCCGGGGGACAAACGTCCCCGAGGCGGACAATGAGCCGCAGCTGGAATGTGAAATAATGATGACGGCAGACATCCTGCTCACGTTCTCTGTCTCCTTCTGTCCCTCTCACTTTGTCTCACACCCATCAAGACAAATGTCCCGTTTGTTGACATTCACAGGGACCGCGACCTGAAGCTGAGAGGAAGAGATCAGTGGACAGACACCATCCAAGGACGAGAGGCAATATGAGGACACGTACTAATATACACAGCAAGTATTTGATATGTAACGGTCCTCAGGGGACTCTTTGATGTATCAAAATAACAACTGTGGTCCTCTTATTTATTCAACCATTGAAAAGGATTCAAACACACAGTTTGGTGCATGTTTGAAATGCTGCACGCACACAGACAGACACACACAGACAGACACACACAGACACACACACACAGACGCACACTGGGTGTTTCCTCTGAAGGCCTTCTGAGGCCTCGTGGCCTGCGGGTTTGGATCAAAGAGTCTCAGGTACGGAATGTCCTCAACTGTCGGACTGTCTTCTGACGGGAGAGAAGCTTCGCTGCGTTCGCCCGTTCGGTCGCCTCAGAGGTCACGTGACGGACGGCGCTGGCGTCACGCCGGGTCTCCTGCGGGCGTGTCTCCGTGGGGACAGTTGAGGTCAGGCGAGTCCTCGCTGTGCGACCTTCAGTCAGCTGATTCGTCTCCTGAAGCTACAGTCAAAGCTGCTGGGATTTATTTTGAAATGCTTCCGTTCTATTTATTGAGATGATGATGCAAAAAAAACTGCAAAAGGAAGTTAAACTTTTACTTGTAAATGTCAGTGTGCCGCTGCACGCAGGAGTGGACAGAATAACAGGAACACAACAGGAAGTGTCATCACAAAACTGTGATTACGCTGGAAACACTGTTCCCGTGGCGATGACGACCAGTCACAGCGAGGCATTTCATGTTACAAAGTCCCCACCTGACCTTTGACCTCCACCACACAGCCCACGTGACTTCAAGCTACGTCCTGTCACGATGTTGAGGGGGAGGAGGGTCAACAGGAAGGGGAGTGTGGCAGAGATGTCAAAGGTCAGAAGGAGAAACCATCTTCTCTGCGCTCTCTTCCTGTTCCTCCACTGATGACATTTCAATCAGACTGTGCGTGCGTGTGTGTGTGCGTGTGTGTGTGTGTGTGTGTGTGTGTGTGTGAATCAGCAGCATTTAGTGGTTACTGGCTGTAATTGAGCGGCGCGTGGCAGGAATCACTCGCTGTGGCTAACCCCTCCACAATAAAAGCACCCGACTTCAGGTAGTGACTTTCATCCTCCGTCGCGCTGATCGACTGTGTGAGCAACTAACGTGTCAACCCCCCCTCAGGACCTCGACCCCGACGCTCAGACAGCTGCAGGGAGGAGGAGGAGGAGGAGGAGGAGGAGGAGGAGGAAGGAAGTGGGAGGAGGAAGCAGAACGAGGCCGATAAGGGAACGCTCCTCTGATCTGGGTTGGGGTCTGGACTCAGATCAAAGTCTGTGTCTGGATGTAAATGAAAATCTCAACGACTCACAAAGAAGCATTTTAATGACTGAAAACAGATAGTTTTTTTATTTCTGTCTAAATCCGGTTTGGGCAAATTTACACAGTTTAGAACGAGTTGCAAATTACAGAATGAATAACGATGTTATTGAAGATTTATTGGGACAGATTGCGTCACATAGCAGATTTATAGAGAGCTAGAAAACGTTTCATCACACAAAATGCTGGATGTTTGTTAGAAATATGTGTGTGTGTGTGTGTGTGTGTGTGTGTGTGTGTGTGTGTGTGTGTGTGTTTCCTCTGAAATCATCTCAACCTTCAAAATGAATCTCATAACAACTAAAATCAATATTATTTTCACTTGATAGAGAAACGTGTTCCTTCGAAGTCATAAAATCATTTACAGAATGATGCATGTTTTCACAAATAAAAATACATAATTCTATGATTCATATTTAAAGTCAAACTCTTCAAGTGTAACTTGAAAATATCGGCCTTATGACACATTACATTTTATTGCATTTCACTAACAAAGCTCCTCACAGAACATCTCATTCTGCTGATAAACATCCATGGGTTAAAATCTCCCCACTGCCTCATTTCTTCTTCTTCTTCTTCTTCTTCTGCTCCGCAGCAGCTGCAGCCGAGGCTCATGGGTAAAGCGGCGTTTCCTCCCAAACTGACCCGGTGTGAGCATTTCAGACCGGAGCCTTTGTGGAACCACAGGTGGTTACAAAGCTCTCGGCCTCTTCTGTTCGGTTTAACAGCCTCCGACCCCGGCAGTTAAAGGACGAAGGTCCGGAGTCCATGAAGACAATGAGCAGCTTTGGGAAATGTCTCTGTCCATGCAAATGACATGCAAATGTCATGGAAATGATGTGATTAATGTCAGTAAAGACTTCTTTAAAGCTGCAGCGGATTTGCATCAGAAGTTCAGAGACGAGACTCGTTGCGTCTTTATTTTCAACACGTTGTGAAAGAAGAAAACGTTTCAGTTTCATCCTGATGCCTCTTCATGTCATGAAGACAGCAAACTCTTCATCAAACTCTTCATCTCATGAAGACACCAAACTCTTCATCAAACTCTTCATCTCATGAAGACAGCAAACTCTTCATGTCATGAAGACAGCAAACTGTTTATTTCATGATGACAGCAAACTGTTTATTTCATGATGACATCAAACTGTTTATTTCCAACGTGTCTGCAGGAAGCGGCTGTCGGTCTGTTTGATGAGTTGATAAAGTAAAACACAGAAATGAGCTCTGGGTGCAGCACAGGGGGGGCGGAGCGTCAGGCAGGCTCATGCAAACATATTAAAACCATATTTAGGGGACGTATTAAAAGCTTCTATTAACATTTTTCTTTCTTAGAAACTCGTTATGAAACTATAAACTCATCACAGCAAAAGTCCGGCTTTCACACGTTGACTTTAACGAGGAGAGAAGGGGGGGAAATGTCAGCGGGCACTTTTTATTCTTATATTCTTATATTAATGAATAATAAATTCATTATTTTAATTAAACGTGTAACATCTCTCTGTCAGGTGTGTTTCTGTTCTAAACTAAATGTTCTTTTATTTTGGTTATTAGGTGCTCCATCCATCCATTGTCAAACCGCTTATCCAGCACACAGGGTCGCGGGGGGTCTGGAGTCCATCCCAGCCAACTTCGGGCGATAGACAGGGTACATCCTGGACTGGTCGCCAGCCAATCGCAGGGCAACACAGAGACACACAACCATTCACACTCACACTCACACAACTACGGGCAATTTAGAGTCACCAATTAACCTGATGCCCAAAGCATGTCTTTGGACTGTGGGAGGAAGCCGGAGAACCCGGAGAGAACCCACGCAGACACGGGGAGAACATGCAGACTCCACACAGAAAGGCCACTGGGCGGAATCGAACCCAGGACCTTCTTGCTGTGAGGCAACAGTGCTAACCACCGCGCCACCGTGCCGCCTGTTATTAGGTGCTGATCAACCCTAATAATTATAGACTGAGAAACACATTTCATAACAGAGGAATAAACGACCGATTTTCATGAATGACTTTAATTAAGATGTTTGATGCTTGATTTCCGTCCCGAGGAGGCGAGCGGAGGAGCTTCCTGCCGGTGAGCAGGTGCGATTGGTCCCTGCTGATCACATGACGAGTCCTGCAGAAGAGATCAAACGGGACGCTCTCGTTGGCCTTCGTCTCCTCACCTCAGGTCCCTTCGTCTCCTCACCTCAGGGCCTTCGTCTCCTCACCTCAGGGCCTTCGTCTCCTCACCTCAGGTCCCTTCGTCTCCTCACCTCAGGTCCTTCGTCTCCTCACCTCAGGGCCTTCGTCTCCTCACCTCAGGGCCTTCGTCTCCTCACCTCAGGGCCTTCGTCTCCTCACCTCAGGTCCCTTCGTCTCCTCACCTCAGGTCCTTCGTCTCCTCACCTCAGGGCCTTCGTCTCCTCACCTCAGGTCCCTTCGTCTCCTCACCTCAGGGCCTTCGTCTCCTCACCTCAGGGCCTTCGTCTCCTCACCTCAGGTCCCTTCGTCTCCTCACCTCAGGTCCTTCGTCTCCTCACCTCAGGGCCTTCGTCTCCTCACCTCAGGGCCTTCGTCTCCTCACCTCAGGTCCTTCGTCTCCTCACCTCAGGTCCCTTCGTCTCCTCACCTCAGGTCCCTTCGTCTCCTCACCTCAGGTCCCTTCGTCTCCTCACCTCAGGGCCTTCGTCTCCTCACCTCAGGGCCTTCGTCTCCTCACCTCAGGGCCTTCGTCTCCTCACCTCAGGTCCCTTCGTCTCCTCACCTCAGGTCCTTCGTCTCCTCACCTCAGGGCCTTCGTCTCCTCACCTCAGGTCCCTTCGTCTCCTCACCTCAGGTCCCTTCGTCTCCTCACCTCAGGGCCTTCGTCTCCTCACCTCAGGTCCCTTCGTCTCCTCACCTCAGGGCCTTCGTCTCCTCACATCAGGTCCCTTCGTCTCCTCACCTCAGGTCCCTTCGTCTCCTCACCTCAGGTCCCTTCGTCTCCTCACCTCAGGGCCTTCGTCTCCTCACCTCAGGGCCTTCGTCTCCTCACCTCAGGTCCTTCGTCTCCTCACCTCAGGGCCTTCGTCTCCTCACCTCAGGTCCCTTCGTCTCCTCACCTCAGGTCCTTCGTCTCCTCACCTCAGGTCCTTCGTCTCCTCACCTCAGGGCCTTCGTCTCCTCACCTCAGGGCCTTCGTCTCCTCACCTCAGGTCCTTCGTCTCCTCACCTCAGGGCCTTCGTCTCCTCACCTCAGGTCCTTCGTCTCCTCACCTCAGGGCCTTCGTCTCCTCACCTCAGGTCCTTCGTCTCCTCACCTCAGGTCCCTTCGTCTCCTCACCTCAGGTCCTTCGTCTCCTCACCTCAGGGCCTTCGTCTCCTCAGCTCAGGTCCGATCGTTTCCACGCTGCTCCTCTGAGGTGCTTCTCTCGACTCTGAGCGTTCGCGATCCGGAGGAATATCCAAATCCTCCCGCCTCACTTCTTCTAAAAATACCACTTCATTAAAGCCAGCGACTGTCACCGTATCAGACGGCGCTGTGGTCGTCTGCCCCACCTCCGCTCCACGCCGGCTCCGCCCGTCTGGGGCCCTAAATGAGGCCTTCTGGCTCCAGACGTGTGGTAAACCCGGAGAGCAGACTTTAATCCGTCTCTGCAGAAAGGGGGACCACACAGACTCTGCAGACTGGATCCGTGCCGTCTGACTCCCACACCACATTTACAGACAGTGATTCAGCCCGGGGAGGTGTTTCCCCCCACCCGGGACCGCTCGCGAATCAAGCGCTCCTTCTCTCCCCCCCCCCCAACGCGGCAGACTTTCCTCCTGTCTCGCGGCGTCTCACGGATCCAGAGTCTCCGCTCATCAAAGCTCTTCCATAAACGGATTTTTCGAGCTTTGTTGGCGTCCGCGCCGCGCCGCCGCATTCCTGCCTCCCAAACAGCCGGGGAGGAATGCGAGGAATGTGAGCAATGCAGCAGGCGTGTGACGACAGCGGCACATTCGGGAACCTGTGAGTTCGCTCAGGCTCAGAGGGGAAACAAACAGCCCGAGAAATCCAAACAGGAAACAAAGGGAGACGCGAGGAATCAATGAGGCTCTCGTGCAGGAAACCTGCTCTTATAGAGAGAAGAAACACAACAGAGAACGGACACTTAATGAGGAGAAGATCTTGATGTTTCTGCAGGTCAGCGGGCAGCAGGGGGTCGAGGGGGAGGGGCTTGTTTCTGCTGAAGCGTCTCTGCTGAAGCCGAGCGGGTCTTTCGTCTTTGTGTTTGTCTTCATCTGATTCAACGTTAAGGTCTCCTTCCGATTTGTTCCTGTTGGATCTGATCGCTGGTCAGTTTAGATCGGCTGACCTCTGACCCCTCCAACCCCCTCAGAGCTGCGTGGGATTCACACCTTCACAGATGCACAAGCTGTGAACTCAGAGGCGTCGGCGGTGAAGCTCGCTTCACACCCGTCGATCGGCGATTCAACACCAGCAATTAAACTTGATATTGTGCTTTTTTATTTATGTATATTGCATTTGTTTTCTTAATTTCTCTTTCATTTCATGTCAATTAACTGAAACTCTCTGTTTTTGATCGTTGGTTGAAAACAACAAAACATTTGACATTTTAATGGCATTTATTGACATTTTAAGAAATATTAATCAAAAAAACAATTGAATCAGATTCAATGAAGAGACAATTAGTTATTGTTTGTTATAAAGAGGTTTGGCCTTTCTACATAACTAATAGTGTTAACAGCATAAATGACCTTGACCTTTGATTGTGGATTCTTTGTGACATTAAAGGTGGAGGTGAGGCGCTGGAGGAATGTGAAGAATGTGGAGTCACATCAGTTCCACCTGTTCACAGCGGAACCTGAAGGCACCACACGGTTAAACTCAGATTAAAGTTCTTTATTCAAGACGTGTATCAGTGTGTGTGTGTGTGTGTGTGTGTGTTTGTCAGCGTCTGTGTGTGACAGCTGAGCACGCCGTGACTTCTGGGGGTCGTGACCTCCGCTGACCTCCATCAGGTCCTCAATGGGGGGAAGCTTCCCAGGTGGTCGGAGCACTCGGGGGATCCTCCTCTCACACTTCACCGGGTGGTGAGTTCTCTGTTGATGGAGCTGACAGCCGTTAGCCGGGTTTACCTGAGGCTCAGGTGAGCCGCTTCACCTCCACCCTGACATTAAAATACTTACTACACCTTCGACCTCACATCCACCTCCCAGGCGGATAGACGTCTGATACGGAAAAGACTAAACTCGAAAGCATCTCTTCTGAGTTCATGTGGTCGAAGGGAAAAATAAAATAAAGAGGAAGCAGCTTTATTGTGAAAAGTTACGGCAAAGATATTATTAAATTAAGTAAAAAAAAAATTAAAAATTGCTCAAGATGAATGTGTTCAAGACGTTCCAACAGCAGAAACCTCCTGCTGGTCTAGTTTACGGATGCTAACGTTGCTACCTGACGCTAACGTTGCTACCTGATGCTAACGTTGCTACAGATAGCTACTGTTTCTGCGGGATCTTAATGTTCATGTAGGTCAGATATAGATTATTTTTATTTATACATCATATCTGATTAAGGTTCATACTCATCTACAAGAGATGTATTGATTACACATTATTATAGTGATTATCAGTTATTAGTTCACGCAGCCTCTGGGCTTGTTTCACTGACGGTTTCTTTCTCTCCGTGTGCCGTCACCCCGCGCTGATATTTGGACGCGGGCTATTTAAAGCGGGGTGAGTCGGGCCTGAGTCAGGTCTCTGGGACGCTGGTGTGTGTGTGTGTGTGTGTGTGTGTGTGCGTATTGTGCGAGCGTGTGGGTCGCCGTGGCGTTGTGTTTGCGTCTGTCGGCTGCGGGGCGATGCCTGCAGTCTGCTGTTGTGGGTGTTTTCTGACTCCACTGATGAAACCAGCATGAGTCACAGCGGGGCTGTGTGTGTGGGTCTTTGTGTCTTTGTGCGTGCGTGTGTGTGTGTGTGTGTGCAGTAAGGTGCGGGATCAGATTCCTGCAGCAGCCCTTGTTTGCTCTGGAACATATTTTGGGATGAGCTGTTTTACGCTGCACGCTATCTGCACATTTATCCTCCCCACTGAGGAGACACGCCTGTGCGTGAGTGTGTGTGTGTGTCTGTGTGTGTGTGTGTGTGCTGCTTCTTGTTAAACACATCAGTCATGAATGGTGTTTAACATTTGATTAAAGCTTTAAATTACAACTAAATTAAACAAGAAGTCTTTTGCAGCGGTGAGTTTCCCCCTGAGTGTCTTTGTTCTGCTCCGAACTAAACCATCAACTTCTCCTGAACTTTACACCTTGAAGTCAAATACAAATCGTGGCTTATTCAAAGAGTTTCTATAAATGTGTGGTGATGCAGAGATAACTGGGGGGGTCTGTGAGGAGCTGTGGGGGGGGGGGCCTGAGGTCTGGTGGTTTTGCCGAGAAGGGTCTTTTAGGGGGCTGCTTTGTGGAGACGGAGATGAGGTCTATTTATTCTATTTTTATTCTTGGTTCCCACCCAAAGTCCAACAACAGAGAAGACTGTAACCAAGTCCAGGTCCTCCACTACACCTCAGCCGTAGACGTAAAGCTGTACCAGAGGACTAGTACTAGTACCAGAACCCTTTCACAGAGTATTACTTTCAGGAGGAGGTTTGAGGTTCAGGTGTGTTCGTGTCGGCAGGTAGAATGGAGGCGGGACACGGGCTGAAATTCAAACCCGCCGAACGAAGAAAACTCTGTTCAGAAGAAGAAGCAGGTGTCGTCCCAGCTGGAGAGGACGGAGGTAAACCGTCTCCGTCCAGCTGTCTGTCCCTGTGTTTGACACAAAGACCTGCAGCTCACCTGATTGGTCGGGACGGTTTCTGCTCATTAAGTGGGCGGGGCCAGGAGTGCAACGGGCCTCTGGTTAAACTGTCGGGGACGGCTTTTATTGTCATAAAACAGGTTAAACAAGATACACGTTTTTTTAATTTAACATGAGATACAACTTTATTCATCCAGACAGAAACTGTTCAGGTTCAAGATAAGAATAAGATGCCGACTTACACAAAGAGGAAAAACAGGTTTGTCTCCACCGTGTTCAGTTCAGCATTGACCCCCGTCACCCCCTCACACCCCCCCACCCCCCAACGAGTACCTGGGTACCTCACCAGGTACCCGGTTATTAGACACAAACAGTCAAAGCGGGGCCGCGTGCTGGAGGAGAACTCGGTTGTGAGTTTTGCAGACGACACGTTTTGTCATCACAAAGAAAAAAAGAGACTTCACGTAGAGATCAATCAGTCGGCATCAATGCAGCTGAAGTGTAGAAAGTTGGCAGCTGGAGGTTCCCGTGTCTCCGACCTGGTGAAGAAAAATGAACGACTGTAAGTTCTTGTGAGCTTTCACAGAGTTAATTGACATGAAAGACATCCTGTTCTACCTGCTACGTCTGTACGGAGATGCAGTATCAGCTGCACCCCCGGACGGCGTTCCTCCGGCTCCTCCGCTGCTCCTCCGCCCGTCACGGCCTTTCTTGTGAACTTGTGGGCGTGAACGAACAGCTGCATGTTGTTGTGCAACCTTGTGTCAATAAATTAACCTTGAAACATAGATAGAAATATCAATATAATAATAATATTAAAGGGAATATGTTTGTTTAAAATGATACAGGAACGTGAAGGACTCAATAAACTGAACAGAGTCTGTTAAATCCTGCAGATGTTTTTCTTCAGTATATTTATCTATATCAGGAATCTATATTCATTAAACCTTTTTCTTCTGACTAAGACTATTTTCTGACATGAATGATGAACATGTGTGTGATGTGGTTAGTTCACTGGGACGGGTGGGGGTCACTACACGGGTGGGAGGGGGCACGGGGGGGGGGGGGGGGGGGTTCCTGCAAACACATCGGTTTCACAGCAGGATTCACATCGTACATTCACAGACATTGATCACGGCTTCCCACCTGATCAATTAGCTTCAGTGTGATCAGCTGACTGGACTCAGGGATCAATCAGAGAAAAGCTTCGACAAACTGAACAGATTGCTGAAGGGCCTCCCATGATGCACTGGGCCTACATGGCGGCGGCTCCCTTGTAGTTCAACGGGTTCGAGGCTTTTCCTGAGAATCACTGTGCAGGTGTTCTCACACACACACACACACACACACACACTCAGCAGGTCTCTTCTATTCACCGTGACGCAGCGGGATCGAGTTTCATCTTCATTCATACACAGAAACCCGCGTAGGAGGAAGTATTCAGATCCTATAGGAAGCAGTTCAACGGAGGGAATGTGCTGCACACAGTAACAGAGCTGCATTTAAAACATGACCACAGGAAATAAAAGTATTATAACCCGACTGGCCCCAAAATATGTTAACGTTTCAAATCATTCTCACATCACGTAGGTGGAAGCATCAGCATCTTAATGCTGCCGAGCCCGACTCTGATTCTCATTGGTTGAATCTGCGAGTAATTTGCAAATCATGTCCACAAAACAGCCGGAGGGTTCAGGGTGGAGGTGGACGAACAAGCACAGAGGAGCTTCTGGTTTCCGTCCCGGCAGCTTTGAGGGAGAAACCCCACGGCTCAGATTTGCATAATGAAAGAGAAACGAGTGTGATTCTGATGTTTAAATACTGAAACCATTTACTTCCTCCATCTGTTTTCAAATAAATGCAACTGAACTGGGTTCTGCAAGAAGGGGAAATACAGATGTTTCCCTGCAGGATTTGCATGTTCTGTGTGTGTGTGTGCAGACGTTTTATGGAAAAACATTTTACAAAGTTCTTGTTTCAACTAAAGATGAAATACTGCATATTAACGTTAATAATTATTAGCAACCAAGAAATTGAATTGTTAATAGTCTCCTGCAAGACGAACGGTAAAACAAATCATGTTCTCACAAACGGTTTATGATTTACCTTTAATCCATTGGTGAGTAATTCAATCGGAGTACTTGGTAGCAGCAGATGTTCAGTAGAAATCACTACAAAGAGTCACAAACAAAAGAGCATCTGCACAAAAACATCTGCACAAAAACCTTTATTATAAGTCAGAGCTGGAGTACTATTATTTTTAAATGATAAAGGACCGAGTACAGAACCTTGTGGTGCTCCGGTCTGAATAATTCATTGTTAACAGATTATATCAGCTGTAAATGTTTAACGTTTTAATCACTGAATGTCTTTGTCAGAGCCGTTGAAGCTCTGCAGAGGAAGAGAAAGACATGGACCCTGCAGACCCCACAGCCCCTGCAGACCCCGCAGACCACGCAGACCCTGCAGACCCCACAGACCCTGCAGACCCCCACAGACCCTGCAGACCCCGCAGACCCTTCTGGCCTTGCAGACCTTGCAGACCCTCAGTCAGGCGGTCTCTGCCGGTCTGGACTCCTCCGGGCCCCTCAGGTTTGTGGTCTGGTGAACCAACAGAGGGAGGGGACGTGTGGTTTGAGATCAAAGCGCGGTTTGGGCGGGTGGGGTCAGGCAGTTGGTGGTGGGGGGGACCTCAGCACATGGTCTGTAATTGTGGGCTCGTGCACGAAGAGAAAGGAGGCCCTGTGACAGATGATGATGATGATGATGATGAAGGTCTCTGATTTAAGTTTAACTAAGAATGCTTTTGTTTTAATGTCAATGTAGATCTGAAAGTTAAATGTTAATAAACATAATTGGATCTCTTTAAAGTTGTTTCTTCATCGATTAAATCCACTTCATTTCTTCATTAAGACTGTTTCCAAGTTGAAGGATTATTGTTCGCTTTTCTCATAATTAAGGCATTTTGTGTATTGATTTATTTACTAGACTGCTAAGTAACTTATTTAAAGTGAAGCCTCTTGAGTTAAATGAATAATCAAACAAACCAAGACTTTATTAGACTTTATTAAGAGCCGTTAAACCGATGAAGAAGATATTCCCTGTTTTTAATTATTCTTTCAAGGAAGGTGTTTGAAACAGAAGCTTTTGTGATGCAAATTATTACTTCACTTTTTGCACACGTGAAGTCTTCTTCCTGCGTTGTGAAGATTCTCACCTCTTTTGTTGTGGAGCTGATGACTAAAAACGACTTTAGATTCTACTGATTGTTGTTTATTCTGTTTGACTGAAATTATTTATTAAGACTAGATCTGTATTTATTTACAAAGACGGTTTTGTCTGTAATCTTGTTATTTATCATTTCATCCTTTACTATTCTCACTTTTCTTTCTGTTTATTTGCTGACATGAATGTCTGAGCGATGAAGAAGTTCATGGATCAATAAAATAACCGATCCAACGGAAAATATGTTGAAGTTGAATAGTTCTCACAAACAAAAAGAAGGTCTTCTTCTCCTGTTTGAACCATTTCTATCTGATCCAGACAGAAACACACACACAGACACACACAGGAACACACTGAGGCCTCAGCTCTCCGGTTTGGCTCCTGAACACAGCGGAGAGTCGGGTGGAGGAGGAGGTGGAGGAGGGGGGCTGTTTCTCTGCGGTGGGACGGGCGAAGGAGACGCCCGGTTCAGTAAATTTAGCCTCAGCTGAGACAAAAATAACCAGAGAGGATATTTATAGCTCAGACATTTTGAGGAAGAAAAGCCTCCCTCTTCTCTGAGTCTCTTCACCCCGTTCAGTTCGGTTCAGTTCAGTTCGGTTCAGTTTAGGTCAGTTTAGTTTAGGTCAGTTTAGTTTAGGTCAGTTTAGTTCGGCCGTTGTTCTACGTGATCATCGCGTGTTTATACTGCAGATTGAGGAGTTACGGTTATTTAAATGATTTCCTGCATATTGATAATAACCCTGTAAATGATGAACTGAGTGACTGTCTTGATCCTTTGGGGTTTTATATACAGTCATAAATCCCCTAAAGTCTACACGTGTTTCTGTGAATGTTAAATAAACGTCTACATCAGTCCTCTGAGGACCAGCATGCATTGCAAATGCAGCCTCCAGGTTGAGGTTTTGACTTTTATTTGGGTCTGGAAAAAGCGGTGTGCGAGGCGGAGCAGCGTGACGGAGGATCTGGGCGAACCGTTTTCCTTCTGACGGCAGAAGTCTGGAACAACTGAAGCTTATTTCTGACCTGAGATCAGATTAACGTCTGTACGTGCAACAGCGGGCGCGTTTCAGTCCCGCGGTGTCTACGGTGAAAGGTTCATTCGTCATTTTGCAACGCGTTGCGCAATAAAATTCTAAAGGTGTTTTCGCGAGGGCGGAAACAAACTGTTACCGTGGAAACGGACAACACAGCAGCGTCCTGGAGGACGGGCACACCTGACCTCCCCGGCTTTTCGGCCTGCAGCCGCAAAGAGTCAACAAACCCTGAGCAGGAAACCTCGAAAGTGGCTGACGAGGCGAAACCGACCTCTGATCTGATCGCAAAGCCGTTTTTTTGGAGGACGGCGTGAAGCACGGCTGTGCTCAGAGCCAAATGCTAACGTGCTAATGTTCAGCTCAGAAGAACATGAATGTGTGAAGCAGATCGGAAACGTTGTGCGCTCAATCTCAATTTTTCATTGTTGCCTGTTGCATTATGGGGCCTTTGGTCGTACAGACAAATCCCCCCCTGAATGCATCCCAGGTAAAAGGGGCGGAGCCTGTCACACCTGAGCTCGTTTCTTAGTGCTTGAGCCGCTGACGTTTACCGACGTGCTGTAACGCTAAAGCCGGCTGAGAATCCTGCTGTGAGACTAACGTGTTTACAGCAGAGGACTCGTGATACACAGGTGATAGACGACCCCCCCCCCAAAACCCCCCCATACCCCTCCCCCCCAACCCAAACCCCCACACCAACCACCCCCAACCGTCAGAGTCAACAAACCAGATTCAGTTTCTTTTAACACCAATTAGTTTTAGTCTCAGGACCTAAATAGAAGTGAGTGTCTGAAATGCAAATTACAGGTAATGAGATCAGCAAAGAAACCCGAGACTGAAAGAACATTCTTAACATTCTGTCCCTGTTGAGTCTGTGGGACAAACAACTGAGGAAGCTGAACTTGAATAGACCACGAAAATGACTGTGATGACTCTGCCAGGGACTGCATTTCAAAAGGAGCCACTCCTGCACACAAAGTAAAAGTAAAGCTCTGATTAAGCATTAATCATCTCCAAATGACAGGTTGCACGTGACACTGTTAAGAGGGAGAGAGAGTCAGTGAGTTCCGTTTCCCAGGAAAGTGTTGATTTCCTGGAGGGAAGTGATGCATTTCAGTGTTCTGCAGCCGTCATGGCGGCCGGTCAGCACCGTGTTCCTGCATCCAGACACAATCTGTGTTGCCTTCAACAACCTGAAGTCGGCGTAAGAGATCCGAGATTCTTCTCTGCGGTGGGACGTGTTGCCGTGACGCCCTCATCCTTCGCCCGTTACGTCCCCCCCCCCCCGTGACTCAGCCCCTGTGATGCTCCTCGCTGTTCCAGAAGCAGCCTTACATGGTCAGTGACGCAGCAGCAGGATCCCCCCCCCCTACGTGGCTTCTCGTCTCGTCCCTCCGCTCGTTGGTCCGACGTGAAGCGCCGCCGCGGCCGTCCGGCCTCCCACCCGCACCAATCGGCGGCCTCCATCTGTTTCCGTGGCAACGTGACGCAGGCGGGCCTCCTGGCCTCAGCAGAAAATAAACGGCTGCTGCTCCTCTGGAGTGTTTTTCTAAAAATACGGCCGCTATTCCTGAAATGTGGTTTTCTCCGTGTGCCGAAAATACTCAAGTCATCACACGTTGTGATGTTATTTTCACGATCACGATGTACTGCTTCCCTGATCACGGTCACAGAAATGACTCTAAGAATACTCTAAAATGACTGAATGTTTCCCTGAACAACACAGTTGTTTACTTCATCCGAGGTGCGTTACTTTCGCATGTTTTACTCGTCTTTCACCGTCTCAGAGGTAAATACGTTGTATCCTTTTGACTGAGCTGCGTAGAATACGAAGCATTATTTAGATTAAAGTAGCCGACAGGATACAAAGCAGTTAACATTCACATTGATCCAGACACATTAAGCAGTATGTGAACACATTTATGTACTTTTATGTCAGGTTTCAAATGCCATACTTTTAGTACACCCAGATGTGGTAGTACTTTTACTACAAGAGAGCACCTGAGTACTTCCTCACATGTCTCACACATACTACCTTTACAGAGCTAAATGGCTTATTGTGCTGAAGTGAAAACAGTCTCACAGCTTGATTGCACTGGTTGTCGTGTCTTCACACACACACACACACACACACTCATGAGACCATCGATTCCTCCGATCAGCTCAGTGGCTCGTGACGTCCGTCCCGCCGCTCTGCACGGCGAGCTGTCAGGGTGTGAGCTGCCTGTCTTCTCTCAACTGTTGATGTTCCTGTTGCCGTGGCAACCGTCTGTTTCCCGGCGCCAATTGGCCCCCGGCTAACGGCTCCGATGCTCCATAAATGTGTTTATTGTTCCATGCAATACCTCTCTCGCGTAAGTCTGTCGTTAGTTTAGAGTTTAAACTCTTATTTGTTGCAAACATTAGAGTGTGTTAGGTATTAATTAAACTGCGCTTCCTAAATGTCTCGTACCTTTTCACATAATAATGTCTGAGTAGAAGCTCCCTCAGCGGGACGACGGTATCACACGTGTGAGAAGACAAAGATCCGCAGGTTGAGGTTTTATGACACCTTTGATTTTTTTGTCAAGCGAAACCTCTCAGACGTCATGAGAACGAGGCGTGGAAAAAAGTCGACGTGCGAAAGACGCTGCGTCACAGGGTCTCCGTGACGATAACTCGCTTGAACTATGCACACACTTGTATGTCGTATGTCGTGTTTACTGACATTTCTCTTCATTCTGCAGATTAGCGGTGTTAGTTCAGGACTGTATCTTTGGCCCCGTCCGCCCCCGCGGGGCCCTACGGGGGGGCCCCTGCAGGGACGGGACGGCGGCCAAAACAAACACGCCTGTGGCGTCAGCCGAGAGGCGGATTCCCCGTTGCAACAGGATGTGACATCAGGATGTGACATCACGGAGGCGGTGTTGACGGAGGTGGCTGCGGAGCTTCGGTTTAACAGCCGAATGGTTCCATACAAACACACAGCTGGAAGGACTCTGTGTTGTGTGTCTGTCTTCACACAGATATGTGACCCCCAAATCCTTCAGGGGAAAATAACCCTCAAAGGTCAGAAAAACAAAAAGGAACATTAGCGCGCTGTTTTCTGCTCGGTGATGGAAACAAATACTGAAATACTGTCAGAAGGACGCGGCTCATGTGCAGTGTGCACCATCGGGGGCTTGTGTTAGCTACACACCACAGACAGGAGCCAAAGGCCTCAGCTAACTCTAAACATAATGCTAACTCAAGGCTAACAGAGAGTGAAAGCTAAGCCAAAAGCAGCTGAAAGCTAACTCTAAACTAAGACAACCCAGGAGCTAGCTCTATGCTAACCAAATCCAGAGGCTAACTCTATGCTAACAAAACCTATAAGCTAACCCTAAACTAAGAGAAACTAACTCTAAGCTAGAAGCTAATGTAATGAGATGCTCACTTTAGTCACAATTATCTGGACCTCGAAAGACACAAACATAATTTATTATTTATTTAAAATATTTCAATCAGAAACGAATTACCTCCAGTCAACCATCTCTAACAACTACTTTTTAGATTGTAGACTTTTTCTAAATCTTGCTAAGGGGTAAGTGATATTTGGGTGGGCCCCAGTATTGGGTTAGCCTAGCTTAGCACCAAGCCCAGAGGGAGAGGGAACCTACTAGTGACAATGCTGCCGACCACACAAACCCACTGCTGAGGGCGCCATGGAAACAGAAGATTAACACCAACACGCTCCTTATGTAACCATCCGTTTATCCGGCAGCCTCCGGACTTCATTTTGTGAACACCGAAGCATCTTGGATCATTTGTAGAGAGATAAGCAATTAAATTGGGGCTCAATGCATTTTCTTTTTGCCTGTTATTTAAGAACATGTGAGGTCTGGATGTAGTGAAAGCATTTCCTTTCTTGTACTTTTCAATTCTGAGGTACTTACGTATCTACTACTTATCTTAAATCTTACATTTCTCTTCAGTTACTCTGCAGATTCAGATGATTTGAACCACGTATAATCAACTGGTCAATGATGCTGTATCATAATAGCTAATATGGTCAATACAATAAGTTCCACCTTTTCCAGCTGCATTATAAAATGAATGCATCCACATTAGTTTAGTCTGCATGGCAAGTAACTGATTTTGACCAAAGTATTTCTTTATTGTTACTTTGACTTACAGGTTTTACGGTTTTGCAGCCGATATGTTAGACGAACATGTTTAACTACGGATCAAATGTTACGATGAGTCTACAAAGGTCACCAGAATGTAACACTGCAATTTGAACAGATTTGAAATATTTGATAGGTTAACATATAGAAAGGAGTAAAGGACCGAGGTTCTCCGTCGGGATCTAAAATTACATTATATTCTATGAAACAAGATCTTCCTCCACTGGATCCAATAGAATAAAACCAGAACTAGACCACCGTGGAAGGCGGAGTGGTCCAATCTGAACACTACAATGACAATGATGTGGGCAAAGGTAGAGGACACCCGTGTCCCCTTCGCTTTAATGAGGTAATGTGATTAAATGTCTGGTTGCCAGGACCCTCATTTTCTTTAACATTTATTGAATTTGTAACAAGTTGTAATATTCTCAACAAATGTTGTGACTCTGTAGTCATCACCGTGACGATGACTCACACCCACACACACACACCTCAATAAAAAAGTGAGATCAATGATTTCTTCGTCAATAATTTATTTGTCATGTGGAATAAACAGTTCATATATTTCTCTGTTCCTTTAAACACTCAGTGTGGAAATCCATTGCGTCACAAATAACTGCATAAAAAACACACACACACACGTGACTTCACGTGTCCGGTGAGCAGAACACCTGCAGCTCACGTGGTAGTCCGGAGCAGCCCGTGCGGCTCATTCACAGGTTAAGTCACATGACATCCAGCTGTTGTCACTCGCGTGTCATGAAGTGAGCGTCCCCGCCCGGCAGATCGGGCACCGCGGGTCCACCTGCAATAGTCTTCCCCTCCCCGGACGGCCGGTCCGGCCTCCAGATTTCGTCCGGTACCGGTACCCCACGTGGCCACGGCCAAACTGATAAACCAATCGGGCCGCATAACTCCCCGGTCCGGTTCGGTCCGACTCTCCAATCAAACGCCGTTGTACGTCTTCAGCAGAGGGCGGCCGTTTGGACGGTTTGCGCTCGTTCTCACCGCTGCGCAGCGGTATGATTCGGTTCGGCTCGGCGCGGTTCGGCTCAGCGGACCTGCATCTCCACGCAGGGAACCCACTGGTTCCTGCAGCGGCTCTCCTCGCAGAAGCTGCTGATGTTCTGCAGGGCCGGAGACTGCAGCGGCTGCACCGGAGGGTTCTGCACGACAGAGAAAGGCGGCGTGAGACCTCCGGTATGCGTCACGTACTCATTACGTCATAGTGCGAGATCGAAATACATTCCGGTTCTGTTAGAATCAAAGGGGAGCTGGACTTACAGTGACCAGGATGCAGTGCAGGTCCCGGGGCTCGTTCCCGTTACTGTCCTCGGTGTCCTCTTCCAGCAGCTGGGACAGACGCGTCATGCCGGACACCCGCAGGATGTTGATGTCGTTGTCGCAGCAGAACGCCTGAAGCAGCGTGAAGTGGATCTGCAGCGCGATGTCATCTTCATCCTCCTCGTCGGTGGCGAGGACGCACAGGACCACGCTGTCCGGATCTCTGCAGGAGGAGGAAGAGGAGGAGCGCGGGTTAATGTCTGCGTCACTACGTCCGTCATTAGCCGTCATTGGCATACGATCAGGATGATGGACGGTGCAAAAGCTGCACAAATCAAACTTACACATTCATGAGTTTGGCGGACTCGTAGACCCCCACCGTGAGGGAGTCCTGCTTCCGAGCCGCGACCAGCAGCTCTTCCAGCGCAGTCACCGTCTCCATCCTGCAGGGACACGGAAGGTTAGAAACGTGGCCGAAACCGGCAGAGCGAGAACACGCGAAACGGCTCCCGGCGCGATTCAAGAGACCGGGTTGTGCTTCTAAAAACTAAATGAATATAGAAAATGATGCAATTGTATCCAGGGTTTAACGTTCTACTGCGTGCCGGCGCGCAATTACGCGCCGGTGCCAGCCAGGACGCGTCAGGGACTCACCTTTTCTCGGTGCTGTTGGAGCCGATGAACTCTTCCAGAGTCATGTTGAAGTCGGTAAAATAATCCACTAAATCCAGGATAAAAACAAGTATCCCGGAACAGAGTCCCAAACAAGCGTTAATCCGGAGCGGCGCAGAGATGCTCTGAAGCCCGCAGAGTGAATTCAAAGGTCCGTGAGAGAGAAGCCGTCTGCCTCCGAAGCGCAAAACCCGGGTCCTTTTATCTCTCTCCCCGCAGTGGGCGTCACCCCACCCGGCCGCCCGTCACCTCATTGGTCCGCCGCTGACAATAGATCCCCCGTACCCTGCGCTCATTGGCTGAGTGCGCAGCACACGCTGGAGATCCCACGTGGGTGGTTTCGGAGAAACCCCCGCTCTCTCCCCCCCCCCCCCCCTCCTCCTCCCCCTCCTCCTCCTCCTCCCGGTTTTCACACCCTCCAGGTTTGTTTACGGAGTTATTTCAGACTGGCGGAATTTCCAGCTTCTGCTCCTTCTCGCTGCACCTCCTCTCTTCTCCTTCACCTTGCTCCTTCCACCTGCACCTTCTACGCACTTCTTCCCTCTGCACCGCCTCCATGAAGCTGCAGCAGGTGACCGGCCTCGTGTTGGACTGTTACGTGGCTCGCGGGCAGCAGGTTGTGCAACATGGGTTAAAAATAAAAGATGGAAAAAGCGCGTCGATACGCACGAGGGGAAAGTCGCGAGACGCACTCGTGGTTATTGTTTCTGACACGGTCAGAACCGGGACCAGAACCGGGACCAGAGGGCTGACTGGTAACATAATCATAACATAAAACCATTGGTGCAACGCTTTTATTTCGAGTAAATGCGCTTCATCACAAGCACAGACAGACGCACGCGCATGTTCACACGCGTCCGGCGCCCCCCTGCGGCCCCGCAGTGACGCTGCAGCAGCGGGACCAGGAGGACATGTCGGGGCACGCTGAGGAACTGGTTCTGATGCGGGGGGGTTTGGTTTCTGGGTTTAGCGTTCAGCTTTCATCCAAATTGACTTACAATAAGTGCATTTAAACAAGAGGTGAGTCTCTGTTTGGTGAAGGAAAGTTTCCATTTTCAACATAAATAATGTTTCGTCAACCTGAACAACGAATGAAGCCTGAAGGCAACATTTAGATTCATTTCTAATTTCATGTTTCTTTCACTCTGATCTTCATACGGCGTTTAAATTAAATCTGCTGTATTATTGTATTTAATTCGGACATGATCTTCCATTCAGTCTGACTCTTACAACACTTATTTTACAAATTCATTCAGATTTCATAATCTATAAAATAGGAAGTTATTAGTTGAAGTTGGGGGTAAAGTAGAGATTAAAATCCTCGCCTGGTTCTCTGCTGCCACCTGCTGGTCTGATCCGGTTCCTACAGGAGGATTTTAAGACCGTCAGTAACTATGAGTGGAAATGTTTTTAAATAATAACATTTCGGTTGAAATGTACAATTGTGTTATTTTTCTCCTTGAATTCTCAACAAAATCATACAGTTTATTATTTTTATTAACTCCGCGTTCTTCACAGTTTATCATTAAAACTACAAAGGAAAGTAGAACACTTTTCTCTCACCGTAAAACATCCTTCTTTTGATGTGAAGCCATAAAGTTAAAGGTTAAGCAACTTTGCTGCTCTGTTCAAGTTTACGGGGATCTTAAACTATTCGGGTTTGTCTTGATAGTAAACTTTTGATTTAAAATAAAGGTTTAACATTTTTATAACGTTATTGTAAACATGACCCACATTGAATATTGTAAACATTTACAATACCTTGTTTTTAAAATTGTTCATATATTAAAGTGTTTGTTTTTTGGTCACAAGCTTGTTAACCACAATAAAAACACATTATTGAACCTTTTCAATACAAGTAAAAGACACAAAAGACCCTTCAATGTGAACTCTGAAGGAGACGTGAAAGGTGAGATTGATTATTGATGAAGCCTGTTAGCAGTCAATCACAATGATGATGAGGGCTGATCACATGACCTTGTGCTGCTCTGATGAAAACAATAAGTGATCAATACCTAAATCTCTATCCCTTGGTGATAAACTCCTGATTAACGATGAGGGAAGAAATAATCATCTGATGGAAACTTTTAAACGATTAATTTAGAACCAAAAAGATACAGAAAACAAATACTTGAAGTAAATCAAATAAAAATGTCCATAACATTTGAGAGTTTGATCTTAAAAACATTCAGTTCAACCAAGTGAAAAAACCTTAAAGGTGCGAAGCTAAAATATATAGAAATATGTAAACGTATCAGGTTAAAGTTTAAAGAATTTAAATACTAGAGTATTACTTTATAAACAAATACACTTAATACGGACAAAATGTACTTTTAGATCTAAATGCTCAGAGGCTTCATGATGTAAATGAAGTTTATTATAGAAAGATTGTGATTTTATGGTAATAAAGGGGAGCATATTAATGATAAAGTATTGCTTCTTAAAAAAATAGTTTAAAAGAAAGTTTTCAAGAGTAAAAGAAAGTTGGAGAGGAAAGTCAAGGAATCGTCGCGTGAAGCGTCTCATCCGTCTGCTACGAGGTGTCGATGGGTCGATTGATCACTGATCAGCGGGTCGTCAATCACTGATTTTATTAAGTTAACAAAAGGAAGTTTAATGAAGGGACAGAAAACCATCCCTAAAGAACAATACATTTTACAGAATAATATTAGTTCAGTTCCTTAAAATGTAAAACTAGAATTAAACATCTTTCAGGTTTCAGAAACTGTCGCTGCTTCCGTGATGATAAAAGACAAAAGAAGTTTCTGTGAGCCAAGTGTGTTTCTACTTTTTATTTATCTTTACTTTGAAAGGCTTTTCATTCATACAGAGTTTAAGAGTTTAATGTGTTAAAAGGGGAAATAAAGGTCTCCTTCTTTTAAAGCTTAAAATCTACGGACGTTTAAGGTTAAGATACATTTTCAGGAGACTATTAAAGTTTCAAATTGAAAGCATCAAGGCTGTTTTAAGGGTTCAATAATGCCATTTTAAAGAGGCAAGATTTAGACCCAGATGTGAATCCAAGAATCCACAAACGGACTAATTAAACCTTTTATTTCACAATACACAGATCTGATGTTTTAGTGTGTGTGTGTGTGTGTGTGTGTGTGTGTGTGTGTGTGTGTGTGTGTGTGTGTGTGTGTGTGTGTGTGTGTGTGAACCCTCCTGCTGGTTTGACACTCGTCTGCAGTCTGCAGTTTTTCCTCTCGGCATCATTTCCATCTCACACGTCCTAAAAAGCCTTGAAAGTCGACACACTCTGCTGCTGAATGTCAACTTTGCATTTTAAGCAGCTTCCTCCTGATTTTATTTTCAGTTCGTTCCTGCAGACTTTAAGCTGCCGGTTTGTCTCTGAAATCGATCCTGTTTGTTGTTTCATATTAAAAGGAATCAGAGCTGACGACATCAACGCGTGTGACGCGTTGATGTCGTCATCAGTGTGGTTAAAGCAGGGTCAAAGCGTTGGATCACGCTTAATCAGATAACTTTATTTTAACGAGGTGCTTTGGGATACTAGCAAGGTTTTAACAAAATACAACACATTTCTTGACCTATTTTGACATTTTTCAACAATATTTCTTGATCTATTACGTCCACACTTTTTTCCATCAAATGTTTCCACTTCATTTATTTAGACTTTTTTTTCACAAATTTTAAGACCTATTTTGGCTTTTTTTCTCAGTCACAGTTCGTTCATTTCTCAACCAAACTAATTTTTGTGTTTTTGTTCAGTTACCATTTTGATTTTTTGGCCTAATATTATTTTTGTTTTTTTGAACTATTATAGTTTTTTTAAATTAAATTGTTCAAACTAATACAATCAAACTTTTTGTCCTATAACATTAACTAACTGATATGTTATGGCTTGTTTGGATGTTTGGACATTCAATGACATTCTCATACATATTTAGATTTTTTTTTTAAATAAAAAAATAAATATATATATATATATATATATATATATATATATATATATATGTATATATATATATATATATATATATATATATATATATATATATATATATATATATATATAAAAACTATTTGATCCATTATAATTTGACTTCATATCCATGACATTTGTGTTTTGGGACATTTCTTTCCCATAACATGTTTTGATATCCATCCATCCATCCATCCATCCATTGTCAAACCGCTTATCCTGCACACAGGGTCGCGGGGGGGCTGGAGTCCATCCCAGCCAACTTCGGGCGATAGACAGGGTACATCCTGGATTGGTCGCCAGCCAATCGCAGGGCTACACAGAGACATACAACCATTCACACTCACATTCACACACCTACGGGCAATTTAAAGTCCCCAATTAACCTGATCCCCAGAGCATGTCTTTGGACTGTGGGAGGAAGCCGGAGAACCCGGAGAGAACCCACGCAGACACGGGGAGAACATGCAGACTCCACACAGAAAGGCCACTGGGTGGAATCGAACCCAGGACCTTCTTGCTGTGAGGCAACAGTGCTAACCACCACGCCACCGTGCCGCCCCATGTTTTGATATTCTTTTACTAATTTTGCATAATTTATTGTGAAAAGGTGTATCCGGAAGTGACCTCCCAATATCCGGTAAACTTGACGCATGGGTTTGTCCGTTAAATCTTTCCCGGATTGTTCCCGTTGATGATGGCAGCCATGACGGAAATGACAGAAGATCCCGTCCTCGGCGGGGCCGTGGAGCCGGTACGGTCTTTATTCGTTTCTCATATTCAGTTTTTAATTATAAAACATAAATATGTTAACTGCTCAACTGGTAGCAATCAACTAGCTTAACTAACTGACTAACCAGCCTAGCTAACAACCACGCACTCAACCGGCCGGTTGGCTCACTTTACCATAGATATGTATGAACTTTGCGGTTAGCATGCTAGCTAGCTACATTTAAAGCTAACGCTACATGCTAACGGTTACCTCTCATGTCCGCAGGCGGAGACCGTTACACACGAAACTTCACTCATAGAAACTTTTGAAAACCCTTTGGAATTTTTGCAGGTGTGTTTTGTTATTTAATTTTACAGTTTTTATGCCAATGAAACAAATAGTTTATGTGTCAACGTTTCACATGAAAGAGAGCAGTTTACCAAACTATTCAAACGTCGGCCAATTTTAATACTAGATTAAAAAACACCACATCTGATATCAAATTAAATTGTTAGAATAAAAAAAAATTAACATGGTTCTAACAATTGACACTTTGCACCCACAAATGACAGCACAAACTTGCCCAATTTAATTAGAATCCGATGGGCCTCGTTTTTTACCTTTAGTACAACGCGGATATTGTAGTGTTTTCTAATTCTGGATGGCAGCATGTTGAACCGACAGAACCTGCAGCGCCAGAAGAGACGGACGGCACAGAGAAACCAGAGCAGGAGGACAGACAGCAGGCTGAAGAGAGAGACACCGAGGAAGACGGGCAGAAGGACACACTGAGGGACGGAGAGAAAGACAATCAGCAGGACACACTGGGAGACGGAGAGAAAGACCGACAGCAGGACACACAGAGGGACGGAGAGAAAGACCGACAGCAGGACACACAGGAAGACCGACAGCAGGCTGAAGAGACAAACGGACAACCAGATGGAAGGCAGGAAGGGCAGACGGTTCGTCAACCTGCAGCTGAATCCTCCATTAAAGAGTCAAAGGTGAGGGTGTGTTTTATAAAACGATTTTCATGTGGAAAACTGGACCAAGACTTTGTATTTTGTAGAAAATATTGTGTGTATTTAATGTATCGGCATCATAGTTTTAGTATTTTTGCCTCATCTCATCTTTTGCCTTCGTAGTATAAAACCTGCTGCGATAATTCCCAGCCGGACTATTTGACCGATTGGCTTCAGCAGTAGTGTCCCTGTCTCTCAGTGGGTGATGGGGTCTCAGTGTCGGGCGGTGTGGTCGGAGGACGGGCGGGTGTACCCGGCGACGGTGCTGTCTGTGGACGGAGAGCGCTGCAGAGTCTTCTTCAACGGCTACGGCAACCAGGAGGACGTGGATGTGAGCGCGCTCACAAGTCCAGTGGCTGTGGTGCCGCAACCAGCGACACAGAACTCCAAGGTACCGTTTACCAGACGACGTCCCTGAAATGAAACTGTTAAGACTATTAAGACGAGAAATCCCCTTGAATTTATTTAATGGCTGTTTTTACAAAAGCTCCCCAACAATGGAGTCTATGTCCCTAACATGTTTGCACGTGTCCACATGTCGTTAAAATATGGTTTTCAACACCTGGATGCTGTTCTCGTGTCCCTTGAGGACACCTAGCAAAGCTCTCTGCGTGTTTCAGGACTGGAAACCTGGTTCGGTGTGTCGGGCCGTGTTCTCAGAGGACGGTCTGGTTTATCCGGCTGTCGTTCTGTGGGTCAAGGGTCAACGCTGCCGCGTTCGCTTCGACAACTACAACAACGAGGAGGAAAAGGACGTCGGCAGCCTGCTGAGACACAACGAGCTCCACGGATCCGGCAGACCTCCTGCAGCCAAGGTATCAAAACCTGGTCCTGGCTCTCAACCAACATCCCCTCTGATTTACGTTTTCATTGACTCTCATTATTATTATTATTATTGTATCTGATACTAAATGAACGCATAAAAAACTTGGTCCTGCAGGGCAGCAACTGGCAGTCCAGTGTAACCAGTAGCAACTCTGACTGGAAGAGCAGGGGAGATGAGAACCAGGGGGAGCGAGGAGGAGGAGACGGGAAGAGAGAGGCGAGAGGAGGAGAGAGAAGGTCGGCATGGAAAGATGAAGAGCAGAACTCGTCCTGGGTGAGTCTTCCAGTTAAGGAGCGTTTGATTTAAATGAGCACGAGTGGATTTTTCTGACCTGTAAGGCAGATCTTTTTTTAAAATTATTTTTGTCCTGGAAAACCAGCTTGGAATTGCTTAAAAATCCCTTCAATCATCCATCACCCTTTTTGATTCATTACATCATGTGAGGGGGGGGCGCCGCGCCAGCAGACTTGTCCTTGTCTGTGATTGGTTAGATTATATTAACCCCGCCCCTTTAATGTCACCGCTTCATGGCCAGATGAATAAACTGGCTGATTTACTGAGTTGATGACCAGTTTGGAGGATCTAGTTGTTGTTGTCCGACCAGTAGGATAACTGGTATGTTGACCTGTAAGCATCTCAGGTGAGAGCAGCGTCCTTGTTGTCCCCGCAGGTGAAAGACAAACAAAGTGATCAGGGTCACACGCAGATGGAGGAAGAAGAGAAGAAGAGAGGAAACAAAGCAGATAAACCGACTTATCACAGCTCCTCCTTCTTCCCTCCGTTTCCTCCTCCTCCTCCTCTTCAGCCGGGCTCAGCGGTAAAACTTACTATTAACATAACTAGTGTTTATTCCTCCCTCCTATGATCAGTCTGACACTGTGCTCCCCCCCCTTTAGGACTCTGTGTCCTTCGTCCCTCCTCCTCCTCCTCTCTGGCAGTTCAGTAGCACAGCAGCGGCCGACTCCTCCTCCAGCATGTTGATGCTGTGGTACATGTGTGGCTTCCACACCGGCAGCTACATGGTGAGTCGTGTTTCCCGCCGATCCTCATCAGGACGATCTAATGAATCATGATATACGTCATAATACGAAGAGAAAGAAGTATGTCAATACACTAATAAACTCACAGTAATGTTGCAGTAGATCACAACGTGTCCAGTAGGAGTGTTCGTGTGTTCATGAACTCCTTCAGAACAACACATGACTTTTATTCTCTGGAGAACCTTTTACTTTAACTTGTTTATGGTTGTTTGTTGATCACAAGCTGTGTTCCCTCTGATGTTTGTATTTGTCTCAGGCTCAGCAGGGGTTCAAGTCCAACTCCAAGGACTGAGGTAAGAGCTGCGCTCGCACGCACACACACACACACACACACACACACAAGCGCACACACAAGCGCACAGGATCTTCTACACTATTTCACCACACTAAAGTCTATTTGACTAGTTTGTTATAAAGGATCAATCCACCTTTTTTTTTTTTTCATTCATTCATTCGTTCAGCTCAGCCAATGAAAACCTGTATGTTGTCACAGTGATGTCATCACACCACAAACATGCCGTTGTGTGGCGAGACATCATCCAGGTGCATTATGGGAAACATAGGATCCAGTGTTTAAGGGACTAAAAGTCCAGAAGAGACGGACTGACAATGTGTGTTTTGTTTTTTCTGTTTGCATTGAGCGGCGATCAGAATCGATGATTCTTCTGTTCTGTGACGGCCGACTCGCTACTTCATGACTCATTTAGGAGGAAACTGAAAGGCTGCTCTGAGGATTTTAATTTCAATTTCAATTGAATATAAATTCTAAATTAAGCCTGACTGAAATCTTAAGAATATGGTCTTTTTCAGAACAAAGCGGAGGCTTTACTGAGTAAACCTATGGAAGTCTTTGATTTCATGATGAGATGTGAATCTTATTTAATTCATGTTTTCTGCCTCAGAGCCAGAGATTATGGGCTCAGAAGCCCCGGGGAGGCCTTTCTTTGCTTTTTGATAAAGTGCACTTGTATAATTTAGTTTATTTGTTTGACTGATTTCATGCTGGAATATTTTGAATGTTCATCGTACAGAATCCGTTTGTGTTCAGAAGTTTGATTCGAGTTTAAGTGTTCAAGACTGTGGAATTAAAAACGAAAGGTGGACAACTCGTTTCCCTCTTTGTCCTCATTTTTATACTTTTTAACATTTAAATGTTCAGTTCACACAAATCACAGAAGGTATGTTTAAACTTTGTTGGGAGTCTTCTCTGACTATAAGACCACGGCTTAAACTCACACATGCTGGTCTGATGTTCAATTGTAGTTTCACACTATATGGGGAATAAAAACTTATTTTTGAATAAAACATCTAATCATAAGTAGATTTTAGTATTTAGAAATTTAAACCACTCATTCATCTCTAATATATATATTGTTAATGTGAAAACTGTTCCTCTAAACTACTGGATTTATTCACGTTTCTCACCAACACTACATTTTACCAGATTGCTCTTGAACACACCATGAGTGCCACGTGCGGCTTATTAGCTGCATTATTTAGCCAAACAGGACTGTGCTGCTAACGGCTAACAGCTAGCTAGCTGCTAGCAGATCTCCTCATGGCCTCTTTATAAACGGTTTACGTCTGAAGTGCATCAAGCTTCCGTTGCCCCCAAACTTTCCTTGTTTCCCCAAATTTCCCAGAATGCCTTTGGGCTGCAGTTACCGGCCTTCCGCACAAACCGAAGGATCAAACTTTACACTGTTGCTTGTTTCTGGATCCTGAGACAGAAACGTCTTTACACAACTTGCTGTCCTCAGTCTGTTGAACAGATTTTTTTTTTTTAACCAAGGTGACATTTAAAACGAATGTTTTTATGAACCACAGTGAATTAATCTGAAACTCGTAGTTTCTGTATGTTCCATTTTCATTGTGTTGTGTTGCAGCAGCGTAGAGGATCTGCTAGTTGTGTTTATGTCCCGAGCTCATTAATCTAAAGATGCGACATGAAGCACTTCAGTCGTCTCACATAAAAAATACAGCATCAATTATAAATAAATACTTTGTTTATTTCCTTTAAACACTTTTCCTTACAGTTCATACCAAAATGTCTGTAGAAAAACAAACTTAAGTCCAGAGGAAACGTTTCGTAAAAACAAAGTGTCACTGAAGAAAAGTGACACCTGACCGGATATTAATAGATTGACTTGACCAGAATATTTTATAATTAATCCAGCTGGATTAAATGTAATGTTGCTATTCTAGTCATTAAGTAAACAGAGGATCTCATTCATCCAAACGAGTTGACTTTTCAAATTTAAAACTACTGAGATCTGTCATCTTTATTTCAGCCGTCCTTGTTCGTTGATGTCAGATTATTTTGGTCTGTTTCTTATTTTCTGGGTTTCAGGATTTGTTTTATTGTGTTTTTTAGTCTTCTCACATCTTGTTGGAAAAAGAAAAGATGATCCTTTTTAATTAATTCACAAAAGATCAGAAAATTTGATTCAACGATTCCTTTGTGTCAAACTCAAAGTAGAGGAGATGATTGACACCTCCTCTTCCTCCTCACCATCACCATCATTGATATGGAAAGCAGACAGAATCACGCGCAGAATAAGAAAACCAACGCGGAGCTGGTGTCTTCCCTCGGGACGTGACCGGCGGGGGATGACATCATCGCGCGTAAAATAATCAATCTACATCTAATGTGAAGAAACCGGAGTCGGTTCAACTCTCCGTCTCCACGAGGCCGACACCAGGAGGTCCACAGCTCAGCTGAATGCGCTGGTCTGGAGTCAGTTTGCAGTAGTTAAAGCACGCAGTCAGAGCAGAAAAGGCTCAGAATGAAAAAGGAAGCAAAAAGAAAATTCATTGAAATAATAATAGTAATAATAAGCAGAGGGGGATTATCGTAATCATCCGCAGAACCCTCACGCTTGCTTCTCCACTAACTCCTTTCTTTTTCCAATACAAGTTTAAAAAAAAGAATGATTATCCTGCTGAGGGTCCTCGAGCAGCTTTGGCATCAATGGTCAATAACTGTTTGGTCCACGTCTTCCTCCTGCGGCTGTCCATAATCAATATCACCAGACGGTAAACGCACAACTCCTCCGATTGGTCCGCCGAACACGAGACGACTCATCTGGAACACAGACACAGATAACGGCAATGAGATCGATCGGCAGATCAATGTGAGCCCAGTCCAGGACTCGATCAGTGACGAGTTCTTAAGACCTCACGTGTCACTTTTAGGATCCACTATCTGATCAGCTGGGATGTTTGTTGTTGTTCATGTGTTTAATTATTGGATTTTGCACATAAATTGCAGTGAACAAGTGCCAAGTGAGCCGGTGACTCTGTTGTTGTGTGTTGACCTCTGACCTGCGGAGGCCGCGGGCCTCGTACAGCGTGTCGTCCTCATCGCTCTCCACCGCCTCCATCTCCACCGAGTCGTCGTAGTTGGACAGCAGGCCGTACTTCTTCTTGTGCGTCGGCCTCTTCAGACTGTGGGACAAGAAGAGCGCGGGTTAAATCGTGGGATTCACAGATGGAGTTTGGTTTGATATCTACGCAGGAAGAAAGGCAGGAAAGGAAATATTAAAAATGGTATAATGACAAAATGAAGAGAGTCTCCCAAAACGTCATGGACATGAACCATAGTTCTGTGCTGTCTGGAGAGGGAATCTTGCATTTATAGATATATGAATGTGGTTTAGTGGAACATCAGTAGTTATGTACCTTCTACCTTCCAACAAACTGCATTCAGAAATCTTCTGATTTAAGGATGCTTCTCTTATCAACATATCTTCATTCATTCTTCTTGTGTAAAATATGTCCTATAGGTGGGATTTAGTAGGTGGTCGTATGAGATCATTGCCGGAATTGAAGGGTGGCAACTAAAGCTGAACAAAATAGCACAAATCATTTTTTTTTGGGAGCAGATGCCAGATTACTGGTACGAGATGAAGTCTTAAATTGCTCTTTTTATGAAAGGAAAATCCATCATAACAGAATAATCGAATAGCGTAACGCTCATACTAATACACATTTTAAATAATATAACATAAAAAATAAATAAACATCTTTATGATCATCTTCCATCCTGCGTTTCCTCTCACCAAACTCCGTTCAGAATCACAGTGATTTAAGTTTCGGCTCTCCTTGTTAAATGTGACGCGTGGTTTCCTCGAAGCTCCGGAGCGTCTCTTCCCTTCAGCCAGAACCCGATTAATGGATATTTTAAAACTAATCATAACAGTAAATATACAACAAACCACTTTAACACCGTCTCCCTTCGCGTGTCACCTACAGATTTAACCCGTTGACTAATTCCCCGCTTTTGCGAAGGGAGTTCGGTTGGAGGCGGTCCCGCTCGGGCTCTCACCGCACGGCTCGGATGAGGAAGTAGAGGACCCCGATGGCGGTGATGCCGATGAGGACGTACAGGGCCCTCTGGATCATCGAGCTGTCCGCCCCGAGGCCGTCCAGCATCCCGCCGCGGCTGTTGGTCGAGTTCCCCCCGCTGGAGTTGGTCGCCGCCGGTCGCGGCACCGCGGGGCCGCCAGCGGCGGCGGCGGCGGCGTCGTGTTGGACGTTCGTTGCCGCCACCTCCTCCTCCGCGGCGGCGGAGACGAACATCCAACCGAGCGGAACCAGAACCGCCGACAAAAAACCGACGGGAGTCATGTTCGCAAAAAAAACGAAGCGGGTAAACAATGGCGGGAGAGTTTGCTCCTCGGTTCCACGTCGCGTAAACTGAACTCTGTTGATACAAGAAAAGTGGAGACTCGGAAGTTCGCGTCCAACTGCCGCTGACGTCACACGTAGTTTGTGCTCCTTCCGCCCTCGGTTTGCCTCGCAGGCCTGTCAGGTAGTTCCCGCCAACCGATCGCACAATGAATCCGGGCAGCCGCGAGTCAAAACACAGGGTTTAATGTGCACGCTGTCTCACGTTAAATCAATAATCCCTGAAACGATCTATAACAGTCCGCCCGTTTTTTCTTTTTCTCAAATATCGGTGGCCCAATGATAAGAAATTCATTTTAAAGGATTTCAGATTCAATTGAACTGAAGGGCGACTCCAGTTTCAGAAAAAAACACATGAATCATCATGTGCAAAGTAAACACCTGTGTACAGATTGTCTATTGTCTGGTGAATGACGGCTGTGGAAATCCGAGTTTATGAAGAAGGGGAGAAATGATCGAAAATTATATGTCTATTAAAATATAAATGTTTAGACACGTTGGGTCTATTGTTTGTTGTTATTGAAGAGATGAATGAGAAAATAAATCCACTTTCACCTGTCCGTCCTGACTCATCACAATCCATAATGTTTATAGACATATAGAAGTATAAATGTTTGTGTGTGCGTGTGTGTGTGTGTGTGTGTGCGTGTGTGTGCGCGTGTGTAGGAGAAAAAGTTGAATGTATTCTTGTCAGCTGTTTCTCGTCCACTAGGTGGCGCTGTGGTGTTTTAGGTGAAGGAAATAGGATCAGAAGAGTGTTTATTAATATTAATCTCATATTTTTCCGAATGTTTTTAGAATATCGTAGTAACAACAGATAATTTATTTAATTGTCTTGTTCATAGATTTATTAATTCATTTTCCCACAAAATGTACTCAAACTGTATGGACAACAATTTTCAAATATTAGATTTGTGTTATTTTGGGGAAATCTCAAACAACACATTTACGCATTAAAACACTTAATCATTAGAGTTTTTATTTCTCAGATTTTAGGTTTATGAAGATTCTTTTAGAGGCTAATATAAAGGAACTAAAATGATTTAATCATCACACATTAATGTCTCAGCGAACATTTAAAACTTTGAATAAACAGACTATACAGATACTACAATCTGACAGACCTTCTCTTTGCCTGAAGTGAAAGGACGACAGATCCACGTGACTCCCATGAGCAAGGTACGTGTATTGGTCCCAGAGTTGCGGGTTTGACTCCCGCAGGATCAAAGTCTCCAGATGCGATGCTAATGTACATTAGCATACGCACACAGAGAAAAAACCTTAATACATAGGTTATTTCTGTATTTAGGTTGCCGACCAGTCTTCGGTGACGGACAGGCGGGCCGCCCAATGGCAGAGCGGGTGGGGCTCCCACCCAGCCGCGCTGTGATTGGCCGGCTCGGTGACAGAGGGGCGGGGCTGTGAGATTACAGCATCCCTGCCTCTCTCTGCGGATCCAGCGGACATCTGGAGCTGCCCTGCCCGGGAATCAAACCTCCGAGCACCAGAAGACAGACGTCCCGCACCGAGACAGCGCGGGTTTCGCCGTCCTTCTCCCGCTGAACACCCGCCCGGGCTCCGGTGCCGCTTCTTCACCGGGGGACTGCAGCGCTTCGGAGAGACCGCGTCTGCCGCTAAAAACACGGAAATACGACAAAATCCCCGAAGGAGGGGTGATGGACTAAAGTGATCCGTTATCCGAGAGGATTGTAGGCCCCGATGGAAGCTGCGACACATCTGGACCTGGTCCGTCCGCGTCCCAGTTGCTGCCCCGGTCTGGACTGAAGAGTCGAGTTTGTCCCCGAGGATTTCAGATTGATTGTCTTTCTAGTTTTTCGGGTCAGATCTCTGATAAACGGTCCCGGTTGAGAGTTTGAGGGATCCTCCTCCTGCCGCTGGTCTGGATTAAAGCCCATCGGGATCATGAACCATCCCCCCTCTGCTCCTCTAATCTGGGTTTAAATCTGAGGTCTGACCTGGTTTACTCCGCTCACGGATCCGATCGGGTCACGCCTGACCCGGTCTGAAGCCGGCCTCGGTCCTGGTTCTGACCTCGCGCTCGGTCCAGGTCCCCTCAGTCCTGGTGTCGGCGGAGTGCTTCTGTTGCCATGCCGACGTCCCGGCCTGGTTCGGCGCCGGTGGAGTTCTGGGTGGACGGGTCGAGGCGGGACGGGGCGGTGGAGGAGTTCTACACCCTGAGCTCTGAGCTGGGCAGGTCTGGACCACTTTATTTGGGGGGGTCGAAGGGAGACAGGCTCACATGGCCTCCTCATTGGACCAAAACCACCTCCATAAGGGGTCCATGGGATCCCCACGTGTCATGTCTTAGAGCTGCATTCTCTGTAGTGGCCACCAGGGGCGACTCCTCTGGTCCCATAGACGTCTATGGGAAAACTACTGTACTTCTCTGTTGATTTATTCCCTCAGTGAACAGTGTAAACGTGACTTTATGGTCTCAATCTATAGTTTCCAAACTTCAACACAGCACGATGTTTATCGAGTAAATGATGGTCTATTTTGAGTTAAATTAACCATCGGGGGGGGGGCTTTGGGGCGGGGTTATACAGTAATTGGTCTTTACGTCCTCAGTTAAAATACGATCACTTCCTATTCACTGGTTTAGGAATCAAACTGGTGGTTCAAAATGCTTCATAACGTCCCAAAAAAAACACCAAAAAGTCACATAATGATGATGACGTCCACTTATATGGAATGCCGTTTTAGTCAAAATTAAATAAATGAATAAATACATGAAATATGCATTTGAAATACATCACGAAATAAATAAATGAGGCAATAAATACATAAATATTAAATACATTTAATTATTTCATGGTACTTTTATTTCATAATGCCACTTTTCATTTCCAGAGTCTTTTATTTCATAATGCCGTTTTTAATTTCTAGAGACTTATTTCATAATGCTGTTATTCAGTTCACGTTCTTATATGCAAATCAGGGGGCGTAGCTACATCTACCATTCAGAACAGACAACAGAGCCGTGTGCAAAAAAGGCTGGCTAAGGGACGTGAGTGTTGACATAATGGAAGACATCGGTGGGCTCCGAGGTAGCATGCTAGCATTAGCAGATCAAGGCCGTTGGCCATTGTGAAATAAAAGTCTCTGGAAATGTAAAACGGCATTATGAAATAAAAGACTCTGTTGTGATTGACAGGTCACTGCCAGATACGCATATGGTGTCTCTAGGTCCTCCTCAGTACAAATTAGGACGCCTCAGAACGTCTCAAAGCAACGCGAGACGTCATGACGGCGATGCCAAGTTCTTCTAAACAGTTAGTTGCTCAGACCCGTCGAATATGAAGATCCTCTTTCTCAATGTAAATCAATGGGGAAAAGGGTATTTGAGCCCCATGACATCATGTGATGGACCAGGAAGTTGTAATCACGCCGTTTGTTCACTATGTCACTCCCTTTGGTTTGGACCCTGAACGATTGTCTGCATTGAGGCGAAACTCTCCGTTAGCGATTCAGATTCATTTAAACCTTTTCTCTGCGTTCGTCGGGTTCTTTGTCACTTGAGTCATTTTGAATCAGTTTGCGACGCTCTCTGAAACTGAATGCTCTTCGCCGTCGTCTCTGAGACACATTTCTGTCGGCTGATTCTGGCTGCAACATCAATATTTAAACATCGCTAATGCAACACACATTAAAAGCGCGGTCATCTTGGATGTGTTGCCGTGGTTCCTGCCGATGGAAATGAAAAGCCCAGAATGCCCAGTGTGTGGAACACCAAGACATGACAACGTTTCTTTGTTCCACTGAAACGATTCTGTGGTTCACAGGCGCCGATCTCAGATCAGTAGGACTCCTTAGATAAAGGCCGTAAGGACAAAGTACTTCCTCATAAATGCCACCCTGGACTTTGCCCTTTAATACATCTGCAGCACAGAGGATTGTGGGTCAGAACATCCAGAGAGGCCTGCTGGCTGTTTGGGTATTGAAACGCACAGGAAATATAAACTCTCACATCCCCCAAAGCATCATGGGAACTGCAGTTCCAAAATACACTCTCCGCAAACATGGTAAGACAAAGGATTTCTTTTTTAAAGATTTCTTTTCTCTGATAGTTTTAAGTTCATCGCTCAGATCGACCCGTTAAATAAGATGACGTCAAAGCCAATTTTAATCTGTCGGGATAAAAATTTCCCAAATATTAAATATTAAAATCACTGGGCAGGTGACGTTAAGTCCCTGCAGTCAGAAACCTTATAATCCCGAACAGATATCTGCGTATGAACGGGACAAGAAATTAATTATATATATGTGTTATCATTATTTATCTATTTTTTACCAGTATTTATTTACTATCATTACTTTAAAAATAATATGAATATGTCAGCGGTGAATTCAGACACGTGTGAGCAGGCCACCAGTCCTGTTACCAGGTGTCCTGTTGCCATGGAGACCGGCCAGGACCGGTGTGTGTGTGTGTGTGTGTGTGAGAGAGAGTGTGTGTGTGTGTTTGTGGCTTCTCTTCAGATGGATCTGTTTCCTCCATCTGTCCCAACAGAATAACAGATCCCCCCTACACACACACACACACACACACACACATTTTAAGAATTGTTTTCTGCCCAAATAGAGAACAATGTTTTTACCGTCAACATGACTTATCCCGGGGAAAGACGAGGAAAACCCAGTTCATCCAGTTTGTCTCAATTTCCTGCAGTAAAATAACTAATTAAATAAACAATAAAAGAACTGGCGCCACTCTGTGAAAATACGGCTGTGACTCTGAGCTATCCGGACCCGGCAGCTAACTGGATTTATGTCACTCACCCTTTGTGTGTTAGAAACTAAAGCTTAAAAACAAACCGTGAAGCGTGGTCCAGGCAACATGTGATGGGTTTATTGATCAGGGCTCACGTTTAAACGGAGAGGCCACGGATGTGCGGCTTCTCGCTCCGGAGGATGATGGGGGATTATTTGTGGGATGTTTTCCTGTTTTTTTATTATTAAATGAGTGTGTTTGTAAGCATACTAGTTTTCCTCTAACGGCCGAACCGTCGTCACAGAGCAGCTACGGCAGAAACATGGCGGCTAAGTTTAGCTAACGTTAAGCATCACGTAAGAACTCCAAATATATCCATATTTATTTGTAATATTATTTGTGCTTCTTTCGAAAAAATGAAAGTATTACTTTAAATGGAGTTGTTTTCACTGAAAATGCCTTTCTAAGGTAGAAGTATGCGAGTAGTACGAGTAGCATTTAGTTAAAGAAGTATTGGTTTAACTTTTCAGAGGAGCAACGTCCATCGTGTATCGCTGTGAGGAGAAGCAGACTCAGAAGCCCTACGCTCTCAAAGTCCTCAAGAAAACGGTCAGTGTTGTGTCAGGGTGAATTTTTATTTTTAATTTTATTTGAGAATAAAATAGCGCGTCCCGTTTTGAATGGATACGGGACGTGGTTTGTCCGTCATCTGCATCCTCCGAGATGTCGTCAATGCAGCGTCCCATACAAATAATCCCACCCGATTTCTGTGAGGACTCGTCCTATTCTGTCCCTGATCGGGGACGATGAGGTTCCCTCAAGCCAACATCGTGATCCTGAGGCGAACTCCACGCCGACGAGGGCAGAGATGCTAACTCTTAAACCGTTCAAACTGAGCTAGCGGGAAAGAGAAGCTAAGCTAATGGTGCACAGTAGCTAACTCTAAACTAAGGGCAGCAAACCTCAAACTAGAGGTTAAGGAAAAGTTAACCTGGAAGATACCTGGAAGCCATTGGAGCTGAGAGGCTCGCTCTGTGGGTTTATGGATTCCTTCGCTTTATCTCCCACCTTTAATGTTAATGTTAGAAACAGAAACTAAATTTAGGCAACATGTAATAGATCAATTGTCTGGGTTTTTATCAAACAGAGGTCACATTTAAATGGAGAGGCCATTGTATGTGTAACTAACAATACACATCGTGTCAAAGCTCATAGTATACCCATGTTTGTTTGTAATAACATTTCTTTTAAGAATATAAACTACTTTAATGGACTACCAGCTTCTCCGTTCTCCCGGTCTGTGTTGTTCGATGCTAAATTCAAATACTCTGTTTGTGTTGTTGGACTTTATACACAACAGTTAAGGTTCAGTTCCTGTCAGACTTTGAACACATCAGATGTTTTACGTTGTTTTTTCTGTCGTAGATTGACAAGAAAATAGTTCGCACGGAAATCGGCGTGCTGTTGCGTCTTTCCCACCCAAACATTGTAAGTATGTTCCTCACCACATTGATCCAACAGTTAATAACTGATCAACTAACGTGACCATCAGTTGATCTTGTGTTTTATATATTTTGTATGCGCTAGTCTACAACAATTTCACGATGTGACGTTCTAATGAATTAGGACCTGGTTCTCCACTAGAAAAGGTTCTCCATTAAACAGGATCTCAATGAGAACAGGCTACTGAGAGTGGTACCTTGTCGTCTCTCAGATCCAGCTGAAGGAGATCTTCGAGACGGACACGGACATCGCTCTGGTGCTGGAGCTGGTCACAGGAGGAGAGCTGTTTGACAGGTGCAGTGCGTCGCTCCACCTATTTGAGTTGTATCATATTATATCAATGATCTGAGGTCCACTCACGGAACCATCAGGAGAGAGGATTCTCAGATCAATGGATTTTATTGTAGTTAATGGTCAATGGTCACTAATTACTAATTTGATAACAATGGTAGTATTACAGTAACATCATGATGATAATCAATAATACATTGACATTATTAATAACCTATTAATGTCTAGTGATGTCTAGTAATACACTAACAGTATTATTATTATTGCTCATATATCAATAGTTCCAACATTGTTGATTATACATTAACATATAAAATAAGAACTGACACATTAACATTGATATGAATACACCAACATAATTCATATTATTGATAATACATAAATCATTGGTTTCGTTTGGTGTTGGTCCTGGAATAAAAAAAGAGAAAACGTTGTTGGAGAAATAAACGATTAACTGGTGTTTGTCTTCAGGATCGTGGAGCGAGGTTACTACAGCGAGAGAGACGCCGCTCACGTCATCAAACAGATCCTGGAGGCTGTGGCGGTGAGGCTGCTGCATTCAGTGCCTGTTGTCATTGTCAGTAACCTACAGCACCGTCTGGGTGTCTGGTTAGCGTCACAGTCGGAGTGGATCATCCGGCTCCATCCGGCCCTCTGCTCATTAGATTACTGTTCACTTCCTCCATCTCTGATTAGTCGCTGGGACTCCACACGCTGAACCGCTGGACACGAAGCAAATCCTGGACCACGTTTAGCTTCGAGGTTCTGTTTGCCGGAGTTAGCTTCTAGTTAGCTTCTAACTCACATTGTCCTCACTCTTTGTGTTAAGGCTAAACATCAGCCCTTGTATTAACTATGCACATAGATATGAAACAAAAATACTTTAGGTGATTTAATTTCTTATTGTACTGTTTCTTTAAGGACGTCTAATTGGTGTACTGTTCCTTTAAGGTTTACATAAAGTCTCCTTCGAGTTTTATCAGTACATAAACAGCCCTGTGTTCCCACAGAAGCAGATTTAGTAGTGGAGATGTAGGAGTTTGTCCTCCTTCCAACTGATGAATCACACTCTTCCTCCTTCTCAGCAGATCTTATCTAACCGGAAGTTATAGCACGTGACGAGGTGTTCACACAATGCTTTTCAGAGAAGCGTTTGTATGATGAATAAAAACGGATGTGCAAACAGTTGAATAACGAATGTGAGTTGGGTAGACGGCTGTTGGTCAGAGCAAAACCTGTTGTTGTTGTTGTTGTTGTTGTAGGGGTTTTGAAGTAGTTAATTGGAGTAGTTAGTTCCAGTAGTTATAGTAGTTGTTGCAGCAGTATTTACTTTTCAATTTACTATCAGCAGTTTTACTAGTAGTATTCAAGCAGTTTTTCATTGTTGTAGTAGTTGATTCCAGGTGTTGCAGTAGTTAGTTGCATTGGTTGCAGTTGTTAGATACATTCGTTTAAGTAGTTAGTTGCATTGGTTGCAGTAGTCATTTGCACTAGTTGCAGTATTTAGATCCAGTAAGTAATTGCATTATCTGCAGTAGTTATTTTCATTAGTTGCAGTAGTTATGGTAGTTAGTTCCATTAGTTAGTTGCCGTAGTTAGTTGCGACAGTAGTAGTGGTAGTAATCAGTTGCATTAGTGGCAGTAGTTACTTGCATTAGGTAAATTAGTTAGTTGCATTAGTCAGTTGCTATAGTCAGTTGCAGTAGTTAGTTGCAGTAGTAGTTGCAGGTGTTGCTTTCAGCAGCTTTATTGTGGAAACTGTCAGCCTGCAGCAGCTGCAGGTCTCTTATGTAACAGCAACTTCCATCCTGCTGCAGATCAGATTAAAGCCAGAGAGGATTAATAAACACACACACACACACACTCACACACACACACACATAAATATAAACACGTAAACACAATCTGACCACAGCTGACCTACATCTACCACGCAGAGAAACATACGCCTGTGTATGTCTGTGTGTGTGCGCATCAGGATTACAGTGCGGTTGTATTTGCTGTATCACACAAGTGTGTTTGCCGTTAATCTGCAGCACGCAAACATCCTACACCCCCTGAACACACCAGCATCTCTTTTGCACCAGTTTGTAAAGCTCTGGTGATTTATGCTCACGCGGGTTCTCTGAAGGGGAGAGGCGAGCTGCAACAAACCACCAGAATGTTCTCGTTCTCCCTCAGACGATTATTCAAATGAGACAAATAACAGTTAACCTTATTTTTGAAATAAAATAGGCATCAGACTATTGTGTGGCAGATTTCATTGTTAGAGAGAGACCCTGAAGGAAATGAGGTCTCTTCTAGTCGCCGCAGACATCAGCTGATCCGAAGAGAGGAAGTGAGTGTTCCCAGAGCAGCAGGGCATGCTGGGAGCTGGGGGAAGAGGCCATCTGTCAGCCCGTCCTGCCAAATCTCCTCCGCCTCCCACAGACACCTTTAGGCTTTTCATCATGTGAAACCCGCTGCTGACTTCTATGTACCGATAAACCCTGTCGTTGTCTTTTTCAGTATCTTTACGAGAACGGAGTCGTGCATCGAGACCTCAAACCAGAGAACCTCCTGTACGCCGACTTGTCTCTGGACGCTCCGCTGAAGATCGGTAACCACCCAGTGCCCACCTCCACCCTCTGACTCCACGTTACATCTGCTGATGACACACGGAAACGAAGATTCACTGAGCCTCCGCCCGATAAACACAAGTCAGAGTGTCTTGAGCTTAATATCAGAGTGAAGCCGAGAACTTACACAACAAAAAGAGGGGAAAGTCACATAAAACCCCCGTTCTGTGTTTCCCAATCAAACTGACCTTGTGATGCTGCTAATTCTACCGGCACCTAAAGGCAGCTTCATGCTCGATGGGGACAGAACATTGGACAGCGAGCTCGTCGCTGGCTCGTTATCAGGTCCCTGGTATTTGGCGGTCAGGAGAAGCCTCTGTGTTTTTGCGCGTTGGCTTCCAGATGGCCGCTGGGCCTCCGGCTAACAGTTACAGATGGAATAAGCTCAGCCTCCGCTCTCTTTCATGAGACTCTCCAACACCAACGCCTTCCTCTTTGGTTCAGAGACTCTCCTGTACAGAGACACACGCTCCTCCTCCACATTCACACTCCCTCCCTTCACTTTAAATAGAAACAGGAAACAGGCAAAAACACCTCAATACGAGAAACGGCTTTTATTCTCAAACCCCCAACAGATAAAAACAAACAGTGGATCGTGTGGTAGAATCCATTAACGACAAAACATCCACCTCTCTTGCAGCCGACTTTGGTCTTTCCAAAATCATTGATGACCAGGTGACCATGAAGACCGTCTGTGGCACGCCGGGGTACTGTGGTGAGTTTGACCTTGACGGGCTGCAGGAGTAGTACTTAATGGTCTAGTATTAGCTGTGATACACAGGTACTACAAGTAGATGTAGTAGTAGATGGAACAGTAGTAGTAAAAGATGGTGTCGTAGCAGTAATAGATGGTGTAGTAGAAGTAGTAGATGGCATAGTAGATGATGGTGTAGTAGAAGTAGTAGACGGTGTAGTAGAAGTATATGGTGTAGTAGCAGTAGGAGATGGTGTAGTAGTGGTAGTAGATAGTGTAGAAGCAGTAGTAGATGGTGTAGTAGCAGTAGTAGAGGGTGTAGTAGAAGTAGAAGAAGATGTAGAAGCAGTAGTAGATGGTGTAGTAGCACTAGTAGATGGCGTAGTAGCAGTAGTAGAATGTGTAGTAGCAGTAGTAGATGGCGTAGTAGCAGTAGTAGATGGTGTAGTAGCAGTAGTAGATGGTGTAGTAGCAGTAGTAGAGGGTGTAGTAGAAGTAGAAGAAGATGTAGAAGCAGTAGTAGATGGTGTAGTAGCACTAGTAGATGGCGTAGTAGCAGTAGTAGAATGTGTAGTAGCAGTAGTAGATGGCGTAGTAGCAGTAGTAGATGGTGTAGTAGCAGTAGTAGATGGTGTAGTAGCAGTAGTAGAGGGTGTAGTAGAAGTAGAAGAAGATGTAGAAGCAGTAGTAGATGGGGTAGTAGCACTAGTAGATGGCGTAGTAGCAGTAGTAGATGGTGTAGTAGCAGTAGTAGATGGGGTAGTAGCAGTAGTAGATGGCGTAGTAGCAGTAGTTGATGGTGTAGTAGTAGATGGTGTAGTAGTAGATGGTGTAGTAGCAGTAGTGGATAATGCAGTAGTAGATGGGGTAGTAGCAGTAGTAGATGGCGTAGTAGCAGTAGTAGATGGTGTAGTAGCAGTAGTAGATGGTGTAGTAGCAGTAGTAGATGGCGTAGTAGCAGTAGTAGATGGTGTAGTAGTAGATGGTGTAGTAGCAGTAGTAGATGGTGTAGTAGCAGTAGTGGATAATGCAGTAGTAGATGGTGTAGTAGCAGTAGTAGATGGTGTAGTAGCAGTAGTGGATAATGCAGTAGTAGATGGGGTAGTAGCAGTAGTAGATGGCGTAGTAGCAGTAGTAGATGGTGTAGTAGCAGTAGTAGATGGTGTAGTAGCAGTAGTAGATGGTGTAGTAGCAGTAGTGGATGGTGTAGTAGTAGATGGGGTAGTAGCAGTAGTAGATGGTGTAGTAGCAGTAGTAGATGGTGTAGTAGTAGATGGGGTAGTAGCAGTAGTAGATGGCGTAGTAGCAGTAGTGGATAATGCAGTAGTAGATGGTGTAGTAGCAGTAGTAGATGGTGTAGTAGCAGTAGTGGATGGTGTAGTAGTAGATGGTGTAGTAGCAGTAGTAGATGGTGTAGTAGCAGTAGTAGATGGTGTAGTAGTAGATGGCGTAGTAGCAGTAGTAGATGGTGTAGTAGTAGATGGTGTAGTAGCAGTAGTAGATGGTGTAGTAGCAGTAGTGGATGGTGTAGTAGTAGATGGGGTAGTAGCAGTAGTAGATGGTGTAGTAGCAGTAGTGGATGGTGTAGTAGTAGATGGGGTAGTAGCAGTAGTAGATGGTGTAGTAGCAGTAGTAGATGGTGTAGTAGTAGATGGGGTAGTAGCAGTAGTAGATGGCGTAGTAGCAGTAGTGGATAATGCAGTAGTAGATGGTGTAGTAGCAGTAGTAGATGGTGTAGTAGTAGATGGCGTAGTAGCAGTAGTAGATGGTGTAGTAGTAAATGGTGTAGTAGCAGTAGTGGATGGTGTAGTAGTAGATGGGGTAGTAGCAGTAGTAGATGGTGTAGTAGCAGTAGTGGATAATGCAGTAGTAGATGGTGTAGTAGCAGTAGTAGATGGTGTAGTAGCAGTAGTGGATGGTGTAGTAGTAGATGGTGTAGTAGCAGTAGTGGATAATGCAGTAGTAGATGGTGTAGTAGCAGTAGTAGATGGTGTAGTAGCAGTAGTGGATGGTGTAGTAGTAGATGGTGTAGTAGCAGTAGTAGATGGTGTAGTAGCAGTAGTAGATGGTGTAGTAGTAGATGGCGTAGTAGCAGTAGTAGATGGTGTAGTAGTAGATGGTGTAGTAGCAGTAGTAGAGGGTGTAGTAGCGGTAGTAGATGGTGTAGTAGCAGTAGTGGATGGTGTAGTAGTAGATGGGGTAGTAGCAGTAGTAGATGGTGTAGTAGCAGTAGTAGATGGGGTAGTAGCAGTAGTAGATGGTGTAGTAGTAGATGGGGTAGTAGCAGTAGTAGATGGCGTAGTCTTAGTTAGAGCGTCTGTCAGCCATCTGTTGGCTAACGGGCTCCTCTGCCTGCAGCTCCAGAGATCCTGCGGGGAAATGCTTACGGCCCTGAGGTGGACATGTGGTCGGTGGGCGTCATCCTCTACATCCTGTGAGTGCATTCACACCCCACACAGGATAGATTGATTCTCTATGGATTTCACATCTAACTTTTATGGTCTTAAATCGTGAAGCCAGAGGTTATTCTCTAATTGACTAATCTAAAAAGACCACCCTATCATTTTAGTTTATTTTTCTTTCTTGTAAGTGTCTGAGCCAGTGTTTGACCTCCTGAAATACAGCCTTATTACAATCTGAAGTACTTGTAGCATTCACTGCGTCCTGTTCCCCAGACTCTGTGGGTTCGAGCCCTTCTTCGACCCGAGGGGGGATCAGTACATGTACAGTCGAATCCTCAACTGCGACTACGAGTTTGTGTCTCCGTGGTGGGACGACGTCTCCCTCAATGCCAAGGATCTGGTTGGTCTAAAGAAACGTTTTTTTAAATAATTTGAGACACTACTTAGACTCATGTTGAATGACCCCGACGTGTTCTTGATCAAGTCAAGACTGGAACCTGACCTGTGAATATAGTTCTATGCACAACATCTCGTCTCAGATGGTGTCATACTTGCCTAGGACTTGTCCTAAAGGAGTTTACGCTCAACATAAACTTGTCTGCGATGAGTTAAGACCTGAGTTGAGACTCAACAGTTTGATTCTGAGCTCCGACATGACTTGGAGCAGCCTTGAAAGACTTTAACTCTGGAATGTCCTAAACTTGCATAAAGAAGCTTGAGACTAGTTGATGCTAATCGACCGTAACCCTGAGTTCTGTCTGGAGGGGGTTTCCAGCTGGACCGGCGGTCTGAACCCGGTCCTGACCCTGTTTATCCGTCTGCAGGTCAGTAAGCTCATCGTCCTTGACCCCCCCAAGCGCCTCAGCGTCCGGGAGGCCTTGCAGCACCCCTGGGTGCTGGGCAAAGCGGCCCGCTTCTCTCACATGGACACGGCCCAGAGGAAGCTGCAGGAGTTCAACGCTCGCCGCAAACTGAAGGTGAGGACGGCGTCTCGGAGACGACCAATGTCGTTGTTGGTTTGTGGCCTTCACACGGATTGTTAAGATCTAAAATCATCACAATGTTCCTTAAGCTGTAATGTGTCGACAGGCCGCCATGAAGGCCGTCGTCGCTACCAGTCGGATGCACGAGAGTTCGCGGCGTCGCACCGACAGCTGTGAGATTCCAGGCTCGGGGACTTCAAGGCAGAGTAGCATGCAGCAGGACCCGCCTCCTGAGTCAACAAGCCCCGCCCCTGAGGATAAAGAAGCGCCACCCCCGGATCAACAGTCGCCGCACGACGACGAATCAAAGTCCGCTGACCAAAGTGCCCTCAGCCCCTCCCCTCCTTCGACCCCCAAACCACCCAGCTCTGACGTCAAGACCACGGGCTCCGCCCCCACCAGACCGCCGCTGCGAGCCGAAGGGCAACGACATGTGTCCGTCATCCCCAAAACCAAGCTGGTCAAGCCACGGCCGCCGCAGAAGAGCTGCTCCATGATAGAGCCCGCCTCCCGGGCCGAGGCCCCACCCACTCTCACCACGCCTCCGAATCCCAACAGCCTCACCAACGGCTTCACGCCGGGGGCCGAGTCCGCCAGTAAGACTTCCAACTGCCAGTAATCAGCTGACAGACAGGACAGAGACATTTTGGTTCCTCCATAACCACTAGAATGTTCAGCCTTCCACCGTTATAAACATCTACAGTCATTTAATGGGACCAAATTAACCTAAAGTATCTGCATCAACATTTAACTTCCATTTCTGTAGCTTTGCTGCTACGCTAGCATGCTAACAGCTACTTACACACTGAGGGTGGTTTTTTTTTGCTTGGGATGATTCAGGATATGAAGAAAGAAAAAAGCATTTGTTCCACATCGGGACTTACGAGTGATTGCTGATGGCGTTTGCCGTGGTAAGAAAAACTACCAGAGCTCAGAGAAAATGGACTTCTTAGGTCCTTAAATGGGCAGAAAGGAAGTCTTCAACACCAACACTTTTTAAAAAATATTTAAAACACATCTCAAAAAAAAAAAAAATCCATTCGCAAGTTAAACCTTTTCTTCCATCTTTTACATTTATGAAAAATATTTATATTTTGGGCATAAACAGTAATTATTTAAACGTTTCTAAAACTCCTAAGCTCATATATATGTATAAATATATACATAAAACAGTGGGATTTTATCCACGTTTGTTATCAGAAAACACTTAAAATGAAACCTCAAGGGAGTCTCCTGCTGTTTGGTTGCGTTTCTTATCACAGTAACCACGGTAACTCATTAATAGTTGGTGATTGGCTGCACCGATCAGTGTCTGGATACGTCACATGTGTGATGGCGCTCGCTGTTAAATAACCATCAGGGTCTGAAGGCCCTTCCTCGTCCGGTTGGAACTTTCCTCCATTCTTCTGCTACGCTTGTTGCGTGTCAGTCTGGATCCATTCGAACGGTTCGGCTTGTTTTTAGGTGTGAAAACTGAAAGAAGGGGAACCGGGCTGAAGGATTCTCAGCTACCCAGACGTGAGATTCTGACTTGAAACATCGCTGGTGTTTTTTTGAGCGGCGGATCCAACCGTTGAAGATTTTCAAAGTTCTGATTTGGGACAAACGGAGACTCCAGATCATTTTCTACTTCTTTGCCTTTTGCTTTTCTCCTTTTGTTTCTTTTATTGTCCCCTCATCTTCATCTTCTTCTTTTCACCTACTTTTTTCCTTATTCCTCTGCTCCTTCTGTTCCTTCTTCTCCTTCTTGACTATATTCTGTTTATTTTGATTTTCCATCTTTTGGTACTGAAGGAGACTTTTCCTCGGGCGCTCAGGACGGAGCCGACTGATTGTATTTCATTAAACTTTTTTGAACAAGGACAATGAGGAGGAGAGCAGCTTCTTCCTCTCTCTGTGGTTTCTCTTTCTCTTTTATTTAACAGCTTCAGACAAACTGAGAAACTGCGAAGTTGCTGTTTCCGTTTGAAGAGACACTTTTGCTTTCAGTCGTTTTTTCTGTCCTTTCTACTCTTTGCTGTTGACTTTGTTCTGCAGCTGCATGAGTGATGGATCCCGTGTGTAGTTCAGTGGCGTGTCGTGTTCGTCAGCTCCTAGTGCAACGGTGTTGTTTACACTTGTATCAGCAGGGATGATGAAGATCTCCTGTTTGCACTGTACATATTATGGTCAAAGAAAACTTCTGACAGAGACACAGTCTGCACAGTTCAGACCCCCACCCCTCAAAAGATACCAAATTTGTCCTTTGACCTGATCTGACACCACACGTTCTACCTCTCTTTCCACAGGGGCTTCCAAAATTATTTTTAGAAAGGATGCAGACGTCTCTGGAAACTAAAACTCTCTCTACGGTGGCCCAGACAGACCAAACGGAGGCCAAAGCTTTACCGGAGAGTCACACAAACATCTGGGCCTTTCATTCATGAAGAGAAAGTCCTTCCTGGATAGAAATACTCAACGGGACATATTTTGTATTACCATTTACCTTCACGTATTAAACCTACACATTGTCTAGAAGTAGGGCTTTTCTGCTTTTAGAAGTTAACACCATTTCATATTTTTTACTGAAGGCGAGGTTTGTTCCAATCGGCATGATCGATACGGGTGAATCGGTGATGGTCTTCATTTCTGAAAGAGCCTTTGCTTTTTGTTCTGTCTCAGCCACCGTAGGAAATCCTGGACCGGGAAGACAAACTCTCTTTAAAAAGGAACCAAACTTCTAGAACCTGGTGGTGGGAGAAGAAGATCCTTCAAAGTAAAAGTAGGACACGGTCCCCACTGGCGTCGCCTCACCCTGACTCCGCCCACTTTCAGCGCTCCAATCAAATGCATATGGTTTAATTTGAATCCCTCTGTATCTGCCCACGCTTGAGTGCGGAAGATGTGGATGGAATGAACTGGTGTTTGCTGTCGGGTGATGACGTCACACAGGTGGACGCTTCACCCGACCGGTCGTCACCACTAGATGTCGGGCTTCATGTGGTCCTGCTGGTCCAACCGGGCCCTGTTCAGAGGGACATGGTGGTCTGCAAGGCTCAGTGGGCAGTAGATGAGAACATCTAATATTTTTACACAATATGGTTTTAATTATTTCCCCCCCGCGTTTCGCCAGCCGGGAGAGACCGAACCCCCCCAGAGCACCTCCAGCCTTCTCTCACTGATGCCTCGTGGCCGGACAGAAAGCTCTGCGATTGGTCGAGTCCGACGCCAGTCAAAGTAGGCGCTTCAGTGTTGTTGAAGGTCTCGCCTTACGGTTTGGTTCCTCTTCAAATAGTGTAGAAAAAACAAAACCGCCGCAACGCTCACCTATTTTCGCCGTCTAGCCGTCCTCAGGTGTTCACCTGTCCGCGGCGTCTAGCCGTCCTCAGGTGTTCACCTGTCCGCGGCGTCTAGCCGTCCTCAGGTGTTCACCTGTCCACAGTTTAAAATGTCTTGCCAAATGCAGATATCTGGATATTTAGCTGTCATGGTAGAAAGCATGTACTCTGTATATTTGATTTACATATATACTCTTATTCTGTAAAAACATGAATATTTTGCTTCTATTTATCTTGACTTCTGTGTGACGGGGGGGGGGGGGGTGGGGACTAATCTGTCAATTATGTTGGTTTTGTGTTTGCTGAGTGAACTTGTACCTCTTTTTATTTTGAAGGATGACATATAAACTGACAGCTGTAACACATGTATCTCTGCATGTATCATTTATTTATTGATCATATCAGATTAAAGACTTAACCGGAGCGGACACTTGGTAACAGCTGATCTGATTGAGCAGGATGTAACACGAACAGTAAACAGTAGTTGAATCAGTTATGGCTTCTGTCATTGTTCTTATTTGTTATTCATTTAACTTTCAGCTTTACTTTACACACATTTATTTTCTTCATGAATGCTTAAATCGTTCCCTCACAATGCCAGAAGGAAAGAGGTATTTATTTATTGGTATTATTGAAACATTAAGTCACCCCCGGTGGACTTAAGGAGATCATTTTCAATGTAAAACAGACATGAAGTTCATAAATGGTGACATACTGCAGTTTTTTTTCATCAGCGGCTCCACTTGCTGGTGTCCAGTCTGGGACTCGAACTCGTGACCTCTGAGTCACAGGCAGTCCTGTGAGCCGAGTTTCTGACGGTAGCGCCGTCCTCCCTGGATCGTCCCGCACCAGTACGTGGAGCTCGACCTCCAGTCCGCCGCTGGCACCTCCCACAACGAGGTGGCGCCGTAGGCTCCGCCCCCACCTGACCCCGTCCGTGACACGTCTGTTGATGTCACCATCGTGTCATTGACCCACCACATGACCTCCCGCAGAGGGGAGTTTGATCCCGTGAGCACGCAGACCAGCAGGGGAGGAGATTCCGGTTGTGGAGACGACGGGACGGACGATAAAATCTGAACTGACGGACCACAACCTGCAGCGGACAAAATAACAAGAATATATCGTTTCTTCAATTCTCTCTCGCTTTGCTCACAATGAGAACTTGAGTCACAGCACGTTGCTCGTTTGTCAACAGGGAACAATTATTGTTGGAAACTCAATCAAGCCGAGACTTAAAACCACCACAGACAAGGAGACTAAATAACCACAAAGAGACAAGACAACCAAAAGGAGCCACAAGACAAACAAAAAGAGACACAAAATAACCACAAATAGACATTTTGTTTTATGCCTTCTCTTGACAATTGTAACTGGTTCCAGTTGGTAATCGGCTCATTTTATCTTGTATGTTTCGGAGACGACCTGCTGTCTTGATATGACGATGATCATCATCTCCGTTATAGTCGGCTCCTTCTTCACCAACGTCGACCAGCAGCTGAGTCCCGCCACTGAAAACCACGGAGAAGGAGACGGCGCGTCTGCCGGGCAGAGAGCAAACGCACCAACATCTGCAGGAGGAAACGCACCGTGAGGACAAAGCGACGCTCACAGAGCAGCTTCTTCAGTTTCTCACCGCAGCAGGAAGATGAAGCTCAGAGCCGTATCCATCCCAAAGGCCTCTATCTCCAGCCGTTCAAGCTGCCGAGGAGGAAATACACTGAAATGAAAGTAGAAGTTTTAAATTCTTTGGGTTTTTTTAAGTCCTCACATCTCACTTAAGTTCAAATAAATGTCGTTTTTTTAATCTTATGTTTTCATAATATTGAAAAACCAGCATGTGCTTTAACAGACAATTTTTACCTAAAACAAGAGTCCATTTAACATTGTTTGGATTCTGATTTAAAGTCATCGTAATGATCGTTTTTTAACGTCGAATTAAAAGTATTCGTACCTTTTTCTAATAGTGGTCCTTGGAGCTGCGGCTGCAGTCAGTCTGAAGTCTGATGATCTTTGGGTCTGTAAAACAGAAATATGAAAACCGTTGAAGCAGAACACCGACAGCCTCCAGAGGAGGGACGCTGCTCTGGGATCAGATCGACCGTTGGTTCGCAGCTGGTGACAGAAAAACAGGACATCTTCTCACTGTGGTTCCAACTGGCGTCCGAGATAAGATCCCCACACCAAAGAAACACAATCGCTACAACACATAGTGTTGGTCTGTGTAAAACTAGTATGATAAGAATTGTTGTAACATTCTTCTTTTGGTTTTTTAATATTATTATAGCAACATGAAGATCTTCTTACTGTCGACATTGTGTTGAATGAATCTTTCTGTTGGATTTTTCTCCAGGGATTTGATCCCAAATACAACTTGACAATAAGTGTTAACATATAACTATATTGTTGATGTAGTTTTTTAAAGCACTGATATTCCACTATTGTAGATATGATGTACATGCGTGTTAGTGACGTAAAAAAGAGCAGGTTGTCTCCGGATGAAACGGCGCCCCCTGTTTGTAACGTGAGTATAATCAAACAATCACAGCGAGTCTAACTGAGAAAAAACAGGTGAATCTGATTTCTAAGTATTGCCGTATCATTATGTAATAAAATGTGGCACCGTGGAAGTGAATTTAGTCAACAGTTAGCTGGCGTCCAGCCATTGCTAATGCTAATGCTTCTAGCATAGGTGGCGGCGGAGTGTCAACAAACAAAATGGCGTCTCAGCAACACGTGCGCTGCAGGCCTACCAACTCTCACGGTTTCGCCGTGTGACACACGCTTTTGCATGTTTTCACACGCACTCACGCCACACAACCAATTTCTCACGGCAAAAAAAAAAATCTGATTTTGGGCCGAAGCGCGTTCGTTCCTTTTCAAACTCCCCGACAATAGATGGCGCTAAGGAGCGCATCTGTAAACCCATTGGCTGCATAGACATCCTATTTACCCCAAAGAGTCCCGAAGTTAGCAACAGAAGAAGATTTTCAAACAGACACAACCGCGGGAGAAACTCAGGAGGAGCAAAGACTAAGGTACGTTAATGACATGTGGTTCAATTAAGTACTCACTCTCTTAAACTTTAAATCTTGAAAGAAATTATTTGTTGTGTTTGTGCGTGTGATTTTGAGTGGTGAATGTAAACTCAGCTGTCATAACAAGCAGCAGGAGAGCACCTTGTTAACCTCTTGGTATACTGCATGCTCAAAACACAAATTACTAACCAGCTTCTGATCTCCTTCTTAATACCTCATTTTTTGTTATTTTATTTATGTGTATTTATATTATGTGTATCCATTGTTTTGCTTTGAAAGGCTACTGTTTAAGCACTTTAAGCACTTTATTTGTTGCACTTTTTTGTTTGATAATGAAAAATATTTTTCCCTAACTAAACTTGTGTCATTTTTTGCTGAACATAAATCATTAAGTGCTCTTAAGAATACAATTATTAACAATATAGGTTAGGTTTCAGTTAAGAATTAGTTGAATACCATTGTAATCAAAATGTCAATCAACCTAAATTGGTCTAATCTTAAACACAGGTCTATTAATTAGGCTATATTGTGGTACATAGACAGTCATTGAGGCACAGCAATAGTTTTCTGGTTGAATGTTCAGCTCAAGTCTAGAAGGCCCAACAAGTCATGAGCAGATGAACATAAATCAGAATAAGTTCAGGCATACCACCCAAAAATCCACGAGAATGCATGAAATAACATCTACTTAAACCAAAATGTCCTGGGGGTGGACCTTCAGCTATGTCTTTGCTTCACAGAATGTAACCAATGTTGTCCATCTCCAGTAGGCCGCCCCTATCAACGACTTTGGGCCCCACAAACCACCAGAATGCAGGGTACAACATGGGTACTACGCCAAATGAATTCCAATTTCCTGATATTTGAGCCACCAACGTGTGTGGCTGCGTGCGCGGCAAAATTTTGGTCACCCCCGACAAAATCTCACTCCAAGGTTTTTTGAAAAGTTGGCAGCTCTGGCGCTGTCATTATCGGACCCGATGGAGATGGTTTAAGGACCTTGAAAAAAAAAGAGACCCAGCTTCACATCCCGTGAGTCAGATACACGTTGTTACCCGTCTGCCTGTTACCTGTCTGCCTGTTACCTGTCTGCAGTGGCGGCTGGTCCATAGACTACAGACAGGAAGTAAGAAGAAAAAAGGAAGAAGAAAAAAGAAAATAAATAGTTTTTATTAATTTTTGTATACATACATTTTACAAATAGTCAATATTCGTGTTTTTGTGCTTTTGAAAGATGGATTATATATCCGGTCATATTTGTAAATTAACATATCTGGCAAAATGTATGACGTCCTCTCCGCTTGTCTCAGCTGGTCGGTCCCAAAGCGGCGGGTCAAAGAAGCAGTTCAGCCAATCACTGATGACGTTAATGAGTGACATTAGAATTTCAGCGTCGTAAAATACATTGAGATTTGGGCCCTGCGCTTAACAACGTAACAAGAGCGACCACCGGCAGTGTCCTCCAAGAAGACCCGACCCGAACTCGGTACCAGGGTAGAACTTTGCCGGAAGAACTAGAAGTAAAACAGGTGGTAAAACAGGTGGGCCCAGATCAGCCCGACCTCACGATCAGACAGCGGCCCGACGCACATACAACGCGTCTGTAGAGACTCCTACACCGGGATGTTTAGCTAGCTAGCTACGCGCTAACGCTGTGTATTTTTCTAGACTAGCATCATTAAAGTTGACATCGCTGCCCAGCTGCGACGCACACAGGACCGCGGTGAGGACACACAACCAGGACGCAAACAGGCACATTTTATCCAAAAAAATCATTGTGTGACGTTTTTTGGGGCTTTTGAGTCTTTCATCAACACACTGACCGCACACAGGTGCATCTCAATATATACATGTTCTAATAGATTTTATATAAATAAAATAATAATAATAAAATTATTATATGATATTTATAATTGTTACAGTAAGGTAATCCCTCTATATCATATTTAGAAGTGGTTTTATATATATATTTATTGATATAGTGAATTGTTTGAATAAGACGTCCTTGATTTATTAAACTGTTGAATAAATGTTTATTATGTTTATTTATTTATATTTATTTACTGTTTCCTGATGGATGGCTCTACCAAAAAGCTGTCTGTCTGTTACCTGTTATCACCATCTTTCTTTTAATCTGAGGTTTTTAAAAACATACTTATAATTTTAAAAGTATGATGTAAAATGACTATTTGTTATAAATGGTACGGAACCTTTTTATGTTCATAACAACAAAATAGTTAGTGAGGTCATCGAGGTTGTTGTTTATTCAACATTTTACAGGTGTTTCCATTTATCACTTTAACAGTCTTTCTTCCTGTTGTTGTGAAACAAACTCTAAACCGACAGACAGTGAAAGTACAACAGACTGAAGATCCATCCGACTCAGATGAAACCGCATGGCGTCGTTTCTTCTTCTTCTACTCTCCTCCCCGGGTCACGGGGTCACGGCGCAGTAATAAACTGCCGAGTCGCTCCATGTGGCGTCGAGCAGCAGCAGCGAGCCGTCGGCTCCAGCGGAGACCTTCCCCGGGCCCACGGCGGCGCCGTACTTCACGTCGGAGGCGTTTGTGGACCTGAAGGCCAGCAGCAGCTCCGGGCGGCGTCCTGCCGCTGTCCGGTACCAGCTGAGGGTGGAGGAGGCGTTGGTGGAGGAGGCGTTGGTGGAGGAGGCGTTGGTGGAGGCGTCCAGCAGGGGGCACCGCAGGGCGGCGTCCTCCCCGACCCTCACCCGCACGGGGGAGGCTGGCAACGCGGCGGCGGCGTGCGGCTCCCACCGGAAACCTGAGACACGTGTTTATTTATAATCGTTTTCATCCACACAGACAGAATCAATATAACTAAAGTAGGTTGTAGTAGAACTAGTTCTGAGAAGAAAAAAAATGCTTTTGATTCCAAACAGTAAGAAATTACATTTGAAACAAAAGTAATAATATAGCTTTTCAAGTTAAAACGAGATGGAAAGTTGATTTAATTTCGTGCCGCTAAGTGGTGACTGACCAATAGTTGCACCTCTGAATATTTGTTCCTCCATTAATCCTGAATATTTAAACATGTAAAGTATCGTTCAGGCGCTGCATTTCTAATCCTTCTTAAAGGAAGCTTTAATTTGAAGGAACGTTCGGCATAAAATCCCTTCAATTTGCCCAAAATGAGTCTTCTACCTGTCAACAGTTGATGCGTTTAGTCACCAGATTAGGAATCAGTTGCCTGAAGATTATATTTCAATATCAATTTAAGCATAAAACTAAATATGTGTATGCAGAGTTTAGACATTAATAATATAAACAAAACAACTCACTGCTGAAACAGAGGATCAGACCAACCAGCAGAGACTCCATCATCCACTGACCGAGGAAGCTGCTAACTGAAAGACTTCAATGACAAAGATGTCCTCCGGTGGTGGAGACACTGAGACACGAGCCGATCACACATCAGTCCCGCTCTGTTATTGATCCACACCAACAGCTACTTCCTGTTTACTTCCTGGTGTTGCAGTGATGGTTGAGCGTGTGGGTCTAAATCACCAGGGGGGTAAATGTGACCATGGAACACCTGCAGGAAGTTTAAGTAACCGCTTGTCTTTTATAGATGAGAATATTTTCGTTGTAAGATTGAAATAGTTTATAATCCCAAACAGATTTAATAATTAGTTCAAACTTTAGCTATCAACTCGTTTATGTCAGCAGAAAATTAAAACCATAAATGAGTGCAGTCGGTAAATATATGAATTGAATATTATATTAGGAATGTGGCAGGTAAAAGTACCCGTGCTACCCAACCAAACCCTGCCGGTGCCTCGGGGAGGATTTACAGTGGGCAGACTGACCCGTAAACAGGCGTCAGAAAACACTTCCAAGGCTCTAGAACCTCGGGGACGGTCTCATCTGAACCGCTATATTAATATATACTAATATATATATTTATACTACTTAAACGTATCATTATTTTATATTATTATCTCTGTTACTAATATTTATGCATTATTGCCTTTTTATTTATTATTGTTATTTATGTTGTCATTGTTTTTATCATGACAGTTGGACTCTAGGTGTGGCCCCGGTGGGGGGGGGGTGAGGGAGGTGACGGGGGGGGGATTAACCCTCATTAGAGGTGCTCCTGGCAGGAATGACAGATGTTTATAAAGGTGTTGTTTGCTGTTTCCAGGAGTGGCGCTCTGAGCCAATCACAGCTCATGCAGGCAGGGCGGGGGCGGGACCTGTGCCAGCTGTGTGACAGCAGCGAGCAGGAAGTCAGGAAAGAGCGAGAACTGTTGTTGAACGAAGGATCACTGTATTTGTCTTTATTGTGTCTTTTTGTGTCTCTACTTGTGTTTGCGTGTCTCTTCTACTGTCTTTACTTCTGTCTTTACTTCTGTCTCTTCTACTGTTTCTTCTACTGTCTTTACTTCTGTCTCTTCTACTGTTTCTTCTACTGTCTTTACTTATGTCTTTACTTCTGTCTCTTCTACTGTCTTTACGTCTGTCTCTTCTACTGTCTTTACTTCTGTCTTTACTTCTGTCTCTTCTACTGTCTTTACTTCTGTCTCCTCTACTGTTTATTCTACTGTCTTTACTTCTGTCTCTTCTACGGTTTCTTCTACTGTCTTTACTTCTGTCTCTTCTACTGTCTCTTCTGCTGTCTTTACGTCTGTCTCTTCTACTGTCTCTTCTGCTGTCTTTACTTCTGTCTCTTCTACTGTCTTTACGTCTGTCTCTTCTACTGTCTCTTCTACTGTCTTTACTTCTGTTTCTCTTTTTTATCTGTTTCTGTTTCCTTAAGTTTCATTTTTGGGCTGCGATCGTTTTACGTTCTGCTGCCAAAAGAACTGCATAGTTTCTGTTCCGGAGTTCATCCAGGTTCATCGTTGTGAGGCTGAGAAACAGAAACAGAAAGCCTCAGTCTACACACACACACACACGCACACACACACACACACACACACACACACACACACACACACACACACACACACACACACACACACACACACACAGTGCACATGGAAAGTTGTGTCAATGTGTGAGACTTTCCTGTTGATCGTCCTTTCTGGGCACGATAGCGAGGAGGGTGAGGTCTATGGCGGGGAGGCCGCGGGAGGTGGGGGTGGAGCGTGGGTGGAGCGGGTGAGGCAGGGGGTGTGGTCCTGTTCTCTGCCGTCACCCCGTGAGGGAGCCCCTCCCCGAGTTCCTGCTCAGCCCGAAGGGAAAGTCCACATCACTCCGACCTGAGAGACTCACTGAGAGCAGCTGCCGGCTACACCGCTCGTCTTCGCCGACCTCCACCTCTACACCGATCGTCTTCGCCGACCTCCACCTCTACACCGCTCGTCTTCGTCGACTTCCACCTCTACACAGCTCGTCTTCGTCGACCTCCACCTCTACACCGCTCGTCTTCGTCGACCTCCACCGTCGTCTCCATCCTTTCCCTCATGGCCGCCGCATCCAAGTCCTCCCAGATGGTGAAGAACGTGGTGCTGGCCCTGCTGACCCTGTGGTCCCTCATCTCCCTGGTCGTCATCGTGGTGTGGGCGACGTCCCCGGACCTGAAGGGCTCCGCCGCCTGCCGCGCCGAGCTGCAGGAGGCGAAGGAGAAGATGGAGGCGGCCAAGGTGGTGTGGAGCAAGAACAAGGTGGCTCTGGAGGAGAAGCTGGAGGTGGCCAGGGAGGAGCAGCTCCACCAGAGTGCGGAGATCCTGCGGCTGGTGGGACGCCTCGACGCCACCAACGCCACCCTGGAGGAGTGCCGGCAGGAGAAGGTGAGGTTACCTCCTGAGGCGATGATGTCATCGCTGACTCCTTAGAAGAGAGAAATCCCCTCAGCAGGAATGAAGGAGAGGAACTCTCGTCCTTATCCTGATACAAGGTTGAAGTGGAAGGTTAAAGTTACAGAGCTGAGGACGGAGGAGTTTGTCTCCTACGTGTCTCAGATTTTGTAAATGTTTGGAGATATTCGGATGTGTTTCATTTTTTTACACAGAAAAAATGTCAGCGTTGGATTTTATGAAAACATATTTAATATTTAAAAAAGCAGATGTTTTGATTATCGTGACAGGAGTTAGTTCACCGTGTTTAGTTTATAAATCTGGAGAAGTCTGAGACGGATCATGGTCACATGCTCTGCTGCACGCCGTCTCCCTTCAGATGAAAACAAACTCCATTTCGCGTGTTTTACTTTCAGTGCTCACACGTTGTTTTGTCTCCACGTTTTTAACTAACTAACTAACTGAAGGTCGGACGAGGCCGACAGAAGGTTATGGATGAAACATGGAGAACAGACGATGTGAGACCAGATGTTTCTATACTGAAGTTATAGCGAGTAAACAAACTGATACTGAAAGTAGTTTTGTCTTCAGACCAACGCCCAAAATTATGATTATAATTATTAAAAAATGCCCCGCCCACCTCGCCAAACCGGCTTCCATTCGTCAGCTCCCTCAGCTACATTCCAACAGTCTTCAGCGGTTCATCTGAAAGCATCGAGAGTCTAAGTAGTCCAGTCTCAATAAGTGATTCCCCCCTTCACCCTCCTCCTGCTGCTCCTCTTTACTCCAGTGGAGATCTTGAGTAGTTCTCCCTCTCAGTGGGCCAGTGTTTAAACTGAGAAGAATTTAGTAGCTCTCAACATTTCCAGCTTAATTTCGTAAGAGTTGTTGGTTGGAAAAAGTGAGTGTTTTCCTCCCTCTCTTCCCCCCTTGCCGGTTGGTCCTGACTTATTCCTTGTCTCCTTACTTCCCCTCTGGTCTACTCGCCGCCTGACCTCTTTATCACTGCTCCTCCTGTTAGAGTCTCCTCATCGCAGAGGCTTCTGGAATATTCCTATTTTTTTATTTATGGAAACGGAGAGAAAGCGAGCAAACAGTTGGCTGCCAACCGACGTGCGGGAGAGATCCCACGGCTGGTACTACGTTACCCAGAATCCCCTGCCAGCAGTGCATTCCAATCACGCCTTGGCGCTCAAGAGCCCAAAAGAAAGTTCTGTTCTTGTGAAACATCGACAGTCACTTCACTGTGGAGTCAATGAGCTTTCAGTCGATTGTCTTCTTCCTTCTCCATCAGGTAGATGATGATGATCCATCAGGAGTCTTTGTGTTCCTGTGAGTGTAGATACAATATTCTGTTTGAGCTGGTGGTCTACACCACCTGAAGGAAATATCCGTCTCTTTATCTGCTAAAGAGTATCCAACCAGGTAGTCTACATAGTACATGAGCCAGCAGTCTACATAGTACATGAGCAGGTAGTCTACATAGTACATGAGCCGGTAGTCTACAGAGTACGTGAGCCGGTAGTCTACATAGTACCTGAGATGGTAGTTTAGAGAGTACCTGATTAAGTAGTTTACATAGTACCTGAGCAGTTAGTCTACAGAGTACCTAAACAGGTAGTTTACATAGTACCTGAGCCGGTAGTTTAGAGAGTACCTGATTAAGTAGTTTACATAGTACCTGAGCAGTTAGTCTACAGAGTACCTGAACAGGTAGTTTACAGAGTACCTGAGCCGGTAGTTTAGAGAGTACCTAATTAAGTAGTTTACATAGTACCTGAGCAGTTAGTCTACAGAGTACCCGAACAGGTAGTTTACAGAGTACCTGAGCCGGTAGTCTACATAGTACCTGAGACGGTAGTTTAGAGAGTACCTGATTAAGTAGTTTACATAGTACCTGAGCAGTTAGTCTACAGAGTACCTAAACAGGTAGTTTACATAGTACCTGAACAGGTAGTTTACAGAGTACCTGAGCCGGTAGTTTAGAGAGTACCTGATTAAGTAGTTTACATAGTACCTGAGCAGTTAGTCTACAGAGTACCTGAACAGGTAGTTTACAGAGTACCTGAGCCGGTAGTCTACATAGTACCTGAGACGGTAGTTTAGAGAGTACCTGATTAAGTAGTTTACATAGTACCTGAGCAGTTAGTCTACAGAGTACCTGAGCAGGTAGTTTACATAGTACCTGAGCCGGTAGTCTACATAGTACCTGAGACGGTAGTTTAGAGAGTACCTGATTAAGTAGTTTACATAGTACCTGAGCCACTGATTGAATCCACCTGAAATCACGCTGATGACCACGTGACCTCAGGCGTGACTCAGCACAGAGCGGCCCTCTTTAACCCACTGCATGCTGGGTACATTTCCCCCCTCTGATCACAGCAGAGCCGCTCTTCATCTGTGAAACTGGGAACCGCTTGTGATATTTGCAGGCGTCCTGTGGTATTTGGAGGGAGTGGATCCACTCTTACAGTCTCAGTCAGCTGGTATCGATCTTTAATCTGTTTGTAAGAGGTTGGACACGGTTTCCTGTTCAGTGTTGTTCAACTTTCATAACGAAGAGGCCCGCCGCCGCTTCCTGTGCATCAATTCCTGTGCATCACTTCCTGTCGGTTTAGCCCCAAATCATCAGTGAGAAAATCCCCAAATGCTTCAGAGAGAATCTGTCTTGAAAAGGTAGAGAGATTTACAGCAGTAACTTAATGAGGTTTAATTCACTAAAATAAAACAAGTAAAAAGAATGAAACTTGGATCAGAGCGTGTGGGGAGATGTTGACTCGATGGTGTCCTTGGTTCTTGATGGAGGTTCTGGAGATGCTCGAGGACGGCCCTGGAAGGGTTTTCATGGGTCCTTGAAGATTCTGGCTGTCCTTGAGAAGCTCCTGCAGGTTGTTCAGGATGTATCGTGAGTCTTTGAGTCAGACTCAGGGTTCTTTCAGGAGGTTTTGAAATGTTCCTGACAGAAACCAGTCAGATGATGATGAGTTAGCTTAGCACATTAGCATTATTATCCCAGCGAACACTGCGTGTCATTATGGTATCAGAAGCCTCTCAGTGTGGAGACATTTGTTCGGGCTGTTCTTCTAGGAGCAGGAGTCTGTTTAAAGAGCCGATCTAACTATAACCGCTGAGTCAGACCAAAGGAATGTTTTAAAAGCCGTTCTCAGCGTGGAGACGTCCTGCTCTCTATCACCACCTGATCCCTGAGGGAAGCCTGGCACTGCCTGGTTTGGGTGGGTCCGGTCTGGTCCGATCAGGCCTTGTCTGTTTGGTCCTGGTCTGGATAAGCCAGGCTGTGCCTGGGTGAGGGACCTCCTGAGCAGCTTCATGATACACTTTAGGCTGAGCTCTTGGATCTTGGACCAGAGGAGCCGCAAATTAAGTATTTGAGAATCGGTGAAGAAGAAGAATCTGGTTATTTCTCTTTTTCTTTCTTGATAAGTATATAAGTAGATGATGGTACAGATGAAAAGCTTTAAACCAGACGATGATGGGACTGAACCAGTGGAGCGAGTCGGACTCACGCGGACATGACTTTCATGTCAGCGCTGTTCTTGGAGTCCAGGTGCCAAAGAATCCCCTGAAGCTGGTCACACAGCAGTGCTACCAACGTCTCTTTTTAGATACGAGGAGTACCGGGTGGGAACATCCGACTGTTCCACAAACAAAACTGTTCTGGCTTCCTTTTTTATTGCGCTTCGACTTTTTGTTGTCTGTGTTGTTTCGACTTGTTTAAACTTCGGTCCAAATTTACCTTCCTCGCTGCGTTAAACCATTGAGGTCTCGGGCTGAAATGACGTCTTCTTCTGTGGTGCTGCAGGTGGTCCTGAACGGAAACATCAGCGTCCTGCACGAGAGGGTGGAGCAGCTCCGTCAGACGGAGGCCAACCTCACGGCTCGGATCGGCCTGCAGGAAGGTAACGCTCGCTGTGTAGGAAAAACCTCATCACTGCCATGAAAGGAGACCTTCTCAGCGGAGCCACTGGCCGTATTCTTAGCTCCCCCCCCCCCCCCCCCTCCTGTTACCACGGCAACCAGTGAGTCAGAGTAAATAAACACACATGATTGGCTTGCTGAAAAAAAAATAGGAATGTGTGTTTTACTCTAAGAGAGAAGGTCTCCTTTAATTATCAGAACACCACACGTATAGAAAATACCCCTCGTTCTAAATTTAAATCTATTTTATAATATGAACACATCCACAAAACAACTTTAACATAAATCTGTAAATACTGTTAAAAAAAGAAAATGTACGGCAAGAAGAAAATGTTCAGATATGGAAACAAAGTGAGGAAGAAAAGTCTAACTTTTGCATAATAACAGATAAAAGTTAAGGAGTAAAAACATAATTAAGGAATACTAGATGAAGGAAAGGATTATTAAATAATTACTTATTTACAAAAGGCAACACTATAAATAAATGGAACTGTAAAGAAAGAAGATGTAGCTGTTAAAAGCAGAAGATGTGTATTATTTATTGAGTTAATAAGATATTAGTAATTCCGTTTTGCATTCACAATGATGACAGACTTCTTAAACTTTGAGCGAATAACAGATATCTTCATGAGTAACAGTCTCCACCAGCAGGAACGGGAGCGTAATGGGAAGTGAGGAAATACTCTAATGAAGTGAGTTCCTGCTGTGAATAGTCGGAGGGAAGCGATGAATTCCTGTATGAAGCAGATATGAGAGAAGCATTGTGTTTCTGATAAACATCACTCTGGAACAGGAGTCACACACTTTTAAATATTCACCACCAAACAGCTCATTTAGTTGTCAAATAAGTTGTTTTACTCGGTGCAACGGTGCTTCACATAGTAAGTACTACATTAAAGTACTACATGGACAGATAGTTATGTCAAAATCATAGCTGAGCCTCGTTTTTGAGAAATAAAATATCCCGTGGGATTATTTATTAATATAAAAGTAAAACTTCTGGACTCAGTAAAGCAGAAAGCTCTATTTCCTAACGTGTTATTTCACCTCTCACCGTAGTGAACGTCTTCTTATGTCAGACCTGATGCAGGATCAGATCCAGGATCAGATCCAGGATCACGTCCAGGATCAGGTCCAGGATCAGGTCCAGGATCAGGTCCGTGATCCTGGACCTGAAACAAACTCAAGTACAAAAACACAAGAGCCGGCGGCTGAGCGGCTCGCCCTCCGTCCCACCCGCCTCCTTAGTTACTGTTGCTACCCGTGAGGCTTCCCGTCACGCCACACGGGCCTCCCCCTGCACACCTGTCAACACGTCGCCATGACAACAGGCAATCAGGAAGGTCGTCAGGAAGCGGCTCATCGGAGTAAAAGCTCGAGTCCGAGTCGGGAAACCGGAGCGAACTTTGACTGTAATTGAATTAGTTCGGCTGGAGACGGTGACGGTCTACTTCTGTCCCCTCAGAACACATCGAGACCCTGCAGCAGAACCTGACCCAGGCGGGCCACCGGGCCGAGTCCCTGTCCAGCCTGAAGGCCGCCGCTGAGAACCACATGCAGGCGGCCCAGAGTGAGACCAGCGCCTGCAATTCCAGGAAGGAGTTCCTGCAGAAACAACTGTGAGTCCACACCCGCCTCACCTGGTCAGGTGACCAGCACCTGTTTGCTTTACCTGTACCTCCAGCGGGGACCTGTAACAGACTGTAGGTGGAGCGTGTTTAAATGAGGTATTTCTTCAATGATGTTTTGTGAGTCAGGTCATAGAACCTGGTTGAGGGTCTACACCTGAATGATGGGAAGAGACTGGACTGGAGATCTGTGATCTTCAGATTGATGCGAAGCTGATCAATAGATTCTGATGAGGCCTGTGTGTGTGTGTGTGTGTGGACACAGTCAGAAGTGCAAAGACGGGGTACCTGAAGCTACTCGGGAGCCGCAGAAGACGGACCTGTCCTCCTCCACCTCGCCCCTCTCTGGTATTCCTGCGCTGACGCTGCTGACCTGCAGCTCTCTGCTTCTGATGACCTGTAAGGACTCGTAGTCACTCACACGGTGCACAAAAACGCCTCCCTTACTTTTTACTGGGAAGTTTATTTCCTTAAGATGAGTGAAAAACAATAATGCATTTTTATTTTTTTTGCTGAGTATTTATTTTAGTCAGGAATCCGATCTCACATCAGTGGACTAAAGAGTAACGGACAAAGTATGAGCCGAGTTAATTCCGATCTCTGATGCCGAGTTTGAAAGTGAAATTTGTTTGTGATCCATTACTGAGGAAACGGTTTGTTCCTCAGCAGAGAAAAGAGCAGCTCCACCTGCTGGGAGGAGCCTGTCACGGCAGTATTATTAAGCATCATTATACCACTGAGCAGAAACACGTGCAGAGAATAATATATAGATAAGATATAGAATATAGATAAAAGACTTAAACAATATTTACAGTTCATTAAAAATATATTAGGTTAAAACCTTTTTTTTTAAAACAGTTATTTATTTTTAATGTCAAAAATCATGTGTGAAAAAAAGTAAAAATATATTTGGTCGAAAAATGTTTTGAAAAAAAAAAGAAAAATAATATGGTCTTAAAATGATTTTAAAAGAAAGTAAATATATGGTGGAAAAATGCTTCAAAAAATAAAGTAAAAATGTATTAGAGAATTGAAATAAATCATATGGTCAAAAAATGTTTGGAAAATAATAGACCATTTCCAAAAATGGAAAAGGACGTAAAAGTTGGGCCGAAAAATGTTTTGGAAAGAAAATTTAAATAAGTAATGTCGATAAAAAAAATGTTGAAAAATGTCAAAATATATGGTCAAAAATGTTTCTTAACAAAAGTCAAACTATTAAGTGGACAAATATTTTGAAAAAAGTCAAAAATATTAGGCCATGGAAATAAAAGTAAAATAAATATTAGGTCCATAAATGTTTTGAAAAGAAACGTTAAATAATGTTTAAAAATGTTGGGTATTCTTTCCGATTGACATTCTACAGGTTTTCTACATAAAGTGTGTCGTTGTGTTTTTAGGAGGTCAGCGAGGCGGCGACCTGTCGTACGGCGGCGAGCACTGTATTCCAGGACGGAGGCGGAGCCTGGACGGACCACATGACTGCTGTACAAACATCCTGTCTGCGTAACAAACACACAAAAAGAGATCGCCATGGAGACGCTGGCACGATGAATGATTGGACAGAAACTTTGCTTTGACTTGAACAGCCGACACGTTTAAAGATTTTTAAATGCGTCTTCACCACTGAGTTTTTTTAGTTTATGTCTTCATGAAGCTTAACGACTGCTTTTACTTTTTGCTGCTGCTTCGTCCTCTTAAATATAAAAAAATGAAATCCTGACTTTAATGGAAAATAACTTTCTGTCGAGAGAACATTACCGAATGTATTTCACAGGACAATATTTCCCTCTGAGATGTCATTGAGGAGGAGTATAAAAGGGCCCACATTCCAAATACTGAAGTAAAATACATCAGAACTTTAGTTCAGAACAGTTCCTTGAGTCTATGTACTAGTTTACCTTCACCACCACACAGCGGGGCTTTCAGGGACATCGGAGAGTTGAGAATTAGCTACTGAACAAAGAACCTGAGAAACAGAAATAACGAATCAGTAATATTTTGTGTCATGAATCAGGACTTTGTTCCCAGAATGCAGCATGTTTTTTCTGTTCTTCATGCCCTTTTAATACAGTTGAAACATCTGGGTCTTTATTCAAAGAGGAAGTTAGGCTTTCACAATAAGAGCAGACAAGATGACTCAAACCCAAAAGGTCCCTGTTTGTACCCGAGGGTTAAATCCGACCCGATGTGTTGAGTGAGCTGAAGTCCGATCAATAACTGATGACGTAATCGCAACACACCGGAGTCTTGAACAGCTGATCCACAGTCCGCTAGACTGTGAAGCAACGACTCGACTTTTAGAAGCTTTTAGAACAAGGGGGTAGGAGGGGTATAAAATAATAAAACTGAGTTTCTAAACTGTTTTCTTTGTCTTGATTTGATTTCAGAGTCGAACAGAGTGAACTTAACATCCAGATCATTAATATCTAATATGTATCAGTAACTCTCATCTAATAACTATCAATAATACTGTACATTGGTCACAGTACTTTTACTTTAAGCACATTTTTGTACGATGTCAAGTATCCGACTACTTCCACTTTTACTAAATACTTCCTATAGCGGCGTAATACAAACACACAATATCTTCTATTCAGTGTTAATAAGAACAATATTTCCCAATGAGATGAAGCACAAGCACACAGCAATACTCAGGTCAAGTACCTGTACCTCAGAAAAGTACTTGTGTAAACGTGTTTCAGGTGTTATTACACTGTGTACAATATTAGTATATTAAAACACACCTGATCGTGTTTATTGATCTTTCTGTGAGAGTCAGCGAGGTTTGATTTCCCACAGTTCAGTCGGTCAGGATCAACTCTGATGGAGGGTTAAGAGGTCAGGAGGGGGCGTGGCCTGCCGCAGTAACGAGCCAATGACTGATAAACATCTCAGCCAATCAGACGGCCCCGAGAGAGACGACAACAGCAACAGGTCCCAGAGGACCGGAGGGGCGTATTTCAATTAGTGAGTGTGGTGAGTGTGTGTGTGTGCGTGGGTATAGGTGTATGTGTGTGTGTGTGTGTGTGTGTGTGAGCATAGGTGTGTGTGTGTGTGAGATAAGCGCTCGGTCTCGGTTCCCACCTCTGTTTCTCTTTATTGTCTCAGTATCACTATCTGATCAGAGGCCTGAGAATGATTCTTCTGTGTCTGTATATAAACACACACGCATAATACATGCTACGATACTGTGTCTTCTTATCAATGTATTTGTATATATACAATATTTTTGTATTATTATTCTTTTAATTATTATGTCATCACAAATCATCTCTGTTATTTCAGTATAGAAGGAACAATAATCTGGAACGGCGAGGAAAACATTCAAGTGTAACTGCATTAACTGATACTTGTTATAATACTTGTTCATTTGTAGTTTCACATTGTTGGATATTTTACTGTGTGCAGTAATGTGCCAAGTACTTATTCCGCCTCTTTGATCGTCTCTGGGAGGAAGAAACATTTCTCTTTGGATAAAATGGGACAATAATGAGAGACAGAGGTGGGAACTGAGACGGAGGAATCATCTCACAAACACACACACACACACACACACACACACACACATTCACACACTCACTAATTGAAACACGCCCCTCTGCTCCTCTGGGACCTGTTGCTGTTATCGTCTCCCTCAGGCCGTCTTATTGGTTGAGATGTTTATCAGTTATTGGCTCCACGCCCACTCATCATTGGCTTGTTACAGTGACAAGCCCCGCCTCCTCCTGACCTCATAACCCTCCGTCAGATTTGGCCCTGACAGAGCCCAGGATCTGAAGTCTGATCACATCTCCTGGGTCCATTCATTCAACATGTTCTGTGGTTCTGGACCAGCGGACCTCGGTCCTTAAGGTCCTGGATGTGGGATAAAGGTTCAGGACTAGTTTGATCCTGGTCCAGTCTCTGTTACATCACCCACTAAACATTGGACGTCGGATAGACGTGCAGATCATGTCTATATTGGGTCCGTCGGTCCATGACCAATTCTGGACATCTGTTCGACGTCCATACTAGGTCCACTATTTGGACGTCCAACCATGACCCAACTTGGACAACATATTTACGTTAGAAATTTGACCTTCGAAGCGGGTAAGTTTTGTGGACGTCATCTGGACGTCAATGACAGGCTGTTTATTTACAAATATCAACATGTTTCATGATATGAATAGCCTATATTATTCACAAACATAATTTAATATGTGCATGCCTGTTTATTTATTCAGTGGGTAATTTTCCTGTTTTAGTGAAAAAAAACCTACTGAACAATACTAATAATAAAAAAATAATAATTTTATTAAATTAATAAATACATTTGAAGTAGCCAAGAGGGGGGGCGATGGCCACTGATCTCAAAATAACTAACAACAACAGAAAAGTCACACCCGAGGACGGGCTGGGCGGGTTAGAGAAGGTGTGCAGGGAAGCACAAGGTTGGTGGTTCGAGTCCAGGCTGCCCCATGTTCCATGTCGAAGTGTCCGTGAGTCCGTGTCCCTAATTGCTCCCCAGGCAAAAATGTGAAAAAGCTGTGGGTTTACGGTGTAATGTAATTCGCTCTGGATAAAAGCATCTGCTAAGTGACCTGTAATGTAATGTAATTTAAAAACCAGTTAACGTCACTCTGATTGGCTGAAGCAACACCATGTAATGATGCCACTCGGTCAAGGCAACACGCCAGACATTTCATACGATTCAGCGTGTTCGATTTCCTCTGAATTGAAGGTAAGTTCGATAAGCCCAGTGAATTCTATGTCCATGCCCTACATCGTAGCGAATGGCCCAGCACGCCTTAACGACACACATTTTTATTTTGCGTTAGCTAAACAAAAGGAAATTAACTGGTACAGAAAACATGTCCCCTACCTCTTAGTTATAGAAGTAGTATAGAACGTCTAAAATTAGTCTAAATTTGACGTTGAAAAGACGTCTAAAACGACCACATTTGTACTATAAATAGCTCTTATATGGAGGTCCCACGGACGTGAACATTCGACGTGCAGTAGACGTCACCTGGCGTTACAAAACAACCCCTTCAGTGGACCAAAATTGGACGTCCAAAATGACCTAGAAAAGACGTCACACTGACGTCACATTGCGCAGTGGGCATAGTCACGTGACTGCAGATGTCGATCAATCAGATAGACAGACCAGAGTTCCCAGAATGCATCATTGAAGCAGAAGGTTTCCCTTTAGAACTTTTACTGCAGACGCTTTAAGGCTTAATTCAGACCTGAGAAACACAGCAGTGTGTTCTGTAGGTGTGTTAGCGGTTAGCGGTTAGCACAGTAAAGTGTCTCATGCCCGATGTCCCTGAACCGACCAGAGGACTTTGGTCTCACACGGAACGTCTCTCCAGCCTCATGCATAGCGGAGATAATAACAACAACACAGCGTATTGAATCAATGTTTATTGATCTGTTCTTTCATAAACACATTTAGCATCACAAACAAAACACAACTGTAAAATCACCAAAAGTTCCTTCAACATGAAAGCAACTGGATCTGGTTACGGGTTCTTCCGCTGAGGCAGCAGAACTTCTGCTTCTCCGGCAGAACAGAGGACACAAGTCAACGTGTCTCCGGTAGTTCATAATACGATGTGAATATCACATGACCTCTGAGTCCAAAACATCAACATGTGTTTTTAAAGGACCACGTTTTAAACCAGTGCGGACTGGTCTCTGCTGGTCTCTGCTGGATCACATCTGTCCCACCAGGTGGAAGTACTGCAGGAGACCTCCACAGTCCGGATCCTCCGTCAGACCTTCTGAGTCTCCGTCGGCTGAGCTGGAGGACGGGGACATCGTCCCCTGAGGCCCGTCCTCCTCCTCTTCCCCCACGCTCCCGGCCCGGCCCCGCCGCCCCCCCTTGACCTCCTGGTCCGTCAGCACCTGGTCCAGGAAGGAGATGTACCTGAGGGCGAGGCGCAGGATCTCGTTCTTGCTGAGCTTCCTGTCGGGGGGGTGCGTGGGGATGAGACGCCGCAGCTCGCCGAACGCCCCGTTAACGTTCTGCTGGCGACAGCGCTCTCGGCTGTTGGTGGAGACCCGGCGGACCACCTGGGGGGCGGGACCTGAGGGGGGATGAGAAATGAGGGGGGTCAGCTGGAGGACAGATAACCAAGACGAGGACACCAGAACACACGAGGAAGAACCGACAGCCCATCAGAGCGCCTCCTAATGCTCTGATAATTATTCTTTATTGTAAATATATACTCTGCTTCATATGATTGTCACTGATTTGAACATTTTTCATAAGAAGAAGGAATCTAAAATAAGTTTTAAACGTACCGTCACTGAGGTTGATCTCATATGGAAACGTTCTTTGTTTCATCATCAAGCTTTGAACAGGATCACTGCAGACACAGAGACAGACGAGGCAATTACTCATTTAGTATTTCAAAGTAGTACAAAGTTAAACATCAATTCGTGTAAAATAGCTTTTCTTTCATCTTTTCGCTAAGGAAAAAATATTTTGTGAATATAAATGTCCTTCAATTGAGAGACGAAATAACAGAATCATGTTTTATTGACAACATCTGATTAGAAAAGAAACTATGAAGACGTGTGAAACAATAAACCAAAAATATTGATAATTAATCATTAAAGAAAAAATCAGGGACTCACATAGAAAGAAAAACAACACAATATTTTAAAATATGTATGAAATGAAACTAAACCCGTGTCACCTACAAGTTTATCTCGGACTGAGAATCGGGTTGAAATAATGAAAACGTGTCTTATTTTAACAAAACAGTATGAGTGACGTGCTCACCTGTGGAGGTGCAGGAGGTCCGGGCAGGACGCGCAGGACTCGGTTCGGGTCTCGCTGGAGGTTCCGCTGCTCTCGGCTGCAGAGCTTCACTGCGCGCGTCTTTTATACTGAGCCGCGTCCCTCTGTGCGTGTCGTGACGCCGCGTCGCCATGGAAACCCCATTAACGCTGACAGTCCCATTAGACCCAGACGGACGGGAGGTCCCAGGAAGCGGCACCCCAGGGACCCGCCGGGGGCCCGCCGCTCCCCCTCCCCGCTGCAGGAGTCGTGTTATCCGGCGTCTCCTCCTCAGTCACGAACCAGCCCCCCCCACCCCCCCCCCCGCCCACCCCGCAGGAAAACCAGTGCAGACAGAATCTCACATAAAAACCATTGTGATTTATAGATCAATTGTTTTTTTGCTCAAAGATGAGGTGAATTGGCGAAAAATCCAAATAAAATAGGTAATACAATTAGTAGTTTTAATATTATCTTATTATGAGTAGACAGTTGTTGTATAATATTATATAATAACAGAAAATGAATGTAGATTATGAATATTCAAAAATATGATATATTAGACATGATGTCATGATTATTAGGTGCGACATTAAAAATATGAACAGTAATTCATCATTAAATGGATACTTATTACTTACAATAATGACTATACATTTATGCGTTACTCGATACTCTGATACTGCTTTACTAGTACATAATTTATCCTGTTTCAGAACCTTTTTGTTTGTTCTGTACGTTCAGCTCGAAACTATCCTGCTTTTATTTTGGTAGGATGCACCTCTGTAAATTGGGTAAGTGTGTGTACTGTGAGAAGCTCGTGCTGTGAGTAGACTGATAAAAGTGACTCTAACTACCGGAAGTGGTCATTCTCTTTTGGTTCTGGAAATGTTCGATCAGGTGGTTGAAAAGCTGCTGAACGTTATCAGCTTCCATCTGCGTCGTGTTTGCGGTTCGTTAATTGTCTGTGTGAAAGTACACGCAGTTCATGTAGTGAAGTAAAAGTATTCATTGATCAGATAAGTTCTGTTTCCTGTTCAATATTCCTGCTGCATGTAAATGATTTCTGATAGACATCGGTGCGTCTTTTTGAGATCCTTTGTTTTTCTCTGAGAACTTCAGTTTCGTGACCATGCTTCCTCCAGCTGATCCAACAGGTAAAAGAAGCATTCAGTTAATCATAAACATCACAACACATCTGGAGCTATGTGGTTTTACAAGGACTTCAAACAATACAATCTTTACCTATGAGATGAAGCCTACAGTTACAAGTACAATATTTCCAATATGTGGTTCACTAGAACTGTCAAATAATATACTAGTATAATTTCTAAAATAGAACCGCTGGGTTATTTAATGGATGCGGTTCCTGCTTTATCCAACAGGGGGCAGAACTCACCCGCTCAAATTTATTTATTCCACAAACATTCAGCGTTACAAACACATTTTTAAGAATATTAAAGCTTTTATTTTTAAATAATTAAATATTCGATAGTTTTCCCAGTGTGAATTTCAAATGTTAAAACCAGTGAAAACTAAATGAATAAATCAATTTAATTTATACATTGAAGAAATCTCCTAATACAATTATTAATTATTATTATTATTATTAATCAAGAACAACAATCAATAAATCTATGTGACGTCTTCTAATTTATTCTCGACACCAAACCAGGAAAATAATTTAAGTTATTTTATTAATATATACTAATAATGTTATTCAATTTATGTTCTGTACTGATTCCGCTGGAGGTTCATTCATTACGACATTGTAAAAATCAATATAACACATGCAGCCAATCAGAAACCAGAGAATCCTCTTTAACATTGAAAGTCGTATTAAACCAAAGTTCATCAGGAAAAGAACCAACAAAAAACTAAAGGAATAACAATAACATGTGATAAATGCAACAAAAATAATGAACTACTACTTTTTTGTGTGCTTTCTCCCCTGGCAGGTCTCCGTAGATTGTGGTTCCTTCTGGACTCTGGTCCTGACACCTGCCGTGGCCCTGCTGACACCTGCTGCTGCCATCATCATCATCATCATCATCATCATCACCATCATCATCATTATTTTAGATATTAATCATATTACTGTAAACCATTAACCAACATTACCCTCTAGAGTCTTGTGCTCTCCCTCCCCAGGCTTCTGTGGACGGTGGTTCTATCTGATGGTGGTTCTATCTGATGGTGGTTCTATCTGACGGTGGTTCTATCTGACGGTGGTTCTATCTGATGGTGGTTCTATCTGATGGTGGTTCTATCTGACGGTGGTTCTATCTGATGGTGGTTCTATCTGATGGTGGTTCTATCTGACGGTGGTTCTATCTGACGGTGGTTCTATCTGATGGTGGTTCTATCTGACGGTGGTTCTATCTGACGGTGGTTCTATCTGATGGTGGTTCTATCTGACTGTGGTTCTATCTGATGGTGGTTCTATCTGATGGTGGTTCTATCTGACTGTGGTTCTATCTGATGGTGGTTCTATCTAACGGTGGTTCTATCTGATGGTGGTTCTATCTGATGGTGGTTGCCCCTGCAGTGGTCCTGCTGTGCGCCTGGTTTACTACTCACAATGACTTGAATCATTTCTGTCATAGGAATTAAATGTATTATATACTGTTCATTCTGTACACATGGCCTCCATTGTAGTTTGTCCATCCCGGGAGTGGGATCCCTCCTCTGACGTTCTCCCTAAGGTTTCTTCCCTTTTTTTTCCTCTTGGAAGGGATTTTTCATTTTTTGGGGAGTTGTTCCCGTGCCGGTGGAGGGTTTTGGGACAGAGGATGTCGTATGTGTACAGACTGTAAAGCCCTCTGAGGCAAATTTGTAATTTGCGATTTTGGGCTCTACAAAATAAAATAAAATGAATTGAATTGAATTGAATAGATCTCACTGAGTGTCAGTTTCTGTTCTCTGTGTTTTCAGAGAAATCAGCGAACATTTTATGGAATTACTTCATCATTTATCATTGACATCCATTTAAGAGTCAAAGACCTGCTCCGTGGGGGAGGATGGGGAGCTGATTGATATATTTATGGTATATTGATTGTATTTTTGTGCTCTTATGAGTTGTTTATTTATTTTTTTCCAAACGCTATAATGTTAAAGTTATCTGGTGTCTTCTTGATCAATAAAGATACACTGAAATCCCAAATCCTCCTAGCCTCCTCTCTCCTATAGCCTCCTCTCTCCTATAGCCTCCTCTCTCCTATAGCCTCCTCTCTCCTATAGCCTCCTCTCTCCTAGCCTCCTCTCTCCTATAGCCTCCTCTCTCCTATAGCCTCCTCTCTCCTAGCCTCCTCTCTCCTATAGCCTCCTCTCTCAGCATCGTCTCACCTCCTACTCAGAGTCTCCTGCTTTCTCTTCTTCTCTCAGCTCTTAGCCTTCTCTGACCTTGCGTCCTGTCTCCTTACCCCGTCTTTAGCCTCCTCTTTTCACATCTCTTGTGGACCAGAATCAGACATTAGGTGAGGAGGAGAGGGAAGGAATAGGGGAGACACAGAGTAATTGACTGAATAGTTGTTATTACCTGCAGATTGTAATTTGGTTTCATTGAGCTCTTGTTAACCATGTTCTATTGTGATTGGTTGCATGAATATTATTAATATTTTATTTCCCATTTTAGAAGCTCTTCATATATTTTTGTATTGATTGTATTCTCAAAACTAGCCTTCATATTAGAAAAAAATCTTTCTGAATAAATATGGAAGATACTTAATAACTTATTGTAAAACTGAATAACTGGTAATTATCTTCTATAATATTCAGTATTTTTTTCAATTTAAAGGTTTCAAATAATTTTTCAATACATATTTATATATATATATTTTTTTTTTAAGGTTTATATTAATAAAATCACCGCAACCCTGTGTGCAGGATAAGCGGTTTGCAGACGGATGGATAGGAAAATCAAATATTAAGAACTGAGCCATTTGGTTATAGTTCTTGAGTATTGTTTGAATTTCGATATATTCACGGTTTTCTCATATTGAAGAGATCTGACATTAGTGACGTATTATTGCTTAAATGTCTTATATTTTCATTTTTCTCACTACACTTAAATATTGTAATTTTAATCTGTGTTTATTTAGATATATAACCTTTAACATGTTAAATGTTCTTGTCGTTTTAAGCCAAAAATTTGAAAAGCAGGTGAGTTTTCGGTTAAATTCTAAATAAGTTTGTTTATCTAAGTTATGTTCTTGTACATATCTTTGTAACCGAGTTTCTTTCTACTTTATACAACAGTGAAAATATGAACCAAAAACCAAGAAGAGCAAACATTGAGTCAATTTTAGTGGAACATATTTTTATTGGTGACCTTATCAGACACAGATTGATACACTTTTTAACATTTTCTCTTGTCGTAAAAGTAAATTCAGTAAATGTATTTTAAATTTTTATTCTTCCAGCTCATGCAGCGCAGAAAAATAAAGTCCTGAAGAGGCCTGATGACCTCCGACCCCGCGTAAGCTCTCTAGCCAATCGGATAATTGCAATATTCAACAGGACTTTATAAGCATCCAATAAGAAAATATAGAAAAACAGATTTGTTTTTTCGTCTTTTAGAGAATATAATATGCAGACATTTCTATGTAAAAAAAAAATCTTCTCATAGACACTGTAAAAGAAGGACATCGTGGAGGTCTCACCCCCTCTCACAAAACCAGCATCAGAACGGGTTCCTGTACTTTTTTTCTCCTCCAGCTGCTTTAATAACATTTCATACGCCACAAAAAACTGATTCTATACACAGAAAAATGAGGCGGGTAATGAGAAAAACTTAAAACCCACACGACCCAAAAGAACAGGACTACAAGTACAAGAATTTATTGTGATGCAAGCAGGAACATAAGAGGAAACAACGACAACAGCAGCAACAATAACAACAAACATCTGAATCCTTCATGAATTCATATCTCATATGAATTTTCCCCTGCGTTTTTTTAAAACTGACAAAATGGCACGAACATCAAAGAAAAAACGTTTGCTGTTTTTGTACCGATAAACAAGAAGCAAAGTCAGTTCTCCAACCCACCCTCCATCACAGTGCTTTCGTTTACACATACTGCATTTCCCAGCATGCCCTTGTTTGTCCAAGGAGACACACTTGTCCTCCATCAGCGGAGATCGTGAAGATGAAGAGAAATAAAGAAAAGTCCTCAGGACCACGTGGCGTCGCTGTTTCCCAGAAAACACGTCAGTCAATGACATAAAATTCAGCACCAGTGGGGAAAAGGCCATTTTTGATTGGTTCATTTTTGTTTTGCGTTTAACATTCGTTTTTATTTTATTGACAACAAAAACACAGTATAGAAAAAAGAGAAATAGACCAGACTCCTCCTCCTCTCATAGTTCCGCCTCCTATGGCAGAGATGGGCGTGGTCACGATGACCACAGTAGCTGCTGTATGACTTTCCATCTTATAGAAAAGTGAATCAATAGTCTTTGGCAGATTTACAGAAATAAAAGTCCATCTGCTATTGAAAAAACACAAAATGAAAAGGTTTTTTTTATGATTATTACTTTTGTACTCAACCAGATGATTACGTTTGTATGAATTAGCCAAAAGATCCGAAACCTTCAGAAGTTTAATCAGAGAGTATTGATTTGGGCTGAACACTTAATTAATATTGTTTATTTTTGTTTTCATCTATTGGGATTGTCTGCAAGTCTGCTAAGCTGCAATAGCTCATCCTGTAGGTCTGTGAAGCTACGTTAGCTTGTCAAGTAGGTCTGTGAAGCTACGTTAGCTCGCCTAGTAGGTCTGTGAAGCTACGTTAGCTCACCTAGTAGGTCTGTGAAGCTACGTTAGCTCGCCTAGTAGGTCTGTGAAGCTACGTTAGCTTGTCTAGTAGGTCTGTGAAGCTACGTTAGCTCGTCTAGTAGGTCTGTGAAGCTACATTAACTTGTCAAGTAGGTCTGTGAAGCTATGTTAACTTGTCAAATAGGTCTATGAAGCTGCGTTAGCTAGTCTAGTAGGTCTGTGAAGCTACATTAACTTGTCAATTAGGTCTGTGAAGCTACGTTAGCTCGCTTAGTAGGTCTGTGAAGCTACGTTAGCTCGTCTAGTAGGTCTGTGAAGCTACATTAACTTGTCAAGTAGGTCTGTGAAGCTATGTTAATTTGTCAAATAGGTCTATGAAGCTGCGTTAGCTAGTCTAGTAGGTCTGTGAAGCTACATTAACTTGTCAAGTAGTTCTGTGAAGCTATGTTAACTTGTTAAGTAGGTCTGTGAAGCTACATTAGCTCGCCTAGTAGGTCTGCGAAGCTACATTAACTTGTCAAGTTGGTCTGTGAAGCTACGTTAACTTGTCAAATAGGTCTATGAAGCTGCGTTAGCTCGTCTAGTAGGTCTGTGAAGCTACATTAACTTGTCAAGTAGTTCTGTGAAGCTATGTTAACTTGTCAAATAGGTCTATGAAGTTGCGTTAGCTCGTCTAGTAGGTCTGTGAAGCTACGCTAGCTCGTCTAGTAAGTCTGCAAAGCTACCATAGCTCATCCAGTAGCCCGGTGAAGCTACGTTATCTTTACCAATAGGTATGTGTGGCAATAGTAACTTATACTGCTTCTTAGCATTGTAACTTTGTATCTCTGTATCTTAGCATTTGTCGCCAGTCAAATCTCAAACTTAGTTTGACATGTGAACCGGCAGTTGTTATTCATGACTTTAAATCTGGATTTAAATGAATTATCTTATCAAGTAATGTCAAGTATGCTACAATTGTAATTGTTTCAAATCAGGGATTTTCAGGGGTTCTGCATATATCAAATCAATAGTGTAACATTTACTTCATGCAAAGTCGTTTGCTTTGATTGATTCAACATCTTCAGCTGGAACAGAAGAAAAAGTTAACTGAAACTCCAGAACAAATGGATGAGTATGTAAAGTGTACGGGTTTACAGTTTAGTTATTCACCAAAGATTTTTAAAAATGCTCTAAATGTTTCAGTGCTAACGGACGAGGAGCGCTAGAGTGACTCGGACACACCATCATAAATATCACCCTCTGACCGCGTTTGCTGTTCTCCTGCCACGGAATCTCACTTCATGCACAAAAACGTATAAAGGAACAATAAACCTTCATCATTCTGGATCTTCAGTCAGCTCCAGGTTGCGATTGTTTTTCACATAACTACTCGTGGGTTCTTCATTGAATGCTCGCTTGTAGATTCATGACGAGGACATAAAACACACTAACCATGGGCACCCTTAAGATTCGCTAATCGCTAAAGGTTTTTGTAAGAAAATGTATTAAGTTAAATTGTTGCATCTGAATTTAAACTCAGGTTTCACTTTGGCAGCAGGAAAATAAAAGTCTAGAAATATACCGAACTAAAGTGGAAATACAGAGATACATGTGTGTGTTTGTGTATGCACACACACACATACACACAGACACACACACACACCACAACAACGTATAAATTAACGAGGGAGTCAAAGGAGTCTGGACTTTCTCAGAACAGAAGCATCCACATAGCAATGAAGATCCCAGCAGAGACTCAAAAAGAAGCTCCAGGCTCCTCCCACCAGTGACCTCAGCCTCGTCTGATTGGCTGAGGTTCAGGTAAAGGTCAAGAGGTCAGGGAGAGTCGGGCGCTGGGTTTCTTTTCCCCTTCCCAAGTTTCCTCGGACAGGCGGACGGAGATCTGTCCAAACGGAGGGAGGAGAAGGGGTTGGAGGAGGTGCTATGAGGAGGCGAGGAGGAGGATGAGGAGGAGGAGCAACGTGGCGGACAGCATGGGGAGGCGGGGCAGAGCGAGGCTGCAGCCGCCGGTGGTGTCGTCGGTCAGAAAGGGCTCCGGAGACTCGTACACGGAGTCATCTGAGAGACACAGAACGGAAACTTTTATTACGATTATTATGTTCGCACAGCTGAGGGGAGTTTTGGGGTTGAATGAATCAAGGCCCCTCGAGGCCTATTGGTTCATTTTGTGTAGCATGCTAAATCTCTAAAAAATCAAAGAAGTACATTAAAACAAGACATATATTTGGTCGTCGAAAAAAAACGCCATAAATAAGTGATCGTTTTTTTTTAAATAACTAACAAAATCATGGTATATTATGTAGAAAGTCATAAATCGTAGTATAGCATTTAAAAAAAAAACATTAAAAAAAGTTCCAGTACAAAAGTCAGAAAAAAGTCTTTAAAAAGCATGTATAACATATTTTGTGTCGATATCAATAAGGAGGAGGAGAGGCTCACTGGTTGGTTTCACGTAGATCTTGAGCTTCAGACAGAGTTTTGCCGCCATGTTCGGAGGCGGAGAAGCTGCAGAAAGAAAGACGTCAGTAGTGGTCGAGGTATTCAGAAGTACTCATATCCTTTACAGTACTAAATGTACTAATACCATGGTATTGGTAATGTTCCGAATAATACTCAGATTAAAACACTGATACCACACATTCAAATACTGTGTTATATTAAAGCTGGTAAGAACACATTGAAGATTATTTGGTTTTAGTATATTAAAAAATACCAGTATAAATAATGTATTACAGCTAAATGTTCCTTAACATTTCCATACTCAGTCAGTATAATTGGTCAACTTTAATAAAAATATTGGACCGTTATGTACTACAATATTATTATCTGTGATTATTTATTATTATAATTACAATATTAGTACTCGCGTATTAGTTTAAACAAAGTGTTTAGCTGCACTTTTTATGCCGATTAATATCTAGAGATGTTATAATTATCCTGAACCCAAAAGGAACATCCTAGTCCAAAAATACACACATAATATAAATAACAGAAGTTAACATTATTAACATGATTGATACTGCATTAGTATTATTAATAATACATAAACATTAATAGCAATAATAATATAAAAAAACATTATTTACATTATACCTAATTCATCGCTATTACCAATTAATACTTATAACCATTCACACATTGTAAAGAAACAATTACTTGATCTATCCACCAAGTTTGACATCCTTTGTCTGATTTATGGACTAATGGATTAACGTATTTGAAGTGAAACATTACTATTTAATGTTTGTTTTTGAAACGCGTTCAGATTGGTTGTTTTCTCAGAGAGCAGCTGTTTTAACCTGCAGATGCCGTGTAACACACACACACACACACACACACACACACACACTCACAGCCATTAAGTGTCATTTAAACCAAACGGCCCGTTTCTCTGCTGGAAACTCTTTTGCTCCAAATGAGCCACAATTTAGGAAATTTTTTCCAGGTTGGATGACAAATTATGTCTAGACAGAAACACACACACACACACACACACACGCACATACATACATAATAGCAGCAGCGTGTGCTTCTATATTTAGACCGCATGGGTCTGATATCTTAAACATTCTGCTTATATCGCAGGACGTGTACTTTTACCCTGATATCACGGCTAATGGAACTAAAATAAATTGTCTAGGACTTTGAGAAACACAATGCAGGGAAGTAAGAATGAGGGAACTTCAGGTGTTTTGGGGTAAAATAAAACCTTTTTTCTTGAATTGTTTCAAAGAAAATATTAATTAGAATTTTGGACTTTCATGTATATTTTTTATTTGAGTTATTATACTTTTTCGTTGAGATCTTATTGAGTTTATACTTTCAGTTCTATACTTGATTTTATACTAGTCTCTGGTGTTTACTGGGTGGGGAGGAGTTAGAGGGCACAGGGGGCGTGGTCTCCATCGAACGGGGGGTGTAACCATGAGTGACACATGACAAAGGAGGAAGACCTTCCTCAACCACGATGCCTTCAGGGAACCTACTACAGGATTTACGACAACCCAACGTGTAGTACTATCAGATGTAGCAGTACTCTGCACGTAGTACTCACAGATGTAGTAGTACTCGTGTCCTGGCCTGAACTCGAAGCCCAGGCTGAAGGGGGTGAACAGCTGGAACTTCTCGGAGAACTTGAGCGGCCCGTTGGCGCTCTGAGGGCGGTTACACTCCCAGCGCTTGAATCCCTTCCGGCGGTGGTCGCAGGTGGTGTAGCCGTCGTAGTTCACCATGTACAACACGTACTGCTCCATGCGCTCGTCCGGCTCCGCCCACTCGTAGTGCGGACAGTAGATGTCCAGGTAGTCGTTGATGGCCACCTCCACCGTGTACTCGCCCCGAAAGAACCTGAGGAAGGAGGAGGGAGAAGTGATGTCATTCCCTGTTTGATTGACAGGAGTCCAATATATCGGTTCATGTTCTCACGGTTTACACCTTTGTTTCTGACAAACAGGGTTTCTTGGTTAAAAACTACAATACCCATGAGCCTCAGCTGCTGTCGCTTTGGAGTCAGAGGGGACAATAACAGCACTCCTTTCCTTTAGCATGTGTGATGCTCTATTTTTTCGTGTCTGTTGGTGAATTGCATCTTGGGAGTCTAAAGAAACGCTCACCGAAACGCTCCAGCAGCCAATCAGCTTCCACAGAACGAATACCTCACTCATCAATACACACAACACACATCCTCGACCAACAACTAGCGTCATTTAGCAGAGAAAACATTTAATTACACAGGAAAACTACTGATCAGTGCCTGTGTGTGTGTGTGTGTGTGTGTGTGTGTGTGTGTGAGTCTCCGTCCCCCCACGAGGCTTCAATTAAATCAAAACTAACTGTTTATGGGAGCGTTGTTTGTTTACAGAGCAGCGATCTGACTCACTTCCTGTCAAACATTTGCTAAACAGTTTTTAGGTTTCTAAATGAATCGGAGGCTTTTTGCATAAACAAGACTGTAACACGTTCAAAGACAAACTAGTGACGTCGTCGTTAACAAGAAATGATGAAATATGACCTCGCGTCCGTATAAGTGCTTCATCTCTTCTGTCCAAGTCTCTCTGCTGTCCGGTGAGATCAATAAACAGTTTGATGTAAAACAGCAGAATGATGATGATGGCGATGGAGCTTCGTCCTCACAGCTGCTGCTCCCATTTACGGGATTTAATTGAGCTCAAACAGATCCAGAGTGGCCTCTTCGTGAGGAAGAGCATCATCATCATCATCCTCAAACAACCTCGTGTTTCTCTGAATATTCACAGATAGAGGCGGAGCAGCCAATCAGAGCTCATTAACATTCTGCTAACGAGCTCCGTCCCGATTGGCTCAGCAGTCCTGGTTCAATCACAGCTCGTTAAAAAAAAACAGTTTTAACTAACAGAGCGTGTGTGTGTGTGTGTGTGTGTGTGTGTGTTTACTGGCATCCAAATAAAAAACTAATTAAATCAAAGCGATGCTGCTGAGTTGAGACATAAACCAGGTGAATATATTAACAGACACAGAGAGTAACAGGAAGTCATCGTCACTGGTTCTTTCCCCAAAAACCGTCTCTGCACGATTCTACTGATTTACTCCAGAGGAACTCAACGCGGCGTCTAACCAGAAACACATTCAGAAAACACGCCGCCCTCCCAAGTGTTACCGTGCCGAGTCATGTCAAGCTACAGGACCCATCGGTTTGGCCTGCAGGGGGCGCTCTCTCCTGTCCATTTTACCCACAATACTTAGCGGGACGATCCTGCAACAAGCTGGATGAGCTGTGAGCTACACACAGTAGCACGGTTATCAGAGAATATTATTAATGGAACCTAAACAAGCTCTTCCATCTATTATTATTATTATTGTGTAAATATGGATTATAGTTCACAGTTGTTGGACTCTTGTGTGCATTGAAACAAATCAAGTGTTCTCAGAAGCTTGATTTTGTTTATGCATCTTGGTATGAAGTGTTATACGTCTTTGTGAAGCCTCCTGAAAGCCTTCAGTTGGAAGATCTACGCCGTTATTCTGGGCTAAAATGCTCCACGTAATTGTGTTATGAGTGTTTTTTTCTCCGAGCTGCTGAATCACAGCGGTGATTATTCCCGCGTGACCTGAAGGCAGCATCAGAGCTCGGTCCTGATGGAGGTCGATCAGCTGGAAACATCCTGCTGAGTGACGGCAGAGCGAAGACTTTCTCCTCTCCGTCTTCGCTAACACCATTAGCAAAGTGCACGCTAACTCGGTTAGCTGAGGGATCGGGTGCCGCTAACAGGCGATGCGTTCACTGACCTCCGTCCCCTCGGCTCTCACATCATCACTCATCACTCTAATGGAGGGGGGGGCTCTGTGTCCGTTGCAGCGGGCCGAGGGGCCAGCGGGTCCAGTAGCATCTTCATCATCATCATCATCATCATTCAGTCCGAACCCGGCTGACTGGAAACAGGTGCAGAGAGTCAGAGGATCTTCGGCCTCGGTTGTTCCCTCGTCCTTTGTTTGTTCTTTAACTCCCTCCACCCTGAATATAGTTCACGGTCGCGCCTGCGACTCCCAGCATGCCCGGCTGTGATTTACGGTTTAATCTGTGCAGGTGTCTGAAGGTCAGGTGGATCGGATCCTGCTCCGGTGATGGGGGGAGGGAGGTGGACGGGGGTCCGGGTCATTCGTCAGAGTTCCTGACAGAAGAACTGACGGATTGAAGTTCAGAGCGGCTCGGACAGAAACGGGTCGAGGCTGCAGCAGCTGGATCGTTTCTGTTTCTGTATTCACATTCTGCATCTGGCCTTTAATCAGGGCTTGAAATCCTGGACCAAACCTGGATTCAATTCCGGATGAAGTCCTGGACCATCTTTGATTCATCGCTTGTTGCCCTCTAGTGGTCCAATTTACAGCTTTAACTATAAGCTGTGATGTGTGCAATGTATTTATTCTGTAAAGCTCTTTAATAACCACGTTATCTCTGGACTACGTTCCCACAGCCGCTTTATTATTTCTGTCCCAGTCACATAATCGATCCCTCTGGAGACACTTCCCATTGTGAGAGTTCATGTAACCGGAGTCTGTCCTGACAGGCCGGGGCCACAATACCCTCAGTGTTTCCTTCAGGTTCAGACAAGAAGCTACAAGCTCTGAGACAAACCTATCTGATCTGATGTCTGAAAACCTGATCTCTCACACACACACACACACACACACACACACACGTAAGGAGAAACCTCCGTCTCCGCTGTGAGAAACGAACCAGACTAGGGAAGCAAGTTTGTGAATTGTTCGCTGAAGACGTAAAAGGCTTCTGACTCAAGGACGTGATTCTCGTAGTGAACTTGGTGCATCAGATCTCGAGTGAGGAAACACACATGTTGAAGGTGCAAAGTTCCTCCTGATGGCGGCGCTAGAGGATCTCTCCACAAGCCAACGGTCTCATTATGAACTCCACCACAGGAGAACGGCTCCGAACTTTCAAATGAAAAGCATTTTTTTAATAACTTTTCTATAAGTAACTTATAACTAATACGTTTTTCCTTATTTTTGGACTAATTTTTACGTACATTTTCAGTCAAGCGTGTACTGTAACTTGATGTAGCGGATTTATTTTTATTAAGGGACGAAACAAACAGCTGGAAAACTTTTATTTTTCTAAACTTAGTATCCAGTGTGTTTAAAGTATCAGTAATGTTACATTAGTACTGCAGTACTGACAGCAGTTATGTTGGAAACAGATTCCTGAATCGTGTAATATTCAGAGTATGTGGGATCGTGTTCACACACACACACACACACACACACACACACACACACACACACACACACACACACACACACACACACACACACACACACACACACACACACACACAGCAGTAGCAGCCACATGTTCACTGTAACACGACTCTGGTCTCTTTGTCTCTGGTTACCAGGGCGACTCATGATGAACTCAACATAAGGCGTGTTAGCCTGCGGTTAGCATAGCTTAGCACAAACCCTGGCAGCGAGGGGAAACATTGTATTTAACGACCGGGGACAAAACTGACTTTCTTCTTCTGTGTTTAAGGGGAACACAACGGGCGACATGGTTACCCATAATGCATCAGTGTGAAAGGTGAGGTTCAGGTTGGAAACAGGAGAGACGTTTCCAGAACGCTGAAGAGAGTGACGAGCGGTGGAGAAGGCCTCAACCAAAAATAATCTGCCACCTGTCAATCAGACTTGCCCTCCCCCTCAACCCCCCCTCACCCGGCCCCCGCCCTCATCATGCCCCCCCCCCCCCCCCCAGCCCCAATCAGAAACAATGCAAAGCTGCTTCTTCTTTGTGTTTTCTGATCTGAGAGGTGAAGCCTGTCAAACACAAACACACAGAGACCCCCCCCCCCTCCCCCCTCATGTGGCCCCTTGTGGCCCCTGAGACCCCGCATGGCCCTCCATTATCTTTAGTCCTGTCAGTCATCCAACACAGAGAGGAGGAGGAGGAGTGACTACAATGTTGGGAACACTTAGGAAAAGTGGTCCTGGAAAGGTTTTGAATGTACGAATCCAAAAAGCTTGATAGGGAACCGACATGTGCTGGAGAACCGGCTCATAGATTTTATCTTTATGTCCTCGAAAAAAAGAAACCTGTAACGTCTATTAGAGCAAAGCTGAGGTTTCCTGGAAAACCCAAAGCTGAGTCCTGATCAACCAAGGGATTACAGGTGTGAAGCGGAAAAACCCTGAAAACCAAGAAACCAGCAGAAGGACCACAAAAAGTCCCACTGCCCACATGTCCCCTGGCAGGTTTTGGAAAAAGTCCTGAACAGAAGGACAAAACAAAGCAGGAGTGTCCTGGAAAGCAATGAGCCGTCCTGGAGAAGTGTTCAATGCGCACTACGTCTAATAAATATTCTGTAAAACACCTTTTGACATTTCATTAAGAGACTATAGCAAAAATGTGAAAAACAAATCCTGGAAAAGGGTTTTCTGAATCCAGGTTCTCATGGGAGCGGAGATGATTCTCAATCCCCACAACTCCCGAAGAACCTGGAAAAAAAGACCAAATAAAGCAGGAATGTCCTGGAAAGGCATCCCTTGAAACGTGGATCAGAGAGGATTTAGAGCATCAGAGCTCAGTGAGACCAGGAGGAGTTCCTCTCCATCTCCCGGCTCAGAGCCCCCACACTTCACCCTCTGAAATCCGCTTACAGACGCTTTAGACTCATCTCAGTCCACACTGAAGAACTCATCGCTCCGTCGCCTCCTCCAATCCGGCCTCAAGTTAATATGTAGACGTCCCTAATGGGGCTTCTTGATTTAATGTCTTTAATCCCGCGATTTAAACCTACAGACAGTTTCAGTGAATATAAAACTTACATATTGACCGCTTTTCTAAAGCGTCAAGAAAGGAAATAAAGGAGGTTCCTGAGCAGTAGGGAAATTAATCACGTGTTTAGCCTAGCTTAGCACTTGACAAAACGAGAGGAAACACTTAGCCTAGCTTAGCACAAAAACTGGAAGCGGCAGGGTAACTATCAGAGAACCTGCTGCAGAGATGAAGTCACTTTGTGCAGCAGACTGCTTTTAAAACACGCGTTTCATAAAGTGAAAAATAAGGCAGAGCTACTTTCTGGAGTGACATTAAAACGGGCCAATCGCATTTTCACCTGTTCGAAATGGTTACGAATTAAATCATTGCAGTCAGCTGACTGAAGTGTGACAACAACAAAAATTACGATGATTACAGTAACAAAAGGTGACGACAATGACGACAACAAAATGCAAAATGGCGACTCTGAGAAAAAGACACAAAAGAGAAAATGATGACTACGGTTGTTGCTATTGTATGGTTTTATCCATAAAGGACCAGCTGCTTCCTGTTTGGTCATGACATCATCTTGTATGGTCATGACATCATCCAGGTGAGTCTTCGCTCCGTTTTACTACCAACGAAAAGAAATGGTGGTTTGAAAACTGCTAAAAAAATGTTTTGGACCTTCCAACGTGACCCGCGTCCTGAATCACCGCGGCAACAACGGAGTTTAAACGACTTTAAAAGGGTCGTAACAACTTTAAAGGGTCTTACAAGCTTCAACGAGGTTTAACGAGGGACTGAGGCGCGATATAAAATGTGGCCGACGTCAGCGAGGGAGGCAGAGGTTCCCCCCAAAAATACAAAAAAACTGAGTTGAGGTTTGTTAGCAGTCAGAATGCTCCAGATTCCCTCTGTTCTCCCCCCTCCTCCCTCCCTCCCTCTTTCCTCCTCCCCTCCAGAGCAGCTTTGAATCCGGCCCTGCGGCGGCGTGGCGGTCAGACTCGCTCTCTGTCGGTGTAAGGCGAGCGCAGCGGCGTCTCGTTAGCACTTCAAAGCTGTTCAGGTGGCGAGAGGCCGGAGGGTGTAGTTCTAACCGTACGAGGGCGGGGGGGGGAGTCACTGGGGGAGGTGGGGGTTAAAACAAACAGTGATGTCGGTGACCTTCAACAAGTTTGTCATGGAGTCATCAGAGAGGAACTGAAAAGTGCTGCGAAGTTTTAATCCTTTAACTTTCATCAGTTTTAATCTCCAGACGCCTCCTCCTCTTCTCTCTTCTCTCCCTCCATCTTTCGTAGTTCCTCCGTTGTTCCTCCCTCATCTTTTCTTCCATCTCATTGTGTTTGTTTGTGTTCACTCGTCCTCATTAGCACCATTCGGGTCCTCGCGGCCGTTGCCGTGGGAACGATAAACTGTGATGTGCAGAGGGGCAGTGAGTTGATGAAGGGGAGGAGGAGGAGGAGGAGGAGGAGGATCATGGTCCAAAGTTAAACCGATGAATGAAGATGAAGAGGAGGAGGAGGAGGAGTGTTTTGCTGCAGGTCCCGGGGGGCGGGACATGGCCTGTGTGCCTGATTGGCAGGCAGATTCGGCCAATTGAGACGAACTAACGGAGCGGGACGCGGTCACCGGGGCGACCAAGAGGGAGACTACCAGAGCTGTCAATCAAGGGGGATCTGTGCATGTGGGACTGATTTTTAGAGCATGTCCTCCTCTCCCATGATGCACCTCTCCAGCTGTCATAGTCCGTCACGCACACACAGTATGGAGTGTTTTATTTTTGATCTGCTTTTGATGTATTTTTTGAAAATGTATCCACTTCTGTTAAGAGACCACAAAGGGTGCAGTTGTGCGATTGTTTAGTACTGATGAATGTCTGAAGACTTTGGTCCCCTTTACACAAACATTAGTGTGTGTTTGTGTGTTAAAAACGTTAAGGCTTGTATTAAACTGTTAAAAATTATTTTAATCATTCATTATTTTTGCATGTGAAGAACCTGAAGAAACATTTAGTGATATTTGATCAAACAATGAGCATTAAAAACATCAATCGTTCTAATCACAAAAAGAGACAAAGTGGATGAAATAAAAAACAAATCCCTGACACACGTCAGGCGTAGGTAGACCTCACCTCTAAACGCCAAGGAGACACTGAACCCTCCAGAGCCTCATGAAGAGAAACAGTGAAACATCTAGTCCCACGACACACACACACACACACACACACACACAATTACTCTTCTCCTTCTTGGCTCGTTAAACAAATGAACCAATCAGATGAGTGAGTGAGCTCGTTAGTTTGAATCCTCAGAGGCGAGTCGTTTCCTTCAACGTCCCACCTGAGATCTTTATTTGTTTTCTTTTCTCTTTAATTCACTGTAACGAGTTTCAAAACCAAGACCTTCAACAACTGTTCGCTCTCATCAGAACCAACAGGACCATCAGGGTCACCTAGATCATCAGGACGATTAAGCTCATCCAGAACATCAGGACCATCAGAACCAACCGGATCATCAGGGTCACCAGGACCATCAGGATCACCTAGATCATCAGGACGATTAAGCTCATCCAGAACATCAGGACCATCAGAACCAACCGGATCATCAGGGTCACCAGGACCATCAGGATCACCTAGATCATCAGGACGATTAAGCTCATCCAGAACATCAGGACCATCAGAACCAACAGGACCATCAGGATCACCTAGATCATCAGGACGATTAAGCTCATCCAGAACATCAGGACCATCAGAACCAGCAGGATCATCAAGAACCAGAGAAATACAACAGAACAAACGTTGAATCGTGTCAGCAGCACTTGAATTCCTCCATCAAGTCATTCTCTCTGCACTTTGAGTATCAGTCTTAATCTTACTCTTGAATGTCTCTGATGCATCTTCGACAAATGAGCTGTGATGGAACGATCCATCCTGTCGGCAGGACGGTCCGCGTTGTTTTCCACTTCTTCTCCAACGGAGACTCGGCCCCCTCACCTGTCAGGTTCAGCACTCATCTGATCAAACTCCGAGACTAACTCGGATTAGAAACACACAGGTCAGCCTGTCTTTGTTCCGTCACAGACTTGGAACAGAGGAACTGTTTGGGTGTGATCTGCTTGAGCAGGTCCTGGATCAGGTCTGATTAACATCAGGGCTGTTCTGGATCCGGTCTGAGACTCATCAGGACCAGACCCGCTGTGAGCTGCTGACCTCTGACAGGAAATATAAAGAGCTGAAAACATTAATCAACTAGTAGTTGAAACATTTCCCAGATAATCTTACTTTCCTCAGAGAAGACGAGTCAGACATGAATATGAGCTGATCATAAACTCTGTATTAATGTATTAATGAATGTGTACAAACACTAACAACTCAACTGTATTAGTGCCAGACGATGTTACTTTTAGAGTCGATGGAGCGGTTTTAATGTTAGCCTAGCCTAGCATCGATCGATCCAAGCTCCATTGAGAAAACAGGCATTTAAAGAGCTGTTTACTTGTCGTCCTGGGAACAAAATATGACTTCAGACTTTTTACAAATGTTTATCATTCTGTGGTAATTTTTGTCGTAATCTTTTTAACCGTTTTTTGTAAAAAGAAAATGTTACAAAAAATTTTTGCAAAATTGTGAATTTTGGGTTCATACATGAATGATGTTATGAGACAAGACTTCCAGAACAAGTACAAAGCAGCAATAGTGGTTACTTATTCCATGGTTGATGGCATAAATAAATGCCTTCCTTCACAATGGTTTCTTGTGAGTAATTTGAAGCTAAGAAATTTCCCTTGTGTTTCATATGAAACTTTTGTCTTTGGACACTTGTGTAGTTAGGGCTGGCTCACATTTATGGTCGGGGATGGTTCAGGTTTCTTAATACGTCCGGCTCAGGTTTATTGCTAGGGCTGGCTCAGATTTCTAATTAGGGCTGGCTCAGGTTTATTGCTAGGGCTGGCTCAGATTTCTAATTAGGGCTGGCTCAGGTTTATTGCTAGGGCTGGCTCAGATTTCTAATTAGGGCTGGCTCAGGTTTATTGCTAGGGCTGGCTCAGGTTTCTAATTAGGGCTGGCTCTGGTTTATTGTTAAGACTGTTTCAAACCTTATTTTTCTCTTGTGGGGGGTTTAAGGAGCGATAAACAGAGGAGGCATTTGTGTCAAACACACATACACTCACAGAAGAACTGTGGGTGTTTTTTTCCTCCCTCAGCTCTCGTCGCCACAGTCTCACTTTGCCTGCTGCCATCTGCCCTGCTGAGAGTGTGTGTTATTAGCTCACCAGTTGCTAAACACACATATACGCAGGCACACTCAGCTCATATTACAGACAGCAACAGTGCTGACAGATGTTGGTACCTTCAACTACATATAAAAGACACACAGACCGGTTTGGTTTCGATCCATAAAAGCATCTTGCAGCTGGAGGATATTGACCTGCAGTTTGTCTTCATGATGGATCCAGATGGTTCCTCTAATGTAACGATGGACATTTCCGTTCCATCAGAGTAATGATGAAGAACAACATGGCTATAAATTTGTATTTGTCTCCACTAGAATGGAGGGACAAAGTTCTGCACTAGCTCTGCGGGCAGCAGGAGAATTTTCCCAGAAGACCCAGATCCTCCAGGAGTCATTGAGTTTTTATCTGCTCTTCAGCAGGACCCCCGAAGACACCTTCAGACTGACACAGCTAACACGTTTTACGATCTCTGTCCAAATGGGTGTTTCAGCATAGTTTGAGAATTGACTTCAGTCCACAAATCGTAGGTGGATAAGTTGCTTAGTTACAACAAGGTCGTGATTGATGCTAAAGATCTTTCTCTAAAATATTCCAATATAAAAAAGTTTGGGAAGTTTTATTTGAAGACCAGGTCTCAGTTAGGATCAGCAGCTGCAGATGGAGACCTTCATGGAACAAGCCTGGAGACCGGATTCGGGTTTCAGTCCCGCTGCTCGGGGAGTGGGGGAAGTGACGGGGCTGCTGGGTAATTCAGACGAAATAACTCACTTGTCCCTTTTAGGAAGATTCAGAGACGAGACTGACCAGGAAGTTGATTTCATCAATCGGGAAGACGTTGTTTGGGGAGGGATGGGGGGGCACTGACGTGACCAATGTATGGGGTCAGGGGGGCATCTCAGCCCCGCCCCCCAGCACAGAGGGAGGAGGGTTACTGGGAGGACACCCTGTTCCCACTGAAACCAGAATCTGGACCCCACAACTTGTTCTGCTTTATATTATTATTATAAAAAGTGTTATTATTATTGCTTCCACTATTTATAATTATATTACTTACTACAAACTAAGAAGTAAACACAATGAAGCGTTTGAAGATTCTCATTAATCTCTTTCTTCTTCCAACATTGTTATTACACTGTTATTACAGTTTTGTTTGTCGCAATAGTTTTTTTTACATTTTTATATTATAGTTTACAAGTTTTAGAAATAAGTTTTACCTGATGCCAAATTTAGTATTTTGACGCACGTTGCTGTGACGCTTCAGACCGAAACATCCAGAAATTGTTGAAGAAGTTACAACTAGTTTGGTGACGACAGGATGCGTTCGAGTGCAACACAGAGTGTAGGTCTCGCTGATGTTAAACTTTAACCCCTGCAGACGGCAGCATTGATTTGAACTCTGAACTGTTCCGTCCTGATGAACATTGAGGGACCCGAACGCACCACAGACCCTCAAATAAAAGTCTGTACTGTGTCTGTACTAAGACTAAATAATGACTAAAGTAATATTATATCAGAGCAACAGAGCTGAGAGTCTCTCCTTGTTTGAAATAAAGTTTACAATAAAAGGTAAAACTCACATGAGCAGCCATTATGGGGAGAGCGGGTGTTAAAGGTCGCAGGTCAACAGTGTTTGATTTGTTACACCCTGGAGTGCGAAACATGAGACCTCCGCGCTCTGCAGACACGGCCTGAGCGCGTGCAGAACGAAGCCTCGTTTCTGGATGAATAATCTGTTCTCTTCCTCAGCAGACTCCGTTTTAGATTCACACGCTTTAACATGCGAGTACACGGACCTTCAGTGATTCTTCACAAAAAATGAATAAAAAAATAATCAATAAAAAAAAGGTGATTTTTTTAGGTCTAATTGAGTCAAAGATTTTATGATGTTGAGCTTGTGAAGAGAATATTAAGGTAAAGATTCATAAATGTTATAGAAAATTAAATAATGTACACATGCACACAAAATGGATTTTCACCATTTTCTCATAATGATGGGAAAATATAAATATATTGATCGATATTTTGCTTCTTTCTTTCGTTTGGTTTTCATCATCTCAAAACCAAATGTGAATCAATTACCCCAAAATTAAGCATATCAATCTATAATGAAAAGTAGTGATGGTTAATAATAGGTAATAAATATATACATCTATCAATGAGTTCTATCCGAGTAATATGAATAGATATAAATGAGTTTTGATTTTATTTTAAGATTCTAGTTCTTTAAATACTTTTCAAATACAGAAAGAAAAATATTTCATGTATTATATTTTTTAAAAATGGTAATTAATACAAACGCTTTATGGAAAATAAAACAAATTACTAATATTGGTCCAATGTTCTATAATAGAGATTAAATCAAATTGCTGTTTTTACGTGTCATAGTTTTTCAATATCAAACACTTATTTAAATGGTAAAATAGCAGAAAATATTCCAGCTAAAAACATTTTGGGGCATACATTTCTTTTTCTTATTTACAACAAAAACTAAAAATCACAGGTTAAAACTATTTTTAAAAAGCAACAAACTGGAAAAACGTTATTTTTGTCATTTCTGTAGAAAGCAATGACAAAAAACACCAAAATAGGAAAATAAATTAAAAAAAGAAGAAATACAAAGAAAATACCGTTAATATTGGTTTACCGTTTTCTATGTGGCCCTGCAGGGGGTGGATTAGTTCTACTTGGTGGACCCCCCCCCCCCCCTCTTTGTCCCGGCTGTCAGTGGTCGCTACGCTCCACCAATCACACACTGCGCTCAACAATAGCTGCCATCATTCCCAGAATTCCCTGAGAGGACGAGACGTTCCTCCAAAGATCCTCAGCGAGACAGACTCTCATTCTGATCTGATCTGAGAGCAGTCATTAATCCACTTCCTGTTAGTCACTTATCTCCACGGGGAAGTTCAACTCATCTCAACCTTCGTTAACCTGAAGGCGGCGCTGAAGAGTCACGAGGTTCTCCTTCATCATCCTCACGCTCAGGTTCATCATCTCTGACGTCATCACACAACTCAAAGTAAAACCAGACGAGACATTATGGGATGTGTGTGTGTGTGTGTGTGTGTGTGTGTAAGGATGGGTGGATAATAAACTGACCTGTCTGGTGTGATGCATTCAGGGACTAGGAAACTCAGCGTGTTGCGCTCTTATCAGCGCCGCGACACGGCCCAGATTACGCGGTGCCAGAGATTTGCATGACACACACACACACACACACACACACACAGCAGGGTTCTTCTTCTGTGGTTACATCCATTTTATCCCGTTACTTGCACACACGCGTTTGTCTTTGTATTCTTGTGAGCACCTGCGTTGAATTAAAGACCCTCTGAATCCAAACCGTAACAACGGTTCTCAGATCAAGCGGAACCCACCAACACGTCCTCAAAGAGCTGCTGCTAGAACTAAATACTGTAACTGATGTTCACATGTTCCCATGAGAGAACCTGGTTCCTAAACACACAGTGGTCCTCTGCAGTGAGGACAGGAGACCCAGAACTTTAGGAACCAACTGATCAGCAAAGTCAAAATGAACTACATGATCCACTATATAAAAACACATGATCTCAAAGAACCACATGACCCACTGTACAGAAGAACATCAGGAACTTGAAGAACAGGACTTGTAGGACCCACATGATCCACATTATGAAAGAAGCACATGGACCAGAAGAACACGTGGGTGAAACGTGTCTTTTATCTCGGACTCTCTCAAGTAAAACCTCAGGTGAGCGCTTACCTTCAGAGGAGCAGCAGGTGGACAAGAAGCAGCGACCGAGAAAAAACAGAAGAAGAAGAAGAAGGAATTAATATCTTCATCCGTGGAGACAGAAACATTTTAGGATGATCACATGGAAAAGATTATTCCGATTAATATTTAAATACAGTCAGAAGTCATCGTCGGGAATGTTTTATACAAGATAAAACTGTTACTGGTGTGAAGATCCATAAAAAATAATTCATTCATTCATTCATCCAGTGGTGCCTCTAATGCAGTCAAACTACTGCAAACTAAAAAAACAAACAATAAAATAAAATAAAACCAGCATCAGTACGTATTTATAAAACCTATAAAATTAAAATATTGAGCAAGTATTCATATTTAAGTATTAAATGTTGATGTAGTTCTCAGACTGACAGTAAAAGTCAAACAAGCCAGGTCGCGATCACATCCAGATGTGAGCAGCTGGCTCCGATTGGTCCGCCCCGGCCGTCGGTGCGGTCTGATTGGACGCCAGCCGTCCCTGCGTTTTCCTCCCTCCCGCTCTCATTGGAGCCATTTTGCGGGATCAGAAGCGGCTGCATTGTCAGAGATTCCACACTTTCAAAGAAAGAACCTTCAAGAACCCGATAAACACTCAACAACAGGATCTGGTTCCGTCCGCTCTAATGAACCGTAGAGAATATGAAATACACTCAGTGAAGACAACAGAAATAAAGACAACGGCAGGACGGGAAAAGACAAAAGTGATCAGAAACGGCTCCATGGTGATAAACATGTTGGTGTCCTGGTTCTGGTTCTGGTCCTGGTCCCAGTGTAGACTCAGAGTCCCCCCGAGAGCTCTGTAATCTCCTCTGAGGTCATAAGCGTCCCCGCTGCTTCCTGTTTGTCGGAAACCGCCCTGTATAAATGTGGCGTCTTACCACAGCGGGCCACCGGCAGCCAATCAGAGGCCGGGGAGGGGGGGGGCGTGGGACAGAATTAATGAAAAGGAGACAAGCGCTCAGAGTGATGGAGTCAAGGACACCACGCCGAGGACACACAGCGGTGATAAACCTTGACATGATGTCAAATCAAACGTCAATCGCCGAAAACTGATCGACACCCAAGCGACATCACTTCCTGTCTCGGCCGGCGGGTCGGCGCGGTAACGTGGAGGTTCTCCAGGACGGTTCTCCAGGACGGTTCCGGCTGAACCGAAGAGGAACATCCCAAGTTTAGCAATGACCTCACAGACACAAGCATCCAGCAGCGGGTCTCCTACCCGCGACCGCAGGGGCCTCCAACGCCTCTGGGGCCGTTGTTTCCATCTGTTCCTCTCGTGGGGGAGGGGGGGGGGGGGGGGTCACTGCTGTTATCTTAGCTTAGCATTAGCTTAATACACAACCTGGAAGTAGCAGACCGTCATAATAAGAGCGTTCAGAACAGCGCGTTTTAGAATCCACAGCGACTTCTTAATGAATGTGTTCACAGCACATCCTCATGTGATAGAATCCACTCGCTTGTCACGTGGCTCTTTTATGTGAGGGGGGGGGGTATCAATTATTGTCATGGGACAGCCACAGTTAATTAATTAACCGTGTGTGTGTTTTTCCTGTCCACTCACTAATAGAAACACTAATTGTTCAGCTCCGCTGGTCACCAACACCCGCTGTGATTAGTCAGGAGGGGCGGAGGTGTGGGACTAATTAAGATGACCTAACGAAGGAGGGGGACTGATGACAAAGGACAGATAATTACAGCCCAGAGGTCTGAAGCTTCACTTGTGGACAGTGTGTGTGTGTGTGTGTGTGTGTGTGTGTGTGTGTGTCGGCGGGGCCTCTCGGGGGACGGCAGCCTCTCTAACGGTAAATTAGTGTCTCCTTAGAGACGCCACAGACACACACTGACCTGAGAATCTGGACGAAATCTCACACACACACACACACACACACACGTTTATCTGTACTAGTGGGGACCGCCGGCAGCGTCCCGAGACCCCGTTAATCACAGTTGGACGAGTCTCCGTCTCAGTGGACGTCTCGTCCATCAGATTTGTATCGGGGTCCCTTTTTCATTATTGAAACTTTTCACCATAAACCTTATAACATAAACATTCTATCTGTAAATAATGTAACAGATAGAATGTCTGACGTTCACTGACTACAAAGTAGTTGTGACGGAGATCCTCCTCCAGACGTGGACGGAGGCCGAGCGGCGAGCGGCGTATTTGATTCCCGCTGAGTTGACTGTTGGGCCGCTGACAGCTTCAGGACAACCTGCGAGCAGCGAGGGGCGAGGAAGAGGAGGACGCTTTCTCCTTCTGAAGAGGACGAGGACGAGTGATGAATGACAAGATGAAGGTGTTTTCCCAGCATGCAGCAGGACACCGTCTGGGGTCAGTTTCGGAGGGAAAATGGGCTCGGCGGGCGCCGCTTCTATTTAACCACGGTGAATGCAGCACGGCGAGGCGTCATGGGAGGACACGGTGCTCGCCGACGGGGGGGGGGGCTGTTTATGTATTCATTGAAGACTGAAGTGATTTCCTCTGACCCGACCACATGACTCCGCCCACGCCGCCCCGAGGTGATGCATGATGGGAACTGTGCAGGTCTGAGCTGCTTATTCTAGAAAAGGAACTGAAAATCTGAATCTCGATTTTTCACTTTGATCCAAAACTAAATGTGAGAAACGTCCCGGACCAAAGAGACAAAGAGACAAAATGTTGACTTTGTGTAAGTTAGTTAGAAAAAAACACACTGAGGAGAGAGACAAACCAATCAATGTCGAGTATTCAGAGACATATCTAACATAGAGACAAGGACAGGACGTAAGGGACAAAGACATGACGTAAGGGACAAACACTGGACAAAAGGGAGCAAAGATAGGAAGCAGAAGACAGGACATAGGAGAGAAAGACAGGACGTAGGAGAAGACAAAAGGACATAATAGACAAAGACGGGACGTAGGAGATGAAAACAGGACACTGGAGAGATGAATACAGGACGTATGAGACGAAGACAGCAAATAGGAGACAACACCGGGGCATCAGTCCGTCTCCCGCTGTAGTAATCAGAGAAGAAGAGGACGAATAGAAAGTGTTTGCTTGATATTCATGTGGATCACAGGAGCTCCATTCGTATTCATACAGATGATAAAAGATGCAGCTCGGTGAGGGAAGAAGATTCACTCGCTCGTCTTCAGCTCGAGTCGACGTTCGGTTCCGATTCAGAGGTGGATTCAAGCAGCTAATAACTGACTTGGCATCATCGCACTTCTGTTTGGACCAAAACACATATGATTACAGCCAAAGAGCAAAAGTCCATTTTGAAAAAGTGGGTCCATTCCTCAGGTTCCGTTTTCTTCGAGCTAAATTTGGGTTCTGCTCCGGGGATGATATTAACGGAACCCACTCACTGGACGGTCCATCTAATTCTGTTAGGAGCTAAAACAGAACGCAGCCTGTAGCTGCTGCAACGGAGCAGGACGAGCCGTCCTTTAAAAAAAAAGAAAAAAAGAAGTGCGCTCGAGTTGGACATGTCCAGGCTTCATTAGAGACATTCATTGGGACACGGGAGAAAAAAAAAAAAGAAGAAAAACAGAGAAAGGAAACCTGAACTGTCTTCACCTCAATTCCTCATCGGCCCCACGGCTCATCGCCACGGCAGCCAGGGAGGACGGGGCCAGGGAGGACAGGCCATGGAGGACGGGGCCATGGAGGACGGGGCCAGGGAGGACGGGGCCATGGAGGACAGGGCCAGGGAGGACGGGGCCATGGAGGACGGGGCCAGGGAGGACGGGGCCAGGGAGGACGGGGCGAGGGAGGACGGGGCCATGGAGGACGGGGCCATGGAGGACGGGGCCATGGAGGACGGGGCCATGGAGGAAGGGGCCAGGGAGGACGGGGCCATGGAGGACGGGGCCAGGGAGGACGGGGCCATGGAGGACGGGGCCATGGAGGACGGGGCCATGGAGGACGGGGCCATGGAGGACGGGGCCAGGGAGGACGGGGCCATGGAGGACGGGGCCAGGGAGGATGGGGCCACGGCGACGTCCTCCGGGGAGCCGCCGGCTCCTTCAGGTGAGAGTCAAAGAGTCCGGGAGGTGAAGAAGGACAGCTGCTTTCCTCGTGGACACCTGGGGGGTCCAGGAAGTAGACGCGTCCCCACGGAGCGGGACAGGAAACAGAAGACGGGAGACGACGACTGAAAGTTACGTCCCGCTCCGTGTGCGAAAGCATGAAGTGGAACAAGAATATATAATCGTCTTGGTTCTGAGGCGAAGGAAGCGGATGAGCTCAGTTTGTGTTTTGTCAGAGACAAACACACACGTACTACTACTACTACTGCTGCTAATACTACTACTAATACTACTGCTGTTAATACTACTACTACTGCTGCTAATACTACTGCTACTAATACCACTGCTGCTAATACTACTACTACTGCTACTAATACAACTGATGCTAATACTACTACTACTGCTACTAATACAACTGATGCTAATACTACTACTACTGCTACTAATACTACTGCTGCTAATACTACTACTGCTACTAATACAACTGATGCTAATACTACTTCTGCTAATACTACTACTGCTACTAATACTACTTCTGCTAATACTACTACTACTGCTACTAATACAACTGATGCTAATACTACTACTACTGCTACTAATACTACTGCTACTAATACAACTGCTGCTAGTACTACTACTACTGCTGCTACTACTACTGCTGCTAATACTACTACTACTGCTGCTAATACTACTACTACTGCTGCTAATACTACTACTACTGCTGCTAATACTACTACTACTGCTACTACTAATACTACTGCTGCTAATACTACTACTGCTACTACTACTACTACTGCTGCTAATACTACTGCTGCTAATATTACTACTACTGCTACTACAGCTACTACTGCAGCAGCAGTAAGTAAGAATGTCACTTTTTGCTGATGATACTGTTGTTTCTTTCAAAGACACTTTCCATTCGGTAAAAAGAAAAGCGTCAGCTAAATGTAATGTAAAACTAAACGGTTAAAACTTCTCCTTTAAATGTGAATAATTGGGATTTCATCAAAGTTTCTGTCATAAACAACTATTCCCTTTCCCTTGGAATCACATGTTCAGAATAATCGGCGTGTAGTAAGAACCTCTTTTGATGCATCAGCTTTTTTGTGTCTGGTTATTTGTAAAAACAAGTAAATAATCTAAAACTCAACAGACAAAAAGCAATTTTTCAGAAACAGAGTCGGAGACCATAAATCCCACGAGACAGACGTGTTGACTTACAGAAATAGTTTCTCTTAAAGAGAAGAAGAGACACAAAGAGAAGAGAGGAAGGATACAAAGAGGAAGAAGAGAAGAGGAAGGACAGAAAACAAGACATGAATAAAAAAGGTGATGTATTTTTTGTAAAACACACACACACACACACACACACACACATGAATTATTACTGGTTACTGTGAGACCGTCAGCAGATCGTCAGCCAATCACAGAGCTGCGACACCGTTAGCCAATCACAGAGCCGCCATCCCAGTAACCAGGACCCAAACACCTCTCCCACTTCCTTTCCTTTCTTTCCTCATCTCCTTGTGTCCTTGACTCCTCTCTATGTTGTTTTCAGTGAATTTACAGTTTCCATAATGAATTATTAGTCTTCATAATAACTTAAGTAACGCCATTAGACTCTTTGATAACCAGATGTGACCTTCACATCAGGTCACAGCTCTTCTTCGGATGGTTGAAATAAAACACAAAACGCTGACGAAATTATGAGGGAAAAAAAAAATCACGTAATAAAATTAAATCATCACCATTATTTTGGCGTTGGCTCATGTTTGACCCTCTGACCCTCTGTTAGGTTACGGTTAGCATGCGATTAAAGTTACAGTTATTCTGGTTAAGTTAAGATAATGTCCTTTAAAGTCAGGAAAACTGTGTGTGTGTGTGTGTGTGTGTGTGTGTGTGTGTGTGTGTGTGTGTGTGTGTGTGTGTGTGTGCGTGTGTGTGTGCGCTGCCAGCTCCGTCATGTAAACCTTGTTTGGCCGTCGCAGTAATCAGAGCGTGAAACACTGACGGCGTTCCTCTTTTCTTCTGCCGCCATGTTTATCCTCGCCGCTGACGCCAGAGAAATATTAGGTTTTATTATTAACACGCAGCATTTCTCCCGAGTGAGTAAGCTGAGAGAGCGAAACATCTGCACAGCGCAGAGAAAATAAACCAAGGCCCAACAACCGCATGAAACTCTGCCGTCCAATCGGATCAGGTTTACGGGAAGAAGACGGATGGAGAGAGAAACAGTTTGCTCAGATTTCCTCTCGTTTCTGACAGGTTGTCAAACCAAACGACCGGGACAAGAACAACCAACGCGAGAAAAAAAACAACAACCGCCAAGAGACGGAAAACTATGGCGTCGTCACTTTTAAGCGGGAGTGGAAATCAACTTATCAAGAGACGAGACTTTAAACTGTTCACGTCCACACTTCCAAAAATATCCCCTTTAACAAGTGGTGCCTCTACAGGAACGCTCACACCCGCCTTCACAGAGCGCTGACTGCCCTCCGCACAGCAGCGGGACGTGAACGACAACATCTGGCCCGCTGGAGAGAATCCACGCGGACCCTCGGTGAACCGGCAGACTCCAGATCAGCCAGATCGGCTCATTTTGGTCCACGTCCGCCGATCACGTCACATCCAGGAAAGCACTCGGTGGTTTTTGTAATAGGAACAATTTATTTCTGCGGTTTATTTTTTGCCACAAGAAGAGAAGAAAAAAGAAAGAGAACTTTCCAGAGACGTGGAGTGACGTGATGATGATGAACGGGGGTTCTGATGGAGCCGGTTCTCCCGCTGGACTGCTTGGGTCGGGTTTCATGTGTGAGCGGCACCTGAAGCAACAGGCCTGGTTCTGGACACATTCCTTCCACACTGGGGTTTTCTTTAAATAACGTCCATCACAGAGAAAAACGCTGCTGAAAGCGCGGTTCGGGTTCATGTTCCGACGAACCTTTTAAATTGTTTACAAATAGTTTCTGACTCATCGGGTTTTCAACCGATTTTTTGTACAACACATTCACACACACATTCACATGTACACTCGGTCCGGTTGTTTTTGTCCACCATTTTTAAATCAAAGTCTAAAAAGCTCTTTAGACACAAACCATTGATACTGAAAAAGTTTTCAACGATCTTTATATGTATTTAACATTGTTCACATTCACACAATTATGTTCATGTGTGAGTTATAATGTTTACATCTACGTAATATTGTTAATCTGTAAGTAAAATGTTTACGTATATGTAACAAGGTTTATACGTCAATTTAAGAATGTTTACATTATATCTAACACTGGTAACGTATAACATTTACGTGTATGTAAGAATGTTTATACGTAAATCTAACTATTTATATCATCGTAATATTGTAAATCTGTAAGTAAAATGTTTACGTATATGTAACAAGGTTTATACGTCAATTTAAGAATGTTTACATTATATCTAACACTGGTAACGTATAACATTTACGTGTATGTAAGAATGTTTATACGTAAATCTAACAATATTTATATCATCGTAATATTGTAAATCTGTAAGTAAAATGTTTACGTATATGTAACAAGGTTTATACGTCAATTTAAGAATGTTTACATTATATGTAACACCGGTAACGTGTAATATTTACGTGTATGTAAGAATGTTTATACGTAAATCTAACAATATTTATATTATCGTAATATTGTTAATCTGTAAGTAAAATGTTTACGTATATGTAACAAGGTTTATACGTCAATTTAAGAATGTTTACATTATATGTAATACTGTTAACATACAATATTTACGTGTATGTAAAAATGTTTATACGTAAATCTAACAATATTTATATTATCGTAATATTGTTAATCTGTAAGTAAAATGTTTACGTATATGTAACAAGGTTTAGACGTCAATTTAAGAATGTTTACATTATATGTAACACTGTTAACGTGTAATATTTACGTGGATGTAAGAATGTTTAAATGCACGTTAATCTGATGTTTATTAGCGTGTCAATATGAATCCAACAACGTTGATTTCTATCTAACGTTGTTCATCCGTATTGACCGGTTTATACCTTTAAGACCAGTTTTTGTCAGGTTTGCGGCCTTGGAGCGCCGCGTCGTGTGACCCGGGGCCTATTGGACGGATCCCGGGCTCGACGGCGGCGGATCCGTGTGACTTTAAGGAGAAAAGGCCCAAAGAGGAGGAAGAAGGAGCCTCATGTCCTCCCTCTGCTGCAGTGCCTCGGAGCCAGGCACCGACCTGCCAATCACCGGGCCGACCCTTCACCCCCCGACTTCCCCGGGCCGACCCGTCCTCGCAGCTGCTCCTTTCTTGTCATTGTGTCGTCTTTTCATTCAGCGAGCGAAGGTCTGAGCCGCCCGACCATTTCCATAATCTCCATTAAACACTTCAAATGGGCGCTATAAGAGCGCTGCCATCTGCATAATCCCATTAACTCCAGGACGCCGCCGCGGCCAGCAGGAGCTCCGGCTCAGGTGGGAGAAAAAGTGGCACAGAAAAGGCAGATTTAGTGTCTGTCAGGTTTGTGAATGAGTGAGAAAGAAACAAGGGGGGAGAAGAAGAGGCCGGGCGGCGGAGGCCGAGGGGAGAAGAAGAGGGGAGAGGAAGAGGGGAGGAATCCTTCACCCTGGTGTAAATCTGCTGGAGCTTCCCCTCCGTCTGGGGAAAAGTCCACTTACAGTTTCTTGTCCGTCCCCCCCCCCCCTCTCCCTCCCTCCCTCAGACGAGGAAGAAGGAAAACAAATTCGCGCTTTCTGATGACAAGAAAAGTAGGTCAGATTTAAATTCAGACCAAACGCGTGCGTTTTAAGCGCCGCGCCGCCGCTCGTAAAAACGGCAGCTGGCGACTCGCTCGCCTCCAACAAACCGGATCCGTTCATTCATTCACCCCCTTCAGCCGCTCACCCAGTGCTTCTCACACAAAAGTAAGGATCCACGCAGCGGAGAGGTGAGGACGGAAATGAAACATCCATCACGGATCAAAAGGTCGATAAAAAAAAAGCGGGAAAGCGGTCGGGTGATTAATTAACTCCAGACGGCTCCCGGGGGAAACGCTAATGAAGCACAGGGGGGGAAATAACCGGCACTGTTTGCAGGCCGGAGAGGAGACGGATGATGTGGGCCGACGTAATAAGGGTCAGAACATGTCTCCTGATGAGGACGTTTTCATGTGGAGGAACTCTGCTGCAATCGTTTTGGCGGAATCCGAGTTGATGATGATTTATGACTGATGGTTTTAGGTAAAAACATCTGAGGAAGTCACCGCTGCGGTCTCGTGTTTCTCGTAAATCAAACGTTCCTCTGAAGGGCCGAAAATTGGCCACTGATATTTGTAATGATAAGTGCGCGTCGCGTTCAAGAGATCAGGATGTCACCGACTTTACTGAATAAATAGAAGCTAAACTAAAGCAACCCCATTGACTCTCTTTACCCATTTCATCCAACACGACCAGCGAGTTTAGTTTAACAATGTTAAGATATTATTACCTTTCCTACAAGACACATTGTATCAACTACTGCAAAGAACGCAATGAATGAAATATTTAAGAGAGGACTTGAAAGTGCTTTAACTGATTGGAAATCAGATGATTGAAAGTGTGAGTAAACAGAATAAAGTTGGTGGATTTAGGACGTATTGATTAGTGTTCATACAGGGAGCTTCCTCCATCGTAACTCCTAAAGCCAAACCATGAAAATATTTACATCGTTACCCACACGCGTCGAATACAAGCCGCAAAATCAATAGAGAGAAATCCTGGTCCAGACCCGGTTCTGATGACGTGTAAAATAATAAAAGAATAAAAGGCGTCGTGGTTTCTGCTTTGATTGGTCGTCTCTCAATGATTTATGAGCCGTCTCCGAGCAGGAATTCCAGGTCATTTATAATAAATAACAGCAAACATGAAAGAGTTTCTGCTCTGGCGAAAGCTCACAGAGGTAATAGAAATAAGAAATATACATAACAGAAATGTATCCTGAAAAAATGTATAAATATAACATTAACAACATTTAGGAACTCAGAGAAAAAATGGTGTTAAAACAGACGACATCAGGAATCAGGAAACATTTATTACCAAAATATGCCAAACATACAAGGAATTTGTCTTGGCGGTTAGTGCGCGACAGTAGACAGACAAGACAGCAGTGCACAAGTAATAAAATAAAGTAAAATGAAATGCTAATTTCATGTCGGCTCCAAACCCAGCAAGAACCAGTCAGAACCAGATGCAACCAGTAAGAACCAGTCGCAACCAGTAAGAACCAGTCGCAACCAGTAAGAACCAGTCACAACCAGATGCATCAGTCAGAGCCAGTCAGAACCAGATGCAACCAGTAAGAACCAGTCACAACCAGATGCAACCAGTAAGAACCAGTCACAACCAGTCTCAACCAGTCACAACCAGATGCAACCAGTAAGAACCAGTCACAACCAGTCTCAACCAGTCACAACCAGATGCAACCAGTAAGAACCAGTCACAACCAGTAAGAACCAGTCAGAACCAGATGCAACCAGTAAGAACCAGCCACAACCAGTAAGAACCAGTCACAACCAGATGCAACCAGCAAGAACCAGTCAGAACCAGATGCAACCAGTAAGAACCAGTCAGAACCAGTAAGAACCAGTCGCAACCAGTCACAACCAGATGCATCAGTCAGAGCCAGTCAGAACCAGATGCAACCAGTAAGAACCAATCACAACCAGATGCAACCAGTAAGAACCAGTCACAACCAGTCTCAACCAGTCACAACCAGATGCAACCAATAAGAACCAGTCACAACCAGATCCAACCAGTAAGAACCAGCCACAACCAGTAAGAACCAGTCAGAACCAGATGCAACCAGTAAGAACCAGCCACAATCAGTAAGAACCAGTCACAACCAGATGCAACCAGCAAGAACCAGTCAGAACCAGTCAGAACCAGTAAGAACCAGTCGCAACCAGTAAGAACCAGTCACAACCAGATGCATCAGTCAGAGCCAGTCAGAACCAGATGCAACCAGTAAGAACCAGTCACAACCAGATGCAACCAGTAAGAACCAGTCACAACCAGATGCATCAGTCAGAGCCAGTCAGAACCAGATGCAACCAGTAAGAACCAGTCACAACCAGATGCATCAGTCAGAGCCAGTCACAACCAGATGCAACCAGTAAGAACCAGTCACAACCAGTAAGAACCAGTCACAACCAGTAAGAACCAGTCTCAACCAGTCACAACCAGATGCAACCAGTAAGAACCAGTCACAACCAGATGCAACCAGTCACAACCAGATGCAACCAGATCCAACCAGTCAGAACCAGAGGCAACCAGTCAGAACCAGTCAGAACCAGATGCGACAGTCAGAACCAGTCACAACCAGATGCACCGGTCAGAACCAGACGCGACCAATCTAACTGGATAGAAACCAGCAAAGGTTCGACATTTTTCTCTTGTTAATTTGGTTTTCTGTTCAGTCAAGAAAATGATTTATAATTCAGAACTGCTGACACAACATGAATTAATGTGAAATCGCTCTCACAGGGACCCGTTGTTCTGTTAAAGCAACGTCAGCGTACAAACAGCAACCAGCAGAGCACCGTACATAAATATATACATACACACGTGTGTGTAAATATACATGTGCGGACGTATTCAGCTCAGCGTAACTTAAAGCTCAACGGTTCTGGTCCCGATGTCAAGTCACATGACGATTCCTCCGGGAGGAACCAGAGGAGCTGCTGCTGGTTCTACACCTGCTTCATGAGGAGGTCTGATCCAGACTCGCTACAGATCAGCTCTGAGGTGGTGGAGGGGGCTTCAAACCGAGACAACCCCGCCCCACCCATCACTCCACCCGCCCCGCTGGGCTGTCACCAGGCAGAACTCTAACGCTCCTCATTAAAATCCACCTTCGCATCAATGTCACACCAGATTCAGCAGAATTAAATCCAAATACAGCAGTTACATTTATTCACTTCATTAACTGGAGGCTCAAGTTGACACTGAAAATAAAATCTGGTTATTATGAATATAACGTGGTTTCTACATCCAGAGATGATGTTAAAACAGAAGCATTATTGGTGACATTTCATAATAAATCAGGTCAAACGTGTTGAATTCACTATCAGGTTTTCTCTACGTTTCATCAAGTTTCTGTCAAACATATTTTTATTTTCTTTGATGACAACCTTTTAAAACGCATCACTTGGCAGATCTGTGATTTTCAAAGAATTTAAGAATTATTTTATTCAGGTTCAAATGTTTAAAAAAAATGTCACGCTCAGCTAACTAATTGATCTGATTTGGATCAGTCATTATTATTACCTTATTTTACTTAATTTTAATAAGAATTGTTAGAGGAACCCAAATATAACCTTCCCTTCCAATAAAAATTATTAGGAAAATATTTACCCATGAATAAAAACATTTAAGGCTTTTGCCTGGAGTACATTTTTTATAATTTTCAAACTACCAAAAACCAACATGAGCTTTTTATTCTGACGCTGTTAAAACTTTGTTTTCATCATATTTATGTGAAAAATACACGCTGATTATTCTAAATATCATCAATAAAGAAAATAAATGTTTTTTTTAAACAAATTTTAGAATGTTAAGATTATTAAGCCTCTGTTACTATTATTGTTTCATTATATTCATTTTGTAAAGTCGGAGAAGAACCCGATGGTCCTGAACGGGACTCTGGAGGTCTCGGCGGTGTGTTCAGGGTCCGACGGGCCTCAGTAAACCCTGTGGTGAGTTCGGGGGGGTCTGGAGCACATGGAGCCTGTCGGGATCCGGTTTCAGTTGACTTTGAGTTCATGTTTAAACGGTTAAACTCTCCGTCATGTTTAATGCGCCATAACTTCATCTTCACGAGACACTTTTTGGTCTCAACGCAATTTACTTAATTGTCTTAATAATATTTATGCTTTGATCAGGAGACAAGAGAGAAAGACATTATTCGTCTGAAAAATTTCAGATTTTTAAGATTTCAAAAAACTCTGGAGCAGATTCAGTCCGGCAGGAAGTAGAGAAGAAGAAGAGTCCCGGCAGGTGAGCAGGTTAAATAGCTCAGCGTGCTCGAGGGCACGTTGGCAGCCGAAGTTTGTTTTATTTATTGAACCCCACCTTTTGTTATCAGGCCAATAACTGGGATTAACACGCCGTCAGTGAACTCAACAGGACTACGTAATCCTGTTAGAGGGACACCTGAGCTGCTGATAATCCTGTTTAACACACACACACACACACACACACAGGGGGCGGAGCTTATCTGGCTGCTATAAACTGTTTCCACTTTTGAACATTATTGACCATCGTGAGCGTCTATGGGTACACTTCAATATGGTGATGGGATGATGCGTACATTCAGATACTAGTATGACATTATGTATATTTAGATGATACATATCATGTATATATAAATATCACATACGAGTCCACAAGTCCAGATCAAAACGCCAGATCAAGACACTCCAACGACCTCAGCTGAGCTTTCAAAATAAAGCTGCGGCCTGATGGTTTCATTTCATCACGAGCGATTTATTGAATCTATTCATTTCAAAAGGACGTGTTAAGAAAAGTGAACCGAAACGTCAAATATGTTTCCCATTTTCTCCCAGATGAGGTTTGAATAACTTTTGATCAAAGTACGGAGAGGAGTTCTGGAGACGAACCCGTCACCAGCTCGGGACCTTCAGCGGGAGACGGAGGTTCGAGGGGAATCCTACGTTTTCATTGGAGTCCTCAATTTAAATGGCGTCATTTTGTCGAGTTTTTCCTTTTGCTTTAATTCACGACAACAACGACTGTTTCAGAACCCGACGGAGGAAGTTCTACTGTCGTATAAATCCAACCTGAGTGGTTTCTTGCCCATTTGGCCGATTGAAATGTACAAAAACTGGATGAATAATTTCATCTGTAGGACGGAACAAGGGTCTGAGTCTCAGTACGCGGCGTCCTCTCTGCAGGGGGGCGCCGGTCTCACTCTCAGGAAACAGGCGATTGACAGCCGGACAGCCGGCCGCTTCGGGTTCAGAAATCTTATATATTTTTCTTTCCATTCCTTGAATCTCCGGCTGCCCGAGGTCAAAGGTCAACATCTGCTCCGAGCTCCTCAAAACACTCCAGATCCCTCGACCGGGACCCAGCGGGCCAATCGGAGGGCGGACTGGGACCCACAAGCGGAGGCGGCAAAGACTTCGATGTTGCGAAGTGACGCCGCGACGCCGCCGTCCCGTCACCATTTGGCCTCATGGCGCCATCCTCACGATTCCAACTTATGACGTCAACGAGTGACCTCATGATGCCACAAGGTCACATTACGATGCTGCTCATGATGTCAGGCTTTGAATCACATCCGCCTTATTCATTCGGTATTATATAGATATTTTACACACATATAAAATCATTTATATATTTATTGCGGTCCAGGAATTCTCAACTCTCTTATCAATAACTATCAATCCCGACAGCAACAATAGAGGCAACTTGATTTTAATAAACAACGCAATGAGTTTGGTGATGATTGATTGATTTATTCATCAATTTTAACGTCATCAGTTTTGTCACGTGACTCGATCACAATCAATCTGAACTTGCTCGAACATTTTTTGATCACACGGATCTTTTTTCAATTTCCCCCTCGAGCCGTGATGCTACGCTGCAATGTGCTAAGCTAAGCTAAACCCGCGCTGAGTTCGACCTCATGAGGTATTTGTCTTTGGTTTTGTTTCACAAGCAGAATGTGAAACAAACCAAAACCTTCAGGAGGTTCTTCTGCTCGACTCCTGGTCCGACCTGCTGCTTCTCATCAGAACACAGAGAAAGGTTGCTGCTCTTCACCCTCCTCCTCCTCCTCCTCCTCCTCCTCCTCCTCCGTGAGCTCCGGCCAGGACTTCAAAGTGTGTGTGTGTGTGCAGATGAATGTGGGTCAGACATTAAAATGCATGAGCGGGGAGCAGAGAGCATGATGAAGTGCTGAGACACGAGGAGGAGAGAATATAAAAATAAGCGAAGAGGCTCTGAGAGAAAGTCTCCCAGCTGACACAACGCCGACGCCTCATTGGCCCAAAATACCATCCAGCCGACGCCTCATTGGTCCCAAATACCGAGACAAATGAAAAGAGGAGGCAAGTTGCTGGAGAAAAACCTCACGCTGACAATTGTTTTTACCATCTTTGTCCCTTTTCACGTCTCGTGCAGATTCAGCAGCCGGCCAATCGGAAGCCGCTCTGCATCCCTCGAGTCAACAACTCCGGACAATCAGCCGATCGGGATGCAGCAAGAAAGCAGAGGAGACACGTCAGGAAGCTGCAGATTCACTTTAAATATCGCGACACGTTCCACCGGGAACCAGGAGGAGAGGAGGAGGAGGTTTGGTTGCTCCTCCTCCTCCTCTGATTGCATTGATGGAGCGACGCCGCGATAAAACGCGCCGGTGCGTAAACACGGGAGATATCGATGTCGCGTCGTTTCTCGCTCTTCATTACGTTTGATCGTGTTGAACAACATGAGCGATCGGCCAAAGAGTTCGAGCCTAACGAGAGGCGGCAGTTCGTTGCGTGATTTAACCATCGTCGTTACGTAAAATTACAACATTTGTTCTGTAAAAAAACTGTTTGTTAATGAAATAACTACTTGTGTCCTTAAATGACCTTAGAACGATTTTATTTTAAGCGGATTTATGTTTAGTTAAAAGGAAATTTCATTATTTTATTTATTCTGACACACATGCTATACACACATATATATGAATAGACATGTACGCACATAAATACACAAGTACATGTATATTTATACAAATATATATATATTATGAGTGTAGAGATATTTACGTTTAGGCAAACAGGACAAAAATAAAACTCAACATTCGCTGAGGTGTATAAAGAGATGAATTGTTGACGTACGTCGCTTCAAACTGAAACAATTTCAGGTAATTCGAGTTTTTAAAAGTACAACGTGGGACTTTGACGGAATAAATAAATGAATAAATCTACAAACGGCTTTGAGATGAGGATGAAGTGAACAATGAACAGTGTGTCATTACACAGACGGTCATTTAATGTCACATCGGGTTTGATTGTATTCCATCACCTTGGACGACGGACAAACACTTTGGTTTTATCGGACGTCAACATCGTGAGTCATTGACTCGTGTCACAAACAGGAATTTATGATCGGACGTTTTTTTTGTCTTCTTGCATTAATCGGCCCTCAAGCCCCAAAGACGCTCCTTTGTTTTCTGTCTCATATTTTTAGGAATATTACAACATCTGATGCATATTTCCGTCCAACGGGGAAGACGAGACGAGTTCCTCCAAAGTTTAAAGTTTCACTCGATAAAAACAAACGGTTGTGAATAGTAGGAATGCATTAAAATGACAAAGTTTACCTCGCAGCTCACACACACACACTGAAGTAGCACGAGGCGGAGGGGGGGGCGTCCCACAAGAGTACCGCAGGAAAATACTACGGGAATACTACAGAAAATACCGCAGCAATACTAGAGAAATAACTGCCGAATGTACGAACAGGAGGAATACTGCAGAAACTATTGCAGGAATACTGAAGAGAAAGAGCAGAAAATACAACATCAATACTGGAAGAGTACTGTAGAAAATACTAAAAGGAAAACTGCAGAAACTATTCCAGGAATACTGATGAGAAACTGCAGAAAATACAACAAAAATACTAAGCGAAATACTGTACTGATACTAAAACTGCGAGAAATACTACAGGAACCCTGTAGAAATGACTAAAGCGTTACGGTAGAATACGCTACAGGAATACTGCGGGGACACTGCAGAGAAGAGAACATACAGGAACAGAGAATACTACCGTACAAGGTACAGAGTGTACTACAGGAACTGTGCAAGAAATACTGAAGGAAAACTGTGGGAATGTTGACGGAAATATAAAGGGAATTGTGTAGAATATAAGATGAGATTTACTTCATGTCCTGCAGGGACATTTGTCTTGGGCTCCTGCATCACAAGATCTACATGCGTGCACGGAACATGGAACATGGATCATAGATCATGCATGAACACGCTTGAATACACATGTTGACAATAGTTACGAATAATGAAATAATAAAAGCAGGAGTGATCAACACCAGATGTTACTGTAGGAGAACTGTGGGAAAACTGCCAAACACCAAATGTACTGCTGGAGTACACGAAAAAAACAACAGGAATTATGCAGAAAGTACTGCTGCAGTACCACAATGAGAATACTAGAGGAAAACTGCAGGAATACTACAGAAATAGTGCAACGAGGCTTACATCTGGAGGACCACAAACGCACACACACACACACACACACACACACACACACACACACACAGAATGAAAAATGGAACATGTGTTTGTTCTTTAACTGTAACTTCTCGGATTTACTTCCTTCCTGCAGTAAAACCTCCAAAATAAAACTAAAACTCATCAAAAAAAGTGTTATTGGTCAGTTCAGAGGGAAAGAGTTCAGTTCTCATCCTGAAATATCACAAGAAAACGACAGAAGAGAAAACAAACGACATGTTGGTGTGAGGAGTCAAAGGTCACAGCAGGAGCCGGCGTGTGGGGGGGGGGGGGGGGGGGGCACTGACTGATCAATGATCTATTATTAGCATTAATAATCTCTCTATAATTTTAAGTCTCATTTAGAATTATTTTAAGAGAATAGTTTTATTATTTTTTTATCATTAAGAAGGACTATTATGAATTGTTTAAAATTACTGATTAACTGTCGCTGATATGGTCGCTGATTCTACTGATGAACTGACTAATCAATATTTTATAAAACGATCATTGTGACATCGTTTCCTTTGAGTACGTATGAATTGAATATGCTGTTATTGACTAAATTAAACAATGTTCGCTTTACAGATTTCACCGGATTAATTTGTACTCGTTTGTCAAAGACCAAAAATAAATCAATTTCAGGAAATAAAAAAATGCTTTTGTTTAAACAGCTTCAAATGATCATGTTCTTCATTTTAAATCTTATATTTTCCAAACATTGACAGCATGAACCGAGACCACGTTGGTCCACATGGGTCCACATGGGTCCACATGGGTCCACCACACTGGTTTCTGAATGCAGATCATTCATTATTTAAAGTGTTGTTGTGATTTCCTTGAATCAGAATCAAACGTGCTTCTATTTTCAGAACGCAGATACGAAAACTGCAGAAAGGTCCTTTAAATGATTAAAACCCTCATTTAAAGTAAAGTCAGCTTTAAGTCTCTCGGGTTTGCAGAACTGAACTAAAAGGATCAGAAGTTCCGACCCCCGGTCCCCCCCGGTCCCCCCCGGACCCCCCGGGTCTCACCTCGGGTTGGAGCTGTTCCAGAACACCGCGTACCGGTCCGAGATGAGCCGGTCGTCGGTGACGGCGGAGCAGACGCGGAGCAGGAGGCCGAGCAGCAGCAGCGACGGCGGCCGCCCGGAGCGCTCCATGTGCGGCGTTGCGGAGCGCTGCGTCCCGCCGAACATCCGGCTCTTCTCTTCAGCTCTGAGACCCGCACGGACCGGAACCAGAACACATCAAAAGCCCCCCCCGGAGAGCCCCGCGGATCGCAGATCAATCACTTCTTCTTTGTGGGAATCAATAATCAATGTTCATCGCCGCTTCATTGGTTTGGACGGGTCGTTTCCCGGCAGGCTCCGCGGCGGTAATCCATTCTCCCGCAGGACAAACGGTCCAGAAGTTGCATGTCTTCAATTAACCAGAACCGGGTCGGATCCGCTGCAGGACCGCGTGCACGCAGAGACCCGGTCCGCCCATGTGCGTCCGGGAGGACTGAAGCCGGGGGAGTCCGGATCAGAGTCCGGATCAGAGTCCGGATCAGAGTCCGGATCGGTCGCGGGGATCGGGTTCACGTCTTCAGCTGCGTGCGGGATCGCTCTGGAAGTTCAAGACCAGGCGGGACCACCGGGTCTCTGATCCCGCTCTCCGGGATCCCAGACTAACGAAACTTTCCGTGTTTCTCTGCGCCGCTGCAGAACAGAACCGAGCCGAGCCGAACAGAACCGAACCGAGCCGGGCAGAACCCGAGGAACGGGACAAAGAAAAGAGTTACTCAGAACTGCAGAAGGAGCGTTTGTCTCCGTCACCGGCTCCGTCCTTACTGCTCCTGGTGCGACCCGCGGGGGGCGGAGCTAGTAGTTCACGGGGCTCCCTCCTCTCTCTATTCCCCCCCCCTCTCTCTCTCGCTCTCTCTCTCTCTATTTTTCTCTCCCTGTCTCATCCCATCATGTGGACAGGCGTCCCCTCCATGTCCATCAGAGCATCTTGTTTTGAGAATAACATCCTGACCTTCTGGTTCGTCCCAGGGGTCAAGGGTCAAAGGTCTTCCCTCACATGTTGAAATGAGGCACTTTTCCACGCGAGGCAACTTTTTACTCGCTCTCCTGGTCCTGTGGACCCGCGTCAGATGATCTCCAGATGAAGCCCCAGGAGTGTGATCAGGACTCAGAGCGCCCCCTGCCGGACCCCCTCCGACGGGGTCCACGGTGACCACGCTTCCTGCAGAAGCTTCACAATAAAAGCCCGAAGGTAGAGACAGGATTTGTCCAAATATATATAATATATCCAAATATAAATAAACATAAAAGCCCACATTTCACCCGTGGCGGATTTATCTCGCTGCTCTTTCGTTGTAAACACGTAAAATACACTTATTACAATTATCACTTTGATCAAATGCATTAACAAAGTAAGTGTTGATGCTCCCGGGTCGGCTTTTATTATGAAACATCCGGACAGGAAGTTACAAATGAATCGTGATTCCTAAAAAAAATAAAGGAAAAAGAGATCAGTCGCGTTTCTATGCGTTTGAGCGGACTTCTATTGAATGTTTTATTGAAGGACGCAGTGACGAGTCTCCTCTCATCCAGTGATTCAGCACTCATACATGTTTCAACGAGGAAGAGGAGGAGGAGGAAGAGGAGGAAGGCAGGGAGAGAGAGAGATGAATCTTTAATTCTTGCTTTTAAAACAGGCTCACGGATTAATGGAGCTGCTCTATTAAACTTTCAGAGGGTCTCATGAATAAATGCAGAGCGCCGGGCGTTCGACGTCCACTGACCGCGGAGAGAGACACACGTTGAAACGTTACATCACTTGTTCCCACTGCAGCTGGATGAAACATCTGGTCACACATGATCCCAGGACCTCCTCGTCACACCTCTGGAGATGTTGGTTAAGGGCCAGTGGTATTTCAGGTATACTGACACCTGGTTGGCTACCAGAGAAGAGCTGGTGGTGTTCTGCTACCAGTACTTATACTACTACAAGTACAACTAGTATTACTTCCACTGTGCTACTACTTCATTCCAGAGAGCCAGTGGAGCTCTGAATTAAAGGAGAATTTGATTCAAGTAGAAAACTTAAGTCTCAGTTAATTGGCTCATCAGTTAATTAAGTGTTGTGATTGGTTGGATACTTTAAACTCCGCCCCTTTAATGACAACGTGACAATGACCAGGTTTATAAACTCTGGTTGATCTACTGAGTTGAGGTTCTGGTTTTTAGTTCAACTAGAAGATAAACTGGTATGATGAACTCGGTTCCTAGCACAAGGACCTGGTCCAGGGTTCGGGTCCAGGAACCCGGTCCAAGGACCGGATCCAGATCCGATATCAAAGTCGTCCCTCTTCACTACTTTTGAACCAAATCTGAGGCCTCTTGGTGTTTTTTTGTCAAGACTGTTTGTCCTTGCTGAAGGAGACGGTCTCTGCAGGAGTCCAACGGACGGACGCACGGACAAAAGAGTTAATGGACTGTCTGCTGATTCGTCCATCAGCCTTTAATTGACCCTCTGGCGGTTTGTGTGTTCGTGTGCTCGTGTAGCTGTCTCAGTGTGGACCTCTTTGCGCCCTGAGAAGTAAGGACACGTCGGCTGGTCTTCAAACTTCAGCTGCACCTTCAGAGGAGGGCGCTGACAGGTTCTGGTTGGGTTCTGTGTTAGAACCCCCCCCCCCCTTTGCCAAGGGGCACAGAATGCATGATTAAAATGAGCGTCCTCACCATCATAGTTGTGTGCGTGCGTGCGTTTCCATGTAATTTCAAACTAAATTAAAGGGTTAATTTGCAGCTCGGCGGTTTATTCACGACCCATCGCGCGCGAGCAGAAGTACCTGGCGGCCGGCCGGAGGACGCCGCGGCCCCCGCGGGGTCCCCCGGCGGGGGCCGCGGCGTGTTGATGGGAGGCCGGTGAACCGAACCGGCGCATAATCCGCCTTTTAGGCAGAAGCGGCGGAGCTGTCAGCCGGATGCAAAGCAGCCGAGACGTCCGGTTCAAACCCACGATGCACCTGTCAGCCGGACGGCCATTAGCCGCACGCTGAGACTCTCCTCCTCCTCCTCTTCCTCCTCCTCCTCCTCCTCCTCCTCCTCCTCCTCCTCCTCCTCCACGCGTGACTGCTCGTCGGGGCTCCACGCGGGTCCAGCGCGCCGTGTCCGCATCAGCTGTCCGGCGGCCGTGTGGCGCTTGTTTACGGCGGTCACTGCGGGGGGGGGCCGCCGAGCGGAGGACGAGCAAATGTGGAGGAAGAGATTGGCTCGGAGGCGGTTAGCTGATGTCTTTTGGGGGGAAGCGGCGGGCGGAATTAGCATTTAAAGTAGTTGCCCATCGGGGCATTAGCACACCTTGTTGAGCTCAGCCAATATGCTCCCTGCTGGTCCCAGAAAAGTGCAGAAATATCAAAAACATCACTTCACAATCACACGTTGTCAAATGTGTTCTCATTAGCTGGTAACTTCAGACAAACCGTCTGGACCTTAAGGCCTTAAACGGGTCAGATGGTTCCTGGAGCGGTCGGGTCAGACCTCCACTAACGGGGTGGTCGGCGTTTTGTTTTTCGACTCTCCTCGGCGGGGGAATTGGACTGAAGGACGTTCACGGGCCGGCGTTGAGACCCACAAAGGTCCCGAATGCTCAACCAGTGTGGAGATCCGCTGCCGGGCGCCGGCGTTAGCTTAGCTACAATGCTATCCGGCGCTTTGACATTGACCGGACTCACGTTTCAGTCCTTTAGCCTGAAGGGAGGTGGTCCCGATCCATTGACTTACACTATCATCACTAAAATCAACGGCATGGATGCTGCAGGAGACTGAACGGCGGTGAGCGGGAACCTGAGCAAACAGTCTCTACCAACGCCGGCTTCCCGTCTCAACCCAAAACGCGTCAGAGCAAGTCGTTGAGCGGGAGACAACTTGTGGAAAGCTGAGACGATGCTTCATGTGTTGCATTCTCGCTGCCTCCCACCAGGGGGCGACTCCTCTGGTCCAATAGAAGCCAACGAGAAAACGACTTCTCTCTTGATTTATTCCCCCAGTAAACGTTGGAAACATTTACACGTGACAGCTTGTGGTCTCGGTCTCTAGTTTCGAGTCTTCTTCAGTACGTGATGTTCATTTGGTCACTCCTCCTCTGTCCCAGTGTGGTCGCTTCTTCTCCGCCGGTCCCGAAAACAAAAAGTTGGCGACGGACAACACCGAGCATTTGGCACTCTGAGAGACTCGTACTTTTCTTTCTGCTCCATCTCAGCGGTAAAAGTGTACTTTTTATTGCATCAATTAACTGAGGATTATTTTGTTCTTTTACCAGCTGCAACATAAAGTGATGAACACTTTCTGATCAGAAAGCTGCTGCAGTTTGATGTTGGCGTTTCAGTTATTCTGTTCCTCACAGAATGTGTGTGTGTGTGTGTGTGTGTGTGTGTGTGTGTGAGTGTGTGTGTGTGTGTGTGGAGGATTATGTTAAACGTTTCCTGTCTGACAGCCATGTGAGTCGACCAAGCTGGCGTGCTGGCGTATTTTTTTACCCACAATCCCTCTTTGTTCTGCTGTGTGTCACCGGTTCAACATGTGGGGGGTGCAGGGGGGGGGGATAAGATACGCATATGAAGTTCCTTCAGTCTGTAAAGCTTCAGCTCTCTGATCGCTTCACTTCTCCCGTTTCATTGTCTTCTTCTCCCTCTTTGAGGTTTAGTTATTGATTGACTGATTTAATTGATGGATTATCGGATAGAAAAAAAAATGCTTTTAAGGAAAAATATGTCACCTCAAATAAAGACTAAAAGTAGTTCCACACTAAAAAACAGGGAATCTGTTCACAGGGGAAAAGACTCCAACCATAAAAAGAAGATTTAAGATTCAAAAGTGTGAAGATTCTGAAAAAGGTTCCTGTTTCTGGAATTTATTGATTAAATCAGAAAATGTTTAATTCTTTGGTTTTAGTGATTTAAATCATAAGAAATAAGGTATTAGTACACAGTACTCATGTTATGTAGTACATAGCATCCATATGACTTATTAATACACATCATTAAGGTAATAATAGATTATTTATATTATGTAATAATATACAGCATTCGTTATATTTTTTTAGTAGCTTACACGTGATTACGGGATTAATACAGTATTCATATCTATTAATACATTAAATTAAGATATTAATGCATAGTATTTCTATAGTGAATTAATACACAGTATTCCTATAATGTATTGATGCAGCATTATGGTATTTAAACAGTATTCGTAAAATGTAATAATTCACAAATTGGATGTATTAATGCACAGTACTAGTAAATTAGTAAACAGCGTTCCTACTATGTATTAATACACAGCATTCATGAATTAATAGTTTTCCTACTATTTTATTAATACACAGAATTAAGGTATTAATAGAACATTCCAATAATAATACACAATATGTATACATACACAGCATTTCTGTATTAATACAGTATTCATATAATATATTGATACACAGCACTAATGTATTAATACACAGTATTGCTAGAGTGTACACATTTGGCTGTATTTATTGTCTCCTGTCGTGGTAACATTTGTGTTTTGCTGCCACCTGCTGGTTCTGATCACAAAACACATTAATAAAATACTGTGAAATCTACAGTATTGCGTTAAGTTTAGATTCTTTCGAACAGTAAAATCTGCATTGAAATCATGCCAGAAATATCAGTCCAATGTAGTAAAACTATTCAGAACTGTGACTTTGGTACTTTCATGTATAATAATCATCAGTATTGTTACTAATGCAGTACTGTAAAAAAAAACAAGTTCATCGTGAACTATTAATGATCATTTTCATAAATTGAATGAATTGCTGTTTATTTTCCACTAGTAATCAATTAAAAAGACACCAAAACTACACAGAAACCAAAGCGACACTTTTAGACAAACATTCACACAGTTTTTAGATAAAAAGTGATTTAATTGTTTTTTTTGTCTTTGTGACACAAACAGTCAAAGGCTCAGAATCAAAATATACATCAGATATAAAACCACCAATCAGCTCGCAGACACAGAAATGTGCCCTAAAACATGATTCAAGTTCATCCGCCTGCGATGCATTCAAGTCACCCGGGAGGAAGCAGCCTCGCCGTGTCCTGGACTTCTTGTCCCCCCCCCCCCAAAAAGAAACTAATATTTACAGCCAGCAGACGCTTTATAAATGTATTTATTGGTCCCCTGGATCTGAGCGGCGCTCTGACCCGTCAACATGACCTTCACCGAATTAAAAAAAGAAAACACAGGAGGAGGAGGAGCCTAAACACGGGCACCGCCGCACAAACGTCCTAGGCGCCTTGAATGCATCACGTCGGGTCCAGGCTGGAATGTCGGCGTGATAATATTAAGACAAAGAAACCAAACCAGCACCTCGTGGTTTCAGTACGTTTGTGACGGCCGCAAGTTTCTTCTTCTTCTCCAGACTTCCATCTGGGAGCGAAGAGGCATCAATAGCTGATGCCGGTCTGGGAAGGCACGCCTCGTTACATCTGCCTCGTTTCCACAGAGGGCCGGAGTCACGGATGGAAACAACAACCCCCCCCCCCCCCCCCCCTCAGTAAAACACCCGTCAAAAGCCCAAACCAGTTGAGCGTCTTCCGCCTCCTGCTGGTTTGGTCCTCTGACCATCAACCTGAGGCGGTTCGTTTGCATCTAAAAAGGCCGTTTTTGGTTTCAGCTGTAGTGGATCACAACACTAATAAATAAAAACCGTTCGGAGGAGACGTGACGACGCACAGAAATCTAAACAGAACACCACAGAAACTGAAAAAAACAAAAAAACAAGTTAAAGGTCAGGAATGATTAAAAAATTGCTACAATGTTTGATTTGAATAAAACGTGATTGCGTACATAGAAAAGAAATCAAGAAGAAAAGGGCATCTAAAAAAAAGAAAAGAAAGTCAAAAGAACGGCAAACCGGCCGAAAGAGTTCACATGTTTGTCGCCGCCGTCGCCAGCGGCACCAAACAACACCAATAAAATAAAGATATATATTTGTAACACAACAGTAAACCGTTACCAACTGTAAACCTGCTTCCTGCCAGCTCAGAGGCACGGCGGGAGATTTGACTTTAATGTCAGAGTCAAGGTCATTGTGTCTGCAGGAATAAGGCACAGATGAGGGGGGGGGGGGGGGTACTTTAAACTCAAGGTTTGCTTCGAATGGGAATCTTCAGTGGGAAGAGGATTAGGACCACAGGAAAACTGAGATTATAGAAAGAATTCGGAGTTAATAAAGTCGGGATTATGATAAACTGAGTCTGCATTCCAGAGGAATACGTTTAGAAGGCCGAGTCTAATTCCTTGATTCTCGGATTAAAGTCAAAAAGGAAAGAGTGGCGAAAAAGCAACGACTTCAAAACGAGAAGGACACGAATACACAAACTCAACAACCCTGACCGGGACCTCGGGATGGAGACAGGTGGTTTCTGATTACGACGTCTGATTGACTCCAGAATTCTTGCTTCCTCCACATGGTTCTCAAAATGACCTAAAATCCCCCCTAAGAAACTAAAAATGAGTTTAAAAAAAAAATAAGTTAACATCACGCCGGGCTTCCCGGTGGCTCCTGCAGACCGGCGGGAATGACGGGAGTGTAGTGGACACCAGTGAGGGGGGGGTCTGGGGCTCAGATGGAGGACTTGGAGAAGGAGACCCGCAGGTGGTGGTTCTCCCCCAGGTCGTGGTTGTGGAACTCGATGAGCGCCTCGAGCGCCTCCTCCACCGAGCCCATCTGGATCAGAGCCATCTTATGGTCCTTCCTGAGCGGGAAACAAGACAAAGACACATGGAGAAGTTCAGGGGATAAAGGGAGTAAAGGGATAGGAGGGAGGAGTCAAGAAGGATGACTTACTGGAAGAACTTGAAGGCCTTGACCATGGCTCCCGAGGTGGAGAACAGCATCTTCAGGTCGTCCTCCACCACAGACGGGCTGTGAACACAACGGAGCGTCAGAGGAGCGCGAGCATCTCAGTAACGCCGCGGGTCATTTACTCCGGGGGGCGAAGCACTTACGGGATGTTGGACAGGTGCAAGGTGGCCGAAGGCGGGAAGATGTTGGAGTAGTTCTTGGAGCCGGGCTTCTTGAAGCGGTGCAGCGGGGAGTTGCTGTAGTCCTTGGTCAGGCCCTGGTCCTCGTGGCCTTCTCGGGGCAGCTGCACGCTGGTGTGTTTGGACGGCGTGATGCGCAGAGACTTCCCGTGCAGCTGCTGTCCACTCAGGTGGCTCATGGCTGCAGGGGCGGGAGGTCAAAGGTTAACCGCTGACCGACGGGATCACTGGAGTTAAGACAACTTCAGCTTGTTCCACTAAAAGGAAGTTTGTGGTTACCTAGCTGAGCCTGTGTGCAGTCCGACATCTGGACCAGAGCGTTCTCCTTCTTGTTGAACAGAATCTTGACTCTCATCACGTCGCCATAAACACCTTAACGATGCAGCCAGAAACAACAACAACAGGTTAAATTCTCCTCAAACAGGAAGCCCGACAAGCACAATGACGTCGCCTCGGTTTTAACGCAACTGACTGCAGCCGGCCAGGCCGCTATGAATTATGGGAGTGTGGGCGAGAGGCTGATTCAGGAAGTCTGGACATGCAGAAGAAACCCAGCATGCAAACACGTATCCAAAGCCAGATGGAACACAATAAATGCAGCTTCCGTCAAATGTGATCGCCGTGACGACCGTGACCGAATAAGAGGCTGTGATGGCCACCGTGTGAGTTGAAGCACAAGATCTGAATGTGGCTAAAAAACGACTTTGACAGCTTATTTCACACTAAATATAATGATGTAATAGAACTCCGGATTCTTGTTATGCTCATCAGTGTCATTATTATTAATTAAGCTTTCTGTTATCCCTATTTTAAGTATGTTATATCGTTAATCACTTTTTCATTATTACCATTTTATTATCATTAGTAATTAATCTATTCCTTTATTATTATTTATCACTATGAAAGTATTTCTGACTGACTGATTTTTATCAGCGTCACCAGACTGAAGCTTTCTAGAATCGTTATTTTTTCATTTAGATATTGATATTTCTATCCTCATAGCATTTTTGTTACCATGTAAATGCGTAATAACGTGTCTTCATTTCGCTCTAATTTGGCTCAACGCACACGAGGACTTTTGAGAAGCAGAAACCTTCTTTAACTTAAAAGAAACTTAAAAGTTGGATCTAAAACCCAAAAAGAAAAAAAAAGCTGCAAATATTGTGAATGGACTCAAATCAACATGCAGAATGTGACTAAAGCAAACTCATTACTTTTCATTAAAAACAAATGAAAAAGAGAAAAAACTACAACATGAACTTAATATCAGAACAACCGCGTTACTGAAATTTCAAAATAAGAAGCGAGTGACAACATACCGAAGAGAATAAAGAGGCAGTGGGGCGTAACTCTCTTTAGAGACAGCAGAGAAGGCAGTGGAGGGACAGGACAGGTAAAGGTGGGAGGGCAGGACAGGCGGAGGGTCCGAGCCGTTTCCATGGCAACAAATTAAACAGGGGAAAAAAAGACAGGTGAGGGGTCAATCAGGAGGTTAATTACCTTTGGAGAGGAGGTAGCATTTGATAAGACAGGTGAGTGTGTGTGTGTTGATGCTTAATGTCAATTCAAAACATTACAGATGGTGGTAAAACACAGCGCTTTGCGGAGTGTGTGCGTGTGTGTGTGTGTTCACGCACTTTAAATGCAATTGTTGGTATTAGTTTCATTATATTACGCTACTTTGGTATTTGTTTATTTTAGGTTTTCTTACATTAAAGTCTAAGATAAAAATCTCCTTTAAAAAATAAAAATAAAAAAATTAACAAATTGGAAACAAATATGACAATAAACAACGCTATCCCACAATGCACTGCACAAAGAAAAAGCAGGAAAACAGATTGCTGCTGGTTTTGAGTTTAGTCGTTTGAGGAAACAACAAATGTAGCGGTAAGAAGCAGGAGAGGACCGCGACGGCCGGGCGCAGTGAAGGGCTCACCTCAGGGTTCAGGTTGCTGACCAGCAGGACTGAGACTCCAGCAGACATGTGGTGGAACCCCAGCCTGGCGGCCCCGGGGAGGGACAGGGAGGCCAGGGCCCCGGGCATAGCGGGGACCAGGCCTGGATAGTGGGAGGACACTGGGAGAAGTGGGACGAGCATTACGACACGCTCGTTCCTAACAAAGGCAGCATGAGCACGAGATGCGATGCGATTGGCTGTCAGGAGTTTACAGACTTTTAAAAAAAGAAAAGAGGAACATTGTGCAGCATTCAGACGCACCTATTGGTAGAATATAGGACATTATATTAAGTTAGCCGTTTGTGTCTTTGTTTCAAACCAAAGGTCTCTACGCACGAGGGAGGTTTGGGTCAGTTCTCTACGAAGACGTCACGCGTTCACTTACTGGCCGGCTGGAGGGTGAAGGCCGGCTGGAAGCCGTGAGCCGCGCCGCCGTACGGTCCAGCTGAGATGATCCCTGGAGCTGCAGACAAGAAACAACACCTGAACCGCTGCTTCGAGACCATCGGAGAAACTGTAGAGAAGTTGTGTCCTTATCTGTCGTTTTGTTATTTGACCCTCCTGTTGAATCGTGTGTGTGTGTGTGTGTCTGGGGGGGGGGGGGGTTACTTACTGAAGGCGGTGGCCATGGCCGGGTGCTCCATGCTGGGCTGGCTGTCCCCGGAGGGCAGGTCGGGTCGGGTGAAGTCGCGGCTCTTCTCGTTGTTGTACTTGACGTTGAGGGTGGTGAGTTTGGAGAAGCTGATCCTCAGAGTGCAGCAGCCGTTGTAGATGTTCTGAGCGTCCAGAGACTGAAGCACAGACAGCGGCAGGTCAAGCCCCCAAAGAGGAGGTACGTGTGTGTGTGTGTGTGTGTGTGTGTGTGTGTGTGATGCTCACCAGCTTGGCGGACTGGGCGGAGGCTCCCTCGGCGTACTGCAGCAGAGCCTGGAACTGACTGTTCTTGGTGAAGACGATGATCCTCAGCACCGTGCCGAACTTTGAGAAGATCTGAGGACGAGACAGGAGACTGATCAGTTAAATGTCCCCTCTCAGAGGTATTCAAAGTTCTTGTGTCTCCTGCCTGTGTTGTTGTTGTTGTTGTGGCAGTTCAGCGTTTACCTGGCAGAGCGCGTCCAAGGTGACGGGGTACACCAGGTTCTCCACCACCACCCTCAGCACGGCGCTCGGAGCCACCATAGTCGGGTCCACGTGAGAAGAAGTGAGGGCCCGGAGAGCAGCCTGGGCCCTCTGAGAGGGGACACGGGCAAGAGGAACACATGCTTAGAATGGGTGGGCTTAGAAGAGCTGCTCACGAGGCATCGACCCGTCGCCGGGAGGGAGTCGTACCTCCTGGTTGGGAGAGTTGTCGGTCTTGAGCTCCTTGTGGTTGGAGAACTGGACGTAGACCAGATGGTTCCTGATGATGGGCATCACGGTGGAGTAATAACCCACCATGTTCTGCGCCGCTTCCTCCGAGTTCATCTCCAAGAAGGCCTGAAGGGGGACAACGCACAGATTAGTAGAGACAATTCACCGCAGACAACTCTTGTAAAAGGGGCGGAGCGTTTTGGACAGTTGGTCACATCTTGGCGACTGAAAGTCCCGCACCTGGTTTTTGGCTTTGAGCATCAGCAGGTTGGTGATGTCTCCGAACGGCAGACCGAGGCTGATCACCTCGGCCTCGGAGATGTCGTTGGGGAGCTTGCGGATGTGGATGACCCTGGACGGCACCCCGGGGCCTCTTATGTCACCTTTGAACTTCTTACTGTCGTTTCCATTGGCTGCAGAGGACGGGAGACAACGACAGCGCGTCAGGACGGGTTATTTCCTCCACACTGCCGCCGTACGGACAACTTAAAAGTACCCGACCTGTGGTGCTCATGATATACGGGCCGATGGAGACGCTGGGGAAAGTCTCTTCAGATCCTCTCTGAAACACAACAACATCAGCGATTCATATTTAGACGCTGAGAAGAAGTGACAGGAAACGAAAGGTTTGTTTGTCTCTGAGCTGCAGTCGTTCTCAGGGAGACATTCATGCGGATTGACTGCACCTCGTCCATGCTGACCGCTACTAAGAAACGATACGTCTGAGAGCCCGAGAGCAGACGTGATCTTTCCTTTGAAAAGACAAAGCTGAAAGCAGGAAATCCTCACATTCAGAGGCTGGAGACACCACCGGGGGGCAGCAGAGAGCCACGTGTCCCACGCAACGCCTTCTTGTCCTTTTAACGGTCAGCGCGAGACAGGTCAAACTTCTTTGGAGGGGCGGGGGGGGGGCAATGGAAACCAGATGGAGACAAAGTCTTATTCTGAAGACAAACAGTTGTTCTGCTGTTCTCGCTCACATTCTGCACAAAAGGCTGAGAAACCAAAGAGACATTAAAAGTAGGACACAAGTCCTTTAACCACCGTGAAGAGACCTGCTGCCATTAAAAGAACAAGTATTTCCTCCATGAAGCAAACACCACGTTAGAACATCTGCAGACAGCCCTTCTTCTGAGGTATTTAAGTAAATATGTTGCTTTTTGGGAACGTCATATTGATTGTCGGACTAAATGCCGACCGGAGAACGAGATGAACAGCTACACTCGTGTCCCTGAGCGGCCGGCGGTTTCCTCTGAACAAAAGCAGCTCGGATCTCCTTACAGCGCCGCTCATGAATAAAAGAGCGGAAACCTGAGTCCAGGTCTCTGGGCCTGGATGTGCCGTCTGACAGCTGCTGACCGGTCTGTCTCACGGAGGACGGACGGTCTTTACCTGAACACCCCCCACCCCCCCCCCCCCCCTCGCTGACTGGCTCTACGTCAAATCCCCAAACCTCATCGCCCCCTTTAGTCCAGCTGGAGACCTTCAGCAGCATCACAAACCTAACAACCCTGTGATAAACACAACTCATCTGTCAGTACGTTTCATTGTCACGGTGACCTTTGACCTTCATAATCTCTCAGACCAGGACGATTGTGCCAAAAGTCTAGTTGTTTCTGAGAAAATGGTATTCATGAGAAGTTCCTCCATCTGCGGCTGAAAGGAACCTAAACTTCTCCTTTAAGAGGATCCAGTCGTTCTTCAGAGGTTCAGGTGACTCGCCGGAGGAAAAATGTCACCTGTGATCGTCAAGAGTCCGCCTCCCTCCCGCCACTTCCTGCTCATGTGGTTTTGGCTCAGATTCTGGTTTTGGTCGTAAAATCCCCAACTCACATTCCTTTGATTAGTATGCGAACCAATCAGGAATGTGAGCAATGGCTGCTGGGAAATCAGACCCAGAAATAAAGGATTTATTTCCAGACTTTTCTAACAGAAAACACCAGCAGCTGGACGGCAGACCAACAGAGACCGAACCCGTTAGCCGAGAGACGAAGGTGAGTCCCATGGCACCGTGGTCATCGTCGGCGGAGGAGCAACTCCACACACGAGTCTCAGTCACTTAGACAAAAGAGCCGGGGCCTCGGGGGCGTTACGCGTGGTCGGCCCCGGACGCAGCGATGCAGTAGTGAAAGCAGCGAAGGCGGAGTAGTAAAAGCAGGTCCTCCTTCTGCGTTTCTGGGGGTGAAAGTTGTTTCGGTATTTATAATCAAATGTCAACTGACTTTCACAATTAAAGCCCTAGCAAGAATATATCCGGCCTTCTCAACAACAGGAACGCCTTTAATGTGAAAGGGAAGCAACAAACATGACATTCGAAAAATGTGCAGGTCTGCCTCAATCTCAGGTGCACGGAGGCCACGCCCACCACAGGTGATTACAGCATTGAACGAGCAGGCTCAAGTAGAACCAGTGACACCAGAGTAGACAAACTGGTTCCCGTTTCCTGATACTCGGCATGTAAAGATCTGATAACCTGACCGAGGCTGGATGTTAAAGTCGGTTTGTCCAGGCCGGAGATTATTAATCAATCAATCAATAACAAGTTGCTCCTGTCCACGGACCAACTGACGAATCCTTCATTCAGCTCTAATGTCCGAGAGCCCTCGAACGCAACAAAAACACCACATGAAGGCGAGGGACTCCTGACTGACTGAATGTCTCATGTTACAGGAGCTGAGGAAGAGCAGGAAGGTTCAGCAGCAGGAGGAGGAGGAGGAGGAGGGAGGAGCAGGTGCCTACCTTAGTACCAACTGTTAAATCTTGGTGGACACTGCTGTGAAGAGAAGACAGCGTGTTAGAAGCAGCAGGGAGAAAAACTTAAAACAAACCAACAGTTAAAATGAGGTTGAAGCCCGAGGAGACGAGTGAGCGGCAGAGGAACCCAGCAGAGAGGACGGGGGTCAACCAGCTGACTGAGGCGATGCGTTCACTGTCATCACGTCACAAGCGTGAGAGGAGGTCTTACTGACACTTTGGTTCCTCGTCTCTCTGTATGGAGACGGGTTGATTCTGAAGGAATTGATTCAGGGAGATGTTCCCTTTAATGAGCTGATCATATTTAATGATCACAGCGATGACGTTAAACCCTCGGCTCAGTCAGGGTGGAAGCGACAGAGACATTCGCTCCAATGATCATCGACACGGAGCAAAGCAATAAGCTTCATTGAGCCACAACAATCGCTTTTGTATTTATGGTTCACCACTTGAAAAAAGCCATCGTGAGGTGTTAATAATTCGATATGAGGCTAAAACGCCCTGCCCCATGTATGTTTATTCATTAAAAAGGGTACCAAAGAATAAGGAACAGGAGTAATTATTAACTTAGTTCTGCTTCCAGAGATCAAAAAGGTCAAAATCTTTGGCTTTTTGACACCGTCAGTAGCAGGAATAACATTATGTAAAGAAATAGATTAACCTTCAATTGTTTTTGCAGCTTGAGATGTTTGACAGTTCTTCACAGAAGAGAAAAGTCTACATAGGAGAGGATGGATGAATCAGTTAGTATCAGTGGGTCCTGCACGACGACGGAAACATGCATCCACATCAGAAACGTGATTCTACTCTCAGGTTGTGAAGTGAATCCGAGAGTAAAGTTGTGTTTTCTAGAACTGAAACAATTGGAAATGAATCAGCAACAATTAATGGAAAATGTATGAATAATTTCCGAGAATATTGTGATTTCAGCATGTGAAGTGTTTCTAGCTTTTCTTTGCCATATTCAGAAACCATTTGGTCTGTCGGCCAAACAACATTTCAGGACGTCACGTTTCATTGAATTATTTATTGTAGATTCATTGAAAAGAAAAGAACTCTGTCTGCATCTCGAAGAGGAGGAAACACACGTCCGTCATCAACATCTGAACTCTGACGCTAAAACAGCAGCTAACACGCTGGAGATGTAAAACTTGTGTGGAGAGTCGTTGATCTGCTGGAACTGAAGTAAGTGGCGGCCATTTTTACGTGTTGGCGTTACCACGGTGACCGCTGTAGAGGCCACAGGTTAATGTGACAACGTGATGCTTTGTCGTAGCGGAGGAGAGAACAGCGAAAGAGCAACAACTAGTCAGTAACCATGGAAGCATCAACGCCTTCTGGATCTACTGAGCTAGCTAGCTAGTTAGCTAGCTAGTTAGCTAGCTAGCTAGCTAGCTAACGTCTTCGCGGGCGAGCTGCGACCCTTAAGAGGCCCCGACTGACGTGTGCCGTTACCATGACAACGAACACTGGTCGCCGCCCTGGCAGCCACGTGACCAAAGACGACCGTACACATCCATGTTTGAGAATCCGATGCATGGACTTTGTGTTTTGGTGCAAAACAATAAACACAATGAGGGGAAATGAAAGATAAATATCAGGATCGTTCTTTGTGACCGGGGGTCCGGGTTAGATCGCCCCCCACCCCAGGATCCGCGGGGTGCACTAAAGACAAACGCTCCTGACGTGTTAATTGACTTCAGATGTTACGTGTCACGTGTACGGACTCCAAGACAGCGGCTGACAAACCGGCTGTTCGGGCTGAAGCTGATGTGAAACACAGAAAGTGAATCAGCTGGAAGACCCTCGGGGCACCAATGGGCCCCAACAACGCACAAATATTCACTGCAGGAACTCAAACGCCTCCAATTTAACTGTGGAGAAGGAAAGGAAAAAAAAAAAAGCAGTGGAGACAACCAACTGTGCTCGGAGTCGTAAACGCTCGCCGACTCCTGCAGGTGAAAGACAACTAATATATCGATGCTTATTGGAATCAATGGAGAACAGACTTTGAAAGCATCAACAGGAACTGCAGACAAACGGGTTGCTCGCATGTTTCCTCCCCTTGACAACACGTGATGACTTTAAACCCCAAACACCAAGAACGTAATATTTAAAAACTTACATTCAGCACGAAATAAGGAACACACAAACCTCACAGAACACAACTGCACGTCTTTAACCAACACACACACACACAGGGAACTCTATTCAATTCGGCACTTTACTAAAACTACACTTTCATAACAGACTCGTAAATAAAACCGCTTTCCGCCCAAAACATGAGTTATTCCAGGTCGTTAATGAGCAATCTGAAGTCCTCATTAAACACCGTCATGTTTTACTTCTCCTCCGAATACTCAGATCAACGAATCCACAAGAACACGAGGTGTTCACCTTAAAGGAATTGAGTGGGACAAACAGTTTAATAACATTGAGCAGCAGAATCGCCGTACAACATTAGCTTGGTGGGCGTGAGAACACGGTGACGCTTTACCGGATTTTGCACGTCGCTTGGCCACAAACACCCATAACGTATTAATGAATCACATCCTAGTGTGTCGGGCTTGGTGTTAAATAAGCAATCGCGTTCCGCAGATGAACGACGCCTGGATTAGAGGCCAGTTACCGGAGTTGAAGTGTGGAGTTGTGTCTCTGCACCGAGGCTAACGCGGTGAGCTAACGCGGCTAGCTTCCCGCTAACACCACAAACACAACTTCGTCGACAGTTAAGCGACCAACGCGAACACCGGCGGCCCCTCTGGTTCACGTTGCGTGACGACGCGCTCGCGGGGGTCGTTCTCGCGTGTGACTAAAAGGGGCAAAAGACAACGCCGAATGCGGGCGAACGCGTAAGACGACGGGATAACTCACCCGTCCATTGCACAACACGGAACTACGGAGCAACAGGTTCCATCCAGCGGCCAGCAGGAGACCCCGATGGGCGCCGCTCGCACCGACAAAATGGCGTCCAGGGGGAGCTCCCTGATTGGCGGCTTAGGAAATAATGTGGGCGTTCCAGGCTGGAGCCGGGCGCTGATTGGCTGGGTGCGTAGCGAGCTCCACGATAAAAAGGTAACTCGAGGCGTACTACATAAAGGGACTATTTTATTATAAACTACAAAAAGCCCGATGATGCTGCATCAATTATATGCTGTTTTTTTTTAAATATTTGCGACTCAATAGAGAAGAAGCAGACAAGTTTTTTATATTATGGGCAAGTGGGCGTTGTCATGACAAAATACTAGCGCGTTGACATATGACCGATGTCCCGAGGACATCAGAGAAATAAAATGAACGGAAACCCTCCATTCACAACAAAAGCCTCCACGTGTACTAGTAAATACTAATTATACTAATCCCATGTTTCTGGGGTTGATTGACAAAGGGAAACATTATGGCGTCTCCTGTAAAAATATCAGTTTGCCCCAACAAATAAAAAATAATTTGGATTATGCTTATTGTATAAGAAACAAATCCACGTGCAGGACGAGGATTCATCCGGAGTTTCCTGGTGTGTCTGATCTCAGCACGTCAGAGACAAAGGGAAGTTCAAACCATATGATTCAGACAAACCCTAGTGGACTGCCAGTGGACAGCGTGGACGAAGGAGACAGGTTACTGTCCATCTCAGTGTTGAGTAACACGCTGATGAATAATTCCTCTGCCTGCTGCTTTGCAGGAGATTGGATTACATCACAGGTCATTTAGCTTTTATCAGAAGCGACGTACATTGCGTTTTTACCCCATGGTTTTTACATGTGTTTTGCCCGGGGGGAAATTAGGGGTTGTGTCTTTTTGTTCAGGGACACTTTGACATGGAACCGCCTCTCTGCTCCACGCGCCCCGTCGTTACTTTACTTTGTGAAGATGACCCCGCTGCTCACACGTGAATAATTCATCACACGCGCACACACACATTGTGACTTTTATACTTGATTTTTATACTTGATACGTGTTATAAATGACAGACGTCTATTTAATTGGAATGAATTTAAATGAGAAACATTCACTCACAGTTATAAAAAAGAATCCTTTACTGATAATATGCAAATAATATTTTTATTTACTTCCTTTCCGTAATCCCAAATAAATTGTGTTTGTATGCCACTGAGGTAAAATAGATCTTGTAATACTATATATATATATATATATTGTTTGGAAGATAACCCGGACATTTAATGTATCATTAACAATTTACAATCGTTACTTTACAAATGCAAAAAAATGATTCGGCAAATAATCTCCACTATAATATTTCAACGTTGTACTTGCATTTTTACTGACACTAATATGAAATAATACGAACACTATTATACAATTTAATTAACAAACATATAAACAAATACACTATTTACCTTCCCAAGATGAAAATATATATAAAAACTGCGTTATAGTCCTTTAAAATGATTCATGGCCGTCTGACCTGCAGGGGCGCTGTCATTTCTCTGTCCGTTTAATCCGCCGCGGACGAAGGAAAAAGGGCACAAAGAAGACGAGCTGGAAGCGACGCGCCATTGGTCAGAAGCGCCGCGGCAGCGTTTCCTATTGGCTGCCCGAGTTGCCCCGCCAGTTGGGTCCAGAAACAGCGCCACAATTGAACAGCGTCCAATTAGTTGTCGTCTGCCGACTTTTTGTGGTAACATTTATACAAAATGTCTCACGCGTGAGCTAATGTTAACTCGGAGTTCGCAACATCATTCAACATTTGGTTTCCGTCCGAGTGGCTCGAGTTCCAAAGCCGAAAGAGGCGGCCGGTGCGGACCCAACCGGGAGCTAACGATGCTAGCATGTGTTAGCCGAACTCACTGAGCCGTTTCAGGCGTCTTGGTGGCCGTCAATAGTTCTACTCTGTCGGCCTTAGCAGGGATGAGCTGCCCGGTGAACCTCCAGGCTCTGCCGTCCGGGGTGTTTGAGGCGGTTTTTACTCCAGAGAACGCGAGAGCAAGGTGAGTTGCTGTTAGCAGAGCCCGGAAACAACAACAACAACAACAACACCTGCTGTGGGAGTCACGCCCGCGTACCGGTGAATGCGTGAGAGACTCGGGCCTTTTAACGTTACTTTAACGTAGCACCACAATGTAGTAATACCTTGTTACAAGTATTGTTAAAGGTCCTCCGTTGATAACACATCTTAAGTAAAAGTACTGACACAGAATTTAAATGGATGCATTAATGTGTTTATCACTTTAAAGGCGACGCTCATCCTCACTGACTTGAAATCTCAATTAATTATCGGAACTCTTTGAGAAGTTTAAATTGTGATCTAAAATACGGTAGTAAAACATGCATCCTCGTTTACCTGAACTGTTTTTATATTGGTTAATAAAATTCAATAATCATCAGCTCTAGAAACTAGAGTTGTGCTGTGTTGACTTTTTTCATTCAACTTTGACCGTCACCTAAGAAAACAATTCCCCCAAAAGCCTTTTAAACCAAGAACCCAGAGGGACAAAAACAGATATTTCTATAAAAGTTCAAAAAAACATTATTATAAAGTGCATTAACTTAAAATACAAATTGTACAACCGCATGTAAACTCAAACTTAACACAAGCAGCAGGAATACACACATTACCCGGAAACTGTTACTATGAGTAGGATTTGAGTTGTTTTAGGAAAGTGTGAATATTGTTAGTATGCCTGAGATTACAGCTGATTAATGAGTTGATCAGAAAGTAGATCAGACATTAATGGAAGTTTTTCTTCTCTTGTCCAGAACCTCCATGAACTCTCTCGCTACGCTGAGTTTCCCCAAATCCAGATCCGCTCTGTGGGACGGCAGCCCTGCAGGAGAGGAGCTCCGCCTCGGGCTCTGTGCTTGCAGGTAAACACACAGCAAAGGTCACAGCTAGAATCGAACCAGCGGTATAGTCTGGAACCGCTGCCTCGCCTTGACGCTCCACCTCGTCATTATCTGTTGGTGCAGCCGCTGACTTCAAAGGAACAAGAACTACAGTCTGAAGTGTACTTAAAAAACAACAACAAAAAAAACCTGTATGTGTTTACGTCGCTTGTAAATGTTGTCATGAACTAAGCCACTATATCATATGATGTATTAAATAGACACCAGGCAGAATCTCCAGTGGAACTTTGATAAACTGCAGGTTTTTGTCTCCACGTCTCATCAGTTAGGGGTTTGACATATCGGAGTCTACTCAGTGGAAAACGACCAATCAGTTGTTGTGTTCGGTCAGAATGTACACACATGAAGTTGTGTAGCAGCTCTTATTAGAGAGCGAGTGTGTGTGTGCGCACAGGAGGCCTCGGCTCGTGCTGTTGGAGAAAGCTCTGCGACTGGCCCAACGCCACGCCCGTCACAGCAACAAGCCCCGCCTCCCGTGTTTCCTCCTGGGGTCAGTGTGTGTGGATGCAGGTAATTATAGTTGTTACAAATCAAACTTGGGTGTTGATGACTTTTGTTTCCGCACAGAAAATAGATCAGGAATCACTGAAAATCAAAGACAAGCAGACTCTGTAACAAACCCAATTTTAATAAAGTTACCTCTGATGACTGTGGTCCAGATGAGGAGGGGGTCACTGTGACTTTGGACCGGTTCGACCCAGGTCGGGACCAGGCTGGATCCCTGAGCAGGGTCCCTTCTGCTCTGCTGCCCGGAGACGTCCTGGTGCCCTGTTGTTTCTCCACGCAGGCCGAGAGCCCGTCTGACGTCCAATCGGAGGCGGAGCTGCATCACTGCTTCAAGGTGAGTCGGACACCTCAATGTCGGAGGTCACGGACTGCCTGTCTGGTTCTTTGAATTGATGTGCTCCGTCCAATCGGAGACGAGCTGCTGCTGAAAGTTTCCATGGTTTCAAAAAGAACTTAAACGCTTCTGATGAAAGAAATAGTTTGTTTGTGTCTGTTACTAGACACAAAAAGATGTACTTCTATAATCGTCCTCTGATATTGATGTTTGTGTTTCTCTGTTGTCATGGCGACATCTGATTAATGTCACCAACAGCTGATTTTTTCTAATTTTCGTGCTGTTTTTTTTAAACATTTTTTATTATAGGAATAATAATTCAACCAGCAATGCTGATATAGATATATAGATATTTATATATATATATACAGATACTGTATGTATATGTATGTATATATATATATATATATTTTACACATCTTTGGACTACGAATGGTCTCTAAGTCCGAGAGGGCGCCGCCTGCTTCAGAGACGGACCGTTGGAAACTGAAGACCGCTGAAATCCAAACAGCTGATTGGATGCGTTTACATTCCTTGCTTCATGACGTAGACTCGACCCCAAACCGCCGATTCGCTCTCCGAACTGACATGAAAATTAGGACTGATTGAATACAGCATCTTTTAAAAAATATATATATTTGGTGACAAATATCAACACCGGTCTTGATGTTTCAACACAGTAAAGATTATTGATTTAAAACCCTTTTATAAATCATGTTTACAGGTGCGTTTACTACGTGTATCCTGATGTTAGGGGTTTTAGTGCAGTGTTGTTTGCTATCTTAATGATTTAGTAGATGTTTTATTTATGCTTTCCGTTGATTTGTGTTAATTCATAAACTGACTGAATATCTGCTTTCGTTGTGTTGTGAGGAACCTGAACGAAATGTCAGGAACCAAACTGAAGCGCTTGTGTCTGTCGTCTCAGGCGCTACAGCAGAGCGTGAGCGGCAGACAGACCCCGGATCTGTCTCAGCTGATGAAGGTCAGAGGTCACGTCGCCTGCTCCCGGCAGGCTGACGCTGCAGTGTTCGGCCTCAGCTGGTCGGCCGTCTGCCTGTCCGTCAGTGTGGACGTCCAGCCGGTCCGAGCCGTTCCCATCATCCCCACCGCGCTGCTGAGGAGTCTGACCGCCGTCGACCGGCCGCCGCCGCCGCGCACCGCCAGCCGCCACAGAGGGTGAGGCTCCGCCCCTGTTGAGAAAGGAGGCGTGGTTCCTCCTGAGGGACGCGCCGCGGTTCTCACGTCTGTGTTTGTGGCTGCAGGTTCCTGACCATGGATCAGACCAGGAAGCTGCTCCTGCTGCTGGAGTCCGACCCTAAAGCCTCCAACCTGCCGCTAGTGGGACTGTGAGTGTTTCTTTACGGGTTTCCGGAGATCTTTTGTCTGTCAGCAGGTTCAAAACGAACCGCCTGCAGCGTCTCACCTGGTGCTCCTGTTGTTTGTTATTATGTCATCTCATCCTTACAAAAACACTGACAATGAAGCCTCGCGGCTAACTGAACCTTCCGTCATGTGACAGGTGGCTGAGTGGAGTCACACACGTCTCCAACCCTCAGGTGTGGGCCTGGTGTGTGAGGTTCCTGTACAGCTCCGCCCTCCAGGACAGGTGAGTCCACCCGTCCAGTCCAGTCTCATGTCCCTGTTGACGAGCCCCTGATTGTTCCTCTTGTGTTTCAGAGTTCTTTCGGAGAGCCGCTGTTTCCTCCTCGTCTTGTTCGCCTCCACCCACAGAGCGCCTCAGTTCTTTCAGTGTCGAGGACCAGGACCAGGACCAGGACCAGGACCGGCAGCGCAGCTGGACTACCAGCTGCTGACCGCCACCCAGTGTGTCACACTGTACCAGGTAACGACACACCTGTCCCTGCAGAGACTAGTGATGGTAATGACGAAGACGAAGAATGTGGACTGATGTGGTCTCAGCAGGTGGTCTCGGTAGAGGGTCGGACTCTGCAGTGTGAGCTGCGCTCAGAGGATCACAGCAGACAGGCGGAAGTCTTCAGGGAGGCCAGAACGTCCTTCAGCAGGTACCAGAACCTCACCTGTCCTACGCCACAGTGCAACATTCCCATGAATATTAATCAGAGATAATTTAAATATTTAATTACGTTATATCAGAGAGATGTGTTTGTTTTGTTGAACTGCTCCTCTCTGTCCTCAGAGCTGCCCCCCCCGCCGCCGGTCTGTCTGCCAGCGATCAGGACTCTGGAGTTGAGGACGAAGACTTGTCTCCGCGGCCGTCCCCGAGCCCCCACGCCCCCGCTCAGCAGGTCAGTCGTTGCTCAGGTCTCGTGTTGATCTGTGACGTCACTGTGATGTCACCACCGGCAGCCAATAGCAGCAGAGTAGTTGAGTTCCTGTGTTCTCTGTTGAAGGCTCGCAGGGTCCAGCCGTCTGTCCCTGAACTTTCTCTGCTGATGGAGAGCAGCTTCACCTCCAATCAGAACGCTCGGCAAAGCCCTGGCCCCGCCCACAGAGACCCTCCCCCTCATGCTGTTGGGAGGAAGTCTGCTCCTCCATCCAGAAACACTACCGCCTCCTCAGCTCCCAGACCTGCTGCTCCACCTCCTCATCACCACAGCACTCCCAATTCCAACCCGCAGGAGCCGTGCTCCTGCTGCCCCACCCACACCTACTGCACCTCCATCTTCCCCTCCCCAAGGCTTCACTCTGCTCCTCTTCCTCCATCCTCCAACTGCCACACTCCTCCCTGTAGTCATCCGCCTTCTTCTCTTCCTCTACCCTCCAATTACAACACTCCTCCTCCTCCTTGTAGTCACTGCCCTGCTCCTCTTCCTCCATCTTCCCACCATCACACTCCTCCTCCATCCAGTCAACACCTTCCTCCTCTTTCTCCATCCTCCCATCACAACACTCCTCCACCATCCAGTCACCATCCAACTACTCTTTCTTCCTCCATTCTTGCTATTCCTCTCTCCTCCCTTCACCACACTCCACCTCCCGTCTCCACCCACTCTCCTCACAGCTCATCGTCTCCTCCCTCTGCTCCTCGTCCTTCCCGTCTTTGTCGCCACACTCCTCCCGACCAATGGTGTGGTGACTCCCCCTCCCGTCCAGCAGCAGCAGACTCTGCGTCCCCCCCCAGGCCTTCCCGTCCCGCCTGTGTGAGTCAGTGCTGTGATCAGTTGGAGGGGGTCGTGCCCTCTGACACTTACCAGCTCCTCCTCCATCAGGACCGACAGCTCCGCCTACTGCAGGCACAGGTAAGTTCAGTGTGTGTGTGTGTGTGTGTGTGTGTGTGTGTGTGTGTGTGTGTGTGTGTGTGTGTGTGTGTGTGTGTGTTGTCATGGCAACAGTGTTGAGTGAAGGATTAACTGCCATCAGGTCCAGATGCTGCTGGAAGCTCAGGCCAGACCTCAGCCGTCAGTTGGGCAGGTGGAGGTTCAGACGCCCAGGAGCACCGCCAGCATCGCAGTAGGGACAGGTGAGACTCTGGGGACGGTGGAGACTGAGACTGAAGGTGCAGAAGCTGGGAGTGGTTGTCTGTTGAGCATCACAAGTCTCCCTCTCTGGTTTTCAGGGGCCAGTCTGTTCTGGGGGGATCCTGTCCAGTCGCCCCTCCCCCCTCAGGAGGTAGCGGCCCCTTCTTCTTCCTACTCCTCACACGGCGACCTGTCCGCCGTCGGGTCTGCAGGCCGCACTGAGGACTGCGAGGCTGCATGCTCCCCCTCCGGTCAGAACAGGTGAGCCGCTCGCAGACGCCTCCAAGCGGGTCTTTGTGAGAGGAGACCTGGACTCTGACTCCGTGTTTTCCGTTGCAGCGTCAGCGCTCTGCAGAGTCCCGTTCTGGGAGAGAGCGTCAGCATGTACGAAGAGCAGCAGAGCTTCTACCACAACCTGATGGTAACAACACCGTCACATGATGCCAACTGTAGATATTTACTCTGTGTCGGGTCACTCATGCTAACCCTCCCTGTCCTCAGACTCAGGTCACCAGTCGTCTGCAGGAGTCCGATAGTAAACAGGAAGTAGAAGAGGAGTCCAGGAGGAGGAGCCTGTCTGAGGAGTCCAGGAGGAGGAGCCTGTCTGAGGAGTCCAGGAGGAGGAGCCTGTCTGAGGAGTCCAGGAGGAGGAGCCTGTCTGAGGAGTCCAGGAGGAGGAGCCTGTCCTCCCAGTCCAGGAGGAAGGAGAGCAGTGGAGGCGACCCGGTGCTCGCAGCCACTGTGAGGCAGCTGCAGCAGCTCGGGGTCGTCGTGGGCCGAGACGATCTGACGGAGTCTGAGCGCAGAATCCATGAGACGGTGGAGAGCAGCAGGTACAGGGCTCAGCCGAGGGCTTGGATGTGTATCACACGCCGTTCAGAAGAAGTATCCAAGTACTTTTGTAATCAAACAACAAAGGTATCTGTCACTAGGGATCATCACCAATCAATGACCAATAATTGGTATCGGCAGTCGAGGAAGGTTTCAGGGATCGAAGTTATCTTTGCTCCTCTTTTCCCTTTAGTGCTGAACTGATCCGTCATCCAGTCCAGAGTTTTATTATCAATCCACTAATTTTTGCAGCAAAAAAAAAAAAGTCTTTCACATAATGACATCTTTATAAAAAGAAAGCAACATTTACATGAATGTAATCATTCAAATCAAATAGTTTCTGGCTTTTGCCTTTTTCAATAATATTGAATGTAATATTTTGTCTCACTGTGTTTGCGTTTGTTTCAGCACTCTGGCGAGCATCAACCCAGCGGCGGTTCTGTCCCGGCTGAGTGTGTCCGAGCCAACGGCGAGCGCTCTGTTCTCTGAGGGCAGCGTGGATCTGAGCATGGAGGCCAACGCCATCGCCCTGCGCTACCTCAGCGACTCGCAGCTGAGCAGACTCTCTGTGGGAGGCCACGCCCCTCGCACAGGCCCCGCCTCCAACCATTCCCTCATGTCTCTTAGCAACATGTCTCTGGCCACCAGGAAGTACATGAGGAGGTATGGCTTGATCGAAGAAGAGGAACAGGGGGAAGAAGAAGAAGAAGAAGTGGAGGGCGAGGAGCAGGAGGCTGATGTTCTGAATTCTAAGCTCCTCCCACAAGGTCAGCTGATCCTGTGCCCACGGCCCAAAATGCAGCCATTAGTGAACACTGCCGACAAGGAGAACTGTTCCAGCAAGCGGCCATCTGTACTGAGGGCGAGCGGCCGTCAGACGGACGGATCGATGGGAAACATTCTGGACCTGAGCCGCCTCAGACAGCTGCCCAAACTCTTCTAAGAACGTCTTGATGCACGCGGCGTCACTTCAGCGTGGAACGTCTCCGCTGGTCTTCCATCTTAAGTCAAATAGACTTTTTATGAATTGATGTTTTCTAAATGAGTGTCTGTGTCTTACGTGGGAGCCGACGCATCTTTCTGAAATTTGTATGTGTGAAGTGTTTTTCTACCACTCCCTGTTTTTAATGTCTTTTGCATAGGTTTTTTAAATATTTATTTCACAAATAAAATTCATATTACTTTTAATACTTGAATTATTTATTTTATCACATTTCAGCAATAAGAATATTTCCTAAAATATTCAACTTTAATTTCAAAGAAAAATGGTTCTGGAAGTCACTTTAAATAAAAGACAAGATTTTCCTCTTATTTATCTCCCTAAATTTAAGAGGAAATGTTCATTTTGAAACACAGCTGTTCTGAACCATTGTGTCACTTGTCAGAGGACAAACATTGACTCATTTCTGTCAGAGGGAAATGAAAAGTCAAGTGAACAGCAGTGATGCCCCCAGTGGACACCAGGGGAAACAACATGTATTAGTTCCAGAGACTAAAAATTAGCAAAATTTGCAAATGCATCAATCAAAAGTACAGTTTAGAATCTCTAGAAAGAAGTCTGATAAAATGAGCTGCTATAATCGGATAGAACATTGTGGTTTTAATGGGAGCTTTTGTTTTGAAGGGTCTTGAGTGTAATTGGTTTCTCCCTTTGCGGGCGACGGGGCACACGTGGGCGTGTCAGTGCAGAACTGTCGTGCACAGTCAGTAGACGACGTGAACAACAATTCCTGCGGGGGCGGAGCCTGGGGGTCGGGGGTCGGGGCACTGGTTCGATGGTGGTGGAAACACTGCAGTGATTTTATTGTAAACTTATTATAGGAGCCCAACTTCCCAAATGAAGTCACAGCTGTGTGACACAAAGATCTCAATTAAAACTAAATATCTCTTGTGATCCTCAGAGATTATTATGAATTATGTGACGTAAAAGTGTGTTTACGACCTGCACTCACCGGTATTGATCGGTTTGTGTCCAGATGTTGACCAATGTCTCAAAGGTTATTGTGATGTTTGAGCGCTCTGCAGGACACTGACCTGAGTTCAGCTCAAACCGCACACAACCGACCGTCTCAGCACTCGTCTATCTACCTGTTCAGGTAAGATTTTACCAACTAATCTTCCTGATGGGGGCTGGTTCTGCCTTTTTGTCCAGAAACAGTGAAGTTATTGATCTCCTGGGCGTCTTCAGTGAAAAGCTTTTCCGATCCTGTTGCCCCGTTTTAAATGTTCAGATCTTTTATAGTTTTGTTCCCTCATGCTTTGTTTTAAAGTTAAATATTTCTTAAATGAGCGTTTCATCTCTCTCATAAAGCTTTTAAAGCATGACGTTGCGCATTGATTTAGTTCTCGGCCTGTTAGTGATTATTAATGTTGAATTAAACCAAAACCTGTGAAGCTAAAAGTGTGAATGTTGTTTCTAATTAATTATATTTATGCTGAAATTAAATACTCAATCAGGTTTATGATTATAGACCGTTTTGTATTATTTATGTGGAACTAGATTATTTTAAATGGAGTGTGGTGTTCTCTGAATATAACAGACCAGTCTTTTTAGTTTTTATTAGGTGGTGTTTTTGTCTTTAAATATCTCTTGTTCTCAGGTTGCTCTTAAAAAACAACAACTAATCCAGATATTAAAAACGCTGTTTGCCAATTACACTTTTTTATGTGAGTCAGTGTCGACCCTCTCATGTCAGATAAACTAATATCTAATAAATCTGCGTTTGTAGGTTTTACAAAGCGTTTTGCCCAAGGCAGCAAATTAAAACCCATTCTTCTCACGTAAGATAAATAAGTAAAAAGTACGGTGATGCTTTGTACAAGTATCTAAACTCCCCTCGGATTTACTCCATGTGCAGAATGAAGGCTGCTGATTGGCTGTTGGTTCTGGTGTCCCTGCCCCTCGTCTCCTTCGCCTTCGATTCGGACATCTGCAGCGCCAAACCCAAAAACATTCCCCTGGAGCCGCGCTGCATCTACCGCAGCCCCGACCCCGACCCCGAGCCCGAGCCCGGCCAGGGCCCGACCCCGCAGCCGGAGACGATCCCAGAGTCCACCAACCCCCGAGTCTGGGAGCTGTCCAAGGCCAACAGCCGCTTTGCCCTGTCCCTGTACAAACACCTGGCCCTCGACAAGGCCCCCGAGGCCAACATCTTCATGTCCCCCATCAGCATCTCCACGGCCTTCGCCATGACCAAACTGGGAGCCTGCAACCAGACGCTACGGCAGATCATGGAGGTCTTTATTATTATAAACTATTATTACTGATATCATGAAGCTAACGGAGAAGACCACTGTCATGAAACTGTGTTTCTGTCCGCAGGTGTTTGAGTTCAACGGCATCAAAGAGAAGACGTCGGATCAGGTCCACTTCTTCTTCGCCAAACTCAACTGTCGTCTGTACAGAAAGAAGGACACGACCACTGAGCTGATCTCCGCCAACCGACTGTTCGGTGACAAGTCTCTGGTCTTCAACGCGACGTACCAGAACATCAGTGAGGCGGTGTACGGGGCCAAACTGCTGCCGCTCAACTTCAAGGTAATGTTGGGGTCAAACCCGAGTCCTCTTTACTTCCCCGTCCCCTGAACCACTCAGGGTTCAGACCTTAAGGCGTCACACCTGACAGAGGTCATACTCAAAACCCTAGTTATGTGCTGCAGGAGAACCCGGAGAAGGCTCGGGTCACCATCAACGACTGGATCGCCAACAAGACGGAGAACCTGATCCAGGACACGCTGCCAGAGGGGGCTCTGGACTCCAACACGATCCTGGTCCTCGTCAACACCATCTACTTCAAGGTACCTGAGCTGGCACACGTTGTGTTCCAGATCGAAACGTTGACGGGGCTCCAAATCTGAGGAGCTCACACTTCTCTTCTCTCAGGGTCAGTGGAAGAACAAGTTCGACAAAGACAACGTGTACGTCGCGGACTTCCAAGTCAGCGCGGCTCGGACCTGCTCCGTCAAAATGATGTACCAGGAGACCAAGTTCAGGTACAAGAACTTCCCCGACGACCAGGTGGAGCTGCTGGAGATGCCGTACCGCGGAGACGACATCACCATGGTGATCATCCTGCCGATGAAAAACACCCTTCTCAGTAAGGTAACGCCAATCGGTACTCCTTTTGTTTTTACCGATGTTCATTTCGTCAATGCACATGATTCTTCAATGTATATTAGTTCAAAGGTATATTCATTAAAAGGTATGTTTGTTTATTCACATGTCTATTAGTTTACAAGTTGACAGTGTCCTGGTGACCGTCTCTTATCCAACAATTAAGGACAATAAAGATGGTGTGTTTTAGTGTTGTATGTTTAAATGTGTGTTGTTGTGTGGAGGTGGAGGAGGGTCTAGACCTGAACAAACTGACGTCCTGGTTGGATGGGATGAAAGAGACGACGGTGGCGGTCCACGTCCCTCGCTTCAGGGTCGAGGACAGCTTCAGTGTGAAGGAGAAGCTGCAGGCCATGGGACTGACGGACCTGTTTAGCTCTGAGAGGGCCAGTCTGCCAGGTGATCGACACTTCTTCACCCATTATCCAAGTTCATCGACGTGTCCCAGGGCCCAGGAATCTCATCTCATCATTGATATTTCATAGCATACAATATTAACGTACACGTAACAATATGATAACGATTCAGTCTGGTCTAAGATTGTGGGGTCTTCAGGAATTCAAGGTCTAGCATGAACGGCCCGTTCAGGTACCAGAAGAACAGCGTGGGGCGTTGAGAAACCGGAACGAGGGCGCTGAGGAACTGAAGTGACTTTGTTTGTTTCAGGGATGTTGGAGGACGGAAGTGAAGGTCTCCACATCTCCGACGCCTTCCATAAAGCCTTTCTGGAGGTCAGTGGCTGGTGTACAGTCGGTCAGACCAGAGACCCTGACCGGTCTTGCCACAGTGGACCTTAAATGATGTGTTTTGTGGCCCGCAGGTGAACGAGGAGGGCAGCGAGGCGGCGGCAGCCACCGCCGTCGTGGCCGTTGGCCGCTCCCTCAACTTGAGACGGCCGGTGTTTATGGCCAACAGGCCGTTTCTGCTGCTCATCAGAGAGTCCACCATAAACTCCCTGCTGTTTACCGCCAGGGTGGCGGACCCCTGCGACCAATGAGATCCAACAACTGCGTCCAACCCAGCAAGCATCAAGACGTGACGGCGATGAAAACAGTCGTTCAATAACTTCACATCCAGCGTTTGATTTTCCCCCACGGACCATGGTTATTGATCACGTGAAGACGTGTAGAGGGGGGAAGTCCCGCCCCTTTTGTGTCCACTACGGGACCTTATTTCAGAGGGACTATGTTCGACAGATCCATCTTGTTCAGATCCAGTTTGAGTTACGGAATATTACTGTTGACAAACTAGTATGAGACGGAAAAAGATGTTGATGTAAAGAGTAGAGAACTAGGTATTCTGTTTCTTCTATCTCTATAGTCCTTCATTGTAAAGCTCTGAATGAAGCTGTGTGTTTGGTACCACAAGGTTTTTTCTCATTTGAACACATCATACAAGCTATACCTCGCCAGCTAGTGTTGGTGACGCAAAGATCTCAATACGTAGACTAATGAGTCTCTTTATTAACTAATATATCTTAAGCGCATTAACAAGAGTTAAAGTGATTTTGTTTTTGGAGAATCTGTCATTAAAATCAACTGCTCGATTAGTCGACAAAATCAGACGACTGTTTGAACTAAATTCATTTTTGTCCTCATCTACTTAGAAATAATCATTTCTATGTTCGTTCATGAGCCTTGAGTACACAGCGTCATCTTGCCAGCTGAATTGTGGGTAAAGAAAGAGGCGAGTGGACACTTAAAGTGCTTTATTTCTTCTGGAGATGCGACCTGTGAGTGATCGAGTGGTCATGGTGAGAGAAGTTTCTTCACATTTTTCTAACCCTCCCTCCCCCCAACAGAGACATGCAACATAAGATATCTTCACATAAAACCCCCGTACTTCTTTAAAATCAAATGCACAGTATTCAAAGTTAATTTAGTAAATGCTTCTTTGATATATTAGGATATATTTGAGGAATCAACAGTAAAGAGTAATCTCATTGAGTATACAGTACGTCTAAATGATTTGATTCATAATTAGGCATGTTATTGGATATAGTAACATAACAAACAGAAGCTGAAGAACCATGAAACCTGGTTGTGAAGCAAAAAGGAGCCTCGAGAGACACCATGAGGACCAGAGGGTGATGAAGAGGAGAACGAAGATGATGATGATGAGGTTGTGCTGTTTTCACAGTTTGACTGAAACCGTAAGATGAAACTGAAGAACCATTGAGGAGGAGGAGAAGTTGGATCCCTTAAACTCTTTATTCCTTATTTATAGATTCCGAGCAGGTGTCACATGTGTTTTCTAGAGAAAAATTACTTCACACTAAAAATCTGTTCCGATTCTGATCTTTTTAACAAAAACATGGAGGTCCATCGGACCTGAACTCTGATCCCACTTCTCCTCCTTTATAGATTCCTCCAGACTGGACTGAACCGAACAGGTAGATTAGGCTGCACTGCACTAGTCTAGAATCAACCAGACTAGATAGACCAGACTGGAATGAACTGGATTGATAAACAGCTCTGTGGACATTTGGCGGTCTGGACCAGTTCACGTTTAGGTAGAAACAGATTTGTTTTATGATTCTGGAGAATGGATTTGAGTTTAATAGTTTGATGTTTTTATGGTGTTGGTTTCAGAGCTGAGCAATATCTTTGCTTCTTTTGTTTGTCCTCAGTTATCGATACGACAGAAGGACAAAGACGCACCGTGATCTCCATCGGTTTGTTCTTTGCGATTAATCAGAAAATGTTCTGGACCGTCAGGTTGTTTAATCCCATTGGAATAAACTTGGTTTCAAATTGTGTGTTTACAAAGTGGAGGTTAAAACGAGTTGGTAATATTTCCTTGTCTGAGTTAACGAGTCAACATTTTCGAAGAATCCGGTTTGAAGTATAAAATAAAGAAATCCCTCAGACGTTGTAGATATTTATCCATCTATTTAAGTCAAGCTGTTAAAATTGTTTGTAGAGACCTCCGTGTCTTCTACAGTATGCAGTGATTTACAGGTGTACTCGCATCAATGACGGGTGTGGTAACAGGCGTAAAATACACCACCCTACTATATTTTTAGTGTTTTCTTGGAGAAAGTATTTTCATGATTTTGAATATTCCCAATGAGCTTTAAACAAACTGGACGCCACGAAACAAATTCGAAGTCGGCCAGCTGCCAGCCAATCAGCAGGCGGTACTTTGTGTCGCTGTTGTACTCTCATGTTGTCATGACAACTGATTTATCCCATATTGCCCATCCCTGGTTTGTGTGTCCGTCGGCCTTTATTTACAGCTTTAGTTTCTGCGGCGAGTAGCTCGCTCTGAGGTTTAGCCGTTAGCATTCTGCTACGTAGAGAAAGGTAAAACGTCCCGTCGGCGGAATAAAAGAGTCTGTATACCTGAAACTTTCCTGGGTTTAGCCTGAAGAGTCCTGCCGCAGTGAGGACGGAGCCGCTGGCGTCACTTGCATAAAAAAAAGATCCATCCGCTGAGAATCTGATTCACAGATGTGTAGAAAAACAGCAACAGCCGATCCATGTGCTACCAGCATTCGGACATTAACGTTCACACGCAACAAAACGTCTTTGTAGTTTAAATACGTCTCATATGTGGTTCTATAGAAAGTTCGGCTGTTAATCCTCCGTTCTCCGTTAAGTGCTGAAGTTGTTTCGGAGTTCCAACGTTGCCCGGGCGATCCGACCTCTGGCATGTGACCTTTGACCTCTGAGGAGTCGAGTTCTAGTCCAGCTCCGCGTCCTGGCTACTACATCCATGTGGTCTGACGGGGGGGGGGGTCTGGCTCCCCCGTCCTGTCGCTCCACGATCAGTGACCCGATAAAAGGACCGTCTGTCGCCATGACGCTGCACCTCTGCTGCACATGTGCAGCGAAACGTTAGCTGCCCACTAGCATTAGCTAGTGTCAACGTAGTCAACCCACAGCGAGGCTGCGCTAGCAGTATCCAGCTAAGCTAAGCTAAACACAACGTGGACTAATACGGAGATAACACCGATCAGAAAGACGTCCCCTGTCGGCCTTAGCCTGAAAATGTTTTACTGAAGTAGGTTTAAGCTTAAAAAACAGCTAACTTGGTACGTAAGCTAATGTTGTTGGTCAGAAGAAAACTAATTAAACCGTTAACTTGTAAACTCATAAGCTCACAAACGTTAACGACCAGGACACAGCGGTTTGATAAAGTTGTGTGCGTCTATGGTTAATTAACATAATTAAATGAAAAGATATGCCAGCTTGCAAGCTAATATTAGCATAATTGGCCTCCATTTTGAAGATGACACAGCTAGCTGGCTGTCTTCTGTTAATTATTCCGGGTTGATTTTAGGGTTGTGTGTCCTCTCTTTGACTTGTTGCTCTTTAGTTTGAGGGTGTTTTCTCTTGGTGCAGCAGATTTAAGGCGTCATTAACATAAAACTGTTCCTGATCCGGTCCTGAACTTTCTTGTCTTCCGTCTTAGACATTGTCAGAGCAACAAAAACAACTAAACGAAAAAGTGTCGAAGAAACTCATGAAAAAAAACCCAAAAAAAACATAATTGTTTATAAAACTATCTGAGACGGAGCTCCGTGTGGATCAGAGCCCGCCGGCGGAGCTGCAGCTGTATTGCGTAGCGGTGAGAGGTAACTGTGTAGCTTATCCGAGGCTTCCTGCTGTGAGTCCGTTCTGTCTGCTAGAACAACACTTATAGTCTGAAACGTTTGAATTGATCAGTGTGATCGGAGCTCTCCACTTCCATACTTCCATGTCTATCTGTCGCTAGAGCTTCCTGCCGGGTACCGCGGCCGTCCTCCGGTTAGTTGAACAGGTGCTGAGGTAACGCGCTCAGGTGACACCTGAGCAGCTCTGATTGGCTGGAGGAGGCCGCGGGCGACAGCCGGGAGCTCCGGAAGGAGCCGAGAGGACAAAATATGTAGTTCATTTTTAGATCAAACGACTTTCACTCAACTTAAATTTTCAGCGTTTAACTTTGATATTATATATTATATATATATATATATATTGACGATATTCTATGTAGAGGCTTCAGAGTTTAGCGACTGAAGTGATTTAGCAGCGGCTCTACTTTTAAGTCACAATATGTTTTATAACGTATTTAGATTAAGCAACGTGTGAATGATTTTTTTTTAAATCACAACAAATATGATTAAATGTCAAATAAGATGACGCAATGAATTTGTTGGATCACAGTTTAAAAAAAAAAAGAAGGCAATTCTAAAGACAAGCTGAGACGGTGAACTGACCATCAGATCATACGGACAGAATGATTGACGTGCTGATCAATGGATCAATCAATAAGTGAGCTAATCTATAGTACCAGTCAGATTCCCGGCATCACTTCACTTCTGTTCCACAGAGCTTCATGAGAGATGCAGATTGGAAAGAAGCTCTGACAACACTGGAACTGAACGACAGAAGGAGGTTTTTTTGTTTTTTTTAAATGACTGAATAATATTTACTATGCTGATGTATTAAAAAGAGCGTGCGGGATTATCATTATTATTATTATTATAATTATTATTATCATCATTAACCTTGCCGCTCCAGATTGTCTCAAGGCAAACATGAAGGATTTGAAACTGTTGGACTGGCACCGAGTAGTTTGGCAAAGTTCCCAGCAGAACCTGTGACATAATATAAAAGTAGAAATCTGTAACGTAAAGAAGACGGCGGCGGCGGACGAGGGCGGCGGCGCGGCGCGTGAGGTTGTCGGGGGTGTGTGGCATTTCTTCGTCGTAGCTTAAACCGGTTCGGTTTGGTTAGTGAAGGTAGATGTGGTTTAAATCCTCTCAGTGCGGACTCTCCGGCCCTTTTCTGTGGCCGGTCCACTTCAGCGGGTTCGGCGCAACCCCAACGCGGACCCTCCCCCCTTTCTCACCCGCGGGTGGGGCAATGGGGGGGGGGGGGGGGGGGGGTCAATCGGGCCCCGTGGTGGACACCGACGCCTGGGGTCCCTCGCCGTACTGGCCTCCGCCGCCCTCGGGCTCCTCCTGGCTGGGCGAGGCCTCGTCGCTCGGCGCCCCGCCCCTGGACGTGACGGAGGCGGTGGTGGTCTCGGGGGAGGCGCTGTGGGCCTCCTGGGGAGCGCAGCCCGGGTGGTTCTTGCGGAAGTGCTGGTTGAGGATGGCCTGGAAGGGGAAGCTCTTGCCACACACGTGGCAGTGGAAGGGCTTGTTGCCGGTGTGCTTGCGGATGTGGTACTCCAGCTGGTCCTTCCGGGTGTACTTCTTGCCGCAGATGCGGCAGACGAACGGCGTGATGCCCATGTGCAGCCGCATGTGGCGGTCCAGGCTGCCCTTCTGGTTGAAGGACTTGCAGCAGTAGATGCAGGTGAGCCGGGGGTTGTAGCGGTACCAGCGGTCCCCCACCTGCTCCCTCAGGTAGTCCTCGTAGCCGCCCATATCAAACGACGCATGCTCCTCCCCCTGGGAGGCGGAGTCAAGTGTCATTAAAGACCAGAACCTGAGCAGACTAGTTCAAACTAACTTCTACACCTTTGAGGTGGACGGCCGGTCTGCGTCATCAGCAGAAGTACTAATGGTAGTACTCGTAGTATTACTGTGAGTAGTAGTTGTAGCAAAGGTAGTATTACCTGGGAATTCGGCTGTCTCAGCTCGTCTGCTCTGCCGGGCGACTCGCTCTTCGCCCGCTGACGCTCCGCCAGGACGACCACGCTGCCGGTGGGACTAAACCTGATACATGGACACATGAGGACAACGTGAGGACAACGCGAGAAGACATGGCCGTCACGTGTCTCCAGGTAGTCCTCGCTGGGACTCACCTGTCCGTCTCGCTGAAGCTTGAGGACGGTTGGGCGCTGCGGTTCCCCAGCGGACCCCCCGGCGCCGTCACCAGCGTGCTGCGTCCCGACGTGTCAATCATCACGGTGGTCCCCTCCTCCATCGCCCCCCCCTCCTCCTGGCGCTCCCCTGCTCCAATCCAGTCGTCCATCCTCTCCGTCTTGATCCTCACGCGGTCCATGCCGCCGCCACCGCCGCCGCCGCCGCCCTCCTCTGCGCTGCCGGTCCGCTCCGGCTCACTGTTGGTCTCCACGTACCACTGACCGGCCCGGTTGATGCGAAGGATTGGTTCCTTGCCCCCTCTGCCGGGGGCGCTGGAACCCTCCAGCCCGCTGTGCTCCACGGTCGTCGGCGGGCTGAGCGGCTCCTCGGCGGGGCTGACGGCCTCGCACACCTCGGCTCCTCCCCCCCTCGCGGCGAGCAGCCGCAGGCTGGCGTGATGATTGCCTGCCCGCACCGCGGGCTCCAGGGTCCTGCAGTTCCTGGAGCCCCGAGTCGCCGCCGCCGCCGGCGCGTCCTCCTCCCGGGTGTCCTCGTCCAGGTCGGCCAGGCTGATCTTCAGGTGGATCCCCTCCAGGATCTGAGTGCAGCGGTCGATGATGTGCTGCATCTGAAGGAAGCTGGCGGCCGTCAGGTAGCTGATGATGTCGGCGAGCTGCAGGCAGAGGCGTCCCGTGTAGCAGAAGGACAGCAGCTGCTCGAACACCGACGGGTTGCGGATCACCGTCAGCGACACGGTGCTCATCTGGCCCAGAGACATGTGGTCCCGGAAGTACGGCGAGCTGGCGGCGAGGACGACCTTGTGCGCCCGGAAGCTCTGACCCTGCACGTTGACCACGATGTCGCAGAGACGGCCCTGAACGCGCAGCTGGTTCAGGTGAGACAGAACGGAGTTGCTGAAGTCCGGGATGTCCAGCTGGATGCTGCCGGAGCGCTCCATGCTGCAGCCTGCGGGGACACAACGGGGACACAACGGGGGACCAGGATGAGGACACGTAGTTCAGACCAAACACCTCCTGGCTGAGTTGTGTGACTTAAAAGATATTTGATTTTCCTCCCATCGTCGCTCTTGATACGTAGTGATGTCATCGTGATCCACCGGTACATTAATGTTGATCATGTGACTCCTTTAAAGACAGAACCGGTGTTTGGACCAGGACCCACAGAGTTGTGGACACTGATCTGATCCCTCGTATTGATAAGGTGAAGGAGGGCCGTGTCGTGTAGTACCTGTACGACCAGTTAATGGAAAAAGGACTAGAATATTTTATTATATATTAGTATTAATACTACGGTGTAGAAAACGTAAAAGGTACTAAATTCAACACCATTACATAATTATTAAGTACCAAAGTATTATAATATATATTATTTTCTAGTATTGACATTAATAATACATCAGTATCTGAATCTGTAAAGTAACTAAAGCTGTCATATAAATGTAGAAGTAGTAGTGTAGAAGTACACCGTAGCAGAGAAGGTACTCTGTTACCTCATCAGTCTACTGAGGGAAGTTCATGTTGGTTTGTTTTCTGTGTTTAAGGATTTATTGTTATTTATAACAACTTTGAGTGTTTCTGCAACCCATCAATGTTCTGCTGTTATTGACGGTTTACACTTTCTATTAAAGTTCTGGTTCTGGTCCCAACACCTTGTCTAACATCTGTCCTCCTCAAAACTGGACCAGAGCCGGAGTCCGTGTGTCACCTGGAGGAACTGATGGATGAACACCTGGTTCCTAACGGCAGACCACATGCAGCCGTCAGGTTCGGGTGTCCCTGTTGACCGGTACCGGTCTGACAGCAGGACGCAGCACCAGATCAGGGGGCCAGGTGAACCCCCCCAGGTGTGCATCCTCACGCTCACCTGAAGGGGGACAGGGGGGAGATCGGGTCTGGTTTCAGGGTGCGGCGCTGTCGAGGCTTCACTCCCGCGGCCAGCCGAGCATCGTCAGCGGGGCGGGAGGCGACGGCTCGGCTCGGCTCGGCGCGTCTCGCCTTGGCGCGGCTCGGCCCGGCTCGGCCCGGAAGGCTGCAGCAGCTCCTCCCGCCGCTCCTCCAGGCTCCGCGGCTCCGGGACTCCAGCGGGCTCCGGCCGGCGGGGTCGCGACGGGGTTCAAGGCCGGGGAACGGCAGCTGAGCTCGGGCTCCGGTCCGTCAGCAGCCGCCGCGCCGCCATTCCGCTGGAAGTCAGATGGGTTCAGGTTCGGATCCCGCCGCTGCTCATCTTCCTTTTTTACGGCAGAAGGGCCGAGGCTGCAGGAAGGAAGGAAGGAGGGAGGGAAGAAAACGCGCGGGGCATGCTGGGAAATGAAGTCAGTTGGCAGAAGGAGCGCTGATTCAGCCGTGGCGTTTACTTCCCGGCATGCATCAGTGTGGAGGCGGGGGCAGGGGGGCGGGGGCAACAATATACAATAAAGTATGCACCATGTTTATTTTCCATATATACTAAATAAATGTTTTTATTATGCATTATTTATTTTAAATGTGTTTAAATGTTTGTTCATTTTTGGAGTTGTTCAGTTTGAATATATTGATTATTATTCACCTCTTTATCATAATTTACATAATAATAATAATATTTTCTGTAATGTGAGCCAGTTGAAAGTTTTAGATGTTGAACAGAGGAGGCTCCACAATGGAGCCTTGGGGAACTCCACCTCTCACATTTGTCCATGTGTAGTTCAAATAACGAATAAATCTATGTGCTCCTGTCCTCTAAAAATGATTCAAACCAGTTTACTACTGGGATCAATATCCCTTGAGCTCTGAGATCCAATAAAACTAAGACTGTGTGTTTAAGGAAATCAGGACATTTATTTTTAATAAAGAACATGAACTCTTTGGTTTTGGACCAGATAATAATTATAATCATAATCTATGTTGATTTTGCACCTTCGATCAGTGTCAATATCTGAACTCGTATCTGCTCCACGAGGAGAGACCCGGAACTACAGGATCATTGTGTCCACAGGGAGGCAGCATTGACTCACAAACCTGAAGACCTGATCCTCCAAACCCAGACGGATGACTCTGACGGTCTAGTTGAGTTATTTAATTAATGACAATGTTTGATGCTGAAAAAGCTCCTGCCACTTCATATTTAACTTTATTATCATCTTCATTCTAGTCATTCAACCGTTTTATTTAAATTGGGCCTTTTATTGTGAAACGCATCAAAAAGCAGATGTTTCTCTCTCTGTCTTTATTGAATTCTAGCGAGCCAAAATTCAGAAGTTAAACAGACGTCAACAAACTGATCACAAACACAGTGCAGTTAACACGTTAATCGATCAGCTCCTGATTGACGACGGGAGCTGATGGAACTGGTTACCGTGGCAACAGTGTCTGTTCTACGGAAGCCTCTTCCCGCCAAAAGATTTGCAGATGAAATTACTTTATTCTTAAAACGCAACGTTTCGCTATGAGGTTTTGAACAGCGGTAAATAAAAATCATCAATATACCTTTTAATCATACTTTGAGTTTCTGCATCAAGCAAAAGCCGACTTCAGCTCTGGATTTCTCTGTCAAATCTTCCTCCCGATGACCGATGCCGGCTTAAAGCTCCTTAACAATCAAATCCAGGTTATGTTTCTAGACTCTTGTTTTTGAGGGAAAACCATAAATCTACATGTTGAGATACATTGAATTCTAAAAGTATCAAAATAAGTATTCTCTCATTTTCAAATATGAACATTGTCTTTATTATGTTTTTATTATTGGTCTTAAATCATTAGCTAGTTTCTATTTGACAGAAATGAGCTTCCGTACTTCTGAAACATGACTCAACTAAACAAAACATTTGTGTGACAAACAAAATGATGTTTTCAAATATAAATTAATTTGACAATGCTACTGATGACGACGACGACAACAAAAACAACAACAACAACAACAACCACACAGACAGGAAGTAGAAAATACATTCTGACCAACAATTTCTAATGTTTACAGTTAAATCTTTACAAAAATGTCCCAAAAGTACATCAATCTTAAGTTCAGGTTCTCCTCTGAGACTCAGCTCCTCCTCCTCTTCTTCACCTGATAACATGGACGCAGCTTTATATGAATCCAAAAGACTAATTATTAATATTAAGGCATTAATACAGATGTTTCACTGATCGATGATTGTTAGAGAGAGGAAGTAAAACGCTTCTCTTTAAATATTTATCACTAAACAGATCTTGAATCAAAGTTTTGGTGTTTGATGTTGACGGACTCGAACGTTGGGATGCTTGATATTTCGTCTCAGGACAAGCGAAGAAGAGGATGAAGGCCATGAAGAAAGGAGCCTCCGGAAACCGGGCAAGGTCACATGATCAACGGAGGAGTTGAGGAGTTCATGAAAAGCACCTGGACCCTTGAAGTGTTTTGAGGGAAGAGGAGTTTAAATACTAAAGGTTCTATTTGTTCTTAGAGGGTCAGTCGGTCTGGTTTCTGGTGCTATGAGGAGCTTAAGTCCACTTGGACCTGAACCACCAGGATGCCCAGGAGGTGATCCAGCTGATAGTCCTGTAGGTGAGAGCTTCTCTACATGAGGGTCCCTGGTCCAAGTCGAACCGGTTTAAGAGTCTCATAAGTGCTGCGAGTCCTGATTGGCTGAAGGTTTCGGTCCACAACCTGCTTCCTGGTCGGACACGTCGGGACCTCTTTAGGAGGACGAGGTGAGGCGGCCCGAGGTCGTGACCCTCGGCGAATACTCCGCCTCCTCCTTGTTGGGGTGGGAGGAGTTATCCGACCTGCTGCGGCTGAACTCCGCCCCCATGATGGGCCCGCTGGACTTGGCCTTGGGGCGCAGGCAGGCGGTGCAGCACAGCAGCGTCTTGAGGAAAGCGCGACGCATCTCGTTGCTGGTCAGCGTGTAGATGAGCGGGTTCATGGCGGAGTTGAGGACGGCGAGGGACAAGAACCATTCGGCCTTGTAGAGGATCGGGCAACTCAGCGTCTCACAGCCGGCGTCCAGCAGCAGGAGGATGAAGAGTGGCGCCCAGCAGGCGATGAAGCAGCTCAGGACGATGATGACGGTCTTCAGCAGGGCCATCGACTTCTCGGAGCTCTTCATGTTGGCGCCGGCGCTTCCCCGGCCGTTGGTCGGCTTGCGGAAGACAAGCCTGCGACTGCGCGCGCGCACCAGGGCGTAGATCCGGGCGTACAGCACCACGATGGCCATGAGGATGATGCTGAAGACGGTGGTGCAGAACAGGATGTAGGTCTTGTGGTAGAGCGGCAGCACCGTGGAGCAGCTGGTCACGCTGCGGATGCAGTTCCAGCCCATCACCGGCAGGCCGCCCAGCACCGCCGCCACCATCCACACGGCGCTGATGAGCAGGAACACGCGGCACGTGTTGCCGTTGTTGTGCAGCTTCATCTGCAGCATGGTGAGGTGGCGCTCGATGGCGATGGCCAGCAGACTGAAGACGGACGCCGCCAGCGCCACAAACATGCTGCCCTCCCTGATGAACCACTGCGTGGGCGTCAGCTTGTAGGTGTTGGCGCCCGACAGCAAGATGTTGGCGGTGTACACGACGCCGGCCAGCAGGTCCGACAGCGCCAGGTTCCCGATGAAGTAGTACATGGGCTTGTGGAACTTCTTGGTCCTCCAGATGGTGGTCAAGACCAGGATGTTCTCCAGGATGATGAAGCAGCAAACAATGATGAAGACCACCGAGTCGGCCTTCAGGCCCGCGTCCTGCTGCGTCTTGCGGTACTTGCCGGTGTAGTTGTAATGTTTGGCGATCAGGTCGGAGTAGTTGGGCTCAGCCATGGCCTGCAGGGGTAGTAGGAGTCCAGCAGGGGGGTCCAGCAGGTGTCCAGCAGGGGTCGCTGTGTCCTCACAATCAGTCCTTCATGTCAGGGAGAGACCCTGAAGAGGGGCAGACCCGGTCCTACTGCTGAAGGGGGACATGGTCCTGCAGAGGAACGGATTCAGGAATCAGGGACGTTTATTGCCAAAATATGTTATGACATACGAGGAATTTGACATGGCAGTCGGTGCATTACATTGGACAGTAGGACAGTGGGACAATGGACAACAAGACAAATAACAAGAAAAATGCCATGTTCAATTTACAAATTCAGATTGTCAGTGGACAAGAAAAAAATGCCAAAACGTCATTTGCGTAATCCAATCCAATTAATTTACAAGTATATATATATATGTATAAACAAACCTGTAAAACTTTCGAACCGGCAAAAAAACATCTTCTAGATGAAATGCGAGAGAGAGATTTGACTCTTTTAGTGTCTTTAGAGGACAAAGTGCAGGGAAATCAATGCCCTTCATATCTGCTGCAGAACATTGAAAACAGTTTTGTTTGTGAGCGAAAACTGATCTCTGATCAGCTGGTTAGAAAACAAACCAAGTTAAAAGTTGTTTTATTTAGAAACGTTCACATTTCCTTCAAGAGATTTAATCAAAAGAACTCGAACTAATTTTAAATTTTCACACGTAAACATGAATTGATTTTATTCCGTGAAGTTTGTGTAAAGAAAGAGATTCAGTTTAGTGTCGAATCGGTTATTAAGTTCTCATCTCAACCTTCAAATATTCGTTAAAAATTCCGTCATCGCGTTCTTTCTGACAGCAAACGGGAATAAAAGACGATATTTCATCGCTTTTGTATTATTATTGTTAATATTAATGTTATTGCGTCTCTAGTTTTCTCTCCGTTAAACCCCGTCGCGATCAACGGAACGCGGCTCGTTCTGCGGATTAAAACTTTAATCGAATTTTACTCGAACATTAAAATTCTTCTGTTTCTTCAACTGAAGTTTCAACGAGGCTTCAGATGAAGTTAAAAAAAAACACTTTTAATCACGATGAGAGTTTTTACCTTCAGAGTCCGGAGGAAGAGTCCGACAGATAGACAGCAGCGGAGACTCACTGAGGAGGAGGAGGAGGAGGAGGAAGAGGAGGAAGAGGCTGCCCTCCTCCTCCTCCTCCTCCTCCTCCTCCTCCTCTCTACATTGTGATTCCGCTCTTTCATCCACATGATCGGATCCATAATGTAAGGAAACAGCAACACTCTTATGTTCCATCAAATATTCAGCTGGATTTTCTGGATTTTATAGATCTTATATATTTTCGACAGTTTGTGAAATCAACATTTAAAGCTTTTTGTTGATTTTCTTCAAAATATATTGAAATCGTCTAACCAACAAATAACGGGCTAATAAAAAAACAATAAAAAACAATATATATATATATATATATATATATATATATATATATATATATCTATATCCACACAAGTTCATAAGCGCTGAGATAAAATAAAAATATTTATTGGCAATTCTAATAAAATATAATATCGTGACGACTTCACTTCTTTTGTTTGTGTGGGAAACGACCAGCTGCCCCCCCCCCCCCCCCCCCCCCCCACACACACACATACACACACGCACACACTGACATCTGACCCCCAGTGAGGTCTGTGGGGGCGAAAGCAGGTTTGCGGGGTCACAATGTACGACAGCAGAAGAAGAGCCTGATGGACTTCAAGAGGAACATTGATGGAGTTCAAATAAAAAACTACGTAACTTTAAAAAATATACTTTGTTAGGCTGCTGTTCTATAAAAGGAAGAATCAGTTAATTACGGTTGCATGGTTGATGGTTGGTTGCTTGGTTTGTCAAATGATTGGTTTGCTCGTTTGGTGGTTGGTTAGTTGGTTGGTTGGATGGTTGGTGGCTGGCTGGCTGGCTGGCTGGCTGGCTGGCTGGCTGGCTGGCTGGTTGGTTGGTTGGTTGGTTGGTTGGTTTGTTGATTATTTTGGATTAATTAATGTTCCATTGGTTAATTTCTTGGTTTGGTGGATGGTTGCTTTGTGGATTTATTGATTGATTGGCGGATTTCTTTTAATAGGCTGAATAATGGTCCGTTGGTTGATTGGTTGGTTAGGTACATACACAATAGTTGCTTGTTTAGGTACATTCCTAATATGTTAATATTCCACCATTGTCCCTTATCTATTCCCATGATACAACCAGCATAATTTGACAATAATCCGTACACATTGTCAATTTATTTCCAGTATGATTCTACTATGGTTCCAGTATAACTCACTAACACATTCTTAGATCTCAGTAGCATATTAAGGACTTCTATCAGGAAACATTTAAAAGGCAAGAGGTTGCAAGTTAAATGTTAGTGGGAACATAGTGGTGTTTGGTAATATGAACGTTTCCAGTTTGCCGCTCAGAGTCAGAAAACAGAGCAGAGATGAGTTGGGGGGGTACTGTGTGTGTGTGGGGGGGGGAACAAAGGTCTCTTTCCTCAGAGCTGCTGACCGTATTCAGACTCTGCATAGCTGAGCGTCACCATGACGACGGCTGGAGGGAACCAGAGGAACCTCGCCGCAGAACAACTAAGTCGCCTACAGACCCACAAACACACCGACACTTTAACTTCTGTTAGCCCCTGTTAGATCCTGGTGTACTCTGTTAGTAGGGGTTAAATCCTGTTGGTGTAAATAGTCTTAGTCAGTATTTCCTTGATCCTGTTTTTCAGTCTTTGTCCTGGCTCGGCACTAGTGTAAGTCCTCGTCTGCATCTTCATTTGGGTTCTGTTCTCTGGTCTCAGAAGTGGTACTGGCCTCAGCCCTGCCGATTTGTCTGAATCCTGATCCTGCAGCTCCTCGTACTGATGATGTTGGTCTCAGTCCTTTTGGCCTCAGTTCTCCTGATAGTGTCAAACCTTTTTTGTTCAGTCAAAATGTAATTGCCAAACATCCAAATCAAGTCTGTAATGATGGTTTGGACAAACAGGAAGTGTGTGTGTTTAAACTGTGCCGTTAATCTGTGTGTTGTGTCTGAAGCTGTGTTCTCCACAAATACCAAAGAAGAAGATCTCACCTCATCATTACATTTGATCACTGTTTATTAGTGGAATCTCATCAGGGTGCTGGTTTGGAGTGTGATTCTGGTTCACAGTCTAATCCTGTTTTACTTTGAGAAACCTCAGTGAGCCGTTACTATAATCCTGAGCCAGCCCTACCTGTAAACTATAGCCAGCCCTACCTGTAAACCTGGGCCAGTCCTACCTATAAACCTCAGTCAGCTCTACCTGTAAACTATAGCCAGCCTTACCTGTAGACCTGAACCAGCCCTACCTGTAAACCTGGGCCAGTCCTACCTATAAACCTCAGTCAGTCCTACCTGTAAACCTGAGCCAGCCCTACCTGTAAACCTGGGCCAGTCCTACCTGTAAACCTGGGCCAGTCTTAACTATAAACCTCAGTCAGCTCTACCTGTAAATTACAGCCAGCCTTACCTGTAGACCTGAACCAGCCCTACCTGTAAACCTGGGCCAGTCCTACCTATAAACCTCAGGCAGTCCTACCTGTAAACCTGAGCCAGCCCTACCTGTAAACCTGGGCCAGTCCTACCTATAAACCTCAGTCAGTCCTACCTGGAAACCTGAGCCAGCCCTACCTGTAAACCTGGGCCAGTCCTACCTATAAACCTCAGTCAGTCCTACCTGGAAACCTGAGCCAGCACTACGTGTAAACCCAAAGTTTCCCTAACTGGGAACCTGAGCCAAACCTAACTATAAGCATTACAGGGTCAATAAAATATTAAAAGTTAGTTTTGTCCTGTTTCAACATTCTCCGTCGTTTACACTTCAAACTCGTAAATGCTAGTATATGCTAGCAGCTTAGCACTAGAAGCTCTGGTAGCACTGCAAACACGGTTTGTTATAACCTTGAACACCAACTTTCTCTCACATGAACCCATTTGTTATCGTTTCCTCATAAAAATAAACTTTCTATCAGGTCAAACTGTCTGACAGTGATCGGTGCTTTAACTTTCTTTTGAGAATCGGAATACTTCCTGCCCGGTACAGTTTGAGCACGTGAGAGAGGAGGCCCAGCATGGACGTCCGACTGCGGGTACAGAGAAGGGTACAGAGGGTGGATGGGGGAAATGGGGGTGTTGAGGCCTCTTAGCATTCAGCGCAGCGCTCATTAGAAATGCAAAGCTGCAGCGTTGGAGCTGCTGGCCTGAATGAGTCGCTTTTGTCCTGTAATTGGAGATGTTTCTGTGGGAGCCACAAAGAAACCAGGGCCTCCTCACCCTCCTCACCATCATCATCCCCATCACCTCCTCTCTGATTCACCATGGCCTCCCTCCTCTCTGTGTTGTGTAACTTTTTGTACAAAGATTCAGTTTCCAGGAAGCTGTCCAATTAAAGCCTCAAAGTGGAGAAACAACAGAACATCACAGGATCAGCCGTGTGAATCAATCTGCCGTTTACCTGGAGTTATGAACACCTGTTTATCATCTTCTTTGTCATCATCATCATTGTGGCCAAAGACTCCACAACTGAAAGAAAGACAGGAGGAAACCAGACTCCATTTTTCTAATCTTTTGAAACACAAGTATGATCGTAATTCTGTTCCCTAAAATGACTTGTGCTCCTTGACAATTCCTCCATTCTGCCCTACAATAGTTTCCCTTTCATCCGATCCTCACGTCACTAAAGACGGAAGTCTGCAGACGTAGTGACCCTCGTTTCGTCCTCCTCCCTCCCTTCTCTCTGACGTTTGCTAACCGGGTAACCGACATGGAGTAACAGACATGTGGGACTTCCTCTCATTAACTGGACTACAGTGTGCACGGATGAAACAATACATCACGTTAAATCTTTATCTGTCGGGTCTCAGTCATCATCACAGCCAGTTAGAACTAGAGTCATGATTATCTCCACGGCAACACCCAGAAAGATAAAACCAACATCCTGTCACATGTGAACAATTAACCCGTTATCAGCTCCCTGCGTAAAATAAATAGCGAAAAAGAAAAACAATATAGTATTTATAATATGTCCAATATATACTTTTAAAAATTACATGACAACAAGCAGAGACAAAGTGGTAAAATTGCATTCCAAGTATACATTAAATATTAATTTGTTTCCTTATATTCATTCTATTATTGTATTTTTTAGTTTGTACATTGGAAAGGACTGATGCAAATCATGTTTTTTATTATTATTACTATGTGAGTGTGAAGTAATTAACCTCTAGATACCCACGACATCGTTAAAAAGTACATATAGATACTTCACCAAAACAACTGCTTCATCTGCTGTGCAGATCGTGAACATTGGTGGTCGTTGTTGTTACTCACAACATCTGTCAGCTGATCAGAAGTCAGATTAAACCTTCAGACAGACAACACGCGTCTAATCCTGTTCAGATCGTTATCTGTTTAATCCCGTTTCTGTCTCAGGAGTCATGTGACCACCTCACACACCTGAAGTCACATAAAACGTCTGAGTTTGATTTATTTTTTAAGTTCTGATCTTTTGTATACAGAAAACATAAAGTCTCACGTCCTGTCTAAGTTTTCTGCATGGGCTTTTCAAAATAAAGGCATGGGTCCCATACATAGTTCGTCTTCTGAAGTGGCTACTTGGTGATGATGGTGTAGATCACATGTTGCACTCAGGTGTCACGCGACTCTCCCTCTCTCGGTTGAGGAGGCACGTTCGACACCTCATACACTCGGGAGGCCAGGTCCACTTCAGTCCACTTCGGACTAGTTATCCCGGTTCTGGCTGATCCAGATTCTTTTAAACCATCATTTAAATGTTTCCTCGTTCGTAAGCAAATCCAGACCAGGACGTGAAGGTGGAGAGAAACAGTTAACAGAGAGACGCAGCGCTGATTCTCTGGATGACTGGAGCCGAACAAGCCCTGAAACAGGGCAACAAAAGACCACAATCCTGCACTGCTTCTCTGCCCCGACCCACCCCTCCCCCCTCCTCCTCACCCATCCCCCCCCCCATCCCGCCACGTCCCCCCAAAAAGGAGAGAGCCCATTATGTAACCCACCAGCCATCCCAGTCATTTAGTGGTTCCCAGTTGAAGGATTGAAGGGGACCCGGCCGGGTCACGTGGTCCAGAGAGGCTTGTTTACCAAAACAAGGGGCGAACGGGGGAGAAACAGACTGTGAAGGGAGAGAGGAGGGAGAAAGAGAGAGAGAGCGAAGAGGAGAAGTCTTTCCCACCGACTCATTCACAACCCAACTGCTTTCACACGCCGCGCTGCCGACCACCGTCACCATGGAAACAACCGGAGAGAGAGAGTGTAATCCATCCTATGGCCCTGTGTGGTGCAGTTCGGGGTCCAGTCTGTCACCAAACCAATGGCGCACACTAATAATTAACCCTAAAAACACCACCATTGGGTTTGATCTTAAAGTGAGCTTTTAAGAGACTTCAGGCTCAACAAACCCAAACAAAGAACTGAACCCCCAGAAATAGTTGTTGATCCCAAACGTCACAGAGGTGAAGGTGAAAAGGAGATTGCTTTACGAGAGGCTCATGCAGCTTTGTTCACCTGCACAGTATCCGACTGCATGTCACAAACTCACACAACATCTCAGATGACTCAAGGCCTGAACTGAATCTTCAGGGGTTTTCTGTGCTTTTATTTCTGGTTTCTCACAGGAAGAAGAGCGCCGACTGGATACAGGCAGTAAGAGATCAAACCCTCGGTGAAGTTTACTCAACCATCAAACTGAGTTCAAAGTTTCACATTAACTTAATTCTTATTCCGAGAAGACATCATCAGAGATCAGTCAGGTTATTATTTCAGGGAAGCCCTGCCTCCATTTGCTAATGTTTTTTACTTTGAATTAGTTTAGCACGGACTGCTAAAGTTGTGTCTCTGCACTTTATTAGTCTCTGCAGTTCGGCTTAGTTCAAATCGACTGGGCTCATACGCTCACATATTATGACCAAGTGTCTGCCCTGAATTTATATCAGTATTGTCGCCGAATAATATGCTGTACGCCGAATTAAAGATGACATCAAAACGTACCAGAAAACACATGCACGAGTTATCTCCGATCGGCGCAAAGCTCTGCCCCATGCCCGGCTTTCAGAAATACAAACATGTGTCGATGGAGGTCTGGTAAACATCTCGCCCACACGAGAACCGCGCTGGTCGTTGACGCGGCTGCAGCTGTCGTAAACGTAAACACTTTACGGCGTGCCGTATTCCAACCCGTCCACCGAGACTACACGTGAGAGCCGTGAAAACACGTATTTAGCAGTTAGAATGACGCGATCGTGAAGTTTTACTGGTGTTTGAGTTGCGCAGCGCAGCGACACCGACTCGTCGCACGGAGCGCGGCCGGCGCGATGCTGTATCTGGTCGGCCTGGGGCTCGGGGACGCGGCGGACATCACGGTGAAGGGGCTGCAGGTGGTGAAGAGCTGCTCCAGGGTCTACCTGGAGGCCTACACCTCCGTCCTCACGGTGGGGAAGGAGGCTCTGGTGGGTCCGGAGACACTCGCGTTTTATGGGAGGACCAGAGACGCGAAAGAAATATCTTGAAATGTCCAAAAGAAAAGAGCATTAAGAGCACAGCCGCTGTCTCTGTCTCTCCAACAGTCTGCCTCTCTCTGTCTGCTTGTTTGTTAACTGCCTGCCTGCCTGCCTGTCTGTCAGTAAGCTGTCTGTCTGTCTGTTGGCTGTCTCTCTAACTGGCTGTCTGTCTGTTAACTGCCTGTCTGTCAGTAAGCTGTCTGTCTGTCTCTCTAACTGTCTGTTGGCTGTCTGTCAGTAAGCTGTCTGTCTGTCTCTCTAACTGTCTGTCTGTCTGTTAACTGCCTGTCTGTCAGTAAGCTTTAGCAGCGTGTTGGTTACTCTAGTAGCATGTTGGTTACTTTAGTAGGATGTTGGTTACTTTAGCAGCGTCTTGGTTACTTTAGTAGGATGCTGGTTACTTTAGTAGGATGTTGGTTACTTTAGCAGCATCTTGGTTACTTTAGTAGGATGTTGGTTACTTTAGCAGCGTCTTGGTTACTTTAGTAGGATGCTGGTTACTTTAGTAGGATGTTGGTTACTTTAGCAGCGTCTTGGTTACTTTAGCAGGATGCTGGTTACTTTAGTAGGATGTTGGTTACTTTAGCAGCATCTTGGTTACTTTAGTAGGATGCTGGTTACTTTAGCAGGATGCTGGTTACTTTAGCAGGATGTTTGTTACTTTAGCAGCATCTTGGTTACTTTAGTAGGATGTTGGTTACTTTAGCAGCGTCTTGGTTACTTTAGTAGGATGTTGGTTACTTTAGCAGCGTCTTGGTTACTTTAGTAGGATGTTGGTTACTTTAGCAGCATCTTGGTTACTTTAGTAGGATGCTGGTTACTTTAGCAGGATGCTGGTTACTTTAGTAGGATGTTGGTTACTTTAGCAGCATCTTGGTTACTTTAGTAGGATGTTGGTTACTTTAGTAGGATGCTGGTTACTTTAGTAGGATGTTGGTTACTTTAGCAGCATCTTGGTTACTTTAGTAGGATGTTGGTTACTTTAGCAGCGTCTTGGTTACTTTAGTAGGATGCTGGTTACTTTAGTAGGATGTCGGTTACTTTAGCAGCATCTTGGTTACTTTAGTAGGATGTTGGTTACTTTAGCAGCGTCTTGGTTACTTTAGCAGGATGCTGGTTACTTTAGTAGGATGTTGGTTACTTTAGCAGCATCTTGGTTACTTTAGTAGGATGCTGGTTACTTTAGCAGGATGCTGGTTACTTTAGCAGGATGTTGGTTACTTTAGCAGCATCTTGGTTACTTTAGTAGGATGTTGGTTACTTTAGCAGCGTCTTGGTTACTTTAGTAGGATGTTGGTTACTTTAGCAGTGTCTTGGTTACTTTAGTAGGATGTTGGTTACTTTAGCAGCATCTTGGTTACTTTAGTAGGATGCTGGTTACTTTAGCAGGATGCTGGTTACTTTAGTAGGATGTTGGTTACTTTAGCAGCATCTTGGTTACTTTAGTAGGATGTTGGTTACTTTAGTAGGATGCTGGTTACTTTAGTAGGATGTTGGTTACTTTAGCAGCGTCTTGGTTACTTTAGTAGGATGCTGGTTACTTTAGTAGGATGTCGGTTACTTTAGCAGCATCTTGGTTACTTTAGTAGGATGCTGGTTACTTTAGTAGGATGTTGGTTACTTTAGTAGGATGTTGGTTACTTTAGCAGCGTCTTGGTTACTTTAGTAGGATGTTGGTTACTTTAGCAGCATCTTGGTTACTTTAGCAGCATCTTGGTTACTTTAGCAGGATGCTGGTTACTTTAGTAGGATGTTGGTTACTTTAGTAGGATGTTGGTTACTTTAGCAGCGTCTTGGTTACTTTAGTAGGATGCTGGTTACTTTAGTGGGATGTTGGTTACTTTAGCAGCGTCTTGGTTACTTTAGTAGGATGTTGGTTACTTTAGCAGCATCTTGGTTACTTTAGTAGGATGCTGGTTACTTTAGTAGGATGTTGGTTACTTTAGCAGCATCTTGGTTACTTTAGTAGGATGTTGGTTACTTTAGCAGCGTCTTGGTTACTTTAGTAGGATGTTGGTTACTTTAGCAGCATCTTGGTTACTTTAGTAGGATGCTGGTTACTTTAGCAGGATGCTGGTTACTTTAGTAGGATGTTGGTTACTTTAGCAGCATCTTGGTTACTTTAGTAGGATGTTGGTTACTTTAGCAGCGTCTTGGTTACTTTAGTAGGATGCTGGTTACTTTAGTAGGATGTTGGTTACTTTAGCAGCATCTTGGTTACTTTAGTAGGATGCTGGTTACTTTAGTAGGATGTTGGTTACTTTAGCAGCATCTTGGTTACTTTAGTAGGATGCTGGTTACTTTAGTAGGATGTTGGTTACTTTAGCAGCATCTTGGTTACTTTAGTAGGATGTTGGTTACTTTAGTAGGATGTTGGTTACTTTAGCAGCGTCTTGGTTACTTTAGTAGGATGTTGGTTACTTTAGCAGCATCTTGGTTACTTTAGCAGGATGCTGGTTACTTTAGTAGGATGTTGGTTACTTTAGCAGCGTCTTGGTTACTTTAGCAGGATGCTGGTTACTTTAGCAGCATCTTGGTTACTTTAGTAGGATGCTGGTTACTTTAGCAGGATGCTGGTTACTTTAGTAGGATGTTGGTTACTTTAGCAGCATCTTGGTTACTTTAGTAGGATGTTGGTTACTTTAGTAGGATGTTGGTTACTTTAGCAGCATCTTGGTTACTTTAGTAGGATGTTGGTTACTTTAGCAGCGTCTTGGTTACTTTAGTAGGATGCTGGTTACTTTAGTAGGATGTTGGTTACTTTAGCAGCATCTTGGTTACTTTAGTAGGATGTTGGTTACTTTAGCAGCATATTGGTTACCTTAGCAGGATGTTGGTTACTTAGCAGCATCTTGGTTACTTTAGTAGGATGTTGGTTACTTTAGCAGCATGCTGGTTACTTTAGCAGCATCTTGGTTACTTTAGTAGGATGTTGGTTACTTTAGAAGCGTGTTGGTTACTCTAGTAGGATGTTGGTTACTCTAGTAGCATCTTGGTTGCTTTAGTAGGATGCTGATTACTTTAGCAGCATCTTAGTTACTTTAGCAGCGCGTTGGTTACTCTAGTAGCATCTTGGTTGCTTTAGTAGCATGTTGGTTACTTTAGCAGCATCTTGGTTACTTTAGTAGGATGCTGGTTACTTTAGTAGGATGTTGGTTACTTTAGCAGCATCTTGGTTACTTTAGTAGGATGTTGGTTACTTTAGCAGCATATTGGTTACCTTAGCAGGATGTTGGTTACTTAGCAGCATCTTGGTTACTTTAGTAGGATGTTGGTTACTTTAGCAGCATGCTGGTTACTTTAGCAGCATCTTGGTTACTTTAGTAGGATGTTGGTTACTTTAGAAGCGTGTTGGTTACTCTAGTAGGATGTTGGTTACTCTAGTAGCATCTTGGTTGCTTTAGTAGGATGCTGATTACTTTAGCAGCATCTTAGTTACTTTAGCAGCGTGTTGGTTACTCTAGTAGGATGTTGGTTACTCTAGTAGCATCTTGGTTGCTTTAGTAGCATGTTGGTTACTTTAGTAGCATGTTGGTTACTTTAGTAGCATGTTGGTTACTTTAGCAGCATATTGGTTACTTTAGCAGGATGTTGGTTACTTTAGCAGCATGCTGGTTACTTTAGTAGGATGTTGGTTACTTTAGCAGCATGTTGGTTACTTTAGCAGCATCTTGGTTACTTTAGCAGCATGTTGGTTACTTTAGTAGGATGCTGGTTACTTTAGTAGGATGCTGGTTACTTTAGCAGCGTGTTGGTTACTTTAGCAGCGTGTTGGTTACTCTAGTAGCATCTTGGTTGCTTTAGTAGCATGTTGGTTACTTTAGTAGCATGTTGGTTATTCTAGTGGCATGTTGGTTACTTTAGCGGCATGTTGGTTACTTTAGTAGGATGTTGGTTACTTAGCAGGATGTTGGTTACTTAGCAGAATGTTGGTTACTTTTGTAGGATGTTGGTTACTTTAGCAGCATGTTGGTTACTTTAGTAGGATGTTGGTTACTTTAGTAGGATGCTGGTTACTTTAGCAGCGTGTTGGTTACGTTAGCAGCGTGCTAGCTCTTCAAGCATCTGGCTCACTGTGACTCGTGGCCCTCAGGAGGAGTACTATGGGAAGGAGCTGATCCTGGCCGACAGAGACCTGGTGGAACAGGAGGCCGATGAGATCCTGAAGGATGCTGATGTCACCGATGTGGCGTTCCTGGTGGTGGGCGACCCTTTCGGGTGAGTCATGTTGTCCACGTATCTGCAGCTCGTATTGATCCCACAGGCCTGAGGTCTGCTGCGTCAGCACATTGGGAGCTTGATGTGACCGCAGAGCTTCTCTCCGAGCGGCTCGGCCTTCTTTTCTGCGCATTTCTCCCCAAAACCACCAGATTTTCCCTCAGAGTTAATAACAGAGTGCAGAGCGCCTGGAGCCCTCGGATTGAAACTTTGTTGACATTTGTTGATGAGAATGTTGGTTTTACAGTTTGGATAAAAGAAAAGCTGGTTGTTTTTATGTTCGCCTGAAGACTATAATCTCCCTTTTTACAAAAATCCCACTCTGGATTAACCTTCTGACCTCATTTTATGTACATTACCCCGCTATCTAAGTTGGTCTGTGATGGAGTCACTCCGTCATCCCTACGCCTTCTGCACTTTGATCTTCTGTGTTCTTCTCATCGATGAATCACCAGTGATTAAGTCTCCCAACAAGTATCCCGATGTCTCTCCGCTGTCCTCCTTAAACACACCAATGCTGCCTTTGTATTTAAACTCCGTCGTCCTGCAGAGCCACCACCCACAGCGACCTGGTGCTGAGAGCAGTGAATGCTGGGATACCGTACAGAGTCATCCACAACGCCTCCATCATGAACGCAGTGGGCTGCTGTGGTCTGCAGGTAATCAATGAATCGGGCTGTTTGCCCCCTGAAATCAGCCTCACAGGCATCAGTTGATATTCTCGAACTTTATTCGATTGTTTGTCGATTTAAATGTTCATCTAAACCTTTAACTGTATAAGACGTTCTTTAATCTGATCGAAGACCTTAAACTAGCTTTACTTTTTTTCTCTTTGAACTCGGCGTGTTTCTCCTGGATGCTGAATGGTTAAAGACGTGTTACCATGTGGTCACATGACCTGTAGATGTCTCACGGATGTGTCTTTTGTTTGTGGATGTGAGGAACAACGTGTCCTAACGATACAGAACATGGATGCCTGTGAGTCAGGACTCGGGTCAGAAATTCCCTGTGTTTGTCTCCACATCTGCTGACGGAGCTCATTAAAGTGATCGTAAATAACCGACCTGTCAGAGCAGCCAATCAGAGAGCAGGACGCAGGTGTCCATGGTCACTGATTAGCATTGGGGGGGGGGCGTTAATATGCTAATGAGGGGCGGGGTATGCAAATGAGCTCCCTGCTCCCGCCACCGGGAGTTAATCCCATCAGCCCCTGCTGTGCGTGGGCCCCGCCCCCACACCACATGACACCTCTTAAGTTCTACTTAAATTACCAACAATAATATATGTATTATAATAAATAATACATTCTAACAGATAAAAACGGCTTAATTCAGACTCCAGATGTTTAATTTACATGAGAAAAAATGACTAAATTGTGTAAAATGAGATCGTGTTATGGTTCGTCTCCAAAAACCACCACAAATTGTAGAAGCAAGCAACGGCCCTGAACGATGAGTTGAAGGGTAATAAAATGCAAAATGCAAGTAATAAAATGTCCATCGCACGTTACAGGGTAAATCGGGCCCACAAAGGGGCGGGTCTTATACACTGGAATCCATTTTCTTGATGACTGTAATCCATTAATGTGAAACACTGACGGAGAGAGAAACTGTTTGAACTGTGATTGGTTCCACCAGGACTGACCTTCTGATTCATTTCTATCATAATATCTGAATAAGAGTTAAGCTAAAGTGCTTTTATTGTGAAAACACTTTTTACATTTACGTGTGTGTGTGTGTGTGTGTGTGTGTGTGTGTGTGTGTGTGTGTGTGTGTGTGTGTGTGTGTGTGTGTGTGTGTGTGTGTGTGTGTGTGTGTGTGTGTGTGTGTGTGTGTGTGTGTGTGTGTGTGTGTCAGCTGTATAACTTTGGGGAGACGGTGTCGTTGGTGTTTTGGACGGACACATGGAGACCAGAGAGCTTCTATGACAAAATCTGTAAGAACAGAACAGCTGGACTTCACACACTCTGTCTGCTGGGTGAGAGACACACACACTGAAGACAAACAAAAGGGAAACATATCTATCAAAATCCGATGTCACCGTATCAACCTGATAACTGCCATTGTGGCACGTTCAGGGACCACGGGGAGATTTAAAGACCCAAAGATTCTCTTATTGCTCGATGTTGAACTATTTAAGGTGGACTGGTCACATTAAGGTGGACTGTGGAGATTCTGTGTCTGGAGCTCACTGAGCAGCTGGACGGTGCGTTCAGGGTCGAGCAGGTTTTGCCTTTAGCGCCACCAGGGATCAGTTTAGAGGCCACGACCATCAATCACCTGACCCTCCCCCCCCACGTCCTGTGGGAGCTGAACAACCTGCTGGGGACTGTTTGTGTAATGGGCTGTGTGGCTCAGCCGGTCCTTAATATTTATTAGAGGAAATAAAAGACCTTAAACACACAAAGACGTTCATCCATCATCCGTTCCTCCAATTCCTCTTTGAGTTTGAGACGTGAAAGTAATCTGATGATTCTCAGAGTTCACAATGTCGCACGAGTCTCTCTGCCGACAAATAAATGTCTTTGTGTTTTATTCTGTTCAGATTTATATATTCTTTTACTGTAAAAAGTCGCCTCCAAATGAAATACAGAACTGGACTCAAATCACATTTCAATTCAAAGTTTTAAATGAACGGTTAAAAGAACTTAGAAGAAAAAAAAAAACACTAGAAAAATGTAAATGTGTTATACAAAAACACTGTAGCTTAATTTAATTTCTTTTTACAGATATTAAGGTCAAAGAGCAGAGCATCGAGAACATGATGAGGTAAGAACCAGAACCAGTTCTGGGTTTATTGCTGGTTTAATGTTTGCTGGTGATGTTTTCTGAGCGAGTGAGATTAAAGTTCCAATACTTAGAAATGTTCATGATTAGTTTTATTTTCCTTTAACAACATTTATCCCAAACCTGATTTTGCTAAAAAATTGTCCACGTTCATGAAGATGAAACCTGTTAAAATTCTGTTTGTCGGTTAAATGATTTCAGAGGGAAGAAGATCTACGAGCCTGCTCGCTTCATGACTGTCAATCAGGCTGCAGACCAGCTGATCCAGATCATCCAGAGGAGGCGGGAGGAGGGGGAGGAGCTAGGTCAGTGACGCCTTGTCAGCTGTTTTCTGATTGACCTACACTCACTCAAAATGTTGATTTTATTTTTTTTTATTTTTTAAAACATGTTTCTATGTTGCAGCTCTGATCGCCACATGTTTTGATCCTGCATTTAAACATTTTGATGTTTTGGTTTAACTCATCCGTCTCCATCATGAAGCTAAACCCATCATCACACTCCCTCCTGTCGAAGCTGAGATTTAAAACACCGATGCTAACGGTTAGCATGCTAACCGGACAAACGTCGCGTCCCCTGCAGGTGTGACGGAGGACACAGTGTGTGTGGGCGTGGCCCGGCTCGGCGCCGACGACCAGGCAATGCGTGCGGCGACGTTAAGTCAGCTCGTGTCATGTGACCTAGGCGGTCCGCTTCATTCGCTGGTCGTCACCGGGCAGCTCCACCCGCTGGAGGTGGACATGCTGCGAGTGAACGCGGAACCAGACGCACTGAAACACCTTCGCATGATGGACGGCTCCACCTACTGCTCATAATGTCATCAGAATAATGTTTGTCATCAATAAAGATGGAGAATTTGCATCAGAGAAACAATTATTTATTACAGTTGAAAAAAGACCCTGCGGACAGGTCACATGGTTTGGTCACATTGTTTGGCACGTTAAAAAAACGGTTAACATCAGTCTGGTCCCAGCAGAGATGGGCGCGGGGGGTCTGAGTCACGATGAAGGCACTTACCCAGAATGCTCTGCTCCAGACTACAAAGTGCAGCCGGGTGGGTGTGGGGGGGGGGGGGGGGGGAGGGGTAGTCCTTCTGACCGTCAACATGGACGTTTTCAAAAAAAGAGGAGGAGGGGAAGGGTGTCCAGTCCTCATCGTGCCCCCCTGCTGGTCTGTGTGTCCAGCAATGACTCCGGGGGTCAGAGGTTACCTGCGGCGGACTGAACCTGATTGGTCCCAGCTGTATTGAGGAGGAGCTTCTACATGGCTGCCGTGTCGATCTGAACGTAGAGCTGTCGAACTCCAGCCTGAGGAGACGGACAACGTTAGTCTAGTAGTGCAACACAATAATCGTACCATCCATTTCTAAAAGCACATCACAGTTGGTACGTAATCAAGTTGTGCTTTTACTCCGGGTACACGCGTTGAGACGTGGTGCAATGCCTTCAGGTACCTATGTGGTGTGTTCAGGTCCCTGTATGAAGGTGCGGTGTGTTCAGGTACCTGTGTGAAGACATTGTGGGTCTGGCTGAGGATCCAGCGGCGGTCAGCGTCGGGGGCGACCAGCAGCTTTATTGTTCCAATGTAAACGTCTGTGCACAACGTCCAAAAGTGAGGATCCTGGAGGTTGTACACGCCCTGCAGCTGCTGCACCTGAACACAACACAATAAACCAGGAATTAGACTCACCCCTGAGCATTATGTCCCTTGTGCACTAATGGTACAAATCCTGATCGACCGATCAGTGCTCATCGAGGAAGTCTGAGAAGCAACATGATCACATCACATCTGTGAGCCATTGTCAACATTAAGGTTCCCATAAAGTTAAGTTATGAATATTATGGCGAGCTGACACTGAGTCGGACCATCCAATCAGAGGGGGGCGGGTCTCTACTAAAAACACGCCTATTCAGACTCTACCTCGACTAAAAGACGAACAAATTGTAGCACTTAAATTGTACTTGTAACACCACTTATCTATAGCAAATTGTAAATTGGCTTATTTGATGAAATTGCACTTTCTTGTTTCTTGCTCTTCCGAGTTTGTATCCCTATGGTTGAATGCACTTATTGTAAGTCGCTTTGGATAAAAGCGTCAGCTAAATGACATGTTATGTAATAATGTCTTTACAGAATGTGGGTGCATTGATCAAGTGACAGAAAAAAGCAGCTCTGCCAAGATGAGACAAACCACGTCCAACTTGGAACTTGAGTCTGAGGTCAGCTGATACAAAGTCGATGACATCACTACTCTGCTCTTATAAGTCTCATGCGCTCAGCTGCCACGATCACAGCAGCAATGTAAAAAGTGACGCTTTGTCAGGTGTTGGTGTGGGCGGGGCCTGTACTCACCCTTTGGTAACACTCGGGCAGGGCTTGGTCCAGTGAGGGAGGCGTTCGCTGCATCAGGATCCCGATGGACTCTCTGAGTAACGGCACCACGCTGAGGGGGTCAGAGGTCAAAGACTGAGCAAGTCTCAAAACTAAGTTCAAACTAAAAAAAAAAAAAAAAAAAAAAAAGGTACCACGGGTACCAGAAGACTACTTAATGATGTCCTCACAAATACTGTTAATACTTCTGCAATTCTTACTACTACCCCTCGGACTACAAATGATACTCCCACAGTACCTAAAAGGGAGAAGTGGTACTACAGTACTTCTACTCGTACAATCTGCAGATTCTTTTACAGGGTTTTTGGTCGGGGCTTTTTTTTCTCATTTTTTTCCAGCTGCAGTGGCGTGACGGCCCGCGGTCTGTGAAGGCCTCTCAGCTGACCACAGACTTCTCAAATCTGCAGCTGTGATCACTTCCAGCCCATCAAACCACGTCAGCGCACATCATCTCCGTTCAATGGCGAGGGGGGCCTTCTGGGAAATCTGAACGCTACATTTACATCCAAAGGACGGAGTGCAGAACCACTTTCCAGCTGCATACCGGTGGTTTGGAACGTTAGAGCCCATTAACTTCTAATCCCACATTCTTTACATTAGTGGAAACCAATACTCGTCAGGCCTCGCGTTTCTTTCCAGAGCAACTCGGAGTTGCTGTGGAAGCTGAAACCCGAGAGACGATCCGTCCAAAGAAGCCGTGGCGTCTTAATACTGCAGGGTTTTTGACGGGTACTTTATGAGACAAGAGGAGGAGCTTCTTTAAGATGTTGAATGTCTTTTAGGGGCTGCGGTGGTCCTTGAGGAGGCTCTATTGTGTCCTAGTGAGGACGTTTGGTTGAATCGTTAACTCTTTTTTAAAGATTCATCAGAGGGGCGTTCACTGACCTATTTTTTAACAATCTCAAGACGTCTGACCAGAAACAAATTAAGAAAAACACACCGACTTTGAGACGAGATAACAGGAAGTGTAAGAATGCAGAGTCATGTCGGGTTGCAGGTGTGTGATGGTCACCTGACTCCGATGAGGAGGGAGATCAGCATCGAGCAGATCGGGTCGGCGATCATCAGGTCGTATTTCTGCATCAGCAGAGCAGAGATGATCACGCCGACACTTCCCAGAGTGTCAGCGATGATGTGCAGCAGGACGCCTGCAACACACACACACACACACGTGTTATGGTGCCCAAATGTAGAACGGGAGCCGCAGATTCGCAGTCGTTGTGCAAGGTTGTTGTGTATTTCACGTCACATGACATTTGTCTCTCAGAGGTTTAGCTTAGTGTCTGATGTGAGGGTCAGAGGTCAGACAATGTTGTAGAGATTGTACATGTTTATATTTAAATGAAATATATTTTGAAATGAAAGATCTTTATCAGTGACTGCGTGGTGGCGCCCCCCGGTGGTCAAACACTGAGGCCACAACAGCTGCTCATGAGTCATGTTTCATCAAGCTTCAGTATATTAATTCACGTCATATACTAAATATAATTATAATGGTTGTAAAGATGTGCGTTTTTCTACACTTGTCATGTTCCAAAGCTGCTTGTATTCCTCATCAGGGACCAGACTGTCTGACTGACTTTACTCTTTAACGTGCACTCCTGTTATGCTCTTATCGACTCGTCATGCCGTAGGTCTTCCTGCCGATAAGATGAACCGCATGTCATGTGATCAGCGCTCACCCTGCAGGATCTGTTTACTGGCTCCTTTTCCCGGCGTGCGCAGCTCGTCTGCAACAACAAACACAGCAGAGAGGAAAATATCAACGACGAGACAAAAAAACAGCGTGAATGGGACACGAGTCCGTCGTGTCTCTTCCACGGGGGGGTGGGGAGGGGCGTTTCAGTGGCGACTCTCACCGTGACTGTGACTGTCTCCGTGTCCCCCGTTTCCATCGTGACTGTGTCCATGTCCCGCATGTCCATCGTGACTGTGTCCGTGTCCCGCATGTCCATCGTGACTGTGTCCGTGTCCTCCGTGTTTGCTCTCGGGCTCGTGCCCTCCGTGAGCGTGTCCATGATTCACACTGCCGTTAAACAGAGAGTGGCTGTGGCCGTGACCTGAGAGACAGACGGGTTAGAGGGATGAGAGAAGGGTTCTGCTCCACGGCACAGAGGTTCTGCTTTAGAGCAGTGACCTCATCGAGGAGGTCCTACTGAAGTCGTTTTACAGACAAAGCTTCTGCAGGTTGAGTGAGGTTTCTGACCCGGTGATGGCAGGCGTTACCTTCTTCTCCGTGTGAATGTCCGTGGCCGCCGTGCTGGAAAACAAAGATCCCGACCAGGTTGACGAGCAAACCGGCGACCGAGACCGGAAGCAGCCGGTCGTGGTGAACGTCGGGAGGTTCCAGAGCTCTCTGACGGGAACAAGAACAACCAGACAGTTTATATGAGACAGACAGCAGCAGTGTGTTTGTGTATATGTGTGTATATGTGTGTTAATGTGTGTGTACCTCGACTCCTTCAGAGAAAATAAAGAAGGCTGTAAAGATGAGGAAGAGCCCGTTTACGAAGCCGGCCAGAACTTCTGCTCTGACGTAACTGAAACAGACGCAGGCTGGTCAGACCTCACTAACAGAGGAAAGAGTGATCATGACCAACAGAGCACAGAGCCACGATCTCACCCGTAGGAGAAGCTGTCGTTGGATCTCCACCTGGAGATGACGGAGGCTGCCAGACCTGCCAGCAGAGCGGTGCAGTCAAAGAACATGTGGAAGGAGTCTGAGATCAAACCTAAACTGAAGAGGAAACACACATCAAATACTTGTGACACCACACGCGGTGTAAAGTCCAGGCAGGGCGGCTTCAACTGCCGTAAAGAGGTTCTTCTCTCCTTTACACCCCCGTACGGGAGAGAGCCCACAATGAGGCTTGTGATGTTTCGACTAGCTTCATTGTCTCCTCCATTTAAATAATATACAAAGCTTCTGATTGAAGCTGCCTCCCGGTGAGAACATTAATATTAAAACACGTGAGAACCATTAATTCACTTATAAAGCAACATTTATGAAAATAAATATGAAAGCACTTGTGATCCAGGACCGATTAGATCACCTGGGTAATCAATGTATACATGTACGTATATTTTACATTTAACTTGGAGAGGCTCTGATTGGGTCAATTACTCGTTAAGTGGCTCAGCGTCACCTGTTTCCATGGTAACTGTACACATCAAAGATTGCGACAGCTGTAGAGAACGTGCAGGAAGTGAAGTTTCACAATGGAAAGCTAAACTGAAGGCTAATCTAAGACCAAATCGAAATATATAATACATAACCTGATCGGTTATTAATTAACAGACAGGGCCTCCCGGACCACCGGAAGTGTGCTTTCATGCACACACACACCCCCACAGACACACACACACACACACACACACACAGACACTAAGACATACGTGGCACATCCTGAGCAGAACAAGCACACCGATGCTAGCAGTGTTAGCTCACCTGTTGCTCCAGATGCCATACGAGAGCTCCACGAAGGCGAAGGACAGGTTGAGACAGAGGAAGAAGAACAGATTCCGGGACGTTTTGTCTGCGAGGATCGACCTGTAAACACGAAACGATCAGCAACAAGCTCCTTCACCCAGACATCCGGGACTAACCCGGGACAAACACCGCCCCTAACCCGGGATACGAACTGCCGAAGGCCGCGTCCACACACAATAAAAACTGTCAGAGGTGAATAATACGTGATAATATTCATAAAGCCTCGTTACGGGGACGCGTCGGTCCAGGCTAGCCGGTTAGCATCTGGCTAGTAGCTCACCGCTAGTCAGCTGCTTAACGTTAGCGTTAGCTCCGTTAGCTAGCGTTAGCTGAGCTGGCAGCCGTCGAGCTTACCTGAACCATCCTGAGAGCTTCAGCAGCAGGTTGAACTTGGCGGGTTTGTACTCGTCGTCTTTGACAGATAAAGGTAACATTTTGTCACCGGGACACACACATACACACTCACACAAACACACACTCCCTGTAGACTTAGCTACGGGATGCTAACGGACGATTTCCGCTCCGCTCGGGTTTCACAATAAGGGTTTTGCAAGGCGCTTCTGTTACAGTAAAGCGGCACTGACTCACAAACACCAATACCACAACTACTACTACTTCTATTACCACTACTAATACAACTTCTACTTCCACTAATCATCATCATCACTTATATTTGAATAGTGCTACTGATAATTCAACTATTACCACTACAACCAACATGTCTACTAACTACTATTAACAGGAATAATCACAGTGATAATTCCACTTCTTTTACCAGTGAAAATACTACTGCTTTAACAACCAGAATACATACGCCTTTCCCACACGTTTCTAATAACCTCTAGTTTATCATAATCAAAAATCTAATGTATTTTTATTAATTAATTAATTATTAATCAAATCAGACTCTACTAGACTAAAAGACTAACAGATTGTAGCACTTAAATTGTACTTGTAACGCCATCTATAGAAAATTGTAAACTGGCTTATTTGAGGAAATTGCACTTGTTTCTTACTCTTCTAAGTTTGTACCCCTATGCACTTATTGCAAGGCGCTTTGGATAAAAGCGTCAGCAAAATGACATGTAATGTAATTGTTATCAATGTGATGGATATTGCCAGAAGACGGTATCGTCTATTAAACGCAGATATGTTGTTATTATTTAAAGGTATTTATGTAAAGAGACGTCATGTATTTGATGATCTGCATTATGTATTAACACCATGTGTCTGATTCAAACTTTAGTCCGATCTATTCACTCGTTGTGTTTCAAAATAAGAGTCCCGGTGGAGAGGTGCGTTGTGAGCAGCAGGGGGCGTCACCGCTCTCAGAGAGTCTGTCTGTGTGAATGAACATGAAATAAATCCTCAGACAATCAGCTTCCTTCTCCACAAACGCAACAGAAACCAAACAACCAATAACTGATATCGCCCTAGACATTTCATACATGTGATAAATCTAAAGCAACAGAAAAACTGCAAAAAAAACCCCAATTATTATTATTATTATTATTATTATTATTATTATTATTATGTGACTCTTCTCTGAGCAGTCTGCATCAAGTCACACGGAGCCAAAGAGTCTCCATCCACAGTCACGTAGACCGCAGGGCTCATGGACCGGAACCAAGAACACAAACGCCTGAACCAGCAGCGGTATAATGCTGTTATTTCAACCAAGGCCGGGACCAAGACCAGGACTAGGGCTAGAACAGGGAACAGAACTAAAACAAAGACTACTACAGGGTCAAGGACCAGTGGAATGTAGTCGTGTCCCTCTCCGCTGCAGGAACAAAGACAAAGATCAGGGGGACCAGAAGCAAGGATAATGACCAACAGGGTTAAATAACATTGTGATTGTTTGGACAATGACTCTGATGAACTGGGCTCTTAAAGTCCAACAGGAGCTGCTGACTGAGGAAAATGAAGCGACAGGAAATACCATTAGATTAAAATGAGAAGACGCAGCATAAAGCTCCGTCCTCTTTTACACGGCGGGGGTCAGAAGTCGCGGAGGCCAAGCGGGACACTGAGCGCATCAAAAACCCATTCATCAACACTTAAGGCTGATTCTGCAGGAGCTTCTTCGTGACAGAGAGAGTGTGTCAGCGATTATGCTATGATTTCACCTTTGACCTGCTGCCGTTTCACTTGGAAGTCAAAATGAAAACCATAAACAAAAGACCGGAAGTAACTCCCGCCTGCCCCTCGAAAGTAAACACCAACAAGAAAGAAAAAGGGTCTCTGATTTACCTAAATGACTTTTCGAAGGTAGTTAAACTATTTAAATCCTAACATCACAGGTATGAAAGATTCTTCTCTTGAGCTTCGTCCTGAAGCCATCGTCATTCAGAGACGGAGGGGAAACCGGAGAGAGTATCGGAGTAGCTCGATATCCGCAGCGGCGTTTAACCTACTGGAGATCCATGAGAGTAACATCTGGATCAGATGTTTAATGGTGAGGACCAGATGTTTATCGGTGAACATCACATGTTTAACCGTTAAGGGACAAATGGTTGAATTCACACTCTATTGCTGAGCTTGTTTACAAGAACGTTTTGTTATGTTGACGCGATGATCCAAAAAACCAGTCAGTGGATGTCAATGGGGGCAAAAATGTTTCCAGCAAGACTGAAAAGGGAACCCGCGAGACGAGCGGCGCTGCTCGTCCGCTTTCGCACCTCACACCCGAGGCCCTGCTGTTCCCATGACGACGAGCTGAAGAGCCGATGGGCTTTGTGCTGAAGACCAAAAAAAAAAAAACCCAAAAGAACTTTCGATTCATTTGTCCTGCTTGTTTAAACAGTTCAGAGAGAGCCAGGAATTAGACCGATCCCACTGCCAGAACCACAGTGGTCGTCTTTGTTTCCAAATAAGAATCTTTCAGAGGCGCATTTGAAGAAAGAACTGACCGGTAATAGAAAATAATGATTTAGTTATTTAGTTAGCATCACTTTGGAGACCAGTAATGATCATGGAGGAGGAGGAGGACGGCGTGACTGTAAACGAACAGCAGGAAACTCTTCTTACTAAAGGTGAAGTAGACAAGAGGCTTCTGGGCCACTTCCTCGTGACCTCCTGATTCCACCACGAGGAAGACGATCAATAACTACTTCCTTTGAGCTTGTTTTCAGATGTGAATCGGCCCCGTAAACCTGGAGCAGGAAAACCCCCTCAGAGTCCGTCTTTATTCTTCGGGATTTTATCAGCAGCTTAGCTGTCGCCATGGTTACCAGCAGAGAAGTCCCCAAAACACAGAATGAGAAAGTGAAAGAGAAACGTGATGAATCATTGGAAATTCCCAGGAAAACAAATTCCGAGACCAGAGAAGAAATACACATCTTTAATAAAAGCACAGTGTGAAAAACAAATGGAAACATTCATGGTGGAGGAACAGAGTACCGAACCAGCTGAAACTCTCTTCTTCGGGTTGTTTAAAACGCAGCGGAGTCACATGGGAACGTTTGACAAGAGTCAAAGGGACAAACGCGAGGCCCACAGCTGATCACGTCTTTGATCCACAGAAACTGAGAACAACTGATGTTCATGTGCCGGCATTGTGTAAAGAGACTACATGCGCGCGTCATTATAGTGTCGTGCTGATCATTCATCTTATTAAAGTCAATGCAACCTCTGCCGTTAGCTGTCAGCTACGTCATGAAGCAGTGTGGTTTTGTGCCATGGAAGTGGTCCTGCAATGATGCAACCATGTGCTGAATTACACATTTTGGATATTGTAGCCAGCGGAGGAGTCAAAAGTATTCACATTCACTACTCAAGTAGAAGTGTAGACACCAGGTGTTAAAAAGACTTCTGTAAGAGTTGAAGAATCAACTTAAAAAGTACGGGTTTCAAAACTACTTAAAAAGTAAAAGTAATGCAAGAGGGGAAAAAAATCCATTAAGGACAAACTCTTAAAGTGTAACAGAACACGTCAGTCCGTTACAATGTGATCGGACGGTGCCTTCAGGTCAGGTGACCTGCTGTTCTGATGATGGAAACATGGCGGCATTCAGAGGCTGAAACAACAGAGGGACAAACGTATCGACCCGCATGCTGCAGAACTCAAACAGATGAAACCAGATAGACTTGGTAGACTGCAGAGCCTCCTTCATGGGGGCAGGAGGCAGGAGGATTTATTATCACGACGGTCGGTTATGGAGGCCAAATAACCCGTTTCTTCAGGCTTAATGAGCAAATACAGAATCCACGTGTGTTCATTTCTTAAGCCGCATCCAGACACACGTCCCTTCGTTTAAGACGCTGCGCTGCTTGCAGGTCGCTGTGTTGTGCCAGATTCCCAAGAGAGAGTCTGGATGCTAAATGTTTATCCTTCTCATCCAACCACAACCACATTCACTCTGTCCAGATGGCGCGATTTATCTGGATAGTTTTCTTTGTGTGTTTGAACGACGACAAGCCGGGACGAACTATGAGTAACGAGGATTAAAATGTAAAATGTGCAGATATTTTTGTGTGTGAAAATATAAGGAGTGGAAGTGAAGTCGTCTGAAAAATAAATACTCCAGTAAAGTATAGATACCCAAAGTGTCTACTTAAGTAAGGTAACAAAGTATCTACAGGGACAGCGGAGCGCGTCCTCCAACAGACTCCTTCAGCGGCGCTGTCACGAGGACCGACACAGGAGATCGTTCCTGCCCAGTGAAACAACACTTACAATAAATCATCTCAAATAACGACAATAACAACCCTGTACTGCTGTGATGTTGCTGCTCTTCCTCTTTTACAAATTATTATTATTGCACTATTATTGTCTCTTCTTGAAGGTTATTCTTTTGTTTTAGTTTATTTTATTTAATATTTATTTTATCTTATATTGTATTTAAAGGTGTATATAATGTGTATATTTTAATTCTATTTTCTTCCTGTACATCCTGCTGTGATACCAAAATTTCCCTCTTGTGGGATCAATAAAGTATCAATCTATCGATCTGTTTGTACTTTGTTTCTTGACACCACTGGTAGCCAGACACTGTATTTGTAGCCACACGTTCAGATATTAAAATCATATTATATTAAAAACAGCTGTTCAGAATAAGCAGCAACATGTAGATGTTTAAGAGGAGAAGGACACATATTGAGACTTGGAGGTCGTGCGTTGAAATCCCATCTTGCAAAGTTCTAGTCATGACACAAGCTGGAAGATGTTAGCGGCGTGTTGTGACCCGATAATCCAAAGCGTTTTTCCCGGTGCTCATTTAGGGAGCTGAGAGGTCAGAGGGCAAAGCAGAAGTGCCAAGCGGGCTGATCGGATGTGGATGAGAGAGAGACACACACGGCACTCGCGCTCTGCTCCTCATGTTTACGTTAATGTCAGGAGACCACGCATTGCTGCTCCTCCTCGCCGCCGGTTCAGGGCCAATAGAAGTCTTTTCTTCGATATCTAACAAGAAATACAAAGCGTAACGTTCTCCCCAATGTCGGTCAGTTGGGACTCGCTGCATGGCGGGACTTGGAAGGCCCGTGTTAGGAGGTCGTAGCCACGTGTCAGCCTCAGGCTTTAGGGGGGGACTGGGGCAGATGGTAGAAACCTTTCTTCCTGGATCTTCTCAGGTAGTCGAGGAGCAGAGCGGCCGCCGCCAACCCGGCGGCGGCGCAGGCGACCGGGACGAGGACGGCACCGAGACTCGGATGGAGACTGGTGCTTCGCTCTGTGGGAACCGCAGGAGACAGAGACTTCAGAGTCAAATAAAAGCTCCAGACACACGGGTCGTGGACGGACGTGACCGTGGTCTCACGAACCTCTGACGATGATGCTGAAGACTTTGACCTGGTATCCGAGGTCGTTTGTCACGTTGACCTGGTACTGCCCGGAGTCTCTGGCCGTGACGTTGACCAATAGGAACGTCCCGTTGGCCGAGTGCAGCTCCATCCCGTCGGTCAGCTTCTTCAGGGCCACGGCGGACAGCGGGAAGCTGACGGTCTGGCAGCAGATGGTGACGTTTTGTCCCTCCTGGACCACCGTCGACGGCAGGACGAGGACCGTGGTGTTTCTCGGAGGAGCTGGACCACAAGAAACGGATGAGAGTCACAGCATGCAGCTGGTCACATGACCCACAGAGAGAGGAGAGAAAGGACCCATGCAGCACCAAGACTGCCTTACTAATAATAACCAAAACAATTAACTGTTTGCAAAATACTTACTGACTAATTTCAGCCAATAAAGTAATTGATTGATCGATTTCACCCCAAAGATACAGAGCCGGGTTGTTAAAGAAGTGAACAGCCATAAAGTGTTTTATCATCAAAGAGCAGCAGGATGTTTCTTTCTCTGCTGAGGATATTTTCATCACTTCAAACTAACTACAACTCAGTGAGACACCGACTTCCTCTGAAATCCGTTTGGTTTCTTTCATCTCTTTATCATTGAACAGGAATTTGTCCTCAGAGTGAAGCCGGTGATCTCCGGCTGTTGACCCATGACCCTTTAACACGTCAGCACCTCTCACAGGACCACAACGCCATGTGACTTCTGGGTTCACTTCTTGTTCTGATCAACGTTTGATTGGTGGGAGTTAATTGAAGGAAAACGCCACCGGGCTTCCTGCCTGTTGTAGCTCCGCCTCCTCAGGTGTTGAGTCACGTGGACTCGGTGAGACGGAACCGATCACAAACGGGGCAAAAAAACGGCCCCTTCAGCCTGGTCCACATCCACAGCGGGAGACACATTGCTCAACAGAGGAGTAAGAAGTTATTTCCGTCCTCAGCATCGTGCGGGGAGTGAAAAGTCGACCCTTCAGATAACATCTGTCACGACTACTTAGAGACAAGAAGCAGAAGAGGAGCCGGACCCCTGGACTCCTCGACTCCTCGACTGGTTTTCGCCCACTGTGCCGCCAGAACCACCGTCCTGTAAACCGGTACCTGAGACGGTGACGGAGCCGCTGACCAGTTGGGATCCGTGCTGGTTGGAGGCTTCACACTGATAGTGGGCGGAGTCTTCCAACTGGGCGGAAGACAAGCTGAAGGAAAGCGAGGAGGAGGCGGGGTCAGTCTTCTTCAGCTCCGCCCCCTCTCTCCTCAGCACCAGCGTGGTGGGCGGGGCTCCGTCTGAGCGGCAGGTCAACGTCACCTTCTGACCCTCCATCACCTCCTCACCTGGACTCACTGAGAGGGAGGTTCCCCTGGGAGGATCTGGAACACAAACCTCATCAGAACCTGAACCTATCTAACAATAAACAGCCGTCGGTCCGTCCTAAGACACTCACAATGGACGTGCAGGGGGACGCTGGTCCTCCTGGACCTCCACAGTTTTCCGTCTTCCATCAGCAGCTCAGCCCTGCAGGTCAGATCTGGCTGGTCCCCATTGACCTCCAGCTGAAGGACAGACGAGATGTTCTGTAGGGAGCCGGAGGACGCAAAGGACTCAGACATCAGCGTTGTGTTCCCCAGCAGCCACAAGATCTTCATCTGATTGGCCCAGAAGACGCCGCTGACGTTGCAGCGGTGCACCGCCGCCTGACCTAGGAGGACGGGACCAGGGTCCTCCAGAACCGGCTCGGACGGGAACGCTGGGAGGAGAACCACGAGAGATCATCTACAAAACATCCAGACCTTCAGAACTCAACTTCCCTCAGTCTATTTGAAGCCTCGTCTCTGTGACTCATATCTGACATTCAACAAAACAACTTGTTTGTCCCTTCGGTTAAAGATGAAGAACGGCCGTGAGAGGCCTTTAAGGAACCCGGATCGCTGCCAAACATCATGTTAAAGTGACGCGTCGACATTTAAAAGAGAAAAAACAGATGACAGGAAGTTCCCAACTGTTTTGGCGTTGATGACTTTAGTTTTTCACGGATCGCCTCGCTTGCTCTTGCTTTCATTTTGATCGTTTGCCCTCTTGATACGGTTTGCTTGTTCAGACAGTATTATCGTGTTCTTGTACAGTGTTCTGATAAGGTTTGAGTCCGGACGAACAAACTATGTGTTTCTTCGGGGGGGTTCTGGCTTCTACGTGTGGGGGAGGACCTCATTGTGTGTTGTTGCAGCTATGTGTGTGAACGGGGGGGGAGATTCTCCCCTGCTGTGTCAGTTCCTGCCGGTCAGAGCGCCGCGGTTTGTCCTCTTCAGACCGACTGAACAGATCCGTGGGACGAAACTTCTCTGGGTCACATGGGGGGAAAAAAAGATACCGCAGAGAGCCGTCACATCTTCAGACACAGACCTTTGGTCTTCAGACCTTTGCAGGTGGGTCAGGTGTCTTGCTCGTGGACACTTCAACATGGGACATGGAGCAGATGGGGCTCGAACCGCCAACCTTGCGGTTCCCGGCGCACCCTCTCTACCCCCCCTGGGTCACGTCGACCCCTCTTATCTAGAGCGAGTGGTAAACTGGCTTATTTAACTAAATTGCACTTTCTTGCCCTTTTGAGTTTGTATCTCGGTGGTTGAAATGCACTTTTCGTAAGTTGCTTTGGATAAAAGCAACTAAATGACTGTAAATGGAAGTTCAGCGCGTGATGTTTCACCCGTTCAAACACAAAACCATTTCTGTGGAAATTAAACTCTACAGTTTTCATTATTGCTAACATGTCTAATATTAATACATTTCAGTATAAAGACCCGTCGCTACCAGCCTGAACCCACTACAGGTGTGACGGGGACTCACCGTAGACGTGCACCTGGGTGGTAGCGGCCCTGGTGACGGAGTCACATTCGGCCTCACAGGTGTATCCTCCCTCATCCGTCAGCTGCAGGTCCTCCAAGCGAAGCACAGACTGTCCAATCTGCTCCGCCCCCCCGAGGACGATCCGGTCCCGGTCCGTCCTCCAGGCGAAGACGGGCGGGCGGAGACATCCGGAGGCTTTGCAGGTCAGGACCAGAACTGAACCCTTCTCCGCTAGTGAGGCCGAAGAACTCACCTCCACCCGCAGAGGGTGAGCTGACAGAACAAGGAGAACAAGCTTTGAATAAAATGTTGCTGTAAATATTACCAGTTTTATTACTGGTTTTTAGTCAAATAAAGGAAAGTGAACCGGTACCTGCGACGGCGACGGAGCTGTTGACCAGTTGGGATCCGTGCTGGTTGGAGGCTTCACACTGATAGTGGGCGGAGTCTCCTACCTGGGCGGACGAGAGCCTGAATGAGAGTGATGAGGAGGCGGAGTCAGTCCTCTTAAGCTCCGCCCCCTCTCTCCTCAGGACCAGCGTGGCGGGCGGGACTCCGTCTGAGCGGCAGGTCAACGTCACCTGCTGGCCCTCCGTCACCTCCCCGCCTGGACTCACAGAGAGGGAGGTGTTGGTGGGCGGAGCTGTGGGCGGAGCAGACAGGTGCGTCAGTCTGAAGTTCCACACAGACGAGTGAACGAAACAGGAGCCTCCCCTCTCACCGTGAACGGTGACCTCCACCTCAGCCGTCTGGCTGCCCTCCGAGTTGCGGGCCTCGCAGGCGTACCGCCCGGCGTCGGACAGGGTCACCGGCGCCAGGACCAGCTGCCGGCCTCCACCCCTCCCCTCAGACCCACCGCCCGGCGGCCTGAAGCTCCAGGTCACGGTTGGCTCTGGGTTTCCCTCCGTAACGCAGGTGAGGTTGAGCAAAGAGCCGGCCATCGCCGACTCCGAGGAGGGCGTCGCCTTGACGACAGGAGCATCTGAAGAGGACGCGGACGATGTCAGAATGGAACTTGGGTTTTGAGTTGAAGCTCTGATTATTAAAAATATACTTTTGAGATCTGTTATGGTGATGGTATCACTCACAGAGGGGGTTTATTGGGACAGTGGTCTCTTTGTTCCTGTCCTCATCTGGCAGGTCCTGCAGGTCCATCGTGGCGCTGCAGCTGATGTTTCCTTCCGGGTCCAACTTCAGGGGGGTGAATCTGTATTCAGACCAGACCGAGTCAGATCCAGAATCCCCCGTCGCGCTCTGCAGGACGGCGTCCCCTTGGAGCCAGTTGAGGGTCAGCTTCTCAGCTGGGTGGAGATCAGACACCCGGCAGGTGAGGGTGGACTCCGCCCCCAGACGCAGGTGGTCCTGGCCTCGGATCAGAGGGGCTGATGGGAAGGCTGCACCCAGAGAGGAGGACGGTGACTCGGCACATCCTCGCTAACGAATCACGACTAAACGGCATCATCTTTCTCACACATCATCAACAGATGAAACCACAATGTGAAAACACTAAAAGTAAAAGTACACAAATGCAGTTAAATATGTTAAAAGTAATTAAAAGTATCGATCAATCAGTAAATCAGTGTTTTACTATTCGGAGGTTTCTGGAAAATATTCCTGCTACATTAATGTGACTGTAGGAGATCATCAGCATGTGTTAGTTAAGGACATGATGGCGATAAAAGCACAAATAAAGTACAAGTACCTCAAACCGGTACAGCACTTGAGTAAAAGTACGTATGAACTCACAATAAACCCGCACTAATGTCCTGATCTGCTTCTTCTCTTCCCCACAGACGACTTTACACAGCAGAGATCCTTCGTCTTCCATCGCTACGGGGTCAAAGGTCATCACAGAACAAGTCCTGTTGGGGCTGGCTGAGGCCCTCAGAGGCCGGTCCTCCGGCACGGACCAGGAAATGCTCGGCGTTGTGGGACAATCCCGGACCCGACACGCCAGCTGCCGGTGCTCACCCAGCTTGAACAGAGGCCTTCTGGGAGAAATCTCCACATTTAGACCCCGAACGCACCACGATGACATCAGCAGCGCAGCTGGGAAAGTAAACGACAACAACGAGACTGATGTGACTTCGATCCATCGACCCGCTGCGGACGGAGGGGACGACGGCTCACCTGTTCGTGCATCAGGTGCGATCACACGGAGGCGTGTAATAACAAACCATCATGAAAATGACCATCTTCATTTGTGCCGCACATTTCACAGAATGCACATTTAAAAAACAAAGACCTGAAAGATTCCAGTTTGTGTGTTATTCAAAAAAATATAACAGATAAACAAGAAAGCATGAGGAACGCAGAGCAACACGGGGTCTCGTTCAGAGCTTTCAATGAACGGTTTGTAACCAACAGTTCATTCACTCACCTGCTGCCCTTCGACGCTCCTCCTCACCACCACCACAACGTTGCAGTTCTTTGACCTTCAATACCGGTCTGATACTTGTGTCTGTTACCTCATTGTTACTCATCTACATTACAGGTCATTTAGCTGACGCTTTTATCCAAAAGCGACTTACATCACAATTTAACACATGACTTTTTACATTTTGGCCCGGGGAGCAATCAGGGGTCAGGTGTCTTACTCAGGGACACTTCGACATGGGACACGGGGCAGCCGGGGCTCGAACCACCAACCTTGCGGCTCACGGCGCTTCCTCCCTACCCACACGCCACTGTGAACCCGCCCCTGTTTGTAACCTATTACCTGTATGATACCTGCTACCGGACTGCTGGACCTACTTGCATTTGGGGTATTGATCCCTGATTCCCCCTCTGGTGCCCCACAAGAAGCAGAGTTCTGCCGTTTTATTGTTAAATAATAAGCGTTTGTTCGAAACTCAAAATTGAAAAAAGTGTGAATGTTTTATCTTGAAAAGTCAGAATCAAATCAAATAAATCCAGAGTTCCTCAACCTCTGGGTCGTGACCCCTCACAGTGACCCGGTGTTTACCAACTCTGATGAACCGACGTTTAAATGAACTTCATTCTCCTTTTGTCGTGTTTGTCTTTGCATCCAGTAATTATGTGGTTTGAAATACACACACTGAGAAAAACATGAATCAAGACTTCAATCAGACTGAAGCCTTCAGAATAAAATGCAGAATAAAAATATAGAAAACATAGAAATAATATAATAATTTTACCTGCGAGAAGAGGGGCTGAGCAGACAGTCAGCAGAGACATCGCAGTCCTCAGACGGTTTAAACGGCCAACTGATGAATCAGTGAATAAATGAATGGATGAGGAACAAAGCAGCGTGGCCTTCGAGTCGATGTTCCACCAGATCAGTTCCACACGTCCATCAGCCGACCCGCAGGTCTGATAATCCTCCACGGATGTGTGTGCAAGCGCCTCTATGCCTTTATGTCTGTCCTGCTCCCTCGCTCTCCCTTTATGTCTTATGTCCCCCCTCACCCCCTCACCCCCTCTCTCTCTTTGTGTGTGATGATCAGTCTGTGGGCCACAGCGCTCTCTGCTGGACGGACCGGAGACGTTTCTCCTTCCTGTCGCTTCTAAAGGAACCGTTTTCACTTTGTTTTCACTCGAACTCATTTGTGGTTTCAGTATTACTCAAAATAGATTTTAATAATAAATCCATTGTCTCCGTATCTTTTGATCAAGCTGTTCGGAAATGATCCTGAAGTCGTTTGTTTTACAGCGCAGCCTTAAATTGATTGATTGATTGACGATCAGTGTGATAACAGACTGAGTGATGAGCACTGTGACTGAGTGCATCATGTGACCAGAGTTCAGGTAACTTCACCCAGAGTTCATGTCCGACCTCGCACACGAATATGAAAACAGGGAGGAAAAAAAAGGTTCAGAAATGTAGTTTATTGTCTGTCTCAGATAAAAACAGAAGTCTGAAAGCTTTTCGCTTCAACATAATACTTCAACATTAAAATATAGAATAAGCAACCAATACCGTTCTTCATTTAAATATCATCCATCAGGATGCGGTTCATTCCAAAATAAAAGCCCTCTGACACGCTGCGTGAAAATAAAGCTCCTGGTCGCATCTTTGAGGCACTTCGAAGCCTGAGAAAATGATCCGATAAATAACTGATCCACAAGAAGTTGTAAGCTCATAAAAATCCCTTTAAACCACGTTACTCTTCATGTGAAACGTCACGCCACTCGTCTGACACGCCAGTGACAGGTCACCTGACTCGCTACTCCGAACGTGACACTTTTGTAATTAAATCTTCCATCAGTTTATTGGTTGCTAGCTGCTGGTTTAAGGACTTACGGATTCCCTCTGGTCAGCAAACATCTTCCGCTGAGCAGGGCGGCATCAAGGAGAGATTGGCGAGGACGGGGGACGGAGGGACGCAGAGGATCCGTCCTTAGGGAGACAAACCGAGCTCCTGTTTAAGCAGGAGGACGTTATTCCAGACGAAGCGTCCCTTCTTCACCTACGGCCATTATTATTGCTGTTAACGCATGAACACGGACCAATCAGCTGTCGGACAGGAAGTAAATACTGGGAGGACGGAGGGTCTCGTAAAAAAGAAAAAAAAAAAAAAATCTTCTGTGACACATAAGAAATATAAAATGTCTTCTTTATCTAAATATATCTTCTTCTGCCAAACAAACGCCCGTAGTTGGTCATAATTAAAAAACATCTCCGACATCTCGCTCATTAACATACACCTCATTTACATACAGTCCATCAACAGGTCACGTGTTAAAATGTAGCTCATCAACATACAGCAGCTGTCCCTTCGTCACTGAGCTGAACCCCCAGCTGCTTTATTAGCTTCCCTTTGAGCGCCCCACACACAGGGGGTTGTGGGTAATGAGTCCTCAGGTGAGATCTGTAGTTCTAGTACTGGACGTACTCCGACTGAAGAGACTGAAAGAAAGAAAATAAAGTCAGATGGATGCCCTCTCTGTTTATATGTATAAATATAGACCTCCCATTATATTAGATGGAATTCTCTATATAGCGTGTAACAGAGGTCCTTTCAATTTACCTTTCCTGTAGTACAGGTCTGTACCTCGTTCTTTTATTGAACAAACCACACACACACACACGCACACGTTCGCCAGATAACATGATTCACACCTGATCATGTGACTGTCTAAACGGCGCGTTGGAGATGAACCGCTTCTCGCGTGTGAAGTGGAGGCGAGCAGGTGGAAGCAGAATCGGGCGCAGAAAACAAACTGCGCCTTCAAAGAGTCAAAGAATTTGACTTGCATCTGTTCGGCTGCTCGATGTGTATTTAAATATAGATTTGTGTGCACCCGCGGATAGGATTTCCCACAAAAACGTGGTGCTTGTTATACATTTAAAAAAACAATCCGCCTGTTGATCTGGTGGCAGCGTCGCGACCTTCGTGAGGTGAGTCGGCGCCAAATCTAACCGCCACGCGGCGATCGATTGTGATCAGGACGGGCTCCTCTCGAACAGGCCGAATCCCGCCTGGTCATGTGACTGTCTTCATAGAACACATGATTCATATCTGGTCATGTGACTGTCGGGAAGGTTAAAAGGAACAGCAGAGAAGGTGAAAGACTGATATCAGAAACAAACCGGATGTTTTCAGAAAATAGTTCATTTTTCAGACTAAACTCAACTAAATTGTTATCTATCAATCAATCAATGTTATCAAACTCCCTGATCGGAATGAAGAAGTGTCAACTACATCCAGTGTGTTAATGATGTCACCAGAGACGGGGGGGGCGGGGCTTAGCTGCAGCCGGGTCAGAGGACTTACAGGTATGGAGCGGCTCAGGTAGCGTCCTGACGGGCCCTTCAGCGCGCCGTGGGGCCCCGGGCCCCTGTAGGGGCTGAAGTCCTGGGGGCCCGGCCTGCTGCTCGGCGCCGCGGGACCCCCGTACGGACCCCTGTTGTTGTTTACCTCGTGCTGTGCGCCGCGAGGGCCGTTACCATAGCGACATAGAGGGGCCGGGGCCAGAGGAGAGGAGGGGGAGCCGAGAGACAGAGGGGAGGAGGAGGGGAGAGGAAGAGAGGAGTACGAGGGGTTTTTGTCCTCCTCAGCGTCCGCAGCATAGAGATCAGTGAGAGAGCTGGCCAACCGAGAGCTGGGGGGAGGGATGGGGGGGGGGGACATGTCAACACATTAACATTCATACACTCAACTACACACACACACGCACACACACACCACTGAGAGGGGGAGAGATTTAAACACACGGACACCAGTTTGACGCGGCTCACACCACTTTACACTTTAGTTTAAACCAGTTTGAATCTAATTAAATATTAAATCAGGGACCAACAGCTTCTTCAGGTTGAGAGCGAAAGCTGAAATTGGGAAAAAAAAAAAAAAAAAAAAAGACGTCCGCCCAACAAGAGCTGGTGATGAAGAGGAGGGGGGAGTCTGACGGGAAGCGAGAGAAAGCACTGACCTCCTGATGTTGGAGGCCGTTGATGATGGACTTCTTCCGATCCTCTTGGCGGCAGCAGAAGCAGAGGATGCTGGGAATTTAGAGGACTTGAGGGGAGAGGAGGGGCCCTGACCACCACCCATAGACCACCTGAACACAATTACGCAGCTTATGGTCAATGCGTTGATTACTTTTTATCAGCAGTAAAGCCACCGAGAAAGCTTTTTTTTTTTTTAATCGTTTCATTTTTAGTTAATCTGACAATTCAATGAATCAAATTGCTTGTTGGTGAGAATTCATTTTTGAGACCATGACGTTGCACAGGTCTTCGTTGTCATTCTCCAGGTGCGTTGGCCTAGCTACGTCCAGTTAGCATGAATAGACACTGCTAACGCTAGCTAGCGTGTAGATCCGCTGTCCTGTAACTCTACTAACACGAATTCCTGATTTGGGCTCTTGGGCCGTACGGATTATAGAAAAAGGAAAGCTGAGGAGTTCAGTTACCTGAGCGGCCGAGACGCCGAACTGCTGTGAATCTTCATCTCCTCCACTCTGAAAGAAAACATTTCACTTTAGACCCAAAACTCAACAGAACTCTCATCGAGCACAATACACACGAGGTTCTGGTCCTGGTACCTGAGAGCTCCCGTGGTGGCGGGTCGGTGGGGACGCCGGCTCTTTAAGGCTCTCAGTTTGTCTCCCTGAGTCAGGACCGGCCCACTGTCCAACGTCTCACTCTGGTGGACAAAACAAACACCCCATAAGACATTATACACACACGTGTGTGTTTCTGTTGTGTTTCTTTGTGTTACCTCGTGCAGACTGCTGCTGCTGTTGTGAGCGGAGTTCAATGTGAGGTCGTCCATAGTAGTGATGAGTCGAGACACGGTTCTCTCCTCCATCTTGGCCTTCTGGGAACGCTGGGTGTCACCTAGCAACCAGAGCGCTGCCTGCTTCCTGTAAACACAAACAGTGTGTTATAATGTGTCTAACAGTAATGCTTTAATAATATTAATTATTCAATCTAATGAACACTATTTTTTTTCAGCTGACTTTGATGTATTATTTGAAGTATTATTATTTTTGCAGTATTTAAATACTCAAGCAGCCGGGTGAGACCGGAAGGCGTGTAATCAATGAGTTGATTTTGATCGGTTTACTCGGATCTCCTCGGCCTCGTTCAGACTGCAGCCTCCAGCCACGGAGGAGTTCTGTACCCATTGACTGCTGAGAGTAAGGACGCTCCCGTGTTGGAGAGACGCGTCTCCAGCGCGGCTGCGTCGTTACCACGGCAACCCATGCAGACGAGTCTGGCCCGCGGTCTGAGCGGAGCCTTCGAGGGAACAGCTGTGCTCAACAATCGGGGACTCACTCCTCCAGGAAGTTCTGCTGTGGTCCGATCACGGAGCCCGGTCTGCAGACCCTGATCCAGGCGATGGCCTCGCCCGCCGTGAAGCGGTAGTGTTTCATCAGGTAACAGCCAATCAGAGAGCCTGTCCTGCCCAGACCAGCTGACAGAGGGAAATAGAGGCGGTGGAAGTTTACATTTAATGCATTTGTTCTGCTGGTATAGTAGTTCGTTAATTTTAATGAGATTAATATAAATGATCTTTAAAATAACAGTGAGCTCCGATGAACCCAACATGGGAGGACGGACTGTCCTCTGCTCTAGGAATTACATTAAAAGGACATAAGTTATACTAAAAGACAGGACAGTATGGTACAAGACAGTTATATTACATAACCGCCATTACACTACAGGACAGGAAGTTTTACCTAAAGACAAGATAGGAAGCTAGACCTAAGGACAGGAAGCAATACTACAGGACAGGAAGTTATACCAGGGGAAAGGGCAGGAAGATATACTAAAGGACAGGAAGGAAGACAGGAAGTTATGCTGAAGGACAGCCAGAAAGTAGCATTCAAGCACCGGACAGGAAGCTATAATAATAATTACACTACAGGGCGGGACAGGAAGTGGTAGTTTAGGACAGGAAGTCCCCACCCTTGCAGTGGACCGCCACGGCGCCGTCTGTGCTCTCGCAGACGTGCAGGAAGCGGCGTGTGATGACGTCACTGGGCGTGCTGCCATCCAAGAAGAAGAGGTCGTAGTGGTCGAAGCCGGCGTCGGTGAAGCGCTTGGAGTCGTAGATCTTCTTGTTCAGGCGGACGACGGTCGTCACGTTGTGCTTCCTGAAGTACGGGAAATACGCCTCGGGTGCGTGCAGAGGGTAACCTGCGGGGGGGCGGAGCATCTACGTGTTTTACCCAGCTATATGACATTATGTCCTGGAGTGTATGATAATAATAATAATAATAATGCGGTCCTGTTGACAGCTTGAGGTTCTCTCTCTGTAAACGCACCGTTCTCGATCTTAGTCTTAGGATGAGGTCCGCTGAAGGCCAGAAACTTCCCCGGGACGATCCAGTTCAGGTCTCCGTTCTCCACCCGCTGCAAACACAGAAGACGCCGGATCAAGTCCCAAAAACGCAGAACGAGGACGTCTGCAGCTCATCGTCAAACATTACAGGCTCAACCAGCTGCCAGAGGAATGGGTGATAATGGAGTTAGAGGGAGCTTGTGGTCCTAGTAGTACAAGTAGTACCGGCAGTACAGACATTACGGGTATTACTCGTAGTACCTTATGGGTAATACACGAGGTACCCAGTGAAGTGCTGCGATGGTTTTACCTCGTAGTGTTCGTACTCGTCCACGTCGAACGTCTCGAAGTCAAAGAAGCCGTGCTGCAGCGCCTGAAACACAAACACAACGCGCTCAGCTCAGCGTTGATGAGGTCGTCTTCCATCCAGCCAATCACAACCCACCTTCCTGACGCCCTGCAGACAGTCGAGCACCGTGAGGTTGAAGGTGCAATTCCCGAAGGAAGCGTCCCTGAAGAGAGAGACGGCAGGTTAATGCAAAGCTGATGACACGTGATGTTAATCTCATACATTGAACTTAAGATAAACCATTTCATGATTACTGATCATTAATCATTGCCTGCAGATAACACACCACACACACACACACACACACACACACACACACTTCATGAGTCAGGATTGTGATGCTCCGACATCTTCATTATCACTTCAGCATCTCACTTCAGTGCAACAGGTCTCTGTGAGGTGTGATGTTCAGATTTATCATCATGGAGTCACATGAGAGCAACATGTTCACTTGAAATATTTTAGCTCTGAAGTCACTAAATAATAACCCGTTCATTCTCCATGGAAGGACTAACCGTTTATTTAACATCATGTGTTCACTTTGTTGCTGAAGAGCTGGAGGCTGATTTCCTGAGAACTTTTAATACCAAAAAACAAATGTACGAGCAAAGACTATGGTTCTTCCTCCTCGTTAGACCTGGCTCCTACCCACAATGCAGCTGTCCCCCACACAGCTGTGTGGTGTGCTAATAGTAACTTATATTCATCTGGAGGAGGGAAATCACCACAGCTCATCTTTATCTCTCTACTTATAATCTAAGAGACGGAGACAAAGGCGGCATCATGGCGTGACACCAGAGCTGATGGTGAAGAAGTGAGCCAGCTAGTATTAGCTCTGTGCTAGCAGGTTACTGTCGCTAGCATAGCGTCCTGATGGACCCACAGTGTGAAGGTTTGCTGCAGATGTATCGTAGAAATTCTTCTGAGGTTACAAATGACCCCAAAGTTCTTTCTTCAGAGCCCCTTTGATAACTGAATAAATCAGAGTGACTTTTAATCACCAGTCATTTACATAGCAGCTTCATTTAGGAAATATAATGATGTAGTTTTAGTTTGTTTGACTCAAAAGGTGAGCTTTAAATGCACAGAAAGTCCATGAGGAGGGAAGCACCAGTGATTCCGACGGTCAGTGAACGTCTCACTGGTGTGTCACTCAGTGGGCGTGGCCTCCTCATGTTTAATCCATTCAACAACAGTCTGCTGTTACACAACCAGAGACACCAAGCCCTTTATCCTTCATCTGTCGCTGACAGATTCTTCTTCTCTTCGTGTAATTAGTGTAACTTCCTGGCGTCACCACGCTGAGCAAATTTTAAGTAAATTTAGTTTCAACGTCAAACAGGGTGGTGCCCCCCCCGAAAACTCCCGCTACTGGGAAAAAAGAGCTGCGTCCCCTCAGTCCAGCAGCATCAGTATGACAGTAGTGCTGCTGCAGTGGAGAACTCACCTGAAGGGCAGGTAGGAGGCGTTGGAACCAGACGTCAGAGCTCTGTAAGCTTCTTCTGGAGTTTTCTTCAGGTAGATCACCTGAGAGACACACAAAGGCCAACAGCGACTGAGCTGGAGTCTTCATCTTCTCATGGAGATCACAGTCTTCGTGCTAAGCTAAGCTAGCCGCGGTACATGGGACAGAAACACAAGCCCCTCCTTCTGAAACTCCCCACAGCCCGACATGAACGCAGCAAACACGTAAAAACAGGTGCGACTCGTTTGCGCCGTAAAGACCGAGAGAAGAAGGACTGGCGCTCAGTGGACCTGCACATCGCACTCTCTTCAGAGACGGAACAGTTTGTCCTCGCGTCGACCGAAGCCACAGTCACGAGAGAAACGCAACCCTTCACCCAATAAGAAACGGGACGACAAACATGCTGGGTGAGGCAACAAGGTGGGGTAGCAGTGAGCATGCGTCTCGAGTAGTTCAGATCCATGTGACACACCTGATCAATGAACAGAAGACGACCTCGCCACCCACACGCAGGTTTGATTGACAGGTTTAGCGTCAGCGCTGAATAAATGACACGTTAATCCTTTTAAGATGAAACAGCTTAACTCTTCGGGTCAGGTCAAACACGGCACGAGGATTAAAGCTCTCCCTCCTGTTCACACTGGGAGCTAATGAAGCACCGCAGATACAGACGGAGGCGACAACCCTAAAGCCCGCGCCCTTCTTTTTAACCTGGACAAAACACAGGAAGTGGCACGTGACCCTGAGGCAGCTGTGCTGCTGTAGTGCTACGGAGCCTCATCACATGTGACGTCATCCTCACAGTTAAACCACATGATGAGTCCCTTTGGTCAGTTAATGAGTCCCGCTGTGAGACACACAAGCCGAAGGACCCGTCACACGTTGTTCACTCAATACCAACCATTATATACATACTTCCTGGCTCCGCAGACTGATCTGGGATCAACTCATGGCTCCGCAGACTGATCTGGGATCAGCTCCTGGCTCCACACACACTGACCAATTGGAGATTAGCGTGCTGATGACTCACCGCATATCCGCCAATAAGCACGGCGGCGTTGGATCTTTTCCTCTGGTCAAAGCTGGTGTAGTGAACGATCCTCTTCCTGGTCAGCGTGAACGACTGCACACAGGGAGCAGAAGAAGAGCTGTCACACGAGCACAGGAATCAGTCAACCAGGCGGATCAATAATGTTGATCGGTGACTTGATACGGAGGCCTCCCTCTGATGTTTTTTTCATCTGGTTCATACTAATGAATGTAAACGTTTTTCATGAAATCTTGAATAAACTTTATTGTTCCAATTAAAAAAAACATCAGAGGTTTGAGTCTATCTTTTAAATGCAGCCCAGTAGTTCATGAGATTATATCTGAACTATGACCTCTGACCCCCAAGCGACTGTTAGCTAAAGGCGTTAGCTTGTTATTAGCATCACACTGCAGACCTGTTTACTGACTCTAATGTCCCATGATGCTTTGAGTCCACATGGACAGGTAGAGACTAATCACAGGGTGTGAATGTACACCACCGTCATGACGAATGACAACAGGCCACGAGAGGAATGTCATCACCAAGGCAACAGATATAAAACAAAACATTGAAGCCACATGTATTATCCGTGTGACAGATTGAACCAGATGTGACAGAATGAATGAATGAGATGTGACAGAATGAATGAATGAGATGTGACAGAATGAATGAATGAATGAGATGTGACAGAGTGAATCAGCGAACTCACCTTGAGCTTCTTGTTGAGTTTGCAGCAGTATCGATACAACATGGCCAGATTCAAAGGACCAAAGTCTGCATAAAAACTGAAACACAGAGCTCAGTTATAAACTACAAAGTCAAAAAAAAGAAGGTTGTATGCTTCATCTTTGCAACTTTGGTTTATTTAATAATCTAATGTTGTTAAAAATGGTTGTGACATAATGATTGACAGGAGTGCTTATAATCATTAACAGCTTGTACACGTAGGATTCTGTAGTTCATTCATAATAAATATGTCAGCTTGTCTGTGTCTTCATTGCTTCTGCTGTATATCTACAAAAGAGACACACATATTCCTTTGTTCCTCATATGGATTATTGATCACGTCACAGATTCAGACAGCTGAACTTACTTTTCGTAGATGAACTCGTCGTCGGTGCAGAAGTAGTGAGTGTTGGCCGTACTTTTAGGTTTACTGCGTAACGTGGCGAAGTAAAGACGTTCTGTTAGAGACACAAAGACCAACTGGTTAGAAACTGATCTAAAGACTATTTGTAGATTAAAACACTATATTGTGTTGATATTTCATCTAAGAACAACTAGGATGAGGAAATCAATAATTATAACATGTAGATTATACGGAGAATGTCAGTGTACAATAAATGATATTGTTAATAATGAAAAATATATTAACTAATTTAAATGTAGGTAACTGAACAATAAACTCAAAGCATTTTAAAACATCAATTAGCTCTCTCTGTCACCTTTTATTAAAGACAGGAATTTTGTATTAATAAGGTTAATAATTTATTATATGCATTCGCATTTGGAGTCTTCTTTGCGAATAAACCCATTAGTCCCACCGCTTGAATAGATTATACTTACGGATTCCCATGATGGATTTCTTTACCAATTATTCTTATATTTAACTTTTTTCTGTAACTGACTCCACTGCTGAAGATTTGTTTTGTCAAAGTTTGAACATTGTTTTAATAATATAAAAGCTGTACAAACAGAAAGTATTGTTCATGTATCAGAGTTCTGGACCAGCAGGTACACGGCTCGATAACCCGGATAAAAAGTGTGATCACTTCATAATATCACAACTAGCTGAGGTGTAAACTAGACGTTATGTTAGTTTAGACACAGTAACCATGGTGATCTTGATACAACTGATCACATTTATGAAACCTGACACATTTTGTGTTTGTATTTTTACTGTTTACCTTGAATAAATTAGTCTTACTTTAGATGCTCTTTACACTTAATGAAGTCTTTGTACTATTTCTATCTAAACTATTTGTGAAATGTATTACCGTATTATTATTGAATAAAATGCTTTAAACTTGTTATGACAGAAAATCTGATCAATCTCTTGTCTTTAATGACCTGTAATGTAATAAAGTCTTTAACAGTGAATTCATACCGCAAATTAACATATGTACACATACATATGTACTTTTAAAAACCCTTTAGTAAACTAAATGAATGTGATTTGGCTTAATAAGGTTTGAATAGACCATTCAAGTATCTTTACTTTTAGTAAACTTTACATTATTGTAAATACTGTGTATTTACCTTTAGTGGCAAGTATTTGTACCTTTATTAAACGCTTTCTACTTGTAATACTATTTGTGTATACCTTTACTTGTCCCTCATTTAATTCTTTCTACTTTTTAAATAAACCGTTATACTATATTCTTAAACATACAGTACATTTGTCCCTCCAATAGACTATTATGTCTTAGTATTTGTACCTTTGATAAACTGAGCGGCTCCCACCGGCTCGGAGTCGTCCGACATCCCGAACAGGACAGACAGGATCGGGGAGTGTCTCACTCGGTCCACTGTCATGGGCCCGTCTAATTCCTGGCCTGTCGCTCTCACACCAGCTAGCTTCACAAACTTTCCCGAGTGCTTTCAGCTCTCTTAGCCGTTAGCAGAATAGCAACGGAGCGCAGGCAGGTAGAAAAAAACTGTTTAAAAGTTTAAAAAAAACAAAAACTTTAGCGTCAGTTTCCCATCAGCCCCTGCGGCTTTACTTTGCCCACAGGGGGATCTGTTCTACCGTGTCCCTTGTTTGGTTTTCCGTTTTTTCCCCGGTAAATACTCCCGGGTTAGCATGTTAGCATGTTAGCGGAGACTCCGACTCGCGACGGTCCTAGAGTCTGAAGCTCTGATTTACCAAATCCCTCCTTAAGACACGTTCCCATAGCAACGGCAACCGCTCCAACAGCAACAACAGCCAATCAGCAATGGGAACAGGCTGTGCTGCCTTCAGGCTCGCTGGGAGACGCGCACACTGAGATTTTCAAGTACCAACCAGAACAAAACCAGTGCTTATAATACAATATAAAACTAATCTTTGACTGTTTGGAAGCTCCCGACAATAAGAAAAGCAATACTGTACCTTAAAGGTTTGTATGTTGTGTATATGTTTAGGGTATTAGGGTATTAGGGTGTATAATGTTAGTGTTATAGCATTGACAAATTATTTAGTAAACTTAATAATACACTTTTGTCTGGTATACTTTGTACCTAAATTATGAATTGCTGTGGTCAGAAAGGACTTTTTTTTCCTGATTTACTGATGGACTATTTTCCTATTTATACAGTTACATTTCTCTGATGGATGTGGAACGTGTTTCCAGGATGGAGAATGTGCACATTAAAGATCCTTTAAAGAGCACAATAAAGAGAGCGGTAATAACATTTCATGTTATAACCCCCCAAAAATGTAAATGATCACAAAGAGTATTTTTACATCCAATCCCTGTGTTTTTAAGAAGGTGAGAGTCCTAGTCGTGTTGTTCTAAACATCTGGACACTTTTCAGTTGTCAAATCGAATGTGAAGCATTTGATTTAAATGGTCAAACGTTCCGCTTCTCTGTTAAAAACGCCAAAAAATGCTGACTTTAACAAGAAACATTTTTGCTTTCTCTTATCTGAGGTGAACAAAACACATGAAGCATGACGAGTGAGACACCCTCACCCGATTGACTGGTTTTAAGACTGCGCGTTTAAAGCTCTTGACCAGTCCTCTCACCTGCGATCAGAGAGATCCACACACGGTTTGGTCCCGGTCCTGTTCCAGGCCCTGGTCCAAGTTGGAGGATCCGGGCTCCGTCCTGTTGCATCCTCCAGGCCGCGGCGTCCGCCATGCTCGAGGGCGGTGGGCAGACTGCGAGGACACGGCAGGGCTGAGCTGGTGTCAGGTGACCCGGATCAGGTTCCTCCTGGTTCCAGAGGGGACAGACGTGTGAGTTTACAGCCCGCTCGGGTTTCAACACACTTTCAGGTCCAAGCTGGACTTCCTGCTGTGCACTGTACATCGACTCACCTCCTGCAGGTGAGTTTGAAAGGCTGGAGGGACAGACGTGACACCCCCAACCCCCCTGATGACATCACGGAAACAAGACAGGGACCACAGGAAGTCCAGGTCCACCAGGGAGAGTCCAAAACAGATCAGTTGTATTCATGCTGCAAAGCAAGACCACCCTATACCCAGAATGCAATACAGTGCAATACACTGTAGGAGGGCAAGTGGATAAATAAAAAAAGAAATAAAACTCCTGTTTAGCAGCTTTACTGTATTACATGCTGCAGTTTGCTTACAGAATCCACACTGCTGCATGCAGTTAATACTTCCTCACAGCTTTGCCGTTTGACCTTTGACCCTCATCATTGTGGTCTTTCTTTGCCTTCTCGGCAGCGCAGTTCACGTATTCACGTTCCATCCACATTAAATTAGTTCAAGTCGAGTCTTTTGCACTCTGCCCAAAATATCTCCTCCCTTTCCCGTTGCATCCGGAGGTACGCGAGACAACACCGAGAGACAGAAGCAGCGACAACAACAAAAAGAACATATTTAAAAACAGAAAGTTATTTATTCATTTATTTATTACAGTTTTAATGAAACACCCTGAGAGACAGAAACTGAAGGTCGGGGGGCGAGCAGCTGGCAATGTGTGTTTGTGTGTGCGCGCGTCTACAGGTGTTTGTTGACCGCTCCTGATCCTTCGCATTCGATGATGAAGGTTTCGTTGCTGCCCTGTTCGTCCTCACACTTGGTTATTGTGAACTTTGCCTGCAAACAGAAAAATAAACATCAATACCTCCATTTTAACAGACGGTGTGTTTGTGTATTAGTGTCTCGGACCTGAGTCAGCTGCTCTGCGATGTGAATGGCCGTCTGCGTGTGCAGCGTCACGGCGCCGGTTCGAATCCGAGACGTTCCCTTCGCCAACGCCATGAAGATGATGAGCTGAGGAGGAAGAGGACGCAGGTGACGGTCAGAGCCCTTTGTATGAACTGTACATGAAAGGGTCATAAGGGGGGCGAGCAGGGGCTCCCACCTGGTCTTGTAGGAACTCGTCCACGCAGTTGTTGTGTCTGAGGTTTCTCAGCAACATCTCAGCAGCTTCGATACCAATTTTATCAGCATACACGCCTGAAACACGCAAACACGGGTCAGAATCAGGAGTCCCAGGGGCTGCGGACCAGACTTGATGTCGAGAGTCGCGGGCGACCTGCTCACCTTTCTTCCCCAGAGCTGAACCTGCAAACACGCAGCCCGTTGACGACTCGGCGATGATTCTGCAACACAAGGCGGGAGAAGAGATTCAGAGCGCTGACGCAACGGGAGGACGCATTCACTGCACGTGGGAAAAGTGAGCTGAAAGACAACAAATTAAACATCCGGCTCCAAGTCCACCCGCCGAGCTGCATGCGGAGCACAGCTCACAACGAGAAGTAACGCTGTTGCTACATGAAAACAGGGGAAAGAGCGATACAGGAGGAACGACGAGAGACCAGAGACGCACAAACACAACTTGTGCCCAAGAGAGGAGCTGTGTCTGTTTGGAGCGTCTTTGAATTAATGCGTTTACTTGAAAAAGCAATACCGTCAGAATCTTTCCAAATACGGTGATATGGATTTTTGGCCACACCAAATAATGACCATGGTGCATTGAAGAGGAAACTACGTAACGAGGGAATAAATCAAGAGGAGTCATCTACACAACCAGATGAGTCGCCCCCGGTGGCCATTACAGAGATTGCAGCTTTACGTTCCCTTGGGGGATGAAGCGCTTGAACACGCGTCATGGGCTCCCTGCGGTTTGACTCCAGAGGAGGAACCGACTGTCCGGACCATCATGTTGGTGAGCAAGCTCCACATTTACCTGGAACCGGGCCGACTGGTTCACAGGCCGGAGGGAGGAGGAGAGGCCGATGAACGGGGCCCCGTTTCCAGTTCCATTTGTAACCCCAGAGTGTTTTAGTACACACATCCTGGTTGGCCGACTATGTTCATGCAAGTAACCCTGTTTTGTGCTTTAAGAAGGGTAGTGATGTCAGCAGGTGGGCGGGGCTTACATGATGCCATTGCCGCTACCGTAGGCGTTTTCCTTCTCTTGCAGCGCCGGGATGTTGATGTACAGCTCTTTGATTTCCTTCCTGATGGTTCGAACAGCAGCAGCAGACATGTCTTTAGCCAACTGAACACAAAATGATCACAATCAATAGAGCAGACCGGTCGATACGGCAGAATGCCGTTTTGAAGAAACGGTTGTTGGTAAACCACGTTATGACATCTGTTCTGGGGTGTGCAACGGTGGTAACTTTATTTTGAAGGGCGGGACTTTACTTTGTAGGGCAGGACTCCAGCTACAAACGCCCGGCCGTAGATCTTGGTGATGTTTCCTCTCTCCGTCAGGATGACGGGCAGCAGCTCTTTGACCGGGTTCACCGTCACCATCAGCTCGCCGCCACCTTTGGGGTAGTATCCCCTGACACACACACACACACACACACACACACACACACACACACAGTAAGACACTCACAAAAACACAGATCTCCAATGATCAGCCGGGAAACAGTAAACTGACCTCATTCTGATATCACAGTCAAAATGGACTCCAAACCGCTCCACCATTGGTTTAAACACCTGAAGAAGAAATGCTGTTTAATGAGCCTCGAGCACACAATCCGTGCGCGCGGTGAGAGTAGTGAACGTTAGTGGCGGTTATCAGCAGAATGTTTCCCGAGGAGCAGACCTTGACGGTGTAGTCGATCTGAGGAGCCATCTCTGCGTTGGTTCCTCCCTTCAGGCAGAGCTGTGAGGAGGCGTCAGAGAACAGAGCACAAGGCAGAGCTGCCTGCAGCAGCAGACACACACTCCTGACACAAACACAGATCACACACCGATTACTCACTTTAGAAGAAGAAAATTAAAACGATCATTGTATTGAAGACAAGAAGTCAAAACAGGAATCTAGATTTTGTGATTGGGACAGACAAGAGACAGAGCGAATGATGGATTGACAGAAACAAATAACGGCAGACAGACCGAGAGAGAGAGAGAGAGAGAAACGTACTTAAATATTAGACACACATTCCTTGCAGTTACATTTTTTTTTCCTCTTAAGCTTAGCTGTCCACATTTTTGTTCATAAAGAAAAAAAAATGACACATATTTTTTGCACTAAACCAATTGCTGTCACAAACAGACTCTCACCCGGCCGTCTGCGTGTCGGCCGTGTGGCTTCCGGACTGCATCTTCCCCGGAGTCAGGCTGATGTCGGTGGAGCCGATGGCGGCGCCCTCCAGACTGCCAGAACACAGATCTGAGACCATCTGCAGGCCGCTCAGGTGCTGCGGTCTGAACACACACACACACACACACACACACACACACACAGTCTGATTCAGCCTGAGAAACGCTCACCAGACTCCACGGTCATTTTCCTTTGTTTAAAACCAGCACTGATCTGTGGCTTGATGTCCGTCACTGGTCGGATCAGTTGGTGGGAGAAAACCATGAAAAGAAAACCTGCGAACTCAATCCACAAGTTGCGTGAATGTGTGTTTTTTTTTTGTTTAACTTTAAGGCAAATGCACATACTGGACCAATATGACTGATGGGACGCAAATGAAAAAAAACTTACAATGAACTGAATGGATTCACAGTTACGGGATGAGACGATTACACCGTTTAATGGGAGAAAGACGTGTTTGTAAAAGCCGCGGTGTTAAAAGTGGACTTTTAAAGCGCCGCGGCTTCCATCCCTGAATGGAGGCTGCTCGGCGGCTTCCTTTTCTCCGCTGAAGCTTCTCGTTATTCAGCCAAAGTTTCCAAAAGCAGCGTATGACAGAAAGAGAAAGACTTTTCCCCACCAGGGAAAACAGAACCGAGGGATTCATTCGGGTCGTACAAATAACAACAACGGACACGTTAACACCCCCGGCCTTTGTTTTAATTGTTGTCTGCTAACTTAGTTAGCCCACCACTCAACTTCAATGAATAGGCTAACGTTAGCATGCTACCCCGTTAGCTGCTAACCCACCTGAGCCCCGGTGTGCTTCTGCCGGCTCGGATTTTGGTGATTTTGACGGAGGAGCCGGTGATGCAGCTGAGCGCCGCGGAGACTCTCAGGATCTGTCCGCCCTGCGGGGAGGAAACACCGGTCAGACACCGGCTGCTAACCGCCGCGGCTAGCCGCACGTTAGCATGTTTGCAGCGCGGAACATCTGCCCGCTGGTTAACGGGCGAGTACTCACTCCCTCCATCACGCTGCCGTCGATCTCCACCATTGCGGAGTCCATCTTCCTACGAGCAGCAAGAAGAATTAACTTTACAACACGAACTAAACGGTTCTAAATGACCGGCAGCCTGTTTGCAATTCGTCTCCTTCTGTTTGTGATTCTTCTTCTTCTTGAAGTTCTCGCCGTCAAGTTAGACGGTGGAGTGAGCGGGAAGCGCTACATACACTTCCGGTGGTTAATCAATTAATGTCACATGCACAACAATTAGAGAGAAGAAGAAGAATACCTCCCCTACGACCATGCTTGATTACTAAACATACGTAATTACAGTATTTGATCATTTAAAAAAAAATATAACATTAACTTTTTTGGTTTTCTTTCAAGGGAATAGTATGTCCTTTACTTTGAAAAGCAGATACGGTATTAATGCTGTTTAACTTGATGCTTCAATTGGTTCTGTGTGAACAACAGCAGAGTCACTGTGGCGTCGATAGGAAAGATACAAACGTAAAACAAACTCATTCGTTCACTAAAATGCATCTCTCATTTATAATTTCTATGTGGTAAAATGAAGGAATAAGTCAAAAGCTGGACTTTTGTATTTGATAACCTTTGCACAAACTACCACTTTTAAATTCATATATGTCAATATGCATCGTTTTATTTCGTTTTTATTCAATCTTATTTGTACCGTACTTTTGTTTTTTGCATTAGATCATAGTCATTTTACTTGCAATGTAATGTTACTCTTACTATGTTATGCATCACTACCCTCAAAAAAACTTATCTGAACAGCAATTAAAGACAGAGTTAAGATGTTGTATCACATGCAATAAAACATATGAGTATGTTTTTAAAATCACTCTTGTACCGCAGATTAATTTAGATAATAAAAAGTGTATCCGCTAGATCTGAACCGCCTGTAGTATCCCTGCTGCCCGCCGGGTGGCAGCATCGAGAAGCTGCTTCTTCCGTGCGCCCCCGCTAAAGAAGAACAAGACACCGGGCGGTGATTGGCTCCTGGGAGGGGCGTGCAGTTGTGACGTTGGGGTATCCAGTAAAGATGGCGGCGGTGACTAGAGGCTCCTTCACTGTTTTCAGACAGCTGGTGAGAAAAAGGATACGCTTCATAAATGTTTTCTGTTTGTTGGTTTTGTCGTCAGTTTGTCTTCTGCTGCTTGCGCGGATTGAGTGATGACATCACTCCGTCACCATGTCAACCTGTTAGCTTAGCCTGTTAGCTACTCCAATAACTTGTACTTTCATGCTAATTGTGATGCTAATAAGGCTAACCGAATGAATTAATCAAAAGATACACAGTCGCTGCTCCGTGTTGTCCGCAAACTGCGCACATGCTACTTTTTTGTTAGCAGTTACCCTAAGTTAACTTTAGTTAGCTTCTATTAGCATCCTGTAGGTGAACCATCTGCAGGGTCACGAGAGATGGAGTCCGGATGCTAACGGCTAACAGAATACCATAGTTTGATTGTATTTAATAAATATTGTTGTTCGTAGTTTTTAAAGATGTATTATCGGCTTATACCTCAGTCTAAGGAAGTTAAACAGCTCAGTTAATCTCTAATAACAATTTTATATTAATGAAGCATTCACCAAGCAATTGTAGCATTTGTATTGTTAGCTTTTTAGCTGTTGAAGTTGAATATAATCAAAGTCTGATTCAATTTGTTGTTCATAAAAGTTAAACATTAAATACGATCAAAATCTTAAATCGATAATTTCTAAACTGTGCTGTTTCCTTTGTAGTCGATCAATTGGTACACTTGTAGACTATTGATCAGCACGTGTACATCTGTTCATACACTTGTTGAGAGCGACGGGTAGAGCATCTCTGAGGATTCTAGCTGTCTGTCTCTCTTTGAGGACCTGCCTGTCTGTCTCCCATTGAGAACTTTAGTTGACAATGTCAGGACTCTACCTGTCAGGGGATGTTTATTCTTGCCTGTCTCTCTTCCTGTCAGCTTACTCATCATTACCGCCGGCGATGTTTCCGGCCGCAGAGCTTCAGGCCCGACCGAACCCTTCAGCCTCTGAGCTTCAGATATGAAACAGACCTCAAGATGTTCAGCAGCAGGTCGCTGCACTCCTCCGCCGGTAGGTCCAGACCTGCAGGACTCTGGGTATGAATGTGTGACAATAAGTCAGCCCTGAGGTCACAGCTTTTTAACATAGTGATGAATGAATGTCACTTAAGGTGGTTTGACCTTTTATGGGGGCAACAGTCCAGAGAATATTTAGCTTCACAGAATTCAATTTGGTTAATAATCAAAGATCAAGTCCAGACACACAGTAAGTCTCCGTCTTGATAATGAATCACTCATTGTTCATATCTGGTCGATCCAGTTTGAGGAATTCAGGAAGCTGTTGAGTGTATAATACACCTAATGGAGGTTACCCTAGAACCTGCTCCAAGTGGGCCGGCTCTTGGCTTTTGGCAATGGAGTTTTTCCTGGTTCAGTTGGAATCCAGCTGAACGTGGTTCATTATGAATACATTATATTACTATAGATAAAGGTTTAGTCCTCAGGGGCCGGTATTTCAAAATGATCCCACAGGATTAATCCTCCTGGATTGGATTAAATCCTGATCAGATCCCAAAAACTGGTATTTCGAAGCAAATCTGATCTTGAAGATTCAGATTCGGCAATCCAATCCTGGCTTTGATCCGGATAATAGGCTGCTGTTGAGTATTTCAAAACTTTAGTGCGAAATCTGGATCAGTTTGATCCTAAAGATCAGGATTACCCTGATCCCATCGCAGATGTGGATTTGAGGGAGTTTACATGTAAAGGTTTGAACAGTAAACAAGTTTAACTGCTCCCAAAGTTCTTTGTTTGATACAGATATTTAAGTTTGACTATGAATGCCTTATTTAAGTGAGTTTTACCCACTGATAAAGGCAAAATGTATTTATTAACATGCCTTCAGCACACACTTAATTTTCATAGCCAAAGGTCAAAAGGTTACGCCATTTGGAGCAGATCTGTGTTAACTTCTCTTTCCACAAACATCTGTAAAGAAAAACGAATATTAAGATTTAAGGGCAACACACAGACGCTAGCCTATCTACCAACTCGTTAGCTCCTTAACACCGAAGTCAATGGAGCAGCATTAGCCTGAAATTTGCCTTATTTGAATTTGCAGAGCTCTTCTTTCAACTTTGTGCTGATTTACGTAATTTGTTAACTCAATGTAATGATTGCCTTTCATCTAGTCGTAGGACGCATCCACACTGACCAAGATTATACTTACATTTAGAGACAAGAGTTGTACCAGCTTCTCCTTTTTGCGGTAAAATGTCCGCTCCGTTTTCTGTTTCCCGTCTGTGACTTAAGGGACGGGACGGATTTTGACGTCCCAATCTGCCGGTATCCAGATCACTCTGACCCACTCCAGCAAAGTTGTGAAATACAGGGAGAGATCAGGTTGATCCGTGGCTGAGGACAGCGGGGTTTGGTAATCGGGATCATTCTGATCTGGATTACAAGTTTTGAAATAGTGGCCCCTGGTCTCAGATTAGAGGATTCCTTCGGTCCCTCTCTCCTCGTCTACGGGAAGTGATGAAGACGTGGTCATGATGTCGTTGATGATGTCAGTGTGTTTTCTTCTGCAGTGAGTCAACGACCAATCGTCTCATTCAAACTGTCCGACATCGGGGAGGGAATCATGGAGGTGACGGTGAAAGAGTGGTGAGTCCTGAGACCACGTTAAGGCCGAGACATGAGACTACTGAACCAACACAGGACCACTTTGTCCCCAAATAACCACGTCTGTCTCTCAGGTACGTGAAGGAGGGGGACAAGGTGTCTCAGTTCGACAGTATCTGTGAAGTTCAGAGCGACAAGGCGTCCGTCACCATCACCAGCCGCTACGATGGAGTCATCAAGAAGCTCCACTACGAAGTGGACGGCACCGCTTTAGTGGGAAAACCGCTTGTGGACATCGAAACGGAGTCCAGCTCGGGTAAGACTCGATGCTTGGTGTTAGTCTGGTACCAGGTCTTCAGTGTGTTTTGGCGTTGTGGTTCACACCAAAACCTTGTTGTTGATCAGAGGTCCTCCAGGAAGAGGACGTGGTGGAGACGCCCGCCATGGCTCGAGACGAACACACCCACCAGGAGATCAAAGGTCTCAAGACCCAGGCCACGCCCGCCGTCAGGCGCCTCGCCATAGAGAACAACGTGAGTCTGTCCACACTGTCTTGTCCCCTGTCGTCCCCAATCGTCCGGTTATTCCCCATTTCGTTTCCTCTCCGTCTAGTGCGTCTCTAGTCGGTTCTTTTGGTCCCCAGTCCCCAGACCCTGCAGTGTTCCCAATCTGTCCCCAGGGTTCCCAGTGTAACCTGTTACTAGTTTCACTGGTTTGACTGGTCTGACTCTCAGATTAAGCTCAGTGAGGTGGTGGGGACGGGAAAGGACTGCCGTATCCTGAAGGAGGACATCCTGAACTTCCTGGCGAAGCAGACCGGAGCCATCATTCCTCCGACCCTGTTCCAGGAGATCCAGCCGCCGCCTCCGCTTGCCGCTGCCCGGCCCGTGAGCACTCCGGCAGCCCTCAAAGCTCCACCCACTACACCCAAACCTGTCTTCACCGGGAAGGACGTCACCGAGCCCCTCAAAGGTCAGAGTATGTTGCTAGGGATCATGTCACTGGTCATACCGGTGAACTGTTGATGAATTATTCAGGACACTTTTGTCTGACGTCCTCCTGTCTCTAAGGAGTCTCTGGTCTCTCAGGGGCCCGGTGATGGTGTCTGTGGTCTCGGCACACAGCTGATCTGCTCTAACGGTGATTGTGCCCTCCAGGTTACCACAGAGCGATGGTGAAGACTATGACGGCGGCGCTGAAGATCCCTCACTTTGGTTACTGCGACGAATTGGACCTGAGCCGCCTGGTGTCTCTGAGAGCTGAGCTCCGACCCATCGCTGAAGGTCGCGGGGTCAAACTGAGCTACATGCCCTTCTTCATCAAGGTACACCTCTCACCTCGATGCTGATTAACGGCTGAGTGTTGACGTTAACGCTGCGCTCTCATTGGCTCAGGCGGCCTCCCTCAGCCTCCTCCACTTTCCCATCCTGAACTCCTCATTGGACGAAGGCTGCCAGAACATCACGTACAAGGTCTGCTATGTATTTTAATTGATTTATAGATACAAAGTATCTGATCTCATTAACGTCATCATGTTCATGTGTAAATGTGTGTGATTCTGTCCTGAAGGCGTCTCATAACATCGGCCTGGCGATGGACACCGTTAACGGCCTGCTGGTTCCCAACGTGAAGAACGTTCAGCTGCTGAGTGTGTTCGACGTCGCACAGGAGCTGAACCGCCTGCAGGCGCTCGGAACCGCCGGGCAGCTGGGAACCAACGAGCTGAGCGGAGGAACCTTCACCCTGTCCAACATCGGATCAGTGAGTTGTGCAACGACGCACCAGAACCACAAAGACCCTCCAGAACCACAAAGACGCTCCAGAACCTGACCTGTTTGTTTGTGGTTCTGAATCAGATCGGAGGGACGTACGCCAAACCTGTCATTCTTCCTCCCGAAGTCGCCATCGGAGCTCTGGGAAAAGTCCAGGTTGGCAACAGTTATCTGCGGCATTGCAACGTTTATGAATCCAATCCAATTATAAAATATGTGCCCATCTGGCGTTTTTAATCCATCAGGTTCTCCCCCGGTTCGACGCCGGCGGTCAGGTGGTCCGAGCTCACATCATGAACGTCAGCTGGTCGGCGGACCATCGCATCATTGACGGAGCCACCATGTGTCGGTTCTCCAACCTGTGGAAGAAGTACCTGGAGAACCCGGCCAGCATGGTGCTGGACCTCAAATAGACAGAGGAATATTTCCCATCAGCCCCGGGGAGACCTTCCCCCTCCTCCCGCCGCCTGGGCTTCGTCTTCCTGTTTGAGGCCTTTCCGTTCACTCGCCGTGGTTTTATTTGTTGCCTTTTGAGCGAGGCAGCGGGAGGTGGAGGAGGGGTTAGCCCTGTGTTGTTTCCATGACGACCAATAGCGCGCACACACACACACACACATACACACACACAGAGTGGAGGCTAAAGGTAGTTTGTCTGTTTCTAATGTTCCAGGAAATCAATTACAAATCATGACCAATTCTAAAGGACGTTACTAAAACCAGTTGACGTGCTGGGAAAAGGAGAACCAGTGTGAAGGGGCCTTCGGTGTGTCACCGTTACTGGTTGTTCACCATTGACCCCGATTCAAGTGTTGTCACCTGAACATTTGACTTCTTCTGAAGCTGGTCCTCCGATCAGTTCGTAAAGTGAAACATTGAAAACAGCAGGATGCTCCTTTAAGTTCTCAGTAGAACCGGGTTCCTGTTCCTCAAACACTTCAGAGTCCATTATGAGGCAAATTACCTGAAACTGCTGCTCAAGTTCTGTGTCTTTAAATCCTATTTATTCGCTGTGTGATCTCCTGGTTTAAGGGTGTCTCTGTATGCAAATTAGGTGGGCGGGGCCATCACGGGTTGCTGTCCGTCAGGTTGAGGGTCATGTGACTAAACTTTTATTTACCAGCAGGACCAAATATGATTCCCGTCTCTGAGGTTTTTGATGAACACAAGGTCAAACTATCGATTTGATGATTCTGGTTGCGGTCGGTTCATTTGACGCCTCGACCGGGAATCCGCTTGTCAATGAAATGATAAAAAGGTACAAATCATCTGGTTCTGGCTCAGCGCCCCCACACACACTTGGAGTTTGTCTCCTCCTCTACTGGATCAGAACCAGTTTAACATCACAAGCTCTGTACCAGATCAGAACCAGTTTGTCACGCTTACTTTGTCCTGACCAGTGTCTCCCTGATCTCTGTGAATGGATCAGAACCGGCTCTTGTCCAAAGGGGCTGCAGGCCCTTTGTGATGTTTGTAAAGTAAGCTGGATTCTTGGTGGTCTGGTCCACTGTAGACCTGGTCCCCGTTGTGCTCCAACCCGTCTCTTCGTTTGTCCTGACGACTGTTACAGAACCTGTGAATAATCTCTGGTGTTGGTTGAATGTTTTTTTTTCTGTTTTAGTTTTTAGCGACAGATTAAATGTAAAACTGTACAAAAAAAATATGTTTTTTTTGTATTTTTAGGAACGTTTGAAGTTGGTGGAAAACTTTAAATAAAGTTGAAGTGCACAAAACTTAAATAGTTTTGACTGTTCTTTTTTATTATTTATGTTTTTATTGATACAGCCATTTTTCATAAACCGTCATTTAATTTAACCAGAGCTGTGAGTGTGGAAGGCAAACCGAACAAAAGTCTGCGTACGCGCCCCCCCTTCTGCCCCCCCCCCCCCCCCCCCCCCGCGTCATTCCACACTATCATTGTGTCAGACGGGTCATGTGACCAGGAGGCTAAAATTATCCTTCAGATTTGAGGTCAAATTTCAGCTGAGGAGACGCAGGAGCATGGAGAACGGCTGCTGCGCTCCCACACGGTGAGGACGGGCACAATTGTACTACTACTGTAGTACACAAGTACCACAGCTGTAGTACAACTACACCGGGACTACAACTTCACTATAGATTTGCTGCCCAAAGGCTAAAATAATTATTTTTAAATTATAATGCTGAGCTAAAATATTTACTAACCGGACAGTCAGAGGAAGGACGCGGCTGCAGGTCAAAGGTCATCCCCCCTGAACAGGAAGTGGGCGTCATGGTGGGCGTGGTGAGCTCTGTCAAAGCTCTGTGGGAGACGAGGATCAGGAGGCTCCAGGAGGACGAAGACGAGCAGAGGAGGAAGAGCACCAGGGGCGGGGCCACCGGCAGGTCAGACTCCGCCTCCTCAGCAGAGAGGTCATTCTGTTAGTCGTTACACACCTGGTGGAGATCTGTTCCAGGCAGCAGAACCTCCCAGCAGCTCCAAAGGCCCCCGATGGGGTTCGCATGTAGTTTTCTGGTCCAGTCCAGAGTCCTTCTGGTCCGTCATGTTTCTCGTGATCCATGTTTCCGGTCTCAGACTGGGTGTCGGGGTCTGGGAGGACCGGGCGGTTCTGGCCCGTCTGAGGAAGAAGCTGCAGACAGAAGACGGACGGCTCGTCCTCCGAATCGAGCAGGAGGAGTGGAAGGTAACGTCCCCCCAGGTGGACTTGATGTTACGTCATGGTGGCATCTCCATTTTATTTTTTTTGTCTCCCTCCTCCTCCCCCTTTTCCTTCTCCAGATGTTGCCGGACTGCCTGGTCCAGCTCAGTCAGGTCCACGAGTGGCAAATTCACCGGACCGGCCTGCAGAAAATCCCTCACTGCATCACCAGCTTCCAGAACCTTCTAGTTCTAGATCTGTCCCGCAACGGGGTCACAGAGATCCCCAAGCAGATCGGTCAGTACGTCCCCTGCCTCTCACCGACATCATTTCATTCTCATTTGAGGATCGTCTTGTGGTCTTTGTCTCTGTGAGCTTAGCGGTCTCGTGTCCTGGTTCTGGTCTCAGGGAAGCTGCCTCAGCTCCGAGAGCTCCTGCTCAGCTGCAACAGAATCCAGTTTGTTCCTGAAGAGCTGAGCTGCTGTGAGAGTCTGGAGAGACTGGAGCTGGCCATGAACCGGGACCTGGACCAGCTTCCAGACCAGGTACCGTCCGTTCCGGTCCCAAGGAACCGGGGTCCTGTGGACCCACTTTGATCCAGCTGATCTGAGGGTTAGTTCTCTGAACCGGCAGTTGAGGAACCTGAAGAAGCTGCAGCACCTGGACCTGTCCATGAACGACTTCCCCGCCGTGCCGGACTGCGTGGTCGCACTGCCGGCGCTCCAGTGGCTCGACATGGGAGGGAACGGGCTGCGGCGGTTACCCGAAGACATACACAGGTGGGTGAACGAATGACCGGAGGCCCCGCCCCCCACTGTCCCCTCCCACCATCAGCAGAAGAACGCTCGGGTTTGTCCTCAGGATGGAGACGCTGCACACACTGTGGCTGCAGAGGAACCGGCTGGAGAAACTCCCAGAGAACATCAGCAGGATGAAGAGCCTCGACACGCTGGTCCTCAGCTGCAACCTGCTCACGGACATCCCCCCCCTGATGGAGGACATGTCCAACCTCAGGTCTGCCCGTCTTAGGGTCTCTTTGTTTGTTTGTCCTCAGGTCAGGTAGTCTTGTCTTCTGTCTCTCTCTTCAGGTTAGGCCTTCTGTCTTTAGTTCTGTCTGTCTCCATGTCAGTCAGTCCTCACTGTTCTGCTCTTATCTGTCCCTTTGGAGACGTGTCCGGTCCCTCACAGTTGGAACCGGCGGTCGTGTCTCAGACTGAGCCTTTGTGTGTCTGTCGAGGCAGGTTTGTGAACTTCCGGGACAACCCTCTGTCTCTGGACGTGACGCTGCCCTGCACGGAGACAAAGGACGAGGACGACAGAGAGATGTTTGGACGGGAGTTCATGCAGACTTACATCCGGGAGGCCAGAAAAAGAGCCTCCGCCGTGCTCCACATGCACCGAGTCCCCCGTCAGTCCCCCGTCATCGCCGCGTCGTCGTCATCGCCGCGTCGTCTCCCGCATGAAACGCCGACATTAACCAAAAGAATCCGACGTCCCAGAATCAAAGAATCTTTGACCCAGTTGTTAGACGTAAAGATGATAATCTTCACCAGCTGCTCTTTATCTTTTATTGATGGTTGAATTAAATTAAAAAGACAAGTGCTCAAAGTTTACAAACATTTATTTGTAACTTTGCGTAATTTAGTCATCAGTTATGCTGAAAAACAGATTAAACAGAGTGAATCCTAAAGGTCCCATAATGCACCTGGATGGTGTTTTCCTTCGTGCCTCTACCCGGTAATAACATAAATAAAAATATATTAATTATTAAAAAATAATCTCACGTTGACTAAAATATGTTTTGTCATTTAAGTGAATTGAATGTATTTTTATTTTGATCACGTTTCTGTTTCAGAGCCGACGGATGACTCATCAAATAAATAAATAAATATTCCTCTTCCTGGAGCTCAGCCACGAGTTTTAAAGCCAGTGAAGAAAAGGATTCAGAAGCAGCGGTTCTGCATCTGGAGGCTGAGAACACGATATTGACACATTGATGGTTTTGTTTTTTTCCAGTTTGTGTCACTCGTCAGATTTCAACTGAGTACATTTTTTTTTCATCCAAAAAGCCACAGACAAAGTGTTTTGTATGAACTTAATTTTAAAGTAGACAGAATGAACACAACTGAAAACATTTTAATACAAAAATTTAAAATTCTATCCTTTTAAATAAAAATACCGATGTCTGCATCTTTAGTCTGTAGTCGGTCTCTGGGTCTCGTCAGGTCTCAGATTGTCCTTCAGGACGCAGGCGAGGGGACGGCGGTCAGTACGACGTTCTCCAGAGTCACCTGACTGTTTACGTAACGGGCGAGTTTGCCGTGGAATCCTCTCGTCTTCAGGAAGTGAAGTCTGCCGCCGTCGATCAGACGCTTGCAGAGACGACCGACCCGCTCGCGTTCCTCCGCCGGCAGGAACCTGCAGAGAAGAAGCGCGTCTCACTGTGCAGTTTGTTACGGGGTCCTGGAGAGATGCATGAAACCGGTCCAAACACTCACCCGCTCACGGCGTCCGTCTCCTCCGCCGGTTCGTGCTCTTCGTCGTCTCCGCGCCGATCGGGGCCCCCCGGGGGGACGGGCACCTGGTTGGCGGCCCGGAGTCCACATGTGGCCCAGCTGGACATCCGACAGAAAGCGGAGAACTCCGCCTCTCCGAGTCCCCGCTGCAGGAAGAACTGCTGCCCGACGTAATGGCGCCACTCACAGCGATGGTGGCAGCACAGCGCCACCGCCAGGCCCAGAACCGGGCCGAGACCCGGGTCCGGACCGGGACCGGACTCTGGCGGTGGTTCTGGTTCGGAGGTTTTGAGGCGTTTCCGTGGCGGTTCGGCCTCCCCTCCGGGTCGCTGCGTTTCCAACAGACAGCGCAGAGCCAGATCTGAGATCAGAGACGTCAACGCTCTTTAACGCTACGGCCTTCGCCTTTTTCCCGGGAGCCAATCGGATCGCAGCGCTGCTCTCACCTGTCGCCGCTCCACACAGGTGTTTTCCAACTCCGACCAGCGGAAGCCTCTTCTGTCTGAGCAGCTGCACTTTGCCTGGAGACATCAGTCACAAGACTCAGACCGGAAACAAGGCGAACCAACACCGTCTCCAGCTGTTAGTCTCTTACTTAAATCCAGATGTTGAATGTCGACCTGCAGCCTCTCAAACTGAACTCCAGTATCTTGATGTTTCCCATCTACCTGAAACCGAGCAGAAGAGAGCAGGTCAAACCTTATTTACTTCATTAAACATGAATAAATCATTCTACAGGTGTTGCAGCTGTTTTGGGGGTTGGACGTGGACATTGGCGCCCCCTGCTGGTCTGCCAGAGTAACGGGTGCATTGAGAGTCTGCAGAAATGAGGTTTTTCATGCCTTGAAGCGGGTGCTGCTGCGCTCCACCAGCAGCAGCTGCAGGTCATCGCAGGTCTGCAGGGGGTCTCGGGTCTTCAGAGCTTCGTGGATCCAGTGGGATAGTTTTCCTCGACCTGCTCCGAACTCCACGAAGCACCGCCCCCTTCCCAGCAGCCCCAGCGCCTCCAGGTGACCTAAGAGGGAGGACTGGACAACGCTTGACAGGTGAGAGAGAGGGCGGGACACAACAACCAAAAGCTCCACATCCTCCAGACATGAAGGCATGAACGCATGTCACCTCAGACTGTCCACCTGTTCAAGGCCAGAGTCCCGGGCCCTGAACCAGGATCAGGAGTCGTAGATAGTAACTTTGGAGTTGGTGGATCACCGTGGTAACTGATGCTGAACCCCTGACCTGGTGGCATCACAGCAGCATACTGTCACAATACGTTCAACATCAGTTACCACGGTGAGAAGTGAACCTCCATCGTGGGACTAAAAGCCAGAATTAACCCCGAAGTCACATCGATAACCGCAAATCCTGCTCCTGGTCCGGGTCTCCGGATTCTGGCAGAGGTCCGGTTTCATTTGTGTACCTGCTGCTTCAGGTGTTTGTGGGCGGAGTCCCCGTTCTTTGGGTTGTTGAGTTCCTCCTGGAGGACGGGATGAGACAGAACGCTGTCCTCCACATCGCACTGCAGTCCTATAACAACAACAACAACATGATGTCTGAGCTCTCGGGTAGATGTACCTGCTCCAAGAGGAACTCACCTGTGACGGCGGACTTCAGTTTGTCCAGCAGAGACTGTAATTCGGCCCTGCTGCGCTCAGACAGACTCACCTGAACCACAGACATCAGAAAGATTCGGATTATTAAGATTCATATTTTTACTGTGGCCCCTTCAGGTGACATGTTACCTGTTGGAGCGTCTCTCCGTCCGTTGATCCAGAGTTTATGTTCTCCACGTAATAAACCTGCGGTACGAGTCACATCAAACACTCACTTCAACCATAATAATAATAGAAATGATATTAACAGAATCACAATACTAAAACATTAATAATCATAATAACGGTAATACTGTTTCATAATGTCATGAATAATAATATAACAATAATAACTCACAGGCTTTGCTTTCTCCCTGGAGTTACATTTCTTCAGGTGTTTGTCCAGTTTGTCTTCACTCACAGTGCTGATCAGTCAAACAAACAGAAAAGTCACTAATGGGGTCATTTCAGATTAATAACTTGATTAATTCTCATAACGACTCACTGTTTGGGGTCCAGAGGACACGGAATCCTTCGGCTGCTTCCTTCCTCCTGAAACCGGACGCAGGAAGTTGTTAACAGGCGGGAGGATGACTTGTCAGCGGATATCGGCAGGTGTGAAATGACGTACTGACCAACAGGAAGTACATGAACTATTGTCGGAGTGGTAGTTTACAGCCACTGCTGAACAGGATAATTATATTGAATAATACAAATAGGAAACTTTATTAAACTCATTAGTATTTATATTTAAGTCAATATAAATCCTGTGTTTAATAAACTGGAATCTGAACTGATCTCAGTTAGACAGCAGTTATTTAATTTTCAATGATAACTGAGACATGAAGCAACCAACCACTGTATACATATTGTATTATATTAATGTTTATGCTAAATAATGCCAAACAGCTTTACTCATTTTAAATGTCGCAGTTTACAAGAGTGAAGATGTATTTTGATGGGATAAACCTCATCATCAAAGCTCCTTTTAACACACTCTGTCTCCCTGAGCAGCCCCGGAAGATTTGATTACTTTTTAATGACCACTAAATAATTTAAAAGTTGACACATTAAATTCAGTTAGGGCATAAATAATAACTTTCGTGCATAAAATCATTATTAAATCATATTTTTTTTCTTTAGTATTACTCCAAGGCTCCATGAGTCTTACTCCTTCTCCTCCTCCCCGATTATTATCTTTTTATTATAATTATTGTTACTATGATGTTTCCGGTCAGATTTAAAAATCAGAGGAAAGTATAATAATAACGGAAGTTGTTTTACTTTGAAAAACGTGTTTTTGTCTGTATACTAATGAACTAATAAAGTTTAAACCACCGACTTACTGATTACTGTTCAATGATGCTGATCAATCTGTTCTGTTATATCACGTTGTCTGTATCCCTGACTTCACCAGTGGTTCTGAACTCACCATGTTCGCGTGTTCTCCGCAGAACACCTTTCCTCTTGCGGCGATCATTTTACAGAAACGGTTCTTTTTCTCCACGAAGAAGCCACATCTGCCGGACAGGGCGGCCGCCATGTTGGAAGACATTGACGTAGATGACGCTGGGGCGCTGCATTCATGAGCTCAGCCAGCTGTGGGATATACCGCGAACGTACTACAAAAGCTGTTCATCCACGATATTTACTGAAAATGATAAATGTGTGAGTTGTTCAATTTACATAATGGTGATGTAAGAGAAAAGATGCTGGCATATTACTTATTACATATGACCAAAGTTTAAGACCATTTTCAATGTGGCGTGTATTAATATATATTTGTCCAAAGTAGCACGTGAACGCCCCAGTTTCTTTAACTTAGCCCTCCTCCCACTCCTCCTCCTCTTCTTTCTGATTGGTCGTCCTGTGTGCCAACCCAAAACATTTCCCGCCTCTTGAACCAGCGGGGTGTGGCTGGTGTTTAAGTGACGTCATTAGTGGACCGTCCATACCATGATGGCGTCGGCAGCAGCAACGGAGCGGGGCGACAGTCCCGGCGTTTCCCGGTCTGCGGCGGCGCAGTACTCGGTACTCGTGGTGGTGGGGTCGCTGCGTCCCACCGGTCTGCTGGAGCGACTGCTGAAGCAGATAGACTCAGGTGTGTACTGCTGAAGTTAGTCGGTACCGGAGACTGTAATGTTGACGTTAACACAGGGCAGGAAGTCCGCATTGTTCTTCACAATAAACTGGTCTAACCCTGTTATCCTCTATACAAACTGTCTCCCTGTTCAGGTTTTCTACAGTTTTTATACATGGTGTTTTTTGCTTATTTCTTAGACGATGTGTTCATTTTTTATGTTGTATGGTTTATGTAGGCAGTTTGAAATTTTACAGAAACTCAAGTTAAGTTCTATGGCAGTTTATTTTGAAAACCTTCTCACCGGATGTTTTGTGTTTTATCAAGCTTGACGTTTTTTTCGTGTCGCTTCTGTTAAAAGTAGGTTAACGGTCCAAACACAATGAGAGTTGAATAATACAGCAGTTTAACTTTTACTTTACCCCGTTAACTGTTTCACTTCAGCTTAAAGTTAGTCGTCTAATGTGACTGATGTACTCCAAGAGGAGCAATAATTCACCAGTGTTAGTAAAAATCTATCATACTCATTAATAAAAGAGTATTTCGAATAAAGCAGATTCACGTTGAGAGGTTCATTATTCGTGTAGCAGTGAAAACCAACACTGCCCGACGTTACAAAATCACAGCATCATCCATCATACTGAGACACTAAACTAGCTAAACAACAGTTCAACTGTAACTATCTCTAAAAAAAAACAAATAATCATGTGTTCTACTGCATTCAGCCTCTGCTGCTCCAGGGTGGGTGTCCGCACCCTCGTTCCATCGTCAATACTCTTATCGGTTCTTTTTGATTAATTTGGCGGGGGAAAAAAAGGCCATTCATTTCAACACATTTTATTTTGCTTCATTATCCCACCATTGTGGACCGCACCAGTTCAATGCCATCATATTTTAAATTTGCAAACATTCCTAGGTGGTGGAGTCGACGCTTTGATGCTTGTGCAGTGAGGACAGGCGTCACATGACTGACTTCTCTGTCCAACGTCACCTTTCCGCCAATCACATCCCGTCGAATGAACCACAGACGCCACGTGTCTGCTCTTCTCATCACGTTCTGCTCTCTCCCTTTTTCGCTGGGTCAACATTGCCGTGATGTCGGTTTGGCCCCTTTCAGTCACCTTCTTGTTTTACCTTTTTAACTCCAGTCTGTGAAAACATAATTTAATCTTAACGGCCTTGAGATCCTCAATCAGGGTCAGGTTGACGCCACTGTTCCTTATTGTTTGCATCAGCGGACCAGGAGCGACAAAACGGTAGAAACTGAGTGTTTCTGCAGACTGATTTGCCGTTGCTCCTCTCAGTCGTGAGGGGTCGATTGCATTAAAGGAGTCAAATGGAGCCGTGCTTCTGATCTTGTTCCCTCTGCCACGATGCTCTCACGTCGTACTGAGTCGGAGTCTGTGTGTGTTTCAGAGTCACAAAGTGTGTCTCGGCTCATTCAGTTGTTTTCACTGTGCCACCGTGTGTTTTCGTGGGTCCATCTTTGGGTCAGCGGCCTCTTGGTCTTCAGGGAGCTTTCTGCCGGTCTTCAGCCTGATTTGCTTCCCGCTGGTTTCATGTTCTGTGTGACGCACTAAGAGGAAGCGTGTTACTAAATATCTTCAGCTTCCTGTTTGCTGAGGAGGAAACGGTTCATCTGACAGAGGAAGGAGGAACCGCAGAGGGACTAAGTTTAGTTCGTCACTTCAGACCGAATCTTCTGTGTGTGCTGCACGTTGGACCAGTTCAAACCAGTGAACCGTCTGAGCTCCAGGCTGCTGCTGGTTTGAACATGGCGAAAAACGCTGGTTAGTTTGCTCGGCCCGGATTCACCTCAGAGCAACACCGGAGGCATCCCATAATAATGTGACACACAGACTCCCATTATGCATCAGATCATCTGGTGTTTGTGTTGATTTTTCCCCAAATAGATTCCAGGGAACACAAGGAGCTGCTGTCAGGGCGGACGGCGGCGTTTAGAATCGGTGGATTCTCTGATTTGAGCGCGAGCGTCACGTCCTGAGGACGACACACATGACACGAATCATTCAGCCGTTTACAACACAAACCGCTCAATGCATAAGATCAACGTCCAGCACTGATGCATCATGGGAGGCGATGACAGAGGAGCGCAGAAACGTTTTTTCTGTTCTCCTTATTTACTTCAGCTGTGTGTGTGTGTGTGTGTGTGTGTGTGTGTGTGTGTGTGTGTGTGTGTGTGTGTGTGTGTGTGTGTGCGCGCTGATAACTGTTGTGTTTGTTTTGTGTACTTCAGGTGTGCGCTGCTGGCCTGTGAACCTGGATGTCTCCGTTCTGGACCAGCAGCTGAAACTCTTTGTGTCGAGACACTCTGCCTTCCTGTCGAAGGACGTCCCAGGTGAGACGACAGGAAGTGCCCCCGTCGGTTTGTCCGCACACCTGTGTGTGTGTACTTAGTGTCGCGTTGCAGAAGGTTTCTTCTGCTAAGACCCGGGTCGCTGGTTCAGTAGATTTTGAGGGATTAATGTGTTTGTGTCTTCCGGGTTCCTAAAACTCCCACAATCCTTTGTGCACGTTGTACTTCCTGTCCTCACTAGGTAAACGGGATGGATGTTGTCATATCTACAAACTAGTTTTCCTAAATCTTTGAGCGGCTTTTCGTTTTCCGGTTGATTAGGAAGTTAATTTGTCTCTGATTCTACAGAGTGAAAATGTCTGTGTCAACACACAAACCCCTGTTAAAGGATCTTTGTGGATCAGAAACTCCACCGGGTTCGCTGCTCCACTGTTTTCTTCCTCCCAGCATACTGTGGTCTGATGGTTGATGTCTGTCCTGCAGGACAGAGGACCCTGCAGCACCACGGAGACGTTCTGGACACTCAGGTTGTCGTGAATCCGGCTCACGACTTTGTCTGCTCAGAGGTGAATGAAAGTGTGTCATTAAACACGGCTCTGTGTGCAGCTGATGCAGATCATCACCGGTCGGCGCTCCTCGTTAACGTTGACCCGAGATCAATGGGAGCTTCATTAGTTCCGTAGTGAACAACGAGTCCTTTGAACTAGGCAGAAGGAGAGCTAGCTAATGCTAGCTGTTAGCCTGGTCCTGCTTGGCTAAATATCAGCAGAGCAACGTGTGTCGGTTGCAATGTTATGATGTGTTCAAATGCAATCTGGTAAAATGTAGTTACAGCGGGAAGCTTGACTAAATTCAAGGGTTTTCACATTAATATAACATGGATCTTCGAGATGATAAGAAGAATATTGTACATCATCATCAATGACGAGACTCGATCAAAGTGCAAAGTTTTATATCCTGATTATTTGAATTGTGAGCATTTAGTCAAATCACCGCAACAGATGACAAACAAAGTACATTTATTTTTCTCTAAATGTGTTTTCAGGTGCGGCGGCTCGTCTGTGATCCGTCTGCACACAAACTTCTGGTTCTGGCCGGTCAGTGCGTTGAAGGGTCCGGAGACATTGTGTTCCAGAGAGGCTTCTTCTCGCTCAGCGACTTCGTCCACATCTTTGAGGAGGAGGAGGTGAGAAAGTGTGTGAGGGAGTGTTTTTACCTGCCGTTGTATCGTTCCCTTACGATCCGTCCTGAGTGTCTTCCTCTCTGTTTGGAAGGTCGGACAGTTGTTGAGCTCTACAGACCCGGCCATGAAGGCCCGCCTCACCCTCAGCTGTCCAGATGTTGGTCTCTGGAAGAACTCCGTGTTGGAGAAACACAATCTGCAAGACTACATCCACATCCAGATCAACCCCCCCGCCGTGCTCCCAGAGATGGAGGGTCTGCAGGAGTTCACGGAGTACCTGTCCGAGTCGCTGGAGCCCGAGTCCCTCTTCGACCTCCTGGAGCCCCCGAGCACCGTGGGGTTCCTGAAGCTCTCTCGGCCGTGCTGCTACATCTTCCCCGGAGGGAGGGGGGACGCCGCCTTCTTTGCCGTTAACGGTTTCAACGTGCTGGTGAACGGCGGCTCGGATATCCGCTCCTGCTTCTGGAAACTGGTTCGACACCTGGACCGAATCGACTCGGTGCTGCTGACCCACATCGGCGTGGACAATCTCCCCGGGCTGAACAGTCTGCTGGCGAGGAAGGTAGCGGAGCAAGAGGAAGAGTGTGCTGGACCCCCGAGCGAGGAGGACCGGATGAAGAACCTCGTCTCCCCTGAGATCGGGGTGGTCTTCCTCAATGTCCCCCACAGGTTGAAGTCCTTGCAAGGAGATCCCGGCGAGCTGCGCAGCTGTGACCAGGCGGCGCTCACTCTGCAGAATTTGGAAAGACTTTCCATCAATCCGGAACCTCTCAGCCGGTCCAACGGACCCCGAATAGAACCGGTTATCTTGTTTCAAAAGATGGGAGTGGGCCGCCTGGAGCTCTACCCGCTGAATCCAGTCGCTGGCAGCAGAAACCTCGAAGCTTTCATGCAGCTTTGGCCAAATAAGGGATCCGATGTTAAGGGCTCAGACCTTCCGCTCCCGTGCCTCGTCTCCATTTGTGCTCTGCTGGTCTGGCATCCGTCCAGTCCTCAGGAGAGAATCATCCGGGTGCTTTTCCCAGGGTGCACGCCGCAGACCAAAATTCTGGAGGGGCTTGAAAAACTCAAACATCTAGATTTCCTCAAACATCCGGTCGTGTGTTTGAAGGACCTCGAAGCGCCCAAACCGGACAAACAACCGAAACGGGCAGAGAGTCGGGAAAGCCTTAAGTCCCAGTCTAAGGACGTCAGACCCAGCAGTGCCTTGCAGAAAGACAAACGAGTGGATGTCAAAAAACAGGAGGTGAAAACGATGCCAAAGGCAGCGAGTGACACCACGTCTAAAGAAAAGAAAGATGGGGAAGAAAAGCCCAAACTAAAGGATCCAGAAGCAAAATTAAAGCCACAAAAAACAACTGAAAAGCTTGTTCCAAAGAAAGAAGCGTCACGAGAAGAGAAAAAGGAAGCAAAAAAGAAGGACGAGAAGGTCGCGGTCGCTGTAAAGAGGGAAGAGAGTGGAGAGAAAAAGAAGGAAGCTGTGAAGAAAGAAATTCCAAGCACAAAAGTAAAGAAAGACCTCAAACCGGAACCAAAAAAAGACAGACAGAAGGATGTAAAAACAGAGGAGAAGAAAACCGCTCGACCAGCTGTAAGAGAAGTAAAGAAAGCAACAAGTGGGCCCTCGAGTACGGAGCTAAAGAAGGCTTTGGGAAAGAGTGGGACTCTACCAAAGAAAGACTCTTTGTTTTCAGGGACAAAAGGCAAACCAGGTTCAAAGGAGAAGGAAAACCAGAAGGCGGCCGATGGCGTCAAGGCGTCCACGCCTGAGGACGAATTTGAAAGACTTCGATTGGAGGACAAAAACGGGAACAACTCAAAGGTCACAAACTCAGACGGCGCAAAAACCAATGGGAACCACACCTCGATGGTAGAGAGTCCAGAGACGTTCCGCTGCATGGGGACGGACCAGGTCGCCGGGGACGATGGCGTCCTCGGCGCGAGAGGATCCGGCCTTGGCTTTGAGGGCAACGGGACCTCCGGCTGTGGCTCCCCGAGGGCAGGTCTGGAAAAGTCCTGTCAGGATAAACCGTCGGGTCCTCTGACGCTCAGTCCTTTCAAAGACATCTCGCCAGACTCCTCCATCACCATGACCTCCACGCCCGCCGAGCTGGGTTCTCCTCACTCGACAGAAGTCGACGGATCCCTGTTGGCTTCTTTAGAGCAAGAGTCGCCCAAAGGCCCCGTGGGAGACGGCGTCCGTTCCAACGCACACGTTGGGGACTCAAACACCGGGACGGCCTCGCCTGCGGAATCAAACCACAACGGGTTCGGTGGGTCGGAGGATCACATCCACGGGATGTCCGAGCTCATCTCGGATGTTCCGCACGACGTGGATCTCTGCTTGGTTTCGCCTTGTGAGTTCCAGCATCCCAAAGCTCCCGACAACCATCAGCAGCGCGTGAGCCCCGGCCTCGCCGCCGCCTCGCCCGACCCCTCTGACGACAACAACAACAACAACAACAACCACTCGCAGGATCAAAGCAGCAGCGACTGCCCTTCAATCGACAGCCAGGGAACTCCGCCCGCATCGGTCAGCAACTCCGTCCCGACCGACTCCGACGTGCCCCCCTGTTCAGAGGAATGTCCGTCCGTCACAACAGAAATGGACTCTGATGATGACGATGATTCCGGTAGCTTTTTCCCGCCCAGTCATCCTTCTGGTCCCCAGTACTCCCACAAGGGAGGTCAAGACCCCCCACCCGCCCCGGTCAAGGATCTGCCCCCGTTGCCGCCCCAGCATGGCGCCTGCATGGCCGACGCAGAGGCCGGCAAGAGCCTGAAGGGTTCCACGGCCAAAGCCAAGAAACCCACCACTAAGGCACAGAACGCCACCCCTGGGAACGCCGCCGCCGCCCCCAACGGAAAGCCCAAGGCCGGTGGCCCCTTGGGGTCCATGAAGATAACCTCCAGCCTTGAGGCGAAGCCCTCGTCCAGAAGCTCGCTCGGAGGCTCCAGGCTTGGTCCTACAAAACCCCCATCCTCAGGTAGGCGGGTCCAAACACACATGGAGGGCGCTGACGTACAGGAAGCAGACACAGTGCTCGTGTTAAACTGTGATTCGCTGCACATTATATGATGCTGCTGGGGCCCTTGAGTATCATTAAATTGATTTTATTTCAGCAATATAATGCTGAATGTCTCCTTTATGGCCCATGAGCTCTGTTTGCAACCTTCCAGCTCTGCCAAACAAAGTGTTCTCGGTGCATTTAGTTCTTTTGTTTCAATCACCGCTCCTCACAATAATAACTAAGATTATTATTATTTGTTTATCCTTTGTTGGGGAAATCGGTTTTAACCTCATTGCCCTGACTTCCTCCCAGCTTCCAAGGCTGCCGGTCCTGCAGGTTCCGCGGTCTATGTGGACCTGGCCTACCTGCCGTCTGGCTGTGCCTCCTCGACCGTGGGCCTGGACCTGTTTAGGCGCCTTCGCTCCTCGTATTACATCATCAGCGGAGACAATCCGGAGAAGGAGGTGGCGATGAGGAGCATCCTGGACGCCCTGCTTGAGGGGAAGAGCAGCTGGCCGGAGGTTCAGGTCCGTAAATACGAACGATAACGTTTGTCCGCTTCACTGTCTTGTGCCCTGTTCTCTAATTGGTTTGTTTTCCTGGCCTCAGGTGACTCTGATCCCAACGTTTGATTCGCTGGCGATGCACGAGTGGTACCAGGAGACCCACAACCGGCAGAAGGAGCTTTCAATCACCGTGCTGGGCAGCAACAGCACCGTAGCCATGCAGGAGGAGACCTTTCCCGCCTGCAAGGTGGAGTTCTAAACCGGAAGCCGCTGCCCACTGGAGGCCCCGCCCACTGGAGGCCCCGCCCACTGCACACCCTGTCCACCTCACCTGTGAACCGGTGGAAACGTAGAGTAGACTTGAGTGGTTGCCCCAGTTGCATGCTGACCGTTGAAAGGTCTCAATAATAATCTGTCCCCTGAATCTGAATTCCGCCCACTTTGGTTGTCATAGTTACTGAGTATGCTCACCCACTTGCTCTTATTCTGAAGGACAGTAAAGCAGGAGGTCGAGCTGCTGGTCTATTTAAAAACAAAACAAAACAAAAAACAAACTGCGTGACATCACTTCCGGTCACTTCATCTCTGCTGGATCCGATCCTTTAACTCTCCTGCTAACTAGCATTAGCACTTTAGCATGAGTCTGACGTCACCGTTTGACGTTTGCTCGGCGTTTAGCTTCAATGTTGGTTTCACTTTAGTTTTTGAGTCAAGCAGAAATGCAAAATGGAGACGTTCCTTTTGTAAATGAATAATTATCTTGTTAATATTTGATTATGAGTCAAAAACGTAATCAATACATTTGTGCTCTTTATCGCATCATTTCATCTGGTAACTTGGATAAATATCTCAGAATGACATCTTAACTACGAGATCTCAATTCTCAAAAGATTTTTAATTTGTCACCAATAGAGTTTATTCTGCTGATTACGAGGTACAGAGTTTGAGTTTTTCTTGTTTATTTTTTCAGTAGAGGAAATGTTTCGATCCAGCAGAGTTTTTACTGGTATTTGGGACCACATGTTGCCTTTAAACACAGATCTCCGATCAGTTTCTATCAGAGCGTCCTGCAGCTTTACCACTTTGTTCTGGGACTTGCTCTAAATACTACATCTCCCATGAGCCTCGGCTGCTCTGTCATTTTAATTTAACTCCGCTGAATTGATGTCAAAGTTAATTAATCTGACTGACTGCAGTTTGGAAGTCAATGATCGGATACTTCCCACAGCAGTGCTTTCTGGGACTTGTAGTGCTTCTCCAGATGACTTAAAACAGCTGCTTGAATCTGTAGAAGTCCATATTTGTTCAGAAATGTTTCTTATTTTGGATAAAATCTGTCCGTTAACATTCAACCACACATTTCAGTTTTAACTTATTTATTTATTTCAATTCATGTCTGCTTTCTAAACTTTGGTTTCAGCTGCAGCTTAATTTTAGGTTTGCTCCCAAGTCAAAGTTAATTGATCGGTATTCACATCTGATCTCAATAGAAGTATCTGAAGTGTTAACGGATCAATAATTTATCTGGTTATTGAGCCGCATTGTGACTGTTGCTGCAAAATCAAATGAGGTTTCAACCGTAAAGTTAAAAGATCAAAGTCGTCATTTAGAGAAAAAAAAATTGTAAACTAAAAAAAAATGAACAGTTTAATTCACAGAATAGTTATTTGAAGATTATAATAATTGTAAGTAATTTCCTTATTTTGGCTTTCGATCACTAAATCAAGAACTTCATTCTCCTGATTTTAATTGTTTTACATGGAGTTAAAACGTTTTTTCTCTAACTAACGACCTACTTTTCACCTTTTTGTCATCAGCCTTTCTAAAACAATTGAAGTGTTAACGATGTCATTTTTTAGATTTAGTTTTCACACAGACACAATTTCTGACTTGAACACTAATTTGAATGATTCTTTCAAAATAAAAGTTTCCCTTTAACAATTGCTTTAGTGTGGTTTATTGTGAAAAGACTCAACAAGTTTATGTGACCCAGAAGATTTAAGGTTCTCCGCGTGCTTGAAGTAATGTCACATTAATAACTGCTTCTTCCCGACAGGTTCCCATAGATTGTGGTTTAATCTGGATTTTGATCAATACGCTGCGACTATCATCATTATTATTATTCACATTACTTTCACTAGAAAGTATTTACTGTATTTATTGCGCGTGTGTTGATTGATTGATTGATTGATTGATTGGATGTGTCTGTGGCGCAGTGGGGTGTCGCCCCCTGCTGGACCTTCAGCATAAACACACGTTGTCTCAGATGGAAGCTGATCGATCCCTGATCAGTTATGCTGGTCTCTGTTGACCTTCCGTTGGGCGTCGCCGTCGTAGCGGATGTCTCGTGTGTAAAAGGTGAGTTTTCTCCCTGATCACTTCACCAATCTGTGTTTTAGTACTACTAGTACTTTAATTGTATATAGCGCGTCTCTGTGGACTCAAATACAATTTAGACAAATGGAACAAAACAAAAGGAACATGAAAGGTAATTTTAAAGATCGGCCCGTCGGGATGTGCAGATGAGCTGGAAAGAAACGTTTAACGGAGCTTTTGCTCCTCGTGAGGACAAAGGGGCGCAATGAGATACGAGTTATTGAATGAAACTGAACCCGATCACTGACGTCACCACTACCGATCACATCGATGCTGGTGTCTACCCTCTGCGTCCTCTCCCCCCCCTCCTCCCCCGATGGGCGGGTCTCTTTTCTCTCTCGGATGCAGATCAGATGATTCGGGCTGCAGCGGACTGATCTCACGGTCAGACATGGAGTGAGTACTTTTATTTCTTCATTTCTCCTCCTTGTGTTCGATTCCGTCTCGCGTGTTTCTTGTGGACGCGGAGGGTGAGTTTAGTGTCCCGCGTGTGTCTCCGTGTGCGGCATCAGTCCTGCGGGGCTGCTGAGTCAGGGTCTCTACCCCGGTGATGGGGGGTCGGGGGGGGGGGGGGGGAATGCACCAAAAGTCCGTCCGGAAAACGCCGGAGCGGCGAAGGCGTGACGGCGCGGAGGCTTCGGGGTGAAACGACGTCCCTTCGGAACCTTCTGAGGGTTCTGGTCTACTTTTCACAGCCCATCGATGAGCAGCACGAGCCTCTCCAATTGCATATCGATCCGGCTTTTTGCCATCACGGACCCGATTTATAATCAATGCCGGCTGTCAAGCTGAGGAGGTTTAGACATCTTCCGGGTGGGGTTTTCAAAATAAAGGCTTCGTGGAGGGGGGGCACATTAATGGTGATAAACTCTCTTTGTTTAGCAGCGTTCATAGAGATGAGAGAACTACAATATTTTTTCTTCAAGAATATCTCCAATCTAACATTTTCTCACCGATCGATGTCGTGACTCATCAGACGGAGGAGGGGATGGTCAGTCTCTTCTTCTACAGCCTCCGATTAGAAAAAGGACAACCACCAATTACCAGTTTACCATAAATGAGTTAGCGCCTCCTTGGTTCAATAACAGGGATTTTAATCACAGCAATGAATTAAGAGAGCGAAAAATAATTAAAGGGAACATTTTCCAAACTCTGACAACAACGTGTCCGCTAAACTGCTTATCGTGTGAACCATTTGTGTCTTATGCATTGAATGTTATGTGGTTCATTCTGTTCACGTGACATCTTTTGACCTTCTGACCATCGTGCCGGAGGGATCGCTTCTTCCTCTTTTCACCCCTTAAAGGTTCAATTTAATTGGAAACATCCAACAGATGAATGACATGCAGAACCCTACAACCAGTTCCAAGAATAAAAACACTCCCCGTATCACAACCTGTGATTTAAACTGGTTTCCAGTATCAGACCCTGAAATTGAACTGTCTTCCCTTGGTCCCAGTGCATCTATCAGACCTTATAGTTGAACTGGTTTCCAGTGGTCCCAGTACAAGTATCGGACCCTGTGGTGTTTTCCCTCTGCTGCTCAGATTCTCTGTTGTGCAGCCCGGTCTCCATGGAGACGGACCGGAGCTTTGTTCTGAATCCTTTTGAGTTCAGAAACTGTGGAGCTCAGCAGAGTTCAGCTCGTCCTCTTCAACAGCTGCAGCGACGCTCCGATTCTGTACTTCTGCTCTCATCTTCTTTTTCATGCCTTTAACGAGTTGAGCATATTTTAATTCATGACACATGTCGTGATAGCTAAAACTATCAAAGATAAAAAAATATGTGATATGTGACTGAAACGGATAAGTGTCAAATCGGAAATAGTTGCCATTTTTAAAAATGTATTTTTGAAAACAATCTTTGATGTTTCATCCTTTTGTCTGTGTGTGTGTGTGTGTATATATATATATATTATATATATATATATATATATATATATATATATATATATATATATATATATATATATATATATATATATATATATATGTACACACACAAGCATCTTGCAGCTGTTGTCTGCTGACGGACAGGAGAGTTTTAGTGGCTGCGGGCTAACCGCTAGCGGCTAACTCTCATGTGACAGTCAGGCCTCAGTCTGCACATCAACAGCAGCTTTGTGACTCAAACATCCAGAACATCCGATCAGCTGAGCGAGATGCGGATGTTTATGCAAACTCAGGAAAGACATGAGGAAAAGAAACCCCACACAAATACGTTTCAGAATAAATAGAAACAAGATGTATGTTAATAACGCAACAATAGTTTGATAATATGGAAATAAATAAATAATGTAAAATAAATGGTGAAATTATGGTGCTTGAAATTTACAGCACAATACATTATAATGTAAAATAAAGTAATATTGACGATGCTCCCCCCCCCCCCAGGGTCAGTGAGGCTCAGCAGGATCGACAGCAGCTACTCGCGGTGAGTGTAATTTACATACAGTCAGTGAACACACCATCTCAAAACACACACACACACGTGCACACACACATATGAATGTTTCTGATATATAACCTCTGATGGCAGCAGATATTTAAACCTACCCCCCCGCCCCCCCCCCCCGCCCCTCTGCTTCTGAGCTCTTTTACTAATGCACTTATTGATCCACACACACACACACACACACACACTTCCTGTGTAACTTAATCCTCCTGCTATGACTCCAGCTTAGTTTTAACTCGCCGTAGTGAAGGATCACGGCTCTTCAGGCGTCACTGTTTAACCACTAATTCATTTGGACGGGTTTTAGAAACTCTACCGTTCGTAGATATTTAAATCAAAATGCTTCATTATAAAACATTTGATGCTTCTTCCCTCACAGGATTTGTATACAGGTAACAAAGTACTCCATGAGTATGAGACGTTTAGATCCATAACAAACCCTCTGGTCATGGAAGAGGTTTGTTTTTGCCTTTTAGCTGGTTTAACAGTCTACGTAGACTGTTAAACCACAGTTACTCTCATTGTCCTGCTGATTCCTCACAGCTCATTTTGTTTGTGAGTCCTCTGACGTTCAAGAGAACAAAGCTACAAATAACGCATGAAGTATGTCCACCTCCTACAAGCGGCGTGGGGGCTTAAACACCGCTTCAGCCGACCTTCGTTTTATCACCAGTAGTAGTGGCAGAGCATGGAAGTAACATGTGTTAGTACTGTAGTAGTATGAGTACTGTAGTAGTAGTACATCTACTGTGTGTGCATATTGGATAACATATATAAAGCATGAAGTCCAGTTCAGGCGAAAGCTGTTGTCTGCAAACCGAATCCGATATTAAAAAAAAAAGACACGACCAGCCTCTCGTCCCTCGTCCCTCACAATAGCAAAGTCGTCCGGCGGGCCGTCCGCACTGCGGCGGCGGGCGGGCGGATTTGGGTTTGACGTGTGATATTTAGTGCGTGTATGTAGCGCTTATGTAGTTTATGATCGGCGCACGGCGAGCTGACGAGGCAAAAATAAGAAGCCGGCCGCAGTGTTCAGTTCACACCCGTCTGACTTCTGTTAAATGAAAACACCCCAACGCAACGTTCTCTCCTTCCTCCTCTTATCGCGCGTCAGGAGAAGAGGAAGTGGCAGACGGAGCTGGAGAACAAGAAGCGTCAGCTGGAGGACGACAGGAGGGCCCTGCAGCACCTGAAGGTGAGCCGGGTCGGTGGTTGGGATCCCCGCTGAGGGCAAATCAGTCGACCAATCAAATCAACACTCAAAAACAAGTACACAAATGTGTGTAACAACTGATTATACAAAAGAATCAACAGAGTAGACGTGGTTCCTCGTTGGTCCTCCGGCCTCTCCATACTTCACAGATCTGTTTTACAGCGCAGATCCAGATGTGAGGTCACCCTGAGCTCTGTGAGGCCGTGAACAGCTGCACAGTAAAAAATACCTCCAACAGACCTCAGATCAGCCCCCTTTACTGCAGGAAGCCCAGAGGGGCTCTTGACCCCCTTTCTGCCTCTGACCCGCAGCAACTGCTTTCAAATAACTGAGTATTTTTACCCGACAGCTGCTCGTTCACCGTATCAACTGGTCTGCAGTCAGCGCGGATTCACTTTGAATTCTGGCTGCAATTATTAAGTCATTTTTCACATGTTTTACTTTGTCGCAGACAGAACTGTCCCCTTGATGAATGATGATTTTAGATCTTTATGTTGGACCAACAAGCCAGTACCTTTAAATACTTGATGATTGTACTTCCTGCTCAGTCGAAGGCTCTGAGGGAGCGCTGGCTGCTGGACGGAGCGCCCTCTGCTGGACCGGAACAGGACGAAGTGAGGAGACAACTGGAGCAGGACGAGGCCAAGGCCCGGAGCCTGGAGGAGGCCATCAACAGGTCTGATCTGATTTAATCTCATCTGATACGAGCTAATCCCATTGGGTCTACTGTAAAGCATTAAATGCACAACGGCACAGGTCATCCCTCCACAGTGCAGACGGGAGCTGATCACAGATCAGCCAGACTGCCGAGGGAGCCGCTTTGACTACTTGTGAAAGAAACGTGCACACACCGAAAGATGTGCGGCTCCTTGAAGCACATGCGAGGAGTTATCGAGTGAATGAAAGTGAAATATTCACCTTGTGTGTCGCAGGTTGGAGAAGGAGGTGGTCGGTTTGGAAAGTGGAGGCGTGGACCAGGCGGCGGCACAAACAACCGTGAGTGTGCACGCACGCATGGATATACTTCGGTTCTAATGAACTCTGCGTGAAGCTGAACTTCCTGTTTCTGTCTGTGTCCCTGAAGGTGTCATCAGGATCCGTTAAAGGTACATTTATCCTTCTTGTTTGTTTGTTTCGTCGTTGTTGTGTCTCCTCTTCCTCTCACTGTGTGTGTGTGTGTGTGTCCCTGATCAGCTGTAAAGGTCAAAGGTCACAGTGGCCGTCAGCACGACAGAGCTGCGGCCTCAGATCAGATAGTTCAAGGTGAGACTTTGCTGAACTCCACTGTGTTCTGCAGTCAGATTACAGGTCAATTCAGATTCCTCACATCATAGTTATCAGATCGCAGTGTTGAGTTATATTAGCGACAATTCAGATTACAGTAATCAGATTACAGTAATCAGATTACAGTAATCAGATTACAGCAGTCATACTACAGTGGTCTGATTAAAGTGAGTCAAAGAGGAAGCGGTGCTTTAATGACCTCAGAGCTTCAGTCTTCACTCTGTCTGTGTGCTCGCCTCCCCTCTCTCCCATGAGCCTTTGCAGAGGTCAAAGTTCACAAAACCTCCCGAAAGAACAAAGCGAAAGAGGCGACGGACGAGATGAAGAGAGGTGAGTCACAGAAGGACTCCTCCTCGTACCCATAACAGGACGCCCTCCATCAGTCCTCGCCTGCATTATCGCGTTATCTGACTCAAGAGCCCAACGCCACATTTGATCTAGTTCACCACATCCAGCACCTTCATACATATACATTGAGGACTATTTATTTACATATTGGTTATAGACCTTATTTTATACGTTTCTGACCCGCCGCCTTCGCAGTAAACTCTGGTTCTCTGGTAAAAACCTGTCAATCACAATCACAAGAAACCTGTCAATCGCAAGGAAGTCCCACCCTAAATGAAACCGTGCTTTACAGTCTATTAATTTACTCTTAATAGACAACAATAAACTAAACGAACACTGCGTGCGTATTGTTCAAAATGTCACATATTTTGGACATAATGTCTCATTGACCGATCGACACTGGAAGTTTGTGTTTGTGTCTTTATGAGTAACATTTAACCAGCTGTCTGTCTCTCCGTCTGTCCCTCTGAGTCTTTAATTCTGTCTAATGTCTCATGCGTTTGTCCCGTGTGTCCTCCTCTAACCCCTCCTCCCTGCAGCCATGTACTCGGTGGAGATCACTGTAGAGCGGGACAAAGTGACGGGAGAAACCAGGGTTCTGTCCACTAACACCACACTTCCTGTTGACCTGTCTCACCAAGGGGTCAAAGTTTACGAGGACGAGACGAAAGGTGACGTCAGCGTATAAGAAATAGGTCACCTGCTGAACCACGATGGGATAAGTTGATCCTTTTTTGGGGGGGGGGGGGGGGGCGTAGTCATAGTGGGGACAGAAAGACCTTCTCACGGCAGATCACCCAATACGTCCCACAAGGTTCAAGGAGGCTTTCAGAAGCCTGACTGCATGTTCACCCTGCACCTCCTCTTCCTCCTCTTCCTCATGTCTCGGTGAAGCCTAATGTTGAACGATAACAACCAAAAACACGTTCAGCTGAGGCCTGAAGGAGGAGGAGGAGGAGGAGGAAGACTTCAGCTGTGGTGGCCTGATTGAAGGTTGAGTGACATCACACGGTGTAGGACGATAGTCGGCTCCTATTGGTGTCCCGGTCCGGCCTCTCACCCTGACCCCGACTCTGTCTCCCCCAGTGGTCCACGAGATGAACGGCGAAGATGGCGTCCAGCCGCTCAGCTCGTCGGAGGTCGAAGAGCTCATTAGCAAAGCCGACCAGACCTCGGTGACGCCACAGGCCGCCGCCGCGGCGACCCCTCCGCCGACCGCGGTGACCCCTCCGCCGACCGTGTTGGTCCAGGAGGAGGTGCGTCCCGAGTCGCGGCCGGCCGAGGTCACCGGGCTGGAGACGCAAGAGGGCGGAGGGCCGAGCGTGGCCGGGGCCAGCGCCGAGAACCCCGTCACCATGGTGTTCATGGGATATCAGAGCGTGGAGGACGAGGACGAGACCAAGAAGGTTCTGGGTTTGAAGGGGACAGTGAAAGCCGAGCTGGTGCTCCTCCACGACGCCAACGGGAAAACATCGCCGGGCGAAGGGCGCGAGGAGGCCGGCGGGCCTCACGCACCAGACCCGCCTCCGGCTGCGGCTCCGCCTCCAGCGGCCTCTCCCGCTACCCCGCCCTCCACCAAACCTACGGAGCCGTCGGCGGCGAGCAACGGGGAGACGGAGGAGGGGAAGGAGGGAGTGGGGGAGGGGAAGAAGGTGAAGCAGCCGTGCAAGTGCTGCAGCATCATGTGATCCTGCAGGGGGCGCCGCCTCCAGGTCTAATCATATTAAAACGAAAAAGAACGGAGACTTTCCGGGACATAAACTACAGGAAGTAAACTCCACGCACTGCCCTCTGCTCCGCCTCTAACAACATGACATCATTTCCTGTTTCTTCATTCTCTTGTTCTATAAAACCTCTCAACTTTTTTTCTAATTTCTTGAAGCCTTTTTACTTTTGTACTCATGTTTCCAGCTGTGACGCCTGATTGAGTCTGATTAGCTTAGCGTTAGCTTTAGCATTAGCTTGTAGCATTAACCTCCTCTCTCTCTTTATAAGCTCCACCGTAAAAAACAGTGAATTAATTTTAGAGTTGTATTTATTTAATTTTGTAAGTTTCTCCTGCAGACTTTCATGATTCTGTTTGTTGGAGTTTTATAAAAGAGAAAATAAAAGCATAACGAAAACACAAGAACTTGATTCTGTATTTTTGTTTGCTGAGGCTCACCAAAGACTCCATCACCTCCATCTCAGACTGCCCCACCTAAACCAACTCCATCACCTCCATCTCAGACTGCCCCACCTAAACCAACTCCATCACCTCCATCTCAGACTGCCCCACCTAAACCAACTCCTTCACCTCCATCTCACACTGCCCCACCTAAACCAACTCCATCACCTCCATCTCAGACTGCCCCACCTAAACCAACTCCATCACCTCCATCTCAGACTGACCCAGCTAAACCAACTCCATCACCTCCATCTCAGACTGCCCCACCTAAACCAACTCCATCACCTCCATCTCAGACTGCCCCACCTAAACCAAGTCCATCACCTCCATCTCAGACTGCCCCACCTAAACCAACTCCATCACCTCCATCTCAGACTGCCCCACCTAAACCAACTCCATCACCTCCATCTCAGACTGCCCCACCTAAACCAACTCCATCACCTCCATCTCAGACTGCCCCACCTAAACCAACTCCTTCACCTCCATCTCAGACTGCCCCACCTAAACCAACTCCTTCATCGCAGCTGGAACTACTTTTTGTCAAAGAAGCACCGAGAGACGTTTTGTCGTCTGAGGTCCAGAGAATCAGGCTGAATAAACCAAAAGTGTAAATAGAAATTAGAAGGAAACTAAATTGAACTAAATGAAGTCTCCTACATGTCCCAGGATGCATTGCCCTCAACTTCCCTCCTCTGCTTTTCTAATAGTAGTGCTATTAGTAGTAGTAATAATAGTGGCATTAGTAGTATTAATATGTCATAGATAGTTTTCAATACAAGCAAGAGAAGACAGAAGTCCTCTTTTTGAGCTGGAGGCCAGTTCAGAACCTCCAAAGGAGTTCAGGATGATCCAGATGTTGACGCTCCTTCAGATCGGATCTCTACTCTGAGTCCCTCTCTCCATCTCTAAGGCCCAGTGAGGACGGAAGATCATTTTTAAAATCCTACTGGTAAATACATGTTCTACTCTCTGTCAGACCTTTGAAAACTGTGTGTGTGTGTGTGTGTGTGGGGGGGGGTGTGTGTGTGTGTGTGTGTGTGCACACGTTTAGTGGGTGTGGTCAGTCATTGTAAGTGTTTTTGTTGGTCAGCAGCATTCCTCACAAACTCTAGTGCTCAGCAACACACACACACGGTCAGTGTGCAGCTGGACCTGCAGGTGAGTCCACGCTCCGTCTCCGTTTGTTGTTACTTGTGTGACATCATCATGACATCATCTACAGGTGGATGACTCTAGAAGTCAGTTTCTTTAAGGTCAGACATGTAAATAAATATTAGAACGTTATACTAGCCCCGCCCAGCTCCGGCAGCCAGACATCGTGATTGGACGCTGCCGAGTCTCCCACAGTGACTCTGCTGATACACAACGACTGAAATGTTTGTTTACATAATTCATCTTCAGCTTCAGTTCGACGACTCTCACGTCACATAACGAAACATATTTCAGGCAAAATTGATGGAAACCGACAGTTGTCTATATTGTAATATGAAACTAATTTGGACTTTTTTGGGGAAAGAAAGAGCAAACAACTGAATAATAATCCAATATTATAAGAATGTGAAATGGACACTTCACTCCAAAATCAGAAATACCTATTTGTCCTCTACTTTCTACGTATATATCGGTCTAGATCACACATTATTTTGTTCAGATGTATTTTGTGCTTTCTGATTGAGTAGCAGTGATTATTATGGAGGTAACTGCTTTCAAACTAACTGATCATCATTTACTGAGAGCTGCTTTACTCTTTCTCTCCCAGATCCAGTTCAGACCAGGATGTTCAGGTACACTCCTCCCTGGCAGGTTCTCTGTTACAGCCTGGACCACGACAACAAGGTGAGACCTCACAACTAACCACCGAGGCCACTATGTTTGTTTCTTTATTCCAACGTCTCACGCTCCACAGGCTCGGACAATGTCGCTGTCACTTTACATCTCACTTTAAATGTCGCTGTCACTTTAAATTTAATCGTCACTTTAAATGTCGCTGTCACTTTAAATTTAATCGTCACTTTAAATGTCGCTGTCACTTTAATTCTCACTTCCAATGTAAATCTCACCGTCACAAACAAGGAGACACTGATATAATTGAGTGACTTTGCATGAAACACCCACCAGCCTGAATGTGACCACCAGAGGGCAGCAGCTGACTAAAGAAAAAAAATAGATATTTTTTATAAATCTATAAATATTCAGAGAATAAAGTCTAAAACCACACGTGAAACGGCTAATAAATACATTAGGTTATTGAACGTATTATAAGAGTGATACACAATTTAAAAATCACACCACAGGAAAAATGTAATTATTCTGCGATCTGTGGAAAGACATTTGTTTGGATCAATTGCTGCATAAAATAATATTTTTAATAGATGAATGAAAGACTGATAATATGAGGAAAAGGAAAAAAGCACACAGAGACGGGATGTATATGGTTTCAGTACCCTGGGGTTGTTTTTTTGGGGGGGGCGGGGGTCTGCGTGAGAGTCCAGACGTGTGCAGAAGTGTGTGGGGGGTCAAGGGGGCGGGGCCTGTGTGTAGTGGGCGGGGTCCCTGATTGGACGATAGGAGCTGAACTTTGTTACTTCAGTTAGTCAGTTGTTATCTAGTCTGAGTGTTTCTGCTGCTGTCGGGAAGCTGATCTCAGGTGAGAAAAACTGCTTTAATTACTAAAAGCATAATAAATAATAGTACGTACTCTATGCCTTTATCTGAAAAACCAAAAAATGAATCTTGTTGAGAAAGGGATGTTTGAACACAGCTGTCACACCAACTATCGTAACCTCAGTGTTATTTGAAAAAATATCTGGAATGACTATGACTTATACTGACTATTCTAAATTGAAACAGACATAGTTTATGTTTTGCATTTACTTCAGACTGTCTGCCTTATAACAACTTTAGATTTAAAGAACATTTAATACAAACTAATGATTTTAACAGTTTAAAAAGGTTTTTTTGCATAAAGAAATGCAAATATATTGTATGAGCGGCTCATTCTGACGGGGGACTCATGCACTCGTTAATGGGGTTTGTTCTTATCCCCGCAGTGACCTCTGACCTCTCTCCGTTACTTTGTTTGTTGGTTTTTGGCTTCTATCAGCCGACAGCAGCAGTCAGACTGCAGGCGGGGCGCTTATCTCCGACACACAGAGACACTGACATTATGCTACGATGCTAATTCAACGCCAGCATCTATAACTGACTGTCATTGAATCTCTACAGCACCGCGAGCTCAGTCTGACCTCATTAAAAAATATATCAACTCTAAAACTGAACCGTTGCTTCACATACACTTCATATTTATGAATAAGTGACTCCTGCTCTGCTGCAGGAACCACTAGTTCATTTGGGATTTTATTATTGGTTCCCGTTGTTGTTTTAAATAACTACCTTGCGTGTATATAAGTATCTGTTGATCATGTATATATAACTCGCATTTAACTCTCGTTTCTATGTGACAGACTCGCTTATATGGTCACATAGTGGTTGCCGTGGTTACGTGTCCTCTCCTGCCTTTATGGGTTGTAAACGCTGTTATCGCTGATTGTTCAACTTTGATAAACTTTATTGACATTCTTTAGATTTATTTCCTCCTTACCAGAAATCCAAGACTGATGAGTGCAGCTTAACGCAGTACCTTGAATCTACTACTGTACTTACTGTAATGTACTTCTGAGGTGCTTCTATTCTACTTGAGTTTTTTAATTTTATGCTACTTCATACTTCTACTTGCACTACATCTGTGATGCAAATATTTCACATACAATTTTATAAACACTATATCTTTCGAAATAAAATTTTAAAAACAAAGCAAGGTAATTATACAATGTATTACTAACAACAGAACACTCTGAAAGAGGTTTTCGTGCACAGTGATTACTTTTACTTCTGATTCTGGAAGTACTTAATAGTTCAGTAATGATACAGGACTTTTATTTAAAGTGGAGCATTTTCAGACTGTGGTCTTTGCACTTTGACCTCAGTAATGACCCCGAATACTTCTTCCACCATAGAATTTAATGTCAGCAATTAAATTGAAATCAACAAGGCTGTAACAACGGTGATATTGTTGATAAGACAATCAATGTCAGAGGAGGAAATGAAAGAAAGACATTCAAATATTATTGTGTTTTTTATGTCCTCATTTCTAATAAATATAGTTATTCTGTCTAAACCCTGAGACAAGATAGTTACATTTTTAACAGATTCGAAATTTGATGAATTCTAAAGACGGCCAAGCTTTTCAAACTATAATTTTGTCTTGTTCTGAAATAATCTCCCACAATGCTTTGCAGGTAAATTCTTAGAATGTGGTACTTGTACCTTTAAGAAATGATTACATCACAGAAGTCAAGCACTAACTAAAATGACGCAAGAGACGAGCTGTAATCTGATGGTGTTGTTTCCATAGTAACTAAACCTGTGCCATCTGCTGTTTCCATAGTAACTGACCTTCCATAGTAACCGTCTTCTCCGTTGTTTCAGAGACTCACGTCAGTCGACCGCCAGAATGTTCTCACTCCTCACCGCCTCCAATTACTGAGCGCCGTTCAGCGTCTTCCTCCCCCTGAACTCCCGTCCCGCGCCGGCCCCACAGCGCCCCCGGCAACCATGGACAGCATCCCGAGGAACTGGGTGCTGAAGCCTCTGTCCCCCCTGTTGCAACCCTCGGACCTGCGCACCATGGCCGGCCCGCCACCGAGTGCGTCCCCGGACCCCGACGGCCGAGCCTTCAGCTACGACAGCATCTCCGTCGCTCGCAGTTACTCCTCGGTGGCCGTCTCCTCCGAGCAGGACGACGGGTGCAGGAACGTGGTCCAGGCTCGGCAGGTCGTCGTGTCACAGGACGGAGGACACTCGAGCGACGAGTGGCACGCGGGCAGCCCCGGCGACCCCAGCAGTCCCGCCAGCAGCTTGGCCTCTCCCTGCGGTTTCTACTCCTTCGTGGAGGACCCGGCGAGTCCCGAGGCGGAGATGAACGAGGCCTGGATGGTCTCCCCGCAGCGGCAGACGCAGCTGGCCATCCTGAAGCAGGAGAGCGGGTTCAGGCTGCAGACGTACGCCAGCAGGAAGCCGGAGAGCCTCTTTGCAGAGAGTGAAGAGGACTCACTTTATAAAATGGATCTGGGGAACGGAAACAAAGTCATCCAGGAGGAGGAGGAGAAACGGCTTCGGAAGGAGATCATTCGCGGCCAAGCGCCGAAGAGCAACCCGACATTCAAGGGTCAGCTGAGTGCACTGGATGATCTGGATCTGAGAAGCTCCACGAGCAGACTGATCGAAGGTTTTAGCATGAGTTACACGTCTCTCGGCTCCAGAGCAGAACCTCTCCGCCCTTCTGAGCCCGGGACCGTCGACGTGGAGCAGATCAGCTTCAGCGCTGCCCGACAACAGTTCTTGAAGATGGAGCAGCAGCAGCAGCAGCAGCTGACTGCCCCGTCCAGCCCTCTGAGGTCCTCGAGAACACATCTGAACGCGTCTCTCCAGCCGGACCCTGATATGTCCTCGTCAGAGCAGGTGGACACTCACCACAGGCTGCAGGTGAACGAAGACACAACAACCTTTATGCTAACTGAAGACGACGAGACCTACCCGGAAAAGAAGGTGGCGGTGTGGCGGAACGAGGAGGGTCTAAGCCGGCAGAGCAGTGTTTTCGACGACCTGGACTCCGGCCTGGAGGAGCTGACTGTGGAGGTGGGCGGCTACACTAGCGATGAAGGGTTGTTCGACGACCGCAATCAGCAAGAGAACATGAGATCCAAGTCCACCAGCGACTACGAGACCCCAATTGAAAGGGAGATCCGATTGGCTCAGGACCGCGAGGAGAACCTGCGGCGCTCTCGAGGGCTCTCGCTCAGCGACAGGAGAGCCGAGATGGTCGAGATCAAAACCAAACGTTTACAGTCGCCGCATCCGCCTGTCAGAGCTAAAGAAAAGACCAGAGTGTCCTTCGTCGTGCAGCATGAGATCCAGAAGGACAACCAGTGGAAAGAGGAGCCTCAGCAGCAAGGACGGATCCTGGGACGATACAGTCAGGATTCTCCACAGGAGCTGGAGTTTGACCAACAAGACGGGGACAAGGAGACCGAAGAAAGACCTCACTCTGCATCCGGGGATGAGGAAGTCTTCCCATCACCATGCTGTCCTCATCGACACCCCGAACACCCAGAAGAAGCCGAGTTGTACATCAGTGGAAAGAGTTTAGCTCCTTCAGGTCCAGGCTCACAGGTCCAGGATAGGAGAGGTCTCTACCAAGATCAAACGACTGCTTCATCTTTCCACTTCTCCTCCTCTGCCTCATCCCCGACACGTTTGTCCTGGAAGGAGAACCTGGAGTCCAACGGTCTGCAGTCCAGAGGAAAAGGAGCTCCGGATTTCATCGAGAAGGAGATTGAGGAGGCCCTGAGACGGGAACAGGAGCTGAAGGAGTCCAGGGAGTCCAGGGAGGAAACTGATGGACGCGTCTTCTCACCAGCTCCTCTGCTGGAACAGGCAAACAAAGTGGCCATTAGTCAGTTCTACCCACCTATGAAAACAGGTAAGTAGGTCCTCATCAAGGCTGGATATCATCTAGAAATCCAAAAGCCCCAAAATCCCGGTTCACTGTGTGTCAGTTGCTTTTGAGTAAATGGATCGAAAAGTCCCAAACAAACAAAGCATAGTTAAATTAAACCAAATCAAATGCGTCATAAAGTTATTTCTGTGAAAATGTACCTACAGACAGATGTGTTATCACATCTGTTTCGTCTTGCGATTAAAGTTCATGTGTGTCTGACTGCGGTTTCTCCACCAGATGATGCTGTGGACAAACTCGTCACACAAAGTCAGTTCTATCACTCAGTTTGAGCATTTTCACAATAAAAGTAATAATAAAAAGTGGTGAAACCTGAATGTCTGATGTTGATGGTTTGTTAGTCACATGAGATAGAATGAGTTACTTAATGAGGGTTCAACCAAAGTCCAGCAGCTTCAGGTGGTTTGGCTTCAGTTTGTGTAAATCAATAACTAGTCAACCGGTTTCCAACCGCTCAAATCAGAGTCTGAACCATCATCTCTTCATTCTGTTGAGTGTAAACTGACGAGCGGTTGGAAAATACAGGACCAGAGGAGGGAAACAAATTACAGCGTCATTGATGATGTCACTGATGATGTTCTTCCTGTTGGGTTTTACAGATCAACCCGTCAGTGTGTCGTCTCCGTCTGCTCGTCCCTCCGTCCGTCTACCCTCCATCTCCTACATCACGGCCCAGCCCTGGTCCTCCTCACTTCCTCCCTCGTCCAAATCTCACCAGAGTTCCACATCCCTCCCCATCCGCCCCTCCTCCCCTCCCCCGGCGGCGGTCTTGTCGCCCCCACCTACACCCAGAGGTCTGGCGGAGACTCTGCTGGAGGACTTCAAGGAGAGACGAGTAAAAGGGAAGCTGGAAGAAAGCGTGGTGAGTGATCAATAGGCCCCTTATTTTGAAGGTCTTGTGCTTCCTGTTTGAATCAGAAGGTTTAAAATGTGTTTAGAGGCTCCAAGACACGATGGCTGATTAAATGTGGTGTTATTTGAATTAGTTTTCTTTGAGATTAAGGATGATGAACAAAAGAAATACTAAATTAAAACAAAACTTTTTAGAGGTAAAAACACAACATCTCTTTCTATCTTTCTATTATTCTATCTATTTCTTTTTTTCAGTATGCAGGAATTCAGCCGGTAGATGACGTCAATAACGAGGTACAGCCGCACTGTATTTACCTTCATTCACTCATTAACCGGCTGTTAACTGGCCATTATTTTCTTCTTTGTTTCATGCTATTTTGTCTCCTTGTCCATTTGTCTCTTTGCCTCATTGTCTCGCTGTCTTGTCCGTCTCCAGGTTGTCGAGTCGACTCGAGTCATTCGACATAAAAACCAACGCGCTCTGCGCTGGGAGGCCGGAGTGTTCTCCAACCAGCAGGACCAGTGAGACCACCAGGACCTGCAGGACAACACGCCGACTGGGTTTGTCTCTTCACTAACAGGACTTTACTCAGATTTCCTCCGTCATCTTGAACTAAAATGGTTTTAAACTGGAAGGCTCTAAAGAAGCGGATGCTCCTGATTGGTCCCCTCTCCTCGTCCAATCAGCTGCGAGCTGCCGAGTAGAGCCTCAGACAGTGGATGTGTCTGATTGATGAGAAATGAAGAGTTAACATGAGTAGCAGCAGTGTGGTTGATCCCCTTTTGCAGCAAGAAAGTTTCTAAAAAAAACAATAAGAATAACAAATATTTTTCTAAATTATGTCAAAATAAGAGATTGAGCAAGTATAAATTGTTACCACTAATAAATTAAAGTTCATCATAAAGAACGACAGAATCGTTCAAAATTATATTTGTCAAATTAAAATCAGGAAATCTTGTTTTCAAATTTGATTATATTATATATTATTATATCATATATATATATATATGGAAAATAAACGGTTGGATTCCAAAGTGAGGCTCCAGGAAACCAATAGAGGCAGTGAAGAAGAAGAAGTGTTTTTATTTACCACGGACGTGAGCAATGCAGAATTTAAACTATTCAAGAATCATACAAACAGAAATTCTGTTGTTTAACTCAAAAAAATACTAAAGTATAAAGACATCTTTTTTCAAACAAAGAATGTTGTGACAGAAAAATATGCAATTTTTACAATACAATCAATAAAAGAAAACAACAAGAGACCCAAAATGACTAATCTTTTACTCTTAACATTTACTGAATACAACCAAAATAAAATATCCACAACCATGAATACACACACACACGTATACAAACGCCTGGCTATTCATATGATAAGTCACATACAACAAGCATGCACACGCAAACACACACGCGCGCACATTTTCCTGGTTTCTGTAGCCATGGCAACACACTCGATTGCCTCCAGTAAAAATAAAGAGGGAGGATGTGTGTGTGTGTGTGTGTGTGTGTGTGTGTGTGTGTGTGTGTGTGCTGTTGCTTAACTATCTTTATGAGGACCAGTTGGCGAGGGTGTGTGTCTGTGTGTGATAGAAGTGTGTATTTCTGTGCGGATCTTTTCAGTAATCATTTTTACAGCTACTTTCTATCACTGAGATGGAGTTCTTTTGAAGGAAAATAATTAATAAGTAAATATATATATATATATATATATATATATAAATATGTTAAAATTGATGTTATGTTTGAATACCGATATGTTATATAAATAAATAAATATAAATATGACCAGCTTTAATAAAACACAATAACAAACAGGATTTAAAAAATCACAAAAACTGTGTGTGTGTTCGAGCTTGTATCGCTATATCAGCCATCAATACAGTTGCCATGGAAACTGCATAATGAGCCTGATGGTGCAGGACATACGGCGGCGAGTGAGTGAGGGTGACTGTGTATTTGTGTGTGTGTACATCCATTTGTGTGTATGTGTCAGTAAAATCAAACGTCTTCATGTTGCATTTCAGGATGTTTGTGTTCATTCTTGTCATTGAAACCTTCCTGTTTGCTTAGTTAGTTTAGTTTATTCACCTGAGTGAGGACTAAAAACTTTTAATGGGGTTTAACTGGCAGGAATCAGGTTTCAGTTCAAATAAACTGTAAAAAAAACGCTATTTTACAGCAGAAACTGACGTTTACAATCTCACATGACGAGGATCTCAAATGTTTCTTATGCACCAAAAAAGTTTATTTTCATATTTTGTCTTCAAAAAAAAAATCTTGATTTGTGCGGGATCGATATATAGATTATTATATTATCAGGCATGTTGTCTAAAATATATTTAATCTTTTATTTTTATAGTTTCTTTATATATCATTTCTTTATATCTTTATTTCAATGATCTCTTTTGGTTTATTTGTAGGTTTTATTTATACTTGCAATCATTTTTTAGATAATTTTTCTAAAAGTGGAAAAGTCAGAATCAAAGCATGTTGATTTACAGAATTCCAATAAAATCTTTCAGATGATGTTAAATCTGGTGGCAACTAAAGGAAGGACACAAACTCATTAAGAGCAGTACGTGTTCCTTTAAAAGAATCCACAGAGTCGATATGAACTAATTTAATGTAAATAATTAATGTCCGTCCATTTCCCGCTGAGCACGACCTCGTCACACAGTGTGAACTGGCTCAGTAAAAGTTCACAGCCGAGGCTTTATCGAAGACTTTTATTTAAGTGTCCTCTGGGGACGGAGAGGGAAATCTCCCGCAGAATGCCCGACTCTAAACGCCTCACAAGTCTTTAATCTCTCCACACTAATTGGTGGGTTTAACCAGACGCCGGCGGGATGGAAAACTCCAGAAAACTGAACGATTAGAGAGGAAATGAAGAAGCTCCAGTTTGACTGTTTCTGATCACATAGACGATTGGATTTTTTAACCTCCTTTTCTACAGAAAGAAAAGTGGAAACATGACTTTGTGTTATTGGAAATACTGGTTACTGGTTACTAACTAGTGTACAGGAGGTACTAATATCTACACAGGATATATTATATATATATATATATATATATATATATATATATATATATATATATATATATATATATATATATATACACGTTTTAGCCTTCATGGTGATTTCTTTCTGTAATGGTGTTTTTTTTAACTGAGAAAATGAATTTGAAAAATATAATAAGAAACTGCACTTTAATACGTTGTGACCAAGAACTTTTAATTTTGAACTTTCATCATAACGAGCATGCAGCGTCCACTCTTTTGGTCGGAAAAACACTTCCAACACTTATTTTCACAGAAATAAACTCTTTTTTTATAGCAGCAGTTGTTTTTTTTCTTAAAATGTTTCCAGTCACAAAATGTACAGATGATTAATGTTTATACATTCAGATGGAAATGATGAGAAACCCTCAGGATTAAAAAAAAGCTCTTTATCCCAGAGATGAACAAGATGAATGTCTGATATTAAATCAAACTTTGGACACATGCAGCAACACAGACACATTAACAGCAGAGACAGACCAAGTATTGGCTCATCAATATTTCATATAGACGGATGAACTGATTTAGTTTCAGAGCGTCAGTGAGCTCAGAGGACAGTTTAGGATTTGCAGCATCTTTAATAAAATATGTATTTTCTAAGAGCTCTTGTAGTTCTTCTGTGTTTAGTTAGAGAGCCACTGAGGAGAAAATCATCACTTTACCACAAAAGAATAATGACATATTCTGTAATGTTACAACTTTTCCTTCAAAATATTACACTCTTATCACTAATAAATACACACTTTCAGATCCACTCACAGAAACAACTTACAGCCTCGACCAGTCAGAAAGTAGCACACAAACAAACAAACATGCTGAGAATCACTATAGCGACCGAGCCATCACGATAGAAACAACAACACTCTGGTCCCGGAAATATACAATCAGGGTTGGACCCTCCTCACCGCGCGGAGGGCGTCTCACACCCACGCAACCCCCCCAAAGCATTATGGGTCAAGTGACTGACGTTTAAAGAGCGAGATAGTCCACACAGCGCGGGGGGGGTGGGGGGGTGGGGGGGGACACGTCAATGCCGACGACCTACTCGTTTGAACGCGGGGACGATGGCTTCCACATCACGGCGGTCACGGGCCTTCCCCTCAGAGGAGGCGGGGCCTGAGGCAGTAAGCAGGTGCTGGACAGGTGCATTTCATCACAGGGGCGCCACTGCAGGTTTGTTACATGATTGTGCTTCAAGAATTAGTCCTTACAATTGCCTCCGAACCGCAGATTATTTGCAGGATGAGTTGCCATGGAAACGCTCCAGCTTCCTGCTGGGAGGCTCAACACTGTGGACGTTCGACTCTGCACTAAAGATGAAAGCAATTCACCATTCAGATATAGTTTTTATATTGTTGTTTGTTTAATGTCCTACGATATTTATCCACGTTTTTATATACAAACGTTACGTGCACAACTAGTTTGATTAGGGCTGAAAACCATTTATGATGTTGGAAGGTAACAGAATGCCGCCCCCGTGGCTGTTGGATGTACTGACAATCTTTTGTTCTGCTCAACTGAAATGTTTAGTCCAAACAGTAAGTTCTGCATGCGGTTTAAATCTTTAGATGTGTTATGTAACATCGTATCATCATTATGTTACTTGCAAATGGCATTCAACTTCACCAGCTGGGAACCACCTGACCACCAAGGGCTTCTTTTATATTAATTTAACCTCCAACTAATCCACAACCACCAAATCTGTTTGGTACCAACAGAAGAACAATTGCAGACTGTGGCCATGACCTCAAACCATCCATGACACCTTGTTTAACAGAATCCAGACCGGCTTGGAAACACCAGGACTCTACTGCCAGGGGTCTCACATAGCATCTATTTCTTGGATGGGTGAAGTGGATTCTATTAAAAGCTTTAACATTTTTGATAATCATTCCAAAATAAAGGCTGATACCGCAATCGCCTTAAACGTCTTTTGTGTCGAGAGAGAACTGTCTTGAGTGTTAAGCCCCCCGAGCATCGAACCGTAACCCACTGGATGTAAACTTTCATCTCCCACAGCCCAAACCTTCCATCACATGAAGCCCAAGAAATGCATAGCAACATGGTCCAGGTTTGTGCTGTTGGTGACCTGTCACAAAATAAGGCTTTTGTTTTGAAAGGTTAAGCGACTAATCCTTATACCTGCGTCCCTGCAAACTCTTATAGTAGTTCTCCTGTTCAGTCTGGTTACGAATCTCCCGATCCAACAGAACAAGCGCTGTCTTGCGTCTCATGGCCATCTCCCTGCGCTGGGCGTCCGCTGACGTCTCCACCTGTGGGTGGGGCGAGGTCGGATCGTGCCCGACCGCGGCGCACGGCGAGGCTCCGCGGCTGTGGGGCCGGAAACTGCTGCCGCGGGCGGCGGAGTCTCCTCGGGTCAGGCTGTTGAGGTCGTAGGTGTCTCGCGGGTCGCCCCCGTTGGGCGCCCCCGCCCACTCCCACGGGCTACCTTTGCCTGCGAGGGGCGGGGCTTGAAGAGGAGGTTGTGGTTGGACGACCGGATGGTGAGGGGCGTGGGCGTCCACGGTGATTATACCCGACCCCTCCCGCTGCTGCTCAGGGGAGGGGCGATAGTGTGGGGAGTCTGTGGTGGAGGAGGTGCCGGAACAGGTGGAGGTGGTCTCAGAGGACTTCTCCCCCGAGGAGGAGGAGGGGAGGAGGCCCTGCTGCTTCGACATGGCAATGACCTGCATGAGTCTCGGCTGGTTGGTGGCGCCGCGGCCTGATCCCTCCCCGCTCGTCTTCTCCCGGATGGCGAGCCACTTGGCCCGCGTCAGGGCGCTCTTTGGGGACACCGGTGGGGGTCCGGCTTCAGGGACCTGCGGCGGTCTGGGCGTCGCCACAGCTTTGGCGCCCACTGGAGGCGGAGTGGCGTTACGACCAGGGGGCGCCCTTCCGGACTGCGCTACCGTCTGGTATATGGGGACGTGGGACCCCCCCTCGTCTGTCCCCACTGAGCCCACCTCGGACCCGTCCTCGCTGGCCGAATGCTCCGTCTCGTCCCGTACGCTCAGACCTCTCATCTCCATCGACTTCTGCTTCCACTCCGTCACCAGCTGCTGCGAACGCATCGGGTCCATGGGAACCTGCACGGCCTTCAGGCGCCGCTGCACCGGCTGGACCGGTTGCACCGGCTGCAGCGGTTCCTCTGGCCCGTGGTTGGCCCCCAGCACCCCGTTAATGTTCATGCTGGCCCTCGGCAGCGTGTTACTGAAGGTCAGCATGGTCTCCTTTCCCATGGGGCTGCGAGGAGCCAGCAGCTCCACGTCCACGCTGGCCCTCTTCAAGCTACCCATGGAGGCCTTCTCCCTCTGCAGGGGCACCAGGCCCTCCAGCCGGTCCATGGGGGCCGGAGCCGGCGCTATCTCGTCATTGCTCTCCGAGGCGGAGGCGGGGCCCTTGTTGTAGACGGACTCGTGTCCGCGCTCGGTCAGCGCTCGCAGAGGGTCCTCTTTCGGCAGCGAGGGAGGTGCAGTCATAGTGACGTCGTCGCCGGATTTGAAGTTGGCCACGGCGTGAAAAGCCTGAAGAAGACAATCATCTTTGAGTATTTGAAGACTGCAAATCCTTTCACGCTGCTTTTGCTGATTGAGGTCACACTGACATGAAAAAAAACTATCGTATTATTATTATTATTATTCATTGTCAGGGTGGAGAACACGAGGTCTGAACCTGTGGTGAGTGAAGGTTCGACCTTTTATGATTTTCCCTCCGTCTCCACCACTCTATTCTTTTATCTTGATGCGGTCGTCATGGCAACAGAAACACATGACTATTCCCATGACGACGGCCGGACCGTTTGATCGGCAGGATTTTAAATCAATCTCTGTTTCCAGCTCTCGGGTGAAACTTTGTTATCCGGTTGGTGTTAGAACATCCTCTGGGCTCACCAGGTAAGCAGCGATGAAGGCGCCGATGAGGAAGCCCACGTACACGTCGATGGGATGGCTGCGATGCTGAGTGATCTGAGTCAGACCCGTCAACGCCGCCGCGATGGCGAAAGCAAAGACTAAGACAGGTTTCAGCAGCTTGGTGCTGTCGGAGATGGTCGAGTTAAAATACATCTGAAACAGAGGAATCATGAGTAATTTAAAATATAAAATAATAATATAAAATATTGATATATATTTATCTACATATAAATATATATATTTGTTTGAGTTGAGAGATTAATACACAATGTGTGTTCACACACGTGTACATTTTAAATCCTCGATAATTCTCGATAGATCCAACTCAAACAGACGGCACCGTTTTAAATAAAGTTGTGTCAGTTTGAACAAAGATGAGTCACACTTACAGAAACATAGACAGCCGCGAAAGCCGACAGTGTTGCATGCTGGGAAGGGAACGTTTTCCTGTGAGGACAGAAGATAGAGCACAACGTTTAATCAATGTCACGCTCAGCATTTAACACAACATGAACAGGTCACTCACCTGGCGGCCACGATGGCGTGCTGGTCGTGACCCGAGCAGATGTCTTTAGTGATGTAAACGTTTCTGTCGCATGAGACGCCGACCTGCGTGTAGTTTGGTTTGCACACAGTGAGGAAGAACGGAGTGTGGTAACCTGTCGACAGCTGTATGATGTCAGTGACCAGAGCCGTCGCACACAGGCCAAACACATGCACACCTGTAGAGACACGGACAGGTGTGAGGACTGAACATCTGCAGTCAGACAGATATAGTGTGAGGACTGAACATCTGCATTCAGACAGATATAGTGTGAGGACTGAACATCTGCATTCAGACAGATAGGTGTGACAACTAAACATCTGCATTCAGACAGGTGTGAGGACTGAACATCTGCAGTGAGACAGATAGGTGTGAGGACTGAACATCTGCAGTCAGACAGATATAGTGTGAGGACTGAACATCTGCAGTGAGACAGATATAGTGTGAGGACTGAACATCTGCATTCAGACCGTTGTAAGGACTGAACATCTGCATACTTTCAGATAAGTGTGAGGACTGAACATCTGCAGTCAGACAGATAGTGTGAGGACTGAACATCTGCATTCAGACAGATCGGCGTGAGAACTAAACATCTGCGTACATTCAGATAGGTGTGAGGACTGAACATCTGCATTCAGACAGGTGTGAGGACTGAACATCTGCGTACATTCAGATAAGTGTGAGGACTGAACATCTGCGTACATTCAGATAAGTGTGAGGACTGAACATCTGCATACATTCAGATAAGTGTGAGGACTGAACATCTGTATTGAGACAGACACGTGTGAGGTCTGAACCCTGTGGAGGTGCTGCAGCTGGTGTTGCTGTAGGTGAAGCTGCAGGTGTGCAGTACCGGTCAAAACATATGTACTCATTCAATTCAATGAGAAAGTGTGTGTTTGACCTGTTACTGCAGATTGAGCAGCAGGTGTAGCAGCAGGTGTAGTCGTGGTCGTAGTCAGTGCCCTACCTACGAAGCGCACCGTCCTCCTCAGGAAGGAGTTGAAGTTGCAGCCCCCTGCGTTGATGCTCCCTTCAGGTCGGCGGAGCTTCAGTCTGGACTGCAGGCAGTAGATCAGACCTTCAACCAGCATGATCTGATACACAAATCAAACACACCCTCAGTACCTGCCGCACACCGCGATCCGATCCCTAAATCAAACACACCCTCAGTACCTGCCGCACACACAGGTCTCAGGTCAAGTCTTGGTTTCAGTCGTATCTAGGACATAGTGTGTTAAATTGTGTGTGTGTGTGTGTGTGTGTGTGTGTGTTTTACCGAGGCGGCCGGTCCGGCAAAGGCGAGGCTCAGCAGCATCAGCAGAGGGATCAGTTCGTCTCCTCCGTCCACGTACGGCATGCTGAGTTCTCTGTCGTGGCAGCGGAACCCAACCTGAGCCGGCTGCACAACATCAGTCAGCTCCAGGAAGTACAGCGACACCATAGAAGAAGCCACGATGGGCAGCTGCAACCAAGAGTTCCCCAAAATTCTCCTTCGTCAAACATTTAGACTGCTGGTGCAGATGGATACTGCATTGACACGGAAACCATTTTTTCAGCTATTGCACATCAATCCTTTTCTTTAACTCCGCCTCCAAGTACATCTACATCCATTGTTTCCTTTAACCCCGCCCCCCATAACCTCTGCATCCATTCCTTAAACTCAGCAACATTTTTGGTCTTCCGAACCAGATCTGAGCTCCTCCAGTAAGTCTTGGTCCAGCACGTTCCCTTGACCAGTTCATGGCAAAAAAAACTCGGACAGCAGACAACAGACAGCAGAGCGCCATGGAGACCTGTCAATCGCAAAGTAGCCCCCGGCCTAAAGCTGCATCACGGGCCATCGGGCTGTGAATGGACATCGAGCTTTATTAAAGGAGGAAACTGGTTCAGTGATTGTAACCGGTCTGTCCTAAATGAATGAAAATATACAGAATCCTCCGGTCTGGTCCTCTGAACCTGAGTCAACGAGGTACCCAGGTGGACAGATGGAGGTCTAACATCTGAATAATATGAAGAATAAGAAGACATGAATCTCTTCTTCCTCCTCCTCCTCATCCTCCTCATCATTATTGTTGTTCTCACCTCCACAAAGTAGAAACATGGCAGCAAAGTCAAACTGTCCTTTGGAGGTTTCTTCTTCATCTTCTCAGAATTCATCATCATTCTGATTGAGCTGCAACACACACAAATACACACTAATGAACATCTTTACTCTATGAATTCAACCCGTTTATTCATACCGTACAGATAGTGGTGCCTCATTAATGTCTCACTGGTGCCTCATTGATGTCTCACTGGTTTCTCATTGATGTCTCACTGGTGCCTCATTGATGTCTTACTGGTTTCTCACTGGTGTCTCATTGATGTCTTACTGGTTCCTTATTGATGTCTCACTGGTGTCTCATTGATGTCTTACTGGTTCCTTATTGATGTCTCACTAGTGCCTCATTGATGTCTTATTGGTGTCTCATTTATGTCTCACTGGTGTCTCATTGATGTCTTACTGGTGTCTCATTTATGTCTCACTGGTGCCTCACATTTTCTGTGAGAGGACAACGTCTTGTGATTGACAGAGACGCTCAGCTCATCCATGTCTCGGCTGCAGCTTGTTCGTCCCGCTGCGTCTTGTCCCCTTGATCCGCAAGCAGAGCACGAGGAGGAAAAAAGACGAAGAGGAGGATCACGTCTTCCTCAGATTTCGAGTACCTTCATCCTCCTCTTCAAGTATCTTCATCCTTTTCCTCCGACGTCGAGTGTCTTCGTGTTGACACATTACGATTAACGGCAACAACGCGCCGCGCCTCGGCTTCACCTTCCGCTGCCAATTAACGCGCGAGCAGACAGACAGGCAGGTGGCGAAACAGACAGGTGGACAGTCGGAAAGGTGGACCGACAGACGGACAGGTGGATAGACAGAGGGTTGGACAGGCGGACAGACAGGCGATCGGCCCATATCAGCCTGGAGGACCGCAGTCCTCATCCGCTCACGTGCGGCGGGTGAAGCCCGCGTTTCGTCCCTTTACGGTCGAACGGCTCCAATACGCCGCTTCGGTCAATCCGCTGATCCGCAGAACGCACGCACGCACATAAACGCACGCACACAAACGCACGCACGCGCGCGCGTAAACACACGCTGAACAGAAACAGTAGAAAAACGGTCCGTCTCACCTCACACCATCGATCCGCTCTGATTCTTATCACGTTTCCTCCTCCGGCTGCAGGACGGAACCGGGTACCGAGCCGCGCGCACACACGCACACACCTGCCCGGTGGTTTGAGTCCCGGTTGTGGATATTTCCGATGTGGGATCCGTTCTCCCTGAAAATAACGGGGATCTGCGACCGCTTCCTGGCGGAGATCCGCTGCTGCACAGTGTGTGTGTGCGTGTGTGTGTCTGTGTGTGAGAGTGTTTATGTGCGTGAGTAGGTGTATGCGTGTATGACAGGTGATCAGTGCCTCCAGGTTCTGAAACGTTAGGATGTTTTTTCTTCTCTCGGAGACTCTTTGGTGGTCTGAAGCTGTTCGTGTTTCCACGTAAATACGCTGGAGGTCAGATTCAAAATGAACATATGAACGTTTTGTTAAAGTGTTTATTCACAAAGCTGAACTGGGAGCCTCGTGGTGTCTCATTGAGACAGTTGTTCGGTTCTAATCTTTTTCAGACCAAGAACCAAAAAGGAGTCCGATTCAAACGTGTTCTTTTTTTAAATGGTTGGACGCGAAATCTGATCTTTACGTAACATTAGCTCAAGATTATTTTAATAAACAAATTTTAATGAATAAATAACGCTTATGGTTGTTAATATCAAAATGATGACCTCATGCCTACTTTTCACATCATCAGAAACAACACAGAGGTCGTGTTACATTACATACATCCAAAGCGACTTACATTAGATTTTTGGCCGGGGAGCAATTAGTGGTTAGGTGTCTTGCTCGGGGACCCTTCGACTTGGGACATGGGGCAGTCGGGACTCAAACCCCCAACTTTGCGCCATGACGACCCACATTTAGCAGGTGTTGACTTGCTAAATAAGACAGCGTTTCATTAAAGTGTCTCACTGTATCGAGGTTAGGTTTTGAAACATTTATTAATTTCTCTAGAAAAAGAAAATTGAGTATACATCCACTCACACATTTTGATTTTTACAGTTTTATTACAAAGTCAAACAGAACGAACTTTTATTTACAGGCACAGTTTCAGAGGAACACAATAGGTGATGCGTTCAGGTGTTCAGGTTCAGGAGAGCGTTGCAGGGATCCTCCTCCACAGACCTCCACACAGACAGTTTTTGATCCAACGTTGTTCCCACTGCTTCATAGCGTTGGTCTTATTTGGAGAACGAAGCATCGTCACGCAGCCGCACCTGAACACAGCACAAATAACTTTAAAACACAATGTTTCCTGGCACACACGAGGCTGAAGCTGGTGAAACAGGTGTCACAGTGTGCTGTGACATCACTTCCCGTGGACTCACCTGGTGCAGGCCTTGCTCTCCTCAGTGGGACAGACGCCCATATGGACACAACGCAGGTTGTCCATCTTCTGAGAACTGGGACTCCTACACACACACACACACACACACACAGTTAAAATCGATGTGTTCTGTTGACCTGTGCGTGTGATAATGTCAGTGAGTCCAGGTGTGTTACCTGGTGAAGACCTCCAACGGAGCGGTGGAACCGGCTCCGGGCAGAGACGAGGCCTTTCCAAACTGCAGCCTGAGAGGGTGTTTGCCCTGCAGCTTGACGATGACGCCGTCGTTGACTGGGAGCCAGTCCATAGTGGGAACCAGCAGCTGACTGGGCAGCAGGCAGCACTCGTCTATCAGACACTCGTCGGGGTCCTGGGGGGGTCCGTCCTCCCGGGCTGCGTGACAGTCGGTGAATATGATAACTTAACACGTTGTAAAATGCTTAACGTGTGTTCGGCAGTGTTTGACAGCAGAGCCGCAGCTTCAAATGATCAATCTGCATCAATAACATGTGATCAGTAGTTTCTTACAACAGAGCTGGGACCAGTTTGGATCAATAAAATGACATTGATTGTCTCTTCCAGGGGAGCCAGAACTTAAAGTGATCAGTTTGGATCAACAGGACGCTTGGTGGGGCCTTACAGCAGAGCCACAGCTTGGTGAGCAGCCTGAAGAGCAGCTGCATGCTGTCCTGGTTGTCCGACGTGGCCGTGAAGGTGGGCAGACATCCCGGCTTCAGCAGACCCCAAATCCGGATCATCACCAGCATCTCCCTCAGCATCGCCAGGGACGCCCCGTCCCTCATGAAGCCGAACCCGGGCCGGACCATGGAGCCCTGAGGGGGGCCAGAGGACACCATGAAGACCACACCAGAGGACACCATGAAGACTTGTGGATCAAGATCAGATTTGTTACTGGGTTCTAGTCTTCTCCGTGGTTTTCTAGGTTCTAGTCTCGTCTAAAGTTCCTCTGCATGTTTTTGGTTCGCAGTTCTAAGCTCAAGGATGGAGAACTCATATCTGTGTTCTTCTTTTGTCTGTTTTTTACTTTGTATTTCAGTGTGAAAATCCTCCTCCTCATTATTCACCGTAAGTTCCAGATGAAAGAACATAAGCGTCGGTTGTAACTACCGGTGTCGTTAGCGGTTTTCTCGTTAGCTCACTTGGTTGGGCAGGTTGGCCAGCAGGTAGAGGACAAAGTCTCCCACCCACTGGATGAGTTGCTGCAGGGACTGAAGGGGGGGGCCGTCCAACACAAACTCCTCCGTCTTCAGATTGATCATCACCTTATCGATATCTGAGGAGACACACAGCGATCAATCAGTGGACATCCTCGCCCGTGTGTTCGACGTCTCACGTGTGTTCTTGTATCCAACGGGTCCCTCAGGTATTCCCCCCCCCCCCCCCCCCCCCCGTCCTCCTCGAGTTGTCTCACCTGCGTCAATGTTCTTGGCGCAGATCTCGGTCAGCCGGTCACCTGGACTCTTGTCAGGTGTGTTGAGGACATGCGGCCTCAGCAGAGACTTCAAGGTGGAGCTGATGGCGATCAGCAGAAGTTTGGCGTGGAAGTCGCAGGCTCGAGCCGCTGTTGCCGTGGAAAGTTTACAGAGAGACGCCTTCACTGCCACGATACGCGTAGCCAGAACCTGAGGCCGACATAATACAGCAACACTGAGGCATCACGGGAAGTGGAGTTTGCTGCAGAATCTCACTTGAACCCCGTGAAGCGGCTGAATCTGCTTGTAGTGTTTAAAAGTTAAAGTACAGTTAAAACAAAAACAGCCGGGTGGACACATAATGGGTGAAAGCCGAATGATGATTAATGTAAAACCAGTTTAATGTCTTTAACCAGAACGTCAGCGCCGTCGTCCACTCATGCCTCACTGACCTGCTGCAGTGCCTGGTTCTGCCGCATGTACTCCTCGTGCAGCTTCTCCACCAGGTTGTGCACCATGCTGGGCTGCACGTGCAGCAGGACGTCCCACCAGTCGTACCCAGTCACCATGCAGTACTCCAACAGGAACAGCAGGTGGCGCAGCGTGGTGTTCATCTCCAGCACCTGACCCATCGAGGGCGACACTCGCATCATGTGGAGCTGGAGGAGGAAACACCGTCAACCTTTGAGCCGGCTGACTGGAACAACGACAGAACCGTTGCTGTGCGATTGTATCGCGGCGGTTACGTTCTGAAGAAGAAACGAGCAGCATTCCGGTGTGTGTGCGCGCTCACCTTCCCGTGGTTGTCGACTCCGGCCAGCGCCAGGGAAGTCCACGAGAACTGCAGGGCCTTGAAGTGGAGGGCGGGGCCTCCGGTTCGTTGGCGTTTCATGGCGGACTCGTCTCCGGGTCTCTGGCCGGAGGAGGACGAGGAGCCGTAGAAAACCCCCATCGTCTGCAGGGACAGGCGGTGGAGGATCTGAATGCTGCCGTCATGGAAGGCCAGAGCCAGACCTGACAACACGGGAGAGAACCGATCCTCAGACCAGGTCCCGGGGCCGGGGCACCGACACAGCTGATCGACGGGCAGAGCGCTCACCGAGTCCGGGGCAGAACTTGGTGTCCGACGCCACCTTCAGGTCCGTGTTGGAGATGGAGATGGGCAGCTTGGGCAGAGCGACGGCCGAAACTCGCTCCAGGTCGCTGGTGGTCGTGAGGATCCTCCACTTCAGGATGGTCGGCTGCTTCTCTCCGACTGGACACAAGGGGGAGAGGTCAGAGGTCAAGCCCACAGCACTGAGCGGGATCCAGTTCAACCGGTGTGGCCTCTTACCAACTGGTGATCGGTGCTGGAAGATGTTGTTGACAGGAAGTCCCTCCTTCCTCAGAGACCAACACTCCACGATGCTGCCGCTCTGATTGGACGCACACAGCAGGACCTGAAACGCGCGCGCACACACACACACACACACACACACACACACACACACACACACACACACACACACACACACACACACACACACACACACACACACACACACACACACACACACACACACACACACACACACACACACACACACACACACACACACATTCGGTCAGGTTCTTTGGTTCTAATGTCCTCTAGTTTTATTTTCATCTCGGATTCACCCGGTTACCTGTTCAGAGTTCTCTCTGGTGAGGAACTTCAGGTGGGTGACAGCCGGGTACTTTTCCCTCCTCAGCGGGTCGGTGGTGCAGCGCAGGAACAGAGACGGCAACAGTTCCGTGTCGATGCGACACTTCTCGCTCACGACGCTCACCACCACCTGGACACGGAGAGTGCGTTCATAGTTACCGGACTCGACGCTTTTGTCAGAAAACACTTCAAGGAATCAGGGTTCTGACCTTGTAGAACTGGACCGGGGAAGAGCTGCTGCCGTCGGTCGCCGCCACCACGATGTTCCCCCCTCCGGTGAAGGCGATGTCGGCCAACGCCACGCGGCCCCTCAGCCGGCAGAGGCTCTCGCTGGCCGTCAGCAGGGCGCCGCCGGGCTTCAACAACGACACGGTGACCAGGCCGCTCACGGTCACCGCCAACCAGCCCTCCATCGGCTTCCCCCCAAACAGGGTCAGAGACGGCGAGAACTTCACCCGGGAGAACTTCTCGCCGAAGTTTGTGGAACCCGACTGAACCCAGCACAAAAAAAACAAGGAAGTGATTTACAGACGTGACGTATGATGTCTGAAAATATCTCAGAAAAACAAAACAATAAGACAGAAGATGATTGTGTGTCTCCAATGAAGGCGGTTTTAATATGTTTTTAGTTTAGTTTAGTTTGAAGCGCCTGCGTTGGCGTCCGTTTGTCTTATTGTTACCATCTCGACGTGCAGAGCCAGCTTCACTCCGTTGTGCAGCCAGCTCAGAGCCACGATGGGATCTCCGTCCAGGGAGCTGGAGAGGAGGCTCTCCCAGCTGTTCACCAGGTGATCCGCCATCGACCAACACTTAATTTGTCCGTTGCCGTCCGCAGACAGAAGTCTTGAACCTTAAAACACACGAGCGGATCAATAAACCCACTAAACCAGGGGTGTCAAACATACGGCCGGGGGGCCGCACTGGACCCCCCCACCGTAACATCCGTGGACAGTATGTGGCCCCCTACCTAAAATGAGTTTTGACAACAGATACGCAAACAACCAACATGCTCTAGAATATGAGACTGCAAGGGCCAACCTTACCCGATTGATCCCACTCCAGACAGGAAATGACCTCAGTGTGTCCAGAGCTGATGGAGTAAACGTCCCAGGGGTGCTCTGTGTCGATGATGTGGATCATGTGACTGACATCTGTAAGACACACACACACACAGGTTTGTAAAACTAGCAGAACCTCACAGGTTGTTACAGAAGATTGCTGCAGTGTAGGAGGCGTGTAGGCCTCACCTTTGTCGTCTTCGTCATCACTCTTCAGGTCGGTGGTGAAGGCCACCAGGTTCCTGCAGGACCAGGAGCAGACCAGCGGGATGGAAGGACAGTGAGTGCTCTTTGGACGCTTCTCCCACTCACACACGTACGCCAACTCCATGTTTTAAGCGGAGGAAGAATCTGGAGAGCAGCCGGGGAGCCCACCTTAAGACACGGACAACAGAAAAAATAATAGTTATGATGATGATGACAATAATTTATATAACACATTTATGCAACTCGATGAAAACAGACGCATATTTCCACATAATTAACGTATATATTTACAAACAAATGAATAAAACTGAATGAGGTCTGCAAACTACAATTAGCCTACAGATCTAACCGGAAGTAACCGATTTAGAGTTTCCTGTTTATACGTAAAATGATCTGCTCTAGTGTCCTTTTCAGGTGAGACTCCGCACAGTGTGTTATACTGACGAAGGCATAATGCCTTTGGTATTTAACGTGTTTTATATTCAACAAGTGTAAGTTTCTAATAACATCTCAATTTAAAATAATTTTAAAATTTGTCGAACTGACATCACCCCAAATGGCTGGTGAAAAAGAGAAATGTCAGTAAAATTGTCAGGGACATATTCTCTCTTCTGGTGATGTGATGACGTGACCTGGGTCGCACTGGTTGGCCTCATTTAAAAGAAGGTTTAGGACGCGGTGTGTTTGAGAAGCAGTGTTTGTGTGGCAGGCAGCTAGCAGCTAACGTTAGCTTACCTCACTTTGGCTCCAGCTCCGAACAAAACAAACCGGTTTCGTTAAAAACCCGAACTCCTAGAACTAAAAATATAAAATAAGAGTGTTTTGTATTAAATGTAATTCGGATGTAATGGTGGCTGGTGTACCAAGCAAACCGTCCACCAGCCATTCGCCTCAACAAAGTGTCAGGACCCCGCAGCTCACCGGGCAGTCTCTCCAGAGGCCTGTCTATAAAATATTCAACATATAGACATATTATACAAATACAATTAGGACACTGTGACGCAAGACTATAACCGCGAACATGTGTTTGATTTGTTGTTAAATATATTCAACTTGACGTCTTTCTCTTATCCGTAAGATTGTAAACTCGTTTTTTCTAAGCTGGCGGAGGGGGGGCAGTCTCGTCTACAGGTGAACGTGTAACTTTGACCCTGAGCAGTGTCTTCCAGGATCCTCCAATAAATACACAACTATTTACCTATATAAAACATTTGTTTACTTATAAATTGCAGCAGCCAGAAATATGAAGCAGATCAGTATCACCTTGTAACTTGCAAAATTAACTATTGTAACAACATAGAAAGTTATTACTAAAACTCATGTTTACAATCTGTACTGAGGGGTGAGTGAAAGGACTAGTCATTTTCTGTTGACTTTTATACAACCAGAGGAGTCGCCCCATAATGGACTTCATTGGCTTCATTCTCCAACTGGTCCCAGCCTTAATTCATCATCCTTTAGCCACGATGGCTATTGCTGCATCTTGTAGCCACTTGGCTCCAACCAAGCCAACTGTGATTGATGTAAAGAAATCCTTGGATTTGGGTCTAGTTTGACCAGATTGTTAGGGATAATGCTTTACTAGGTGCAGTTCTTAGATCAGGCCACCAAGCCAAGTTCACTGACCCATCACCCCCCAAAAAACAGATAGTCTGATACATGTGTACTAATACTATGTGTGTCTATATATGGGTCTGATTCATGAACCGTGTGTGGGTCTGATATGTACTGAACGTGGGTCCAAAACAAAACCTCTACAGGTCCACAACATGATCTGTATGTGAGTTTGATATCGAACATAGTTTTGCGCCTGGCAGGTGAAACTCGGGGTTTTCATGCTCCACGGGAGAGGACCCGTATTTCCGGTGTGGTTGTTGTCTAGGACCCTAAGCAGCCGTCAGTCTCCTGTGTACAGAGTTTGGTCTCCCGTTAACTCCGTTAGCTCACCGTTTAAAACGCCCGACGGCTCCAGATTAAACAAAATGACTCTTCAGAGTCCAGCTCCTGCTAGCTGCTAGCAAACGCCGCTGCACAGCTACAGTTATCTAGCGTTAGCTGCTGCTAGCTCCTTTAGCCTTAGCTTCCCACGTAGCGCGCTAACGGAGCCTACCACAGAGCTCACCGGCTAACTGCTGCGTTTCTGCGGCTGTTTGTCCCGAATAAAACACCGAAGAGGAAGCGTTAACATGGACGCACGGCTGCGGAGCCAATAACCGGTAATTATCCAGCTCCGTGCTAATGGAGGCGCATGTTAACGTTAGCTTCGAGATGCACAGAGTTAGCGGCAGGATGTTTACCTCCTTGAAGAGACCGCAGGCCCCAAAACTACATCCATTCTATGCAGCAGTTTACATATGCATGTGTTAATGTTTGTGTGTATATATATTACATTTTAAAAGAAGGATATTTATATTAGTCGTTGCTTTTACATGTTCACATGTCTCAATGATCGATTGTGTTCAGTATTGAATATCTGTGCTCCTTTCAAAAATAAGTCTCAAATTTGTAGGTAATCAAATAACTGGCACAAAGAACACATTTCCACAGAGGACTCTAGAGTTCACCATTTGATTAATCGATTGTCAGGAAATTATTTATTTAATCCATTCATCATTTATTCTTCTTGCAAACATTAAGAACATCTCTTTCTTCCAGCTTATGAAACGTAAGGATCTGATTATGTTTCAAAGAAAAGCTGACTCTTATACACTTAATAATCAAATTCATTAGAAACGTCCACCGTGGATTAATTAATGGTGATTATATTTATCGATATATAATTCATTTTAGGAAGGTGGAACCAGATCATTTGGAACATTGTTTTAGTTTTTCGACTAGCTCACTAGTTTTCTGTTTATAAATGAATTGATGTATTTTGTTCACCCTCACAAATATTATTTATTAATCTACTGCTCCATTTTCAGTGAAAGTCATATTGAACCTGCTTTATATGCATGCAGTGTCACTGAAACACACTAGCAATCAACATGTAAATGACCTGTCATGTAGTGTAGTGTTATCGGGGGGAAATTCACATACATTTAATTAAATATGTGTATGTTTTTGCATAGGGGCATAATGTCATAAACAAATACTCATTAAGCAATACAAGATTTTCGATAACAACTTGGTAAATATGTTTACATATGTTCAACATTTTCAAATCAATAATCATAGTCTTGGTTCATTGGTTCTTTTTCAGTTGCATCTGTGTAAAGAGGTCGAGTCCATCAGAGCCTGGCGTGGACTCCGTGGAGACCTTTGCCTGATCCGAGGTTTTACCTTCACCCTGAACACACCTGCCTGCCGGAAGCCATGCTGACCTAGAATCAGCTATCAGTTTGTGCAGTGAGCTGAATCATCCAGAGATAGAGACCATGTCTGAGAACCAGGCCAACAACAACAACGTCCCTCTGAACAACAACATGGGACCCAACAGGATGCGAAACCCCAACATCAACCAGAACCCCCTCATCAACGTCCGCGACCGCCTCTTTCACGCCCTCTTCTTCAAGATGGCCGTCACGTACGCCCGACTGTTCCCTCCGTCCTTCAGGAGGGTCTTTGAGTTCTTTGTCCTGCTCAAGGTGTGAAACGTCTCCTTTTATAGAGTCAGATATGCAACACAAAGGGTGAAGTGTTTCTTCTGTGCAGTTAAATAAACACACGGTGTGAAAGGTCACAGAACTCTCACCGCCAGCGAGCAGTTAAACAGAAAGTTATCTCATTGCTGAACGGTCGCTCTCACGAGCAGGATTACAACCAGTTATAACCACATTTCATAAACTGAACTGTTACTAAATCAGGATGGGATTAATTACATGATTTGGTAACGTAGTCCATCATGGAAGAAACCTAAACAAAATTATCTCGCCAACAGAATCTCCCTGTAAATCCAGCAGGTGTGTCTAATCTGCAGGAATGGGGATTGAAATGACAGGACTTGTGCTGAGACTGTAAATCCACCAGATTAACAGCAGCCACCCCTCTGGGCTTTTGTCAGTGAACACACTCAGTGATGCAACAGACTGCTGGGTGAGGATTGCTCAGTCACGATGGGTCACAGTTCAGGCTGCCAGGCCACAAAGTCGTCTGTAGACTTCATCTACTGTTGTCCTGGTTGTTTGTCACGGTGTTAATTTATGACTGAAAGTGTGCGTCAAACCGACTTCTGTCCTAGTGATCGTCAAACTGACTTCCGCCTGTAGAAACGGGAGCAGCACAGACGTAGAATCCTGTGATCAGTTGAGTTGTAGAGACAAAATGGAGGTTGTTGTTATTGTGACAAACGCGCAACGTGTTGCGGCTCGCAGAGAACGTTAACGTGCTCACTTTCGTTGGTGCCGAGGCTCTATTCATCTCTGTGGAGGAAGCCCCGCCCCGAAGTGTAGCCTGCATTATGGTCTGTTAGACTGTGAATGGACCATCATTCACTAAGCAAACATCATGCTGGAATGAAGAGTTATTGGAACTAGAGATCGAGACCATAAACTCATGTTTACTCAGGGAATAAATCAAGAGAGGAGAAGTCATTTTCTCATGGACGTCTGTAGGACCAGAGGAGTTGCTCTCCAGGGAAAGGATGTTCTGTGTGAGCATGCGATGTGAAAACGTCAAATAGTCACAAATGTGAAGGCCGCAGTGGCGGTTGTCACGGAGACGCTTTTGATGTGTGAAAGTCACAGAATATTAGTACGGCCAACTTTGTGTCACTGGAGGCATCGCGTGTGAAAGCGCGACCGAACTAACTCCTCTGTGCCCCTGTTCAGGCGCTCTTCGTCCTCTTCATCCTCGCCTACATTCACATCGCCTTCTCTCGCTCGCCCATCAACTGTCTGGAGGTGGTGAGGGAGCGCTGGCCCCGTGACGGCATCCTGAGAGTGGAGATCCAGAGGAACTCCAGCCGGGCCCCCGTCTTCCTGCAGTACTACGACTCCGCGGGCCTCCAGGAGGAGCTGGAGGCTGAGGAGGAGGAGGAGGGGAGAGGAGGTGCAAGAGGAGTGGTGGGGCTCAGCCTGGCGGCGCTGCCGGAGGAGGAAGATGACGAAGAGGAGATGACCCTGGAGATGTTTGACAACAGCTCTGTGCAGGTGAGTCCCGTTTGATTTAATAATGTGTCATAATCCGCTCAGCAGCTTGCATTTCATTTCCAATATCGATTTTATATTCCTGTGATAAATAAACATCAGCGGCATGTGCCGATGTGCTAAATTAGTAATAAGCAACGTGACACGATGACCGTTATTGTTCCTGTAGGTCTCCGATTACTGTTGTAGTCAGTGGTTCCTTTACAGAATTGTCCTACTCTGTTTGCTGCTGCAGTTCGAGCTGGACATTGAGCCTCGTCTGAAGCCGTCTCTGATTGGAGGAGGTGTTGGAAGAGGAGGAGCAGGAGGGAACGACAGCCAGGACGTCTCCTTCAGCCAGACCACTAAAGGTATGCAGCCGCTGAAGGACTCAGTGTCTGAGCTGGAGATGATGACCAGAGCAGGTAAACCCTCTTCCTCTTCTTGTCTCCTCTTGTCTACCTCCTTCCTACCTCCTCTACGCCGCCTTCCTCTCCATCTCCCACCTCCCTCATTGCTTCCTCTTCCACCAGAGAGCTGAGATTCTCCTGCACCCCAGCAGGTGGTAGCAGTCTCAGTGACAATAAATGACTCATTATAGAATGTAAACCTCCTCCGGTACTCTAGTCATGTCTGTTGGTCTCTGAAGAGTTCATTAAGGAACTTACACCACCTCAGGTACTGTTGGTGTCCTAAAAGAAGCCGTGTTGTTGTTGTGTCCTCAGTGTGGCCTCAGGAGGAGTACATCGTGGAGTATTCTCTGGAGTACGGCTTCCTGCGTCTGTCTCAGACCACCAGACAGCGGCTCAACATCCCCGTCATGGTCGTCACTCTGGGTGAGACGCCGAAGGCCTCTCTCGTATCCCAGTTTGTGCGCCCTTGGTTCCGTTCCTCACCTCCTCTCCTGGCATCTTAGTCCGAGCTGTGGCAGATGAGAGCGGAGGAGGCGAGGAAGAGAGGAGTCAAGGCAACGGGCTTCTAATTAAAGAGACGTTTGTCTCTGCGGCAGCCGTTTTTTGTTTAGTTATAAATCCCCATTCCATTCTTCTGTGAGAGATAATAGCGATACGTTTCTATATCCTCACAGTCACGTGACCCTCTCCCCTTTTGATGGAACTTGTGCTCCTGTTAGATCCCATGAAGGACGAGTGCTTCGGTGACGGCTTCAGCCGCTTCCTGCTCGACGAGTTTTTGGGCTACGATGACATCCTGATGTCCAGCGTGAAGGCGCTCGCAGAGAACGAGGAGAACAAAGGTAGAGAGACGGCCGCACAGCGCGGCTTCAAAGTCTAGTGAATGAAACGGTAAAGCGAGAAATACCCGTTTGCTCCAAAATAATTTTGAATCAGATTTGGTTTGTAAAATCTGACCGATTCGATCGTTAATAAAAAAACTAAATGTCATCACCTAATTTCGCAACATGATCAAAAAGGACTTTCTACTTTAACCGTTCTCTCCAATCGTTATAATCATATTAAGAAGCAAAGCTTCTCGTTGGCACACGTACTGCAGCCTGCTGAATCCTCTGGAGAGATTTGAGACATTATTACTAATAATATCAATCAGTTCTTTATTTTTCCATTTTCTTCTTTTATTCCCTTGATCTTGACATATAAACTACCCATATTATTAGTATACATTGTAAATACAAGAGGTGAAGTCTTTTCTTACCTCATCTTGGTTGCCACATACTATATTGCATAATCTAACTAATCCCGACTGGTTACAGAACCATAGTTCCTCTAATCCCTCATTTCAGAAAGAGACGAGTGATTCTCGAGTCTCCTCCTGTTACAGACTCCGTAGCAGCTCGTGTGTGTTTGTTGCAGAGAGGTGGACGTGTGCAGCAGGCTGTTGATGCTGCATGTGGTTCTCTGCAGGGTTCCTGAGGAATGTGGTGTCCGGAGAACATTACCGCTTTGTGAGCATGTGGATGGCCAGGACCTCCTACCTGGCCGCCTTCGTCATCATGGTGATATTCGTAAGTGGATGAGTGACGGTGGGTCACTGCAGCTTGAACTGACTTTTTAAACACGTGAAACTCAGGGGTTAGACTTTTGTGTTTGGAACCAAGAGGAAGATTCTCAAAGCGACGCAAAACTCTTTGGAAAGTGTTGTGTTCAGTATTTACGTTTTGTCTTTTTCAGACTTTGTCCGTGTCCATGCTGCTCAGATATTCTCACCACCAGATCTTCGTCTTCATCGGTCAGTTTAATGCTTGGCCTTCAGTCCACATCAGTTTATTGTTCAGGTCAAAACGATCCAGTCCAGAAGAGTTTAACGTAGGCCAGTTCAGTCCGCTCCAGTCACATGTAGTTCATTTCACTGAGGTCCAGTTTGTTTACTCTTTCTACCAATTTTCATTTTAAACAATCTGAGGGTCTGAAGAATATGATCCGGTACTTGTGTGAATGAATTGACTGTGCCTTTTAAAACATCTGCTGCGTGTTGATCTGGTCTCTGTCTGTCCCCCTCAGTGGATCTTCTTCAGATGTTGGAGATGAACATGACTATCGCCTTCCCAGCAGCCCCTCTGCTCACCGTCATCCTGGCTCTCGTTGGTACGTCCTCTCCCTGAGGAGTAGTGACAGGCTGAAACCTGGTCTCCGTGTGTAGGATGGTCCCACCAGTCTGGAGAGAAAAGTCCTGAGTTTATACATTGAAGTAGTCTGTGTGTAGCCACCAACTAACTTGTCAAATCAAATAGTTAAATTTAATAATATCTCAGCAATATTTCAGCTTTCAGGTTAAATGAGATTAATTATAAATATGTGCTCAAATTAAATGAAATATTATCTTGTTTCAGGCATTAAAAAAAAGGAATGCATGTTTCAAAACATCTTTTTTTGAAAATAAATTACATTGTAGTAGAGACTTGGGACCTGAGTAGAAACAGCAAAGTCCTTGACGCAAGCTGTTTACTTCCCAGCCGCATGAGACAAACCTGTCAATCATAGTGACGGATTTTTGTCTTGACCTGCTGTCGTCACTTCCTGTCACCAGGCATGGAGGCCATCATGTCCGAGTTCTTCAACGACACAACAACGGCCTTCTACATCATCCTCATCGTGTGGTTGGCCGATCAGTACGACGCCATCTGCTGTCACACCAACACCAGCAAACGCCACTGGCTGAGGTGAGTCACCTGACCAACGCTGGCTCACGCCATCGACAGTTCAGATGTGTAGACGATATTCTTATATTTCCGCCCCAAATCGTGATCGTGAGCAAACGTTCACGGAACATGAGAAATGTGATCTGATCGGTGTGGTCAGCTCGCATCATTTGACCCTCTCGCACGCGGCGCCGCGCTCACGGTTAATGTGTCTTTGTCTCTCAGGTTCTTCTATCTTTACCACTTTGCATTCTACGCGTATCACTACCGCTTCAACGGGCAGTACAGCAGCCTGGCGCTGGTCACCTCCTGGCTCTTCATCCAGGTCAGAACCACCACCATCATCTTCATCATCTTCAGACTGACCCGGAGTCTCTACAGGGCGTCCCAAGTGTCCCAACTAAACATTTACCTGCAAACACAACGGGTTTATAAATTTGTTTTGTTCATTTTATGGATCTTAAAGAGCTCTAAATGTCACTGATCATAACATATTCTGCTCACTAGTCTGACGAGCAATATAAATATTGCTAAAGCTGATGATTGACACGTGGAGCTGGTGACAAGAACAACATCTGCATCAAAAATGAGTTTACGTGTTAAACTGAAACTTTATGAAACAATGCCGTCGTCTTTGGAAATGTCATCATCGGAAGGTCACATGACACATTTTGAGCTGTTCAGACCAACAGGGAGTTTTAAATCAAGGTCACTTCCAACTTCTCATTCTTCTTCTTCTTCCTCTTCCTCAGCATTCCATGATCTACTTCTTCCACCACTACGAGCTCCCTGCCATCCTGCAGCAGATCCGGATCCAGGAGATGCTGCTTCAAAACCAGCAGGCGGGTCAGGCCAACCAGACCGCCCTGCAGGACAACCTGAACAACAACACCAGTGCCGCCGCCGCTGCTGCTGGACCGGGACCGACCAACACCGCCCAGCCAGGACCCAACAGCACCCAGCAGGAGGCTCAGACTGACCCCCAGGCCTCCTCCTCCTCCACGGCAGCATCCGGAGTTGGAGGGGAGGTGAGGTCGGAGTTGAACTGGGTCGCTCAGACGGCGGCCATCATCACCGAAGTTCTGTCCTCCTCCAACCAGCACTCCTCGGCTGACCCCGCGGACGAAGGTGGTGCAACCGGAGGTGGAGGAGCAACGGGAGGAGAATTGGATGCAGCATCAGGAGGAGGAGGAGGAGAAGGAGGAGGAGCTGGAGGTGCAGCATTAGATGAAGCAGCAGGAGAAGGAGCAGGAGGCCGAGGTGGTAAAGATGATCAGAAAGTTGCTGAAATCAAAACCGCAGCAGGAGCTGCCGATCTGCCACCCAGCCCTCCAATCAGAGAGCCCCAGGCGGTGGAGGCGGGGCCTTCGAAGGAGACCCCCTCACAGACAGACTGCCCCCCTCCACTGAGTCCAGGTACAGACTGCAGAGCACCACAGACCCCGTCCTGAGGTCCCAGCTGGAGTCCTGCTGACATCATGTCCGCGGTACCTCAGTCTGTCAGCTGATCAGGGCGATTGATCAGTGATTGGCTGATCATTTTATTTCTGGCGTCAAACAAGCGAGTGATTGCTCAAGAAGCTCTGGCTCGGGGCCCCACAGCAGGTCACAGGGTTCCTCTGCGGGGCCACCGAGTTTTCACTTTGCTCCTCTCTGGTTGAACTGGTTCATTGGAAACCAGATCGAATCTAGAATCTAGTCCAGATCAGTTCAGAGAACAAAGATGATATCTTAATGTTCAGTCCGTCATCTATCATCAGTTAGATCCATAAAACACGTTATCATAACCTTAAGTAAAGACCAAATCCATGTATCACCTTTTCAGTTTGATAGAAATGAGATTGTGATGTTTTAAACAGAAACAAACTATTCAGTGAATGTTTCTAATTTCCAGATGTTTCATTGCTGTTGTTCCTTCATCACACTGGTTTGTTCGGACTCCGTCACAGACACTAATTACAGCATCTCGCGTGGACGGAGGAATAGTCCCCAACCAAGTCCCTGTTTCTTGATGAAACAATTGATTTGGCTTTAACATACACTATTTTAAATGACCCAGTGATCAGTTATTGATCAGCGAATTGGTGTTGATCAGCCCTCATTCTGACAGACTGAAGCACAAACTGAACCCTGTTGAATTCTGTTTCCATCTGCTTTTATTTTGAAGAACAACACTTTGAGAGCAGGAAGTAGTTTTAGTGGAGGAACTGATCGATCGGGTGGATTGGGAATGCCTGACAGAACTGATGCCTTATCAATGATCCTCTGTGGACACCACAGAGACGTCAGCAGTGGAGCGAGCTGATTGGTTGTGCAATATGATGCCAGCTGTCACACGCCAGGCCCCGCCTTCTGCTTATCAATGTGCTGCGTTCAGGGAACCGAAGGCAAAAACAACTCAAAACTCCTTTTTTTAAGATCCATTTATTCAATGAAGTGAATTAATTAAAAGTCACGTTTCCATCTTCACCCCAAACATGTCACATAAATTCACATGGGTTGTTAAGTTTAAACCGTTTACTGCTCAAACAAATTGTCAATAACTACGCAGATATATAATCGTATATAGATACAAATATATATTTATAAATATATTATTTATATCTATATGTATAGATATAAGGATATATATTGTATGTAAAATAACATGTCTGTTGACAATTCATGTCATTTCAAAAAAAATGTGTCTCAAGAATGTGAATCTCTTTTGGAAGTTAAATGATCTATTCCTACTAAAGAGAAGGATTGATCAGATGTGTTGCTTGTTCCCATGGTTACCCTGAGTCAGTCAGACCTTGTTTAACCTGCGTTTCATTACCTGAAATCTGTCACAGGATCTCTAAGCACGTTGAGCGCATCATTAACGAGGATAACTGCTTCTGTTTAATTATTTCTTTTTTGCAGATTTCTACATTTGTGTCGTGATGGAGGCGGGGCCTAAATTGTGACATCAGCATCAGAGGGAGGGGTTTAGTTATTTTTTTCTCTGTGCCTCTGCTGGATGACTGTAACTTCAATAGTTGGCCTGAAGCCTGAAACTCATGAAAATGTATTTAACTGTAAAACAGTAAAAACCAGTGCTCAACAACAGCTGTTTGCGCACGCACACACTGTGTGAACGAGTGGATTATTTCTGTTTCTATTACATGAAGTTAACCTCAATCCGACGCCTATGATGAGTTCATCAATGAGGGAATCTGAGAGGTAACGAACAAGTAAGACAGCGATTGTGGTGGTGAAGTATCGGAGAAATAAATCCAGGAGACCCGTTGACCTGCAGACGGTCCTGATCATCAACAAAAAGGGTTCTCTTCCCAATAAAACAAAACAGGAAATGAAAGACTAGAAACACATGAATCAGATCTCTGTAAACCAAACTGTATTAATGATCATATTTGAATACACTTTTTTGTAAAAGAGTTTTTGTAATTCACATTACTAATTTGGTTTCCTCCCAGAGTGTTTGTGCTTTCTGCCTCCAGGTTTCCATGTATCAGGGTTTTATCTCAACCTGCCCTGCTGACCCACTGCTACTATTATTAGTCACAATAACCCACCTTCAGTAGTATTCTACTCTATCCACTGCAGCTATTACTCTTCATAGTCAGAATTCTTCTTACTCTTATTAAATGAATAGTTTGTGTCATATGCATTGTATAATTATTATGCTACTCCTTCTCTACACGTGACATCTATTGCACTACTGTCCATCCTACGGTCCTGGGACAGAGGACGTCTCGGTTGAAAGTTTTTTATCTAACTGAAAAACGTGTAAACTGTTGGAAAGATCAATACTAGTAGGTGTTTACATGTGAAGCAGGTAATTAGCCGCTTGTAGTGAAGATTATCACATGTCAGCTTAGTTCAACTGGAGCTGAGAAAGTTCATTATCAGAAAACAGCACAACGCGCTCTCCATAGAATGTCAGCAGATCGGGACCTGTGTTCTCTTTGAAACCAGTGGAACCAGCTTATATCCCGTGAAACCAGGGTCTTCATGGATCCACTATAGTCGTGTATTTCCAGTGTAACCACTGTCGCGGACTCTGTAAATCCAGTGTGAGTTTGAATCGAGCTACAACCATCGATGTGGTATCTGGATCCTCCTGTGAAAAGTGTTGAATTCTCTATAAATCCATTTTAAACCATTTAAATCCAGTGCAGCTGCTGTTGTGGTACCTCGGATTCCAGTGGAACCAGTTTGCATCCAGTGCAACTTGTGCTGTCGTCTCTATAGATCCAGTGTAAGGCTTTTAAATCCAGTGTAGTTGTGGTCTCTGTAAATCCATCCTGAATCCAGGGATGTCAGTGTTGTATTCTCTGTAGGTCCGGTTTAGGTCATTTAAATCCGGCGTAACGCCCCATGTGGTCTTTGTGGATCCAACACAACCAGTTTGAATCCAGTGTAAACAGTGATGTAGTCTCTGTAGATCCAGTTTATAGCCCAAGAACTATAAACGGCTAGTCGATCAAATGCAAATGAACCGATGAACTTTTTATCTAACATAAAGTTATATTTAACAGATGTTTGTTTACTTTATTCATATTAACATGATTTTTAATATTCCGTATTTCTCTCAAGGTCAATTTTCAGATATTAAAGTCCATAATATTTTTTTTAATTTGTCATAAGAACTGGAAACATTTGCAATGTGTTTTTTGTGTGTTTTTTTTAGATACAAATATAACGACACTCTTGATTTGGTAACACACTTATTCCCTTTTTAATTTTTCAAAAAATATGTGAAGATCGAAATGAACAGAAATATCACAAACCACTCGGAGTCCTTTGCTCAACACAAACATCCTCCGCTTCACTTTTCACAGAAACACATGGGTCAGCGAACGCCTCACAGCCCACTAGTCGAACAGAAAGGGAAGTGAACGCATCACAGAAACAAACCGAGGAAGACGAGTAGATTGAACCTGCGGGGACGTTCGGTCTCACCTGGTCTGTCACAGTAAAACCTGCTCCTCCTCAGATCAACACAGGACTTTTCCAGAGGGGGGTTTGTGTCCTGTGTAAAACCAAGTCAACATTCATTTATTTTACTTCTTAGTTCTAGTTCTGTTACATGACTAGATTTTTTTCTTACACTAGTTTCGTAACTAACGTAGTGATTTCACACAGAAACAAAAGTAGTTGTTTCAACACAACCAGAATCTTTTCCAAAGCAGCCTAGTCACTCCTTTAAATAGATGTTACTGGAACTAATTAGGATTCGTGTGCATTTTAGAGTCTGTAAATAGCTTTTAATATTCATCTTAAACATGGCTATTCCAGACTGATGTAAATACGAATCAATTCAATTCAATTCATTTTATTTTGTATAGCCCAAAATTGCAAATTACAAATTTGCCTCAGAGGGCTTTATAGTCTGTACACATACGACCTCCTCTGTCCCGAATCAATAGACGTTATCTATTATCTTAAGTGCCTTTTCTTTCTTGGTTGGCTATGGCTGGGCTGCCTTGTGGGGTTGAGCTCATTACATCCCTGCAAATAATATTAATATGTTAATATTTTTAAATGGAAAAGTCATAGAGATGCATACGTGTGTGTGATGTCACAAAGCAAAAACATAAAACAACCAAACCAAACAAAGCAATTCATTTAATGAAAAAATGAGAACAAAAGAAATGAAATAAAATACATAAAAAATGGAAATTCTAACAATAATAAACTACAGTGGCTTTATTTCGTCAAGCAAGTCGTTCAGAGCGGAGACGTCCTGATGGCGAATACGGGATCACGTTCAGCTTGGGCCTCAACTTTGGAACAAAAAATCTGTGGTTGTTTTTACACTGTGCAGATAATCAAGTAACCAACTATATTTGGGTCAAACAAATTAATTTGCACCTTCATTAATGGATGGAGGTTCTTTAATTAAGTAGCAACTGTATTGTTATTTTATTAAACTATAATCTTTGCAATGTAACATGAAAGTGGTGTCACTTCCCTCCACAGAAAGACCTCACTACTTCTTGTAAGCGATCACAGCCTCCCGCTGGTTGGTTTTTTTTGTGTTCACTGGGGTTATTCCTCGGATGTTTGCTAAACTTGCCTCACAGTAAGTCTTGTTTCTACAAAAAAACCTGAAAAACTTTAGATTCACCGACATTCTAAACAGTCTGAGGATCCCCATTTACTCCAAATGTTTGTAAAGTGACTCATATATTTTTACTTGCTGACGTCCCAAACTGTGGCCATTTGAATCGGGAAATTGAAGGAAATTGCCTTAAAAATCAGCTTATTTGGCCCTGAACATCCAGCGATTAAAATTACAACACATTACTGTTCCAAAACAAGTACATTAGGACTCATTTTAATAGCTTATTTGTTAGATTTAATTGTGCCCCTTAATTTAGAGGAATCATAGTTTTCCGTTCTGGAATTTGATGTTGAACAATAAACATATTTCTGGAATATTATACATAACTGTACAATTCTTTTTTAAGTGATTTTTGGTTCATATGCTCAACATAAGGGTTTATTACACCTGCCTAATCTTTTTGGAGGTGGATTTATGTTATTTGATCATTTTGTAGAATTCTTTCTATGTTCTAAAACATTTTCAACTGTGTTAAAATGCAATATAAAAGGTGTTCAATTCTCAAACCAACTTCATTTGAAACCTATTTCAATAACTTGTATATTTATGAAAGTCCATTCATTAATCTGTCAACCAAACCTTGTAAATACCGCAAATGTGATTTTACTACCACGTGATAGAAGGTCTCATTGGGTTGTATTGAAGTCCCCCCATGCATGACTCACTGAGTTTGAGTTAGAAGTCTGTAATGTACAAACACATTATAATACAAGTATAGTTTATTTTACAGCTGAACAAATGACCCCCCTGTGGCCTTATTGGCATATCTGAGTGAGCTCCTGCTTAACTTTGGCATTTAAAAATAAAATCCTTTCAGTGTTTCAAAATGGCCGCTGTGTGTAGAGAGTCATGTGACCCGTGCAGTCAGCATCACCTCTGATTGGCCAGTCTGCTGTGGAAGGGCCGGACTTTGGACAGGACTTTGTGAGGTGGGTCCGTCATGGTCGTCACGCACTTAGTGTTGGCAGGGAAAGGCATTACTGGGGCAATAGGGGGCGGGGCGCTGGGGGGCGGGGCGCTGGGGGGCGGGGCGCTGGGCGGCGCCGCGGTTGTTGTCATCGTGGTTGTGGTAACTGCACTCAGGTTGTTGGTTGCCGTGGCGACGGGTTTGGCCAGGCTCGTCTGGATCTCTGCCCTCCTGGCCAGAGCCGTCCTCAGCTTCTCCCTCATCTGGTCGATCTGCTCCTGTAGCTCCTGCAGCTCACCGGGCCGGGGTGGAGCCACCGCCACGGGGGGAGGGGCAACGGCCGCGGTGGGGACTCCGACGGCGACAGAGGGAGGCGCAGGGGGAGGCACAGAGGTATTGTGTTGGGCGGAGGAGGCGGCCGAAGCGGAGGATGCCGAAGATCGTGAGTGGAGGAGGCTGGCCAGTGACACCGCCGGCCCTCCGTTCTCACACTGCCGGCTGTTAGGCCCCGCCTTCGCCGGCCCCTGCCCTTCGGATTTGGCCCCTCCCCCCTTGGCGTCGGAGGTACCGATGCTAGCGAGCAGGCGGCGGGTGTTGAGGGTCTCCAGGTGGAATTGGACTTGTTTGAAGTCTCGGGCGTCCTTAGCGGCGGCCTTACCGTCCTCGTTGCTCCACTTGGCCGAGGCCCCGGGGGCCGGCGCAGCGGGGAGGCCGCAGGGGGGCTGAGGCTTCTGGAGGTCACAGCTGAACGGGAACAGAGTCACAGTTCATCCTTTAACTGCAGATGACAGATGACTTCATCACCATTTAGTTTAATATCAGTTTCTCATCATACCTTAACTGGAAAAAAACCGAACGAAGTAATTTCTATTAACTTGAAGTCAAACCTTTTCTCTTTTTCAGCTTGCTTCCTCTTTACGTCTTCATACGTCATATTCAGAGCTCGGTGGATTTTCTGCCAAACACACAGACAGAGAGACATTTTCCTCTGAACAGGAACAACAGAATCGTATATGCGCTCATTTAAAAGACAGCTGTGTTTCCAGTGGTTAATGATCTTCTGCACCTCCTTGAAGCTATTCAATCACCTTCACGCGTCCTTTGGACATCTTCCCCACTGATTAGAACCTCTTCAACCCCGTCAATGACTCATCTGCACCTCTTTAATGCTCTCAACACTCCTTCTCCCTCCTTCATGCCCCTGCTCAAACCTACTTGAAGGCCAGATGATGGTTCTGCAGCAGGAGGTTTTCCACGTTTGGAGTCTCACCTGCGAGGTGTGCAGCCAGTACTTGAGCTTCTGTCGGCGGCGGATGTACGGCAGGGCGAGCTGGTAGAAACCGTGTTCGCCTGCCAGCGTCAGCAGGGCTCCGCCCACGCCGACGCACAGCAACACAAAGAGCCCCGAAAAGTGACTGATGCCCATCTGAAGGGTCTGACAGAGACAGGAAGGAGACAGATAGTTCGTCAGATATTTACAGTGTTCTAATTGCAAGGTTTCTTTGATCGACACATGTATTGAGGAAGATCTCTACTTGAGTGTTTCCATTTTAAATCCCATTAGCTGAGCTGATTCACTCCCACAATGTGACTGTTGTGAACATCTGGTTTTCACAGGGACATTCGGGTGAGACAAGTGAATCCTCGGGTTGCGTCCTGCAGGGGGCAGCAGCTGAGCAGACGAGCCACGACTAAACTGTACTACTCTTTCTATTTTATCCAATAAATAGGACAGAAAAAAAGTGTCCATTGCTGTGTATTAAGACTCACACACACACACACACACAGTCTGAGACTGACCTCTGTGACGGCGAACACACGGTTCCCACAGGGAACCACTTTGTACCACTTGTCGTGCAGCAGGTCCATGTAGCCTTCCGATTTGTACCTGCTGATGAATTCTGAGATGTTGGAGGTCAGGGGGGAGTTCTGGGGCAGACCGATGCCATAACCTGAAGCAAAATAAACAAGGACAACACAAATATATCACAACGTGAACAATTAAAAAAATACATATTAAAAAAGTACTCTGGTTCCTCATTGATGAAGAGCACTCGGAATAACTATGAGGAAATCTTCTCTGCGGATGCAGTGCATTTAATACTGTAGTGTACACAATGTGTAAACAGGGTTGATTGACGGTGTTGACACAGTTTTCTCAGCAAAGTCTCTGCAGGAGGAAAAAGCTCAGAACGACTCTTTAAAGTGGGAAACTGTCAGAGAGTCTGCAGGGAGACTGATTGGTGGAGATGCAGTTGATGATGAAACTTCATGAAACCCGTTTCAATAAAAAGCTGATGGAACTGAATGGTGGAAAAACCAGGAACGAATCGAAAGTTTGTAATACGGAATACATACATTGATCATAGCTACTAGATATTTACATGTCCTCACAAAGACAGAATAACGGTTCACACACAAACACACGAACATTTCTTCTCACCTTCGATAGCAAACGGTTTCCCAACTGTTGCAAGTTTACAGTCGGCGTCGATGGAAACCTCGTAATCCAGGAGAGCTTTGTCCATGATGAAGGCGTCAAGCTGAGGAGGATCTGTCCTTCAACACAGAGCAACGCGTTTACTAAGGCAACTACAGACAGAAACTACGTCATTCGACACAAAGCAACACTGTTACTACGGCAACTACAGACAGAAACTACGTCATTCGACACAAAGCAACGCTGTTACTACGCCAACTACAGACAGAAACTACGTCATTCGACACAAAGCAACGCTGTTACTACGGCAACTACAGACAGAAACTACGTAATTTGGCACAAAGCAACGCTGTTACTACGGCAACTACAGACAGAAACTACGTCATTCGACACAAAGCAACGCTGTTACTACGGCAACCACAGACAGAAACTACGTCCATCGACACAGAGCAACACGGTTACTAAGGAAACTACAGACAGAAACTACATCTATTGACACAGAGCAACACCGTTACTATGGCAACTACAGACAGAAACTACGTCAATCGACACAGAGCAACGCGGTAACTAAGACATCTACAGACAGAAACGTCCATCGACACAGAGCAACACGGTTACTAAGGAAACTACAGACAGAAACTACATCTATTGACACAGAGCAACACCGTTACTATGGAAACTACAGACAGAAACTACGTCCATCGACACAGAGCAACACCGTTACTATAGCATCTGCAGTCAGAAACTACGTCAATCGACACAGAGTAATGAAGTTACTACGGCATCTACAGACAGAAACTCGATACAGAGCAACACAGTTTCTTTAGCTACAGGCTGAATGCATGTGTATTACATGCATGTGTATTACTGTTACTACGGCAACAGCAACTGTTGGTGGGTCGTCGAGGCGCAGGGGTAGAGAGAGTGTGCTGGGAACCACAATGTTGGTGGTTCGAGTCCCGGCTACCCCATGTCCCAAGTTGAAGTGTCCCTGATTGCCCCCTAATTGCTCCCCAGGCAAAAATGTAAAACGCCATGGGATAAAAATGTAATGTAAGTTGCTTTGAATAAAAGCCTCAGCTAAATGACCTGTAATGTAGTGCCACATTATCTCTGCGTCGGTTCTCCTGCATTCTCTTACTTGAGAGTGGCCACTCCTTCGGGTGTTGTTGGCTCGTTGAAGCGCCGCATGTATTCGTGCATCTCTGGAAAACTCTTCTTCATGTAATCCTCTGCACTGCTCTCCCTCACCGTCCCGAAACGAAAACCCCGCGACGGATGATGCAGCTGGAACATTAACGAAGAAGAGGAAGGAGACGAAGTAGTTAATTACAGAAACAAGCGATCAAAAATACATGCTCATACATTACATGACACTGATGCTTTGGAAGCTACAGTCTGCACGTTAAAAACAAAAGCTAACACACCTTAATACCTACACACACACGCGCGCAAACGGTCACTCGCAAACACTCACAAACATATTTCATGCTTCAATTAGCTGCAGAATTAAAAGTGTAATTATGAGGACGCAGGTGATCCAAAGAACAGGTTTAATGTGTAATTAATTCACAACAGGAAACAGAAAGTAAATGAATAACGAGTCACAGCTCAGCAGCTAAGACTGAAGCCAAACACGGATCGAATATTTCTATCAGTGTAGTTATGATTTGTTTTCCATTTTACATCTTTTAACACTGAATTATCAGATAATTTCATCCCATGCATCTGACCTCGGACCACATCCAGAAGCTAAAGCTTGATAAATAGAATTGGATGAATTAGTAAGTAAGTTTAAATGTCACTTGAGAGTTTCTTTAAAAAAAGGTTGGCAAGATAAAATAACTAATGTTTACAATAATGCAGACATCTGAGGTCAGAATCGCTTTGTTTCACATTGTTTTTTCACCACGAGCTGTAGTTGCAGGAGATGCTTCATGCTGTAGAGTTTATAGGTCTATAGTCAGGGATGGCTCAGGTTTATAGTCAGGGCTGGTTTAGGTTTATAGTCAGGGCTGGCTCAGGTTTATAGTCAGGGCTGGCTCAGGTTTATAGTCAGGGCTGGCTCAGGTTTATAGTCAGGGCTGGCTCAGGTTTATAGTCAGGGCTGGCTCAGGTTTATAGTCAGGGCTGGTTCAGGTTTATAGTCAGGGCTGGCTCAGGTTTATAGTCAGGGCTGGCTCAGGGTTATAGTCAGGGCTGGGTCAGGTTTATAGTCAGGGCTGGTTCAGGTTTATAGTCAGGGCTGGCTCAGGTTTATAGTCAGGGCTGGCTCAGGTTTGCCCTAGACCAGCCCCGAATTACGTTGCTACAGGTCAAGACTGCTGGAGGACGTCTTATGATACACTAAGCGGCTCTCTTTCCTCCTTCTGCTCTCCATCTTTAAAGAGGAGCTCCATGGGAGAAGTTATTGGCTCCTGTTAAACTCACATTTTGACGTTAGCAGAAAAACTACAAAGTTTGACAGACTGTGTGAATGATGATGGAATTAAAAGAAGACTTTCTCACCTTGGCATCGTGGATTCCTGACACCTCCTCAAAAGTCTTCTCCCCCACCATCACTGCGGCGAGGTTGGCGGTGTAGCTGGACAGCACCAGCAGGCAGAAGATGGCCCACAGGTTCATCAGAAACCGACCCGTCCAACACTTTGGCGTCTTGGAGGAGACGGTGCGTCCGAACAGAATGGCGTAGCACAGGTTGAGAGCAGACGAGTATGAAAACACCCTCACCCTGTTGCGTCCGTGAGGCGTCATGCCATACGGACTCTTCCACTCGTAAAGCGTAAGGAAAAGGGCGGTGATGTGCAGCGCCACGAAGATGCCCACCCACATGGACCAGTGCAGGGGCCACATGAAGGCTCCGATGGGGGCCGCAGTGTCCTTACTGCGCACCAGGATGCCCAGGCTGGTCGAGAAGAAGGGCGAGGTGAAGTCGATCACCCGGCTCCGAGCGGAGTTAATACTGAAGGAGGTCACGGCCATGTCTGCCAGCCCGTTCAGAAGATCTCCCACCAGCCCGGTCCAGCGGCCCCCCTTCCACGCCCCGTACTTCCCGTCTCCCACGATGTAAAGGTCGTACTCGAAGCCCAGGTCCTCGGCCAGTTTCTCCAGCAGGTCGATGCAGTATCCGTAGCAACACTTGTTGTGCTCTGCGGGCAGGGAGCTGCTGTTGCCCCCGGCCACCTCCATGAAGATTTTCTCCAAAGTATCCGAGCTGTTGGTGCTGGCGTCCAGGCAGTAGCGCCCGGCCGGGCAGCTTCCTTCTTCGTCCACGTCCCGCGTGAAAACGAAAGGATGTTCCACCAGGGTCACCACCCGAACCCGATTCCCCACCACCGGCATCCCCGGCTTCCAGCGGCCCCTCGTCCTCCCACTCACGCCGTCGGTCCTGTGGCGAGGTTTGGGGCCCTGCCAGACTCCCTGGTCCTCCACCTTGAGCTGGCCTCCCTCCCAACTGCCCACCGTCACCCAGGTGGGCTGACCCAGCGCGTCCCGTCGCAAGCTCCAGATGTGGAAACGCTGCGAGGTGAGGACCTGAGACCTGTTCTGGTGGACTCGGACGGGACCTGTGAGACCGGAGAAAGACGTGTTGGAGAGGAACCTGTAGGACAGAAAAACAAGAAAACAAAGAAATAATATCAGCTAGCACACACACAGACCAAACGTGGTCTTTGAATTATATCAGGCTCGGGTGGGTCTCTTAAAAAAGAATTCTTTCAGATCTTTGCGCACTGGGGTTTGATATTGTAAGAACTTACTTTCTTTGGATTCTTCTGCTAAAACCTCCCATTTGCACAATAAAACAAGGCAAAAGATAAGAAGCAAGTTGTTGTTGACATTTAAAAAGATCAATCTGGTCATATCAGATTAGTCCCACCACGCTGTTTAAATGTATAACTGAAGGCAAATATTTAGGTATAAGACGCAATTTATTTAAAATGTAATATTTGATCTGAGAAGCATAACCACTATACACATATATAGTATTTTCACAAGAAGATAGAGACACTTGATTTGTCATCCGAACATCATGTTAATATGTCATTTTATTTATTCATTCAGTTTGAAGACTCTTCCACATTCAGATGTCAGTGTGATGAGTGTGATTTGACTTCATATTAACATTCGTATGTTTCCGTTTCTCCTCACGCTCTCTCTTTCATCTTTTGTTCTTTTCTCCTGCTGCAGCCGATAATCCGTCCTCAGAGGTTTTTATCTCTCAGTCTGAGTGTAATTTCATTTCCCGTGAATGTGTTTGATCTTTTCTGTCACTAAACTGAATGCAGCAGTTAAACCTTTAATACCCCTCAAACCTGCAGATTGTCTCGCTTCCTGCTGCTGTCAGACTCTCCAACAACGGCTGAGTCTGCAGCACAGAACCCAGTGATTCCCACGGCTCATCCCAGGGTCTCCTAAAGATTGTCACAGTCTATCCTGAAGCTTGGGGTCTGTGTTGTTCCTGCAACTCATCTCTGTGTCTCCTGCAGATCTAAGTGTCCCCTGCAGATCTCAGCATCTCCTGCAGATCTAAGTGTCCCCTGCAGGTCTAAATGTCCCCTGCAGATCTCAGAATTTTCTGGCTCATGGCAGTGTCTCATGCTCCTCTTTGGAGATCTTCCTGCGCTTTGTCGGAGTTTCTCGCAAGTGTTGTGGTTTCACAATTAAAGGAGCCCTAAACGAGCTAAAATGAACGTTGGAAAAGCTGCATCAGACTTTAAAAAAGAAAGGAAGGTTATTGAAAAGTCAACACTGTTTGAACAGGTTCACAGTTTTAACATCTTAAGTCCACTACTGAATGGACTGCAGAGGGCCCATAAAAAATGGCAACCCAAAGTAATTTGCGCCCGACTGCGAAGCACGGTTGTGGTTTCTTAACGATCAGGGGTCATTACAGACTGGAAGAGAAATTCAAAATAGAAAAGTACTTGGGGGAACAAATGGCAACAATGCCATTGTCAAGTTTGAGACGTGTTGTTATTCTTTATCTTTTAAGGAATGAAATGCATTTGTTGTATGAAGTAATATAAAAGCAAGCCCAACATGTTTATGTTAGAAAGCCAGATAAATTTGTTAATGAAAATGGAAATCAATTTGCTCTCGGGTCGTAAAGTCTTAACTCCTCCTATCTGAGAGGTAGAGATGAAGTTTCCCCTTCACTGATAACACACAACTGTCTGCATGAAGCCACGGTTTTGCGAGAAAATAATTAACATTCAGGGCGTTTTGCTGGAGAAATATCAGAACTCATTAGGAGTAAAATGAGGAATACGTGTTAATGTTTCACTGATTACATTTGCTAATGAACACTGATTGTAAATCTACTGCTGCTGTTGGAGACGTAGGTCGCACCAACACCAATTATTTCTGTGTGCTTGGGCGCATTGAGGTCAGGAAGGTATTTCATCACAGTTATATAGCAGAGGAAGTAATTATCAGAAGGCTCCTCCAACCCCTAACCCCTAACCCTAACCCCTAACTCCTAACCTTAACCCCAAACCCAAACCCAAAACCCCTAACTTTAACCCCAACCCATAACCCCTAACCCCTAACTTTAACCCCAACCCCTAACCCTTAACATTAACCCCTAACCCCTAACCCCTAATCATAACCCCCAACCCTAACCCCTAACCCTAACCCCTAACTCCTAACCTTAACCCCTAACCCCTAAATTTAACCCCAACCCCTAACCCCTAACCCCTAACCTTAACCCCTAACCCCTAACTCCTAACCCTAACCCCTAAACCCTAACCCCTAACTCCTAACCTTAACCCCAAACCCAAACCCCAAACCCCTAACTTTAACCCCTAACCATAACCCCTAACCCTAACCCCTAAACCCTAACCCAACACTAAGAAACGGACCAGCTCGTTTTGGTTCTCACCTGGACAGGTACTGTCCGGAGGACGGCACCTCGTGTTTGTTGGGTTTGTCGTAGCAGTTCACCATGTTCTGGATCAGCGCCAGGTCCGGCCGTACCAACGTCGCCGCGGCGATGGCCCTGGTGACGAGCTGCAGGGCGTCGCTGACGTAGAAGTCGAGCGGTTTCCTCTCCACCTCCCCGTAGGCCAGCAGGCCGAGGGGCAGCCCGATGGCGTGCAGTGCGTCGGGGCTGAGTGGCTGGCCCAGCACCCAGTGCACCATGGGTAATGTGAGGCCCAGGTCCTGAGCGCTGCGCAGCACCGCCGCCGCGCACTGCGGGTCGGCTCCGAACAGCAGCACCGATGCGGGCGAGGGCTGGTTCTGTCGGAAGTGCCGCGACAGGAAGTCGTGGATCTGAGTGTCGTCGTGCGCCGACTGCGTCAGGTTAAGGAGGGCGCGCACGTGCCAGGTGACTGCGCCCCCGCCGTCCCACGATGCACCGCTCCAGCTGCCGCTGTCCAGCAGCCGCAGGAGACCCCGAGCCTCCTCCCAGCCCCGGCACAGAACCACGGTGCCCTCCCTCCAACCGGACCGCTGCAGAACCGTCAGCAGCAGGTTGGACAGACCGGACTCTGGAACCCCCATCGCCATCTGCAGGTGGAACCGGTTCTGTGCAGGAGAACAACGTGTCAGGCATCAGTCAGGCGTTACGGACACTTGGAACCAAAAATCCGGACAGAACCATCAACAAAACATCTATTTGTCCTTTTGGTTTAAAATTCAGAAAACTGCTGATTTATTGTGATGTCATCGTTTGTCTTCAGGCCGAACATCAACAATTTGATCCTTGCTCAACTTCACTGAAGATGTCAAACGACTGAAACTCCTCAATGTTTTAATATAATCTTATTTCTTCTTTATCGTAATATATCGAAAATCAGGAACTTCCTGTCTCAAAGTGATGCAGAAAAATGAGTTCATGCGTTTGTTATTTCCAGACTGGATTACTGTAATTCTTTGTTATCGGGCTGCTCTTGTAAATCTCTTAAGCCTCTCCAGTTGATTCAGAATGCGGCAGCACCTGTATTAACAAGAACTAAGAAAAGGGATCATATCACTCCTGTATTAACTCTGCACTGGCTCCCCGTTAAATCAAGAATAGAATTTAAGGTACTTCTCACCTACAAGGCACTTGCTGGTGAGGCACCGTCTTATCTTAAAGAGCTTGTAACGCCTTATTGCCCTACAAGGCAGCTGCGCTCCACAGATGCTGGGTTACTTGTTGTTCCTAGAGTTTTAAAAAGTAGGATGGAAGCCTTCAGTTTTCAAGCTCCTCTTTCCTGTGCTTTCCCTCCCCACAGGCTTCTGTGGACGGTGCTTCTATCTGATGGTGGTTGTCCCTGCAGTGGTCCTGTCGTACATCCGGCTTACTACTCACAATCATTTGAATCATTTCTGTCATAGGAATTGAATGTATTGTGCATATTTTACATTGTTCATTCTGTACACAGAGCATCCTTTGTAGTCTGTCCATCAGGAGAGGGATCCTCCTCTGACGTTCTCCCTCAGGTTTCTTTTTCCCCATGGAAGAGGCCTTCGGGACGGAGGATGTCTCATGTGTACAGACTGTAGAGCCCCCTCAGGCAAATGTGTAATTTGCGATTTTGGGCGTTACAAAAGAAAATGAATTAAATTGAATTAATCAAAGGTGACCAATGACGGAGACGTTAATACAGTCATTGATGACTTACTTCTTCATTAAGACGTGTATTTGTTTGGTTTCACAGGTACACGGATCAACAACAACTGTATGTGGTTTATAGATTTCAGATAAACGATTAATCAATTCTAAGATTACTTCTTATTCAGCGAGTGGACAAATGAATGAATTGACTGATCGTTTCAGGACTTCTTGAAGAATTTCACTCATTTTGCAGAGGGACAAATGCATCAGGACTCATTTGGGGAGTTTTTGGTTTTTCTGTTAATAAAACTACACTTCATAGACGTAGACGTTTTCACTGATATCAGATCACTTTTTTCACAGAATGTCGGAGCAATCAAAGCCCCGATCGTCTCAGTTCGCGTCGTCTCTCCCCGACACCCTTTGAATACTGTTGATCTCAGGTGGCGTTAGTCAGGTGTCTTGGTTTTAGATCCACCGACAGAAGAAGAAAAGCCACCAGGAGGTGTCAGATCAAAGCTGCTCTGCTTCTCTCTTCTCAGGGTGACGCAGGAACGTCGCCGTGACGACGGCAAGACGGGCAGATCCCCAAAGCGCCAAACCCGAGAGGAGAGGAATTCTACTTCACAATACATGATTTCCCTCCAAGTCAGATCGCATCGCGTCGCTTTACTTCCAGAGGAATACTGATGACCTGTGGCATACTGATATCTGTGTTTCACAAAAATAACTTTTATAACCAAACAGTGTTTGTGTTTCTGCAGATTGAAGCAAGAATCGTTTCCTGAGTACAACACAAAAAAAAACAGCTGACTCTTCATTAACGTTTCTGCTCAACACAGCTGAATAGGAGCGGCGCCGCGGGTCGGGTCTGTCCCGGGGCATCCTGGGAAATGGAGGAAGTCACTGACTGAAGCAGAAGCCATGTTTTAAATCTGAAACGTGACAAACCTGATAACAATAATCCTCCGTGTCAAAGGGTCACTTCCTGTCGTTGATTGGATTCACGTTCTCAATCCTCCCAAATGATAAAAGTCCCCATCACATTAAATGAAACGGAGACGGGTTGCTGTTATTTTTAGCTCTGCTGCGTCATTGATTCTTCTTTGTATTCACACGACGAGCTCCCCCGGGGAGAGGAAGCTTAAAACCATCTAGACCAGAACAGATCGCCACCGAGACCACATCTGACAAGCTGGACTTTCCTCATTGACGAAAGTAATACCCCAAAACTACCTCGAGTAGTAAACAATATGGTCGTAAAGTAAAGTGAGTTGGTCGGCGAATCAATGAAACACAGAAACCAGGTCGAAGAATTCGATTCAATGCGATAAGAAATAAATATAAAAACGAAAAGAGATGAAAAGTCACCATCTTATACTCTCATTTCCATCCATCCTCTTCCACCCTCGCAATAAATATTTCACTGTTAAATACTCAATGTTCCTCAATGAGTCATCGCTACCTAACGTCCATGAAGTTACATGACGATCAAGCTATGGTCTCGCTGGGCACACATGTCACATGTCACTCTGGTGTTGTTGTTGTTGTTGTTAAAGCTGGAATCAGGTGGGAATGACGTCATCCGGCCTGTTGGTCAAATACAAAGTTCAGCGATCACTCAACTCCTCGCTTCAGGTTCTGAAGTGGATCAGAAAATGAAAACTGAAAAAGTTTGAGCAACATAAAACTGATTTTAAAAAACGAGTTCTGTGTGCTGGTGAAATCTGGTGACGGTGAAGAACCTCTCGGTGACTCGCGTATTAAATAATCAGTTCCCTCTGCAGCTGTGTGGCTGCAGGAAAACATCATTACTGTTTATAGGAGCCCTGAGAGCTGCTAACTGAGCAGAGAGTGTAATAAAGTGAGGCGACAGCGGAGCGCTCTCTCTCTCTTTAAATATTAACAACCGGTTTGTCGCGCTGCAATAAGCTCTCATTACTCCGGCAAACGCCGTGAGAGCCGCGTGGAGGCCCCGAGGCTAAAAACACATCGCCACACACACTTAGTCAGATGTGTGAAGTAATAGTCAGTGAAATGTCTTTACGTTCTGTCAAATGTCAATGTGCTGTTTGTTTGGGAAACGTTATCTTTGTGAAACGCTACTTGATTAAAATGTCACTTTTGTGTTATGTCGCGTTTATGAAATGTCGTCTTCTGAAATGTTGTGTTTTGACCCTCAGGGCCACCGTAAGCGACACCTTTGATAAAACACCTGTTTTCTCCACATCACTGAAGGTACATCTGTTCTTAGATGTACATCTAAGCTCTTCGTTTTGGACACTGCGTCCTCCTTTGGGACAAAATGAGCTCATAATTCACAACCTACTTTGGCAAAGTAACAAATGGTAATTGATCAAGTGATCAAATATTATGGATGGAAATACTAAACAACATTTATTGTTATTTTTTGTGTTCCGGAGCATCACATGATCAGAGCCACACTGCCAACAGCTGATGCTTTTCAAATTAAAACAACCTCCTCAAATGGCACCAATGAAGTTCTATCGTTTTTTTCTTTTTCAAGCCCTCTGAGCCAAATTTGTCATTTGCGTTATTGGGTTATAAAATTAAACTGAATTGAATATAAAGATGATTGAACACACCAAAAATCCAATGCGCTCTGTGAAATAAAGCTCAACCTGCCTGTTACATGATGTTCAAGTTATTCTGCCCCCTCCGCAGACGTTAAATCAAGCCGACAATGAGGATGAAGAAGGCCTCGGGACCTTCTGACCTTCGGATGAGCTGTGACGTGCTGATCCGACCCCCCGGGAGACCGACTGAAGACCTGGATGCGGACCGGGGCCGGGGCCCGGATTAAAGACACGGAGGACAAAGACCTGACGTCTCCCTCGCGGCGCCTTCAGGCTCAGAAGCTCCGCTCGTTCGGTCCTGCAACAACAGGAGTGTTGTGCTGCATTTTATCAGCAGGACTCAGCAGTTCTCTCCCTTTGTCCTGAGGACCCTGAACGCGTCTTGGCTGACAACGGAAAAGTGTCCCAGAAGAAAACGATGGGAAAAACACAGCTCGTAACAGGCTGTAAAGTTTATCCTGAACAACCAGCAGCAGCTGAGCACTAAGCACGTTCTACTCAAACTGATCTGAGATCTGATTCATCTGACAGTGTTAAACAGACCCAAAAGAAATCATTACGAGGGGACCCGTTATGTTTTAGTTAAAAGACAGTTAAATGACTTATTCTGCAGGTAAAGTTTGAGTGCATCCAGGTACCAAAATGAGCTCTGGGAGTTGCAATGCAGTCGCATTGCATTTAGCGAATGGATTCACTGGAAGAGGCCACGTGGAAAGCAGCGCTCCAGACGAGAGTCGCAATTAATTGTTTCCACCGTAGATCAATCCGATTCCTGGTTACTCGAGCAGTTGTTTGGTCAATAAAACCGAGTGTTTACCAAAGTCTGAGACGGCGTCCTCACCTACTTAAACACATTTAGTAACCAACCAAACAGAAACTATTCCAATTCTAGCAGCTGGAATGACGCAAAACCGATACAACAATTACCCGAAATCGATGTTGATTAATGTTTGAAAACGAATCGACTGATCAGCAGCTTCACTGAAGGTCACGTGTGTGCAGCGTGTGCAGCAGTTCATTCATTCCGCTGCACGTGTTGTGGATTTGCAGACAGGCTCTTTGCCGAAGAAGCAGTGTGTGTAATTCGCAGATATGCAAAAAAATGGATGTGCATGTGTTGTGTGCGACACACGCACACAACACATGCACATCGCACAAACACAATGGCAGCTGCGTCACACGGGAGCCCGCAGCCAAATACAGACACACAAGTACAGACACACAAGTACAGACACACACGTACAGACACACACACGTTTTTTCAGCGTGTAGAAGTGACGTCTTTGCAACATTTAAAACAAGGACTTGACAACAAGAACAGAAAAATAAAGGAACGCATATTTGGTGTGTATTTAGTCTGTCTTGTGTGTATTTAGTGTGTATTTTGTCCGTCTTCAGTGTGTATTTAGTCTGTCTTGTGTG